>NC_140584.1:9466400-10066400 GCF_964204655.1 Triturus cristatus
TTCTTATTTTACAGATGGGGAATTAGAGCGAGTGTGTCGGTGTTCCTCAACTCTCTGGAGTGGCTGGCTTTGTGGAGTTTCTCCGATATGTACCGTGGGGTATTTTGATGAAGGGCTTTATGCGTGATGCAAGTGGTTTTGTAGGTGGATCTGCATTTCAACGGGGAGCCATTTGAGGGAAGGGGAGATTTGATCGAACCGTTTGCAATCTGTGTTAAGCCTAGCAGCAAGGTTGAGAACAGATTTGATTGGGGCGAAGTGCATTTTAGGTGTTCCAGTGAGGATGGCGTTGCCATAGTCGATTTTAGACAGGACCAGTGATTTGACAACCGAGTTAAAGTCCTCAGCTGGAATGAAGGGTTTGATTTTCTTGAGGTGATGTAGCGTGAAGAGAGCACCCCTTGCTGCATTTTTTATGTGAGAAATAAGACTAAGGTCTGGTCAATGTTAATCCTAAGGGATTTAACTGAGCTGGAAATGGCGAGAAAACAGTTGAGAGCATTAAGGTCCGTGATCCAGGCCTGGATGGGCAGCGGGTTGTGTTTTGGCGAGATGAGGATGATATCGGTTTTTTTAGGGTTGAGTTTGAGGTGGTTGAGATGGAACTAGGATTGTATATTAATCAGGGTGTCATTGAGGTGTAAGATATCAGAACGTGATTTAATCTTGCAGTAGATTTGGGTGTCGTCGGCGTAAAGGTGGTAATGGATTCCTGATTACTTTAGAATGAGGGTTAGAGGTTCCATGAAGAGGTTGAAAAGAGAGGGAGAGAGTATAGATCCCTCTGGGACACCAAGGGAGATAGGCCTAGGTTTAGAGAGGCAATCAATAATTTTAATTTGTTGGGTTCTGTGTTGGAAGAAGGAGAACTACTTGAGGACTGAGCCATTAAGGTCGAAACAATCTTTGAGAGTGCTAAGAAGGGCAGAGTGGTTGACCGTATCGAATGCAGCAGAGAGGTCGAGGAGAATGAGAAGGTAGGACTCGCTCTTGTCAAGGGATTGGTGAATGTAATCAATTACGTTAATCATGGCTGTTTCAGTACTGCAGCCCTTTCTAAATCCTGTTTGTAGTGCGTCCAATAGATTAAAAGTGTCAATGTGTTTGTCCAATTGAAGCAGGGCACATTTATCGAGGGCTTTAGAGAGAAGCGGGAGGTTAGAGATAGGACGGAGATTGTTAAGGTCGTTTGGATCTGCTTGAGGATTTTTAAGGATGGGGTTATTTGTCTAAGTGGAGGGAGACTGGGAAACAATCTGTAGCCAATGAAGAGTTGATGATAGTGGTCCAATAGGGAGCAATGATGTGTTTTAAATCTTGGACAAGGTTAGCAGGGAGCGGGTATTTGGTGCGAGAAGAAGGTTTAAGTCTGGTAATGATGTTAAGGACATCACGTTCGGTAACTGAGTGGAAATTATGCCAAGAGGCATTATTTTTTAGCAGGGGGTAGGTGGGGTAGAGTTCAGGCAGGGAATGACTCCGGGGAGGAGAGAGACATCGGGAAGAATAGAAGAAAAGGAGAAATCTTGGGGAAAATGTCAAAGGGGGTAAGGTATTGTGGGGGATGGGGGTTAAGATGAAGGATTGATCAATTTTGTTGTTTTTTTCAGTGAAGAAAGCAATTTCTTCACAATTCTCAGTTGTGGCCAGTAACTGGGGGGGGGAGCAGAAGCTGTTTGGTTTTTAACAATGCTGAACAATTTTCTGGGTCTATTTTTGGCCCGATCCAGTTGTGAACGGATGAAGGAGGCTTTTTCGTTGAGAATGTGTTTTTTATACTTGGACCTTGCAGATCTTAGGAGGGTCAGATTTGAGGGAGACGGGTGTTGTCTCCAAGTACGTTCAATCATTCTAAGAGAAAGTCTATCCCTGTTGAGGTCAGCATTGAACCAGGATTTGGAGGAGGTTTCTTTGGTTTTTAGGGGCAATTTGGTCATGTACCTCAATGATGGATTTGGTAAAATGAACAGTGAGGTCATTTATATTTTGGGAGAAGGGAGTGAGCTGCAGATGTGCTTTGACTTTAGACTCCAATTCAGCCGGGGGAATAAGGTGAAGGCTTCTAGGCTGTTTCCTGTGTTTAATGGTTTTGTGGGGGGGGGGGGAGGCATTGTGTTAGTGATAGAGAAGAGAATGGGGTGATGGTCTGACCAGTCAATGGGGACGATGTTGGAAAGGAGGCCAAGTCATTGCAAGTAATGATAGCGTCAAGAGTGGCCCCTTTGGTGTGGGTCGGAGATTGGCCAAGTTGTATCAGGTCATTAATGTCGAGTTGATCAGTAAGGAGGTTAATAGAGGGGTCATCCTTTTGTTCCAGTGGAGGCTTTAACCTCCTTAGGAAGAGGTTTTTAGAGAGTTGGAAAGCGAGGATTGAATAAGGAGATCGGAAAGTTCCTCTACAAACGGAGGAGGGTCACCCGGGGGGTGGTAAATATTGTGTAAACGGGTTGGAAGTGACCCCAGGACTTTAAGTTCTGCTCCAAGGTATTCGAAAGTAGTGTGATCAGAGGTCTCAATAAGTGAGAGTTGCAGATCATTTTTATAGATAAAGGCTAGCCCCCCTCCAATTCTGTCCAGCCTATCTTTCCTGATGATGGAAATGTTGCACAATTCCACCCGACTCTATGCTACACAATTCGACTTCAGGGCACACAAGTCTACTGGATGCAATTGCACTCCATGCCACACATTTGCACTCCACGCTATGCCGCACAATTTGACTCTCCTCCATGCGACGCAATTCCACCCCAAGTCATACAATCTCTCCACTTCACACAATTCCACTCCACTCAGCTCCACTTCACACCACACAATTCCCCTCCCCTCCATATATTTCCACTCCAGACCACACAATTTCACACTGCACAATTACACACCACTACTTTCCACACAATTGCATGCCATTGCATACCACACAATTTCACTCCACTCCAAACATTTCCACTCTATGCCACATAATTCCACTCCATACTACACCATTCCTCTCCACATGACACAAGTCCCCTCCATTACACTCCACACCACACAATTCTACTTCACTCTGTGCCACACAACCTCTACTCTTCTTCATTCCACACAATTCCACTGCACCCAATGCCTCTCCATACCGCTCCACTCCAGGCAATTCCACTCCACTCATATCCCCTCTATGCACAAAATTCCACTCCACACAATTTTACTCCACACCAAACAGTTTCACTCCACACATTTCCACACAATTCCACTCGACTCTACTCTGTTCTACTCTATGCCACTCCGCTTTACGCACTCCCCATATGGTATTTCACTCTGCGTCACTCCACTCCATGCCAATCCAATCCATGCCACTCTACGCTACCCCATTCAAGTCTACGGTCTGGCAGCTCCTCTCTTCGCGAATTCACTCCACTCTATGCTACTCCACTGTAATCCACTCCACTCTACCTCACTCCACAGTACGCCTTTCCACACTAAGCAACTCCTGTCTACACCACACTCTACAGCACTTCTCCGGTCACCACTGGGTAGCTGTGGTTAGGACCACGTTTCTATTGATAATATATTTCTTGTTTCCTAATACCTTTAGCACCATTTGACAAATCTGCATGAAACTTTCCAAACTAAAGTCTCATCCACTTCAGCTTCTTTCTGGAAAGTTTTGCTGTGATCTGTTTGGTAAGCAGGGACTGAGTAAAAGGAGGGTCTCAAAATGCATTTTCCTCATACAGTTTCTTGTAGGAACTTTAAACATGACTTCAGCCAGATCGAATAAACGGAATGACACCAAATTTGGCAGAAAGCTAGATCATGATCTAGAAAGCAGGCTTTTATTGATTTGGGCAAAATCTGTTAAGCAGTTTTTTTTTAAAATAAAAAATATGTATATTTTAAGTCATGGTTCCACCTTAAATCCATCATAGTGGATTCGTGGTCAGTGAGCTCAAGTGCGCATTGTGATTGGCTGGCCAAAACTTGAAGCAATTACAGCAGCCATCTTAAGAGTCAGGGACACACTCCACGAGACCTACAAAATAAAATAGAATGGTGCACTGTAGTGTACCTTGACAACCTGGGCCACGTGAGGGCGCACAAGAGGGATTGCCAGGGCCAAATTTAACCAATTTGTTTTGTGGTTCTGAGGACTTGAGGATTCACCCGAGCCACTATGCTGCCCCTGAAGAATCTCAGCAGATCGGTGGATCCGTGGCCCAGCAAAATAAAAAAGAAGAGAGTTGGGCACTGGTGGCTGTTGGGAGCAGGGCCTGGCCACAGGGCGGCCCTGTAGCCATTCCCTTGCTGTGCATGGTGCAGTGAATTCTTAAGTTTTTTGTTTTAAATAAAAATGTGTTTTCTTAAATTGTAGAGTACAGTATCCTTGAGTGGAGTGTAGTTAAGTGGAGTGTTGGATAGTAGAGTGGAGGTGAGTGTTCTATAGTGTAATGTCGTAGAGTGTAGCAGAGTAGAGTGGTTTAGCATACAGTGGACTAAAGTGTGATAGAGTACAGTGGCCTGTTGTATAGTAAAGTGGCGTGGAGTGCACTACAGTGGACAGGTGTAGCATAGAGTCCAAAAACATGTAAATGGGAGTGGCGTCTTGTATCGTACAATGGATTGGTGTGTGTGTGTGTGTGTGTGTGTGTGTGTGTGTGTAGAGTGTCATTAAGTGCTGTACAGTGGAGTGTAGAGGCATAGATTTTAGTAGATGGTTACACATTGTAGTGTAGGGGCTTAGAGTGGAGTACAGTGTGGTATAGTTGCACAGAGTGTTGAGTAGAGTATTGTAGGGAAGAGTTGCAGTGCAGAGTGTGGTAGAGTTGAGATATGTAGAGTGGAGTGTTATACCAATCTGAGAAAAGAATAGGAGGGCCCTTGAAAAAAGCATGGAATGCAGAGCAGGGGGACAGTAACCTTTACAGAAAAAACAAATTCTACCTTCCCCATCCAATTTCAAGTTTGCTCATATGTCTACAATAATTTGTTGTCATACATCAAGCAACGCAATAAAGAGCCCAAATTGAATGCACCAACACATTTTTAGGTCGAGCATTCGAGACCTGTTGTAACTTCTCTTGCGTGCTTAAAGCCATAACCCTGCCTTCGGTTTGTTTGTTTCAGTGTCCATTAAAAATCCTTGCTTGCTAGTGGTCAGTCCTGCATCTTTGTCCCTCCATTTTCCCTTCTGGTCCTCCCATGCAGCAGGGACTAAGTACTGTCTCATTACGCTAAGATTCTACATTTGTTTTTTTGGGGTCTACTTTTTTCTTGGTATCCTGCTCTGTTGCTGTTTGCCTGTGTTCAGCTTTGGTGCCAGAGCTTCTCAGATTTAACTATAGATTTTTTCCCTCCCTCCCACCTTCCCTTAATGCTACTGAGGTGCTAGTGCTGCCTGCCACTCCATGCCTCCCACTCCCTTGGCTGTATTTGTTTAGCCTTTCTGCAATTTTCGATGTCGCAATCCATTGGGCATTTTTGATAGGATATGGTTTTGTTTGGGCTTCTTTCTAAGGGGGATTGGCCTTGTTTTTCTCTCTCGTGGCTGCTGATGAAAACATTTCCATATCCAGCAGTGGCAATGGCCAAAGAGAATTAGGATGCTATTTAACGGCAGCTCCCTTAAAAAAGTGCAACAGTCTTAGTACTCGGCATGAAGATAGTGCAGTCCTGCTATTCTTACGGTTGCAGGAACAGGTACAACAAGGAGAAGCCCATCTTTTTCCACAAGCATTTTGAGACACTGTTTGATTCCTAATTAGGGTTAATGATTAATATGATGCATCTGTAGTGTCCTGTCCTAATTTGTTTTCCTGTCATATTCAGGCCCATGTGCTTTATCCCAGGTGACTTGATACCACTCAAACTTGGCTGCCCTTGTCTATGATCTTTCATTTTCCTTTTTTGCTTTTTTTCAGCCCACAGGCACACATGCGCAGAAACTTCCCTATTAGAGACACCTTTTTGCTGCTTTTAACTTACCCGGTCCTCTTCTGACTGCAGCAACAGAATCCGTCCCCCTCTGCTCTCCCCACCCCCACCCCAATTTCATGGTGTCTCATTAACTCAGTTTCAACTTCGGGCAGATTAATGCAGGCTTTGTTTTCCTTTGCGCTGTATGTGTCCTGTCACACACATTCCCTACAGAGGAGTTAAACCATGTGTCTGCAAAATCGGGCATGGTTTTATTTTAGCAACACTGCTTAGTTCTTCAGTGTGCTGTGCAGTATAAACAGAACAGACTGAGGCAAAGTAAATTCAATGAGCGGCAAGGGACTCACTGTGAAGAATCCGGCCACATGCTACCTCTCTCTCCAGCTTTTGCAAATAACTAAGCCTGGGCAAGCACTACGCTACGCTCGCGTAGTTTGTGAAGTTTGCACTACTTCGCACTACGCGAATTGCACGTAGCACAGTGCAAACACGCGTAGCGTTGCGTAGTGCAGCAGTCATTTTTTGCTTGCTCGCAGTCCTCAACGTCAAGTTGGCGACCGCGAGCAAGCAAAATGACATCCCGGCGAGACTTTCCTTGTTCGCGATCAGCAACATCAAGTTGGCGATCGCAAGCGTGGAAAATAAACCTCCTGGCGAGATTCTCAACGCGGGAAGGTCAGGTTTCTCATTGCGAGTGGTCGCGTATGCTCGCAACCGCTCGTGATGAGAAACTACCAGTTTGCGTTGAGAAAGCTGCCGCTCGAGTAAAAATCTACTCGAGCGGTAGAAAACTACAGCTCGCACTGTGCAAGATGCCGTTTTCAATGATTGCACAGTGCCGGATGCTTGTCCGCACTGTGCAATCATTGAAAACTGCATCTGGCACAGTGCGAACAGGGTACTACGCAGTTCGCAAAGTGCTACGCGTAGCTCGCGTAGTGCGAAGTGCACTATGCGTAGCTACGCATAGCGCTACTTCGCGAACTACGCCCAGGGTTACAAATAACCTGTGCAAAAATTCTGAGGCAGAGGACCGAGGCAAAGTTAGCACCACTCAAGCTTAACTTACAAAATACTACATTTCCTATTTTCTCTGCTGGTATTTTTTGTTTTGTCATTCTCCCCTTTCTGTCCCTCTCATCATATTCAGCTTTCTGGCTGTTCGGTCTACTCCATTTCCTTTCATCTACTCTGTTTCATTCCTTCTCTCTATTTGTGTTTGCTCATTTGTGTTTTTTACAGATTTCGTCTGTCTTTCGTCGTTAACAAAGGCTGTGGCTTCCAAAACCTTCTTTACTGCATGTCGATTGAAATGTTAAACTGGGTTCGCATTGCAAACTAAAGAACCCGCCTCACAACTTTGAAAAGGTTAAAAATAAGCCTACTATCTTTCAGCCTTCCTTCGGAGCCTCTGTTAACTCCCGAAAAAATAGGAAGGTAAATATTTTTCTTTTTAAACACATTTGCTAAACAGGTGCATATTTATTCCCGGGAGCTACAATAAGAACGAGTGTTACTAAAGATGGATTTTTCTCTGTTGCTTAGTTTACACGTGTTACTTAAAATTACTAGACCTAAAGCAACAAGTTGGCCGTAGAAGAATTGCTACAGTTTCCTAAAACGTGGGGCACTATTTTTTTTTCATGTATCTGTATTTACACTGCAAGTCAGAGATCCAAATCAGCCACAACAGGGCAGCGGGTTTTCATCCACAATAGAGGAGTAAAATAAGTAGCAGTGAGTTGGTTAGCAATAGTGTCTGCCATATTGCATTAGCACTTTGTGGCCGTTTGTGAATGGCTCATATTGCTAAAATGTTATTTTGGGTTCACTTGCTTTCGAATCACGGGGTCTGCTCTTGTTGCGGAGGGTACTTGAGCCTCTTCACACATCTTCTTACGAAAGTGTTCCAGGTTACAAATTAATCATGTTTGTTTGAACTTGATGGAAAGCTCTCTTGCTAAATAAAGCACATCAATATAGCCTTACAGCAGCCCAAGTCTATCTGTCATTAAAGGGCTTCTCCTGTGTTTATATATTTATTACTTTACTCCCACTCTAGATTTAAGAAACAAATCACCTATCTCCAATTCACTGCTCTATATCTCAGATCTGCCTCTTTCAATATATCCTCTACTCCCCACTCATCCCAAACATCCTTTTACTCCTATAATCTTACAAATAACCCTTTCTAGATTCTATCCTCCTCTATCCCTCCTTTGACTCATCCCAAACCTCATTTTACTACTATAATCTCCCAACTAACCCTTTATAAGCTCTTCCCTCCTCTGTCCCTCCTACAAACAGACTCACATGCCCACCGCTCCAACTAACAACTTACATTTCCCTATCCTGATCCACCACTATTCCACCTTGGGTTCTGGAGTAGCGGGCTACTTGCCGAAAATCGCTTTGACACCTTGCCAGGGGTAGTAAGCACTATATAATTAAAATTACAATTAATCACCTTGCCCGCGTTTGGTCTTTTTTCAGGTTGGTAAGTTTATCTTCTTGAGCTGCCCTGACTGTCTCCCTGGACAACTTGTTTCCGCCGCTCCATTTTATGTAAGTCAAAGTCTTTCCATGTTTCAAATTCTCACCCTCTACACTAAGCTATAGTTTAAGGTTTGCACTATTTCCCCACACAGATGGTAATATGCCTCAACGCACCTGCCCTTACTTGAAACTCAGCCTCCCTTGCCAAGTGCCTTCTTCCAGTACCATAATTTCTACTGTTGTTATGTACATAATCATTGGTACATGAGTCCTTTCATTATTAGTGCTATGCTAATATTACTCCACTGTATATAAAAAAACTAAATAGTCATTTTCAACACCAAGAGCTCTAGCTTTCACAAATGCGAGACCTATTGCATTGCAAATGGTTGTTTTATGTATTGATATAAACTATTATTTTTTTGACTTATTTTCTTACCATTTCATGTTAGACTAAAACATCCAACCTTGTTCCATTCATATATTGCACCTATCAAACATCCCCAACCTCATGCCCTAAACCCCATCCACACAGAAATTGTTAAAACACTACTTTACCTCATTCACTCTGCAATCATACTACACATATATAAAATGCCACATCTGACAAAAAATATAGAAAAAGCTCCTGGGCCTAGCCTAGACACAGATAATATATTCTCAGCAATTAATCATTGATACATTCCATTCCTTCCTAGATCACATATTAATATTTAATCACATCTACATATTATCATCTTCTTAGTGCCTTCAATATTTTTCTTTTATTCATTTTACAATAATTATAATTAATTTCCCTAGCTCTCCAGTACTGTGCCAACGCACAATTCAGTGTTAGAGTCCTCTTTAGCCATGCACCTTCCTAAGGGCACATGAAACATATTTAAGATTGAGCAGAGGGGTCTTTGAAGAGGGCATGAAAATACCTACAACAATGGATAAATACTACTTTTAAGAGAGCAATCAGAAGGGCTCAGAGCTTTTAGCTTTTCGAAATGAATAAAACAGAAGCAAATATTTTTTTCTGTAAACAGTGGAGTGTTATACAGTGTGTTAGAGTGGGTCAAAGTGTCATGCAGTGGAGTAAATTGGTGTTGAGCACAGAGGAGTGGCATGGCATAGAGTGGAGTAGCGTGTTGTAGAGTAGAGTGATGTGGAGTGGAGTAGACTGAAGTAGCATGAAGTGGAGTAAAGTGCTGTAGATTGCACTGGTGTGTGGTACAGTGGAGTTGACTGGTGTGCTGCAGAGTGCCGGATTACATGTTGTACAGTGAAGTGGTGTGGAGTAGAGTATAGTACAGTATGGTAGAGGGTAGTGGCATAAACTGTCCTAGAGTTGAGTGACATAGAGTAGCGTAGAGTGGCATAGGGTCCAGTAGTGTAGCACAGTTGAGTAGAGTGGAGTAGCATCTCACAGAGCACAGTATAATAAAGTGGGGTAGAACTGCAAAGAGGCAGTTTGAGAGTGCCATAGAGTGGAGTAGAGTGTTGTACAGTGGTACAGAGTAAAGTAGCATGCTGCAGACTGGCATTAACAAGAGTACATTGTTGTACAGTGGAGTGCTATAGAGTGGAGTATAGTGTGGTAGAATGGAGAGGTGCAGACTGTCGTTTGAAAAGTGGAGTGGTAAGGAGTGGAGTTGGGTAGAGTGGAATAACGCAGAGTGGAGTAGCGTAGAATGGAGTAGCATATAATAGAGTGGTGTAGAGAGGAGTTGTGTGCAGTAGAATAGTGTACAGTGGAGTCGCATACGGTGGAGTTGCAATGAGTGGAATCACATATAGTGGGGTAGAGTGGAGTGATGTAGAGAGGAGTTGTGTGGAGTGGAATAGCCTACAGTGGACTGGCATACAGTGGATTTGCAGTGGGTGGAATACCATATAGTGGAGTGGGGTAGAGTGGAGTTACGTACAGTGGACTAGCATAAAGAAGAGTGGTGTGGAGTGGTGTACAGTGGAGTGGCATTGACAGGAGTGGCATACAGTATAGTGGTGAAGAGTGGAGTGTAGTAGGGTATAGTGGAGTTGCATACAGTGGAATAGCATACAGTGGAGTGGTCTGCAGTGGATTGGCATACAGTGGAATAGCGCACAGTATAGCAGCAAACACTGAAATAGCATAGAGTGGAGTGGCATAGACTGGTGTGGCATCAAGTGGAGTGGCATAGACTGGAATTGAGTAGAATGGAGTGTCATAGAGTGAAGGGGCGTACAGTGAAATGGTGTGGAGTGGCGTGCAGTGGAGTATCATACAGTGGAATAGCATTCAGTGAAGTGGAGGACAGTGGAGTGGCGTAAAGTTGATTAGTGTAGAGTTGAATGGTGTAGAGTGTAGTGTTGCAGTGCTGTAGTGTTGAGAGGAATAGTGTACAGTAGAATAGCGCACAGTCCTGTGGTAAAGAGTTGATTGATGAGGAGTGGAGTGGGGTAGAGTAAAATAGCATACAGTGGCATAGAGTAGAGTGAAGTGGCACACAGTGAAGTGGCGTAGGGTGGAATAGCATATCATGGAGTGGCATACAGTGGAGTGGCAAACATTGGAATAGCATAGAGTGGAGTAGCGAAGAGTGGAGTTGCATAAGTAGAAATGTTTAGAGTGGAGTGACACAGAGTGGAGTAGTGTACAATGGAGTGGCTTACAGTGGAATAGCATATAGTGAAGTGCTGTAGAGTAGAGTGGCATACAGTAGAATAGTGTGGAGTGGTGTACAGTGGAGATGCATACAGTGGAATGGCATAGAATGGAGTGCTAGAGTTGAATGGTGTACAGTCTAATAGCATACAGTATAGTGTCAAAGAGTGCAGTGGCATAGAGTTGAGTGTGGTAGACTGGAGTGGCGCACAGTGGAACAGCATAAAGTGCATGGGCATACAGTAGAGTGGCATACAGTGGAGTGACAAAGTGGACGTACCGTACACTGGAGTTGGGTAAAGTGGAGTGGCGTAGAGTGGAGTGTTTTACTGTGGAGTTGTGTAGAATGGATTGAGGTACAGTGTAGTGGCATACAGTGGAATAGAGTAGACTGGAGAGACAGAGTGGAGTGGCGTACAGTGGAATAGCATACAGTGCTGGCATACACTGAAATGGCATAGATTGGAGTGGTGAAGAGTGGAATACCCTAGAGTGGAGTGTTGTAGAGTGATGTGGGGTCAAGTTTAGTGTTGTACAGTGTAATAGTGTACATTGGAGTGGCATATAGCGGAATACCTTGGGGTAGAGTGGCAGAGAGATGAGTATCGTACAGTGGAATAGCTTGGAGTGTAGCAGTGAAGAGTGGAGTGGCATACATTGCAGTGGTGTGGAATGAATTGGTGTAAAGTGGAGCGTTGTTCGGGGTAATAGTGTATAGTGGAGTGTCAGAGTGAAGTGAGGTATAGTGCAGTGGCTTATACTGAAGTGGAATGGCATACAGGAGAGGAGCATAAAGTGGAATAGCATTGAGTGGGGTGTGGTACTTGAAACAGACTTAGAGTGAAAGTTAGTGAAGGATGTAGATTTAATGTGGCAGGAATATAGATTATGAGGTGTGAATTATAATTTTTGTAGTAGATGTAAAAAATACTTTGTTATATATAGTGCCTCAGTATACCGTAGTACCTTCATGGAATACCGTGGTACGTGCCAATGAAAAGCAATATGGGAATCGCTAATGGCTTTCTTTACAAAATGTTAAAGTCAGACATGTAGTTTTCACCACACTTTGGCTGCGTTCTGGGTTAGAGCCTTAGATATAGGTTAAGTAGTATGCTTTATTGTTCTTCCCTACCTATTACCATTTTATAAAAGTGGTAATAGGTAGAGAAATGTAATTATATATTTTTCTATATATTTTAACAACACTTTACTGAAAAACACGCTTTAAAAAAAAAAAAGTAGCGTGGCAATTTGTATGTATTACTGCGGAACTTCGTAGACTTTAAAAAAAAAATGTAAAATTGAAAATAACCCTTTAGTATACTATACTTGTAAACTAAAGTGTAGTACATTGTAATTTTAATATTTTAACATATTTATTATAGACACTTTTAAATAATGAACCCCACCTATTACCATTTTATTAAAATGGCAATAGGTGGAGAAAAAATATAAAACCTAATACTTACCAATATCTAAGTGCATAACGCAGAACACAGCAAAAGTGTACTTAAAACACCATGGCCGTCTTTAACTTTTGTAAAGTCATTAGCCAATTATATAATGCCTTGTCATCGCTCTGTACCGCTGTACTTTAGTGAAATGCAGAAAAATTTCACAAAATTACTACAGCCGCAGACACCACTAGTTAAAATGACTCATAACTTAAAATTTACATGCCATACTTTCCTGTAGTACCAGATGTTTTCGTGCTATGTCTGATACAAAAGTCTATGGAAAATGCATTTGTGGAAAAATGTGTTTTGAGAACCCCCCTCCCTTTTTTCTTTGCATCCCCTTGACCTATCACCTCTAAACTTTGCAAAAAGCTATAGGTCCGGAAAGTTTTGTCAAGATAGGTCAAATGGGAGCAAAATTATTAGCGAGCAAAAGTCTAAGCAATTCCTATACCTTGGAAACCCAACCATAACTACAGAGTGGTTACATATATATATTACAGAGTGGTTCTAGTTAGGGTCATCAGAGAAAGGTGTTTTTGTCCCTTAATAACTTTGCATCCGTTTGATGAATGTCTATGAAACTTTGCAGTTATGTTGCACCCACCCGTTTATTGTCGGAGGACTGAAAGTTTTAGGGGTTTTGGTCAAGGGAGTGTAAGAAAAATGGGGGGGTCCCTAAACGAACTTGAAATCCAATGCATTTTACTTAGACTTTTGTATGTTGTGTAGCGTGGAAACTGTTAGTCAGATTTTGATGAAATTTGTCAGCATTAGATATTAGTATGTGCAGATGACTCTTTTGGGTACTTCAGGTAAGTAGCATAAGTATTTACTAAGTTGCAAGGTTTTTCGACTTGGTGGTATTTTGCAGCAAAATACTAGTAAAAGTTGCAAGGAAGCCGCAAAAAAAATTAGGCTGCATATGTAAAGTTTCAGATTTACTACATGAACAACTGACAAACTCATTTATGGTCACATGCTAATGGAAACCTATAAACAAATAAATAATAAATAGAACCCATCTTAATCTCCATAAATTGTCTTTTAATGCTCTCTGGCTCACAAAATATAACTGGCCCAAAAAGCTAAACAAAAACCATATTTCTTATGCACCCCGATGCAACAATATTATAAATTGACCCAGCAGTGAGCCACACAAACTACTATTTGGAGGCCAGGATGATTGGCCACTAGGAAAAATATAATAATCTTATTTTTTTAGAACAATAACAATGATTGCCTCTCATTCACTTTGGCCTTCATATGTAGAAATAGAGGAAGTCCCAAAAATAAACTGGACTGCATATGTACATTTTCAGATTTACTACATGGACAACTGAAAAATCTATTTATGCTCACATGCTAATGGAAATCTATAACATACATAATGAATAGAATACATATTTTTCTACATAAGTTTTCTGTGCAAGCTCTCTGGCTCACAAACTAACACTGTGCCCAACAAGCCAAACAAAAAACATATTCCTTTTGTACTCCTGTGCAATAAAATGGAAAAGTGACCAAGCAGTGAGCTACACAAACTTCTATGGAGGACACGATCATCGACCATTAGGAAAAAAAATAGTCCTAATTTTTATAGCAACAATGATCGACTATCATTCACTTTGGGCTTCATTTGTAGCACAATCCTACTAAAAATAGCAAGGAAGCCCAATAAACAAATATATAACAAATACAATAAATTTTAAAAAAAAGCAATCACATTGAGGGGCCACTTACGATGTCCGTAAAGGCTCCAGACTAATGGTTGGAGTCTTCCGGGACACAATGTAATCGGCTTCCTGGTTTACTTTACGACTGCCGCATTACAATGCTGGTGGTTGGAAAGTAAGCCGACTTGTCATTTCAGCCGGCTTCCGACAGGTTCATGGAGCCCGTCGACCAGTTGGAGCTGGCTCGTAATCCCAAAGGGCCAGACCTTTTTGCCCTTGGAATTATGATGCACAGTTTCTGACATGGTTTCCATGCCGGCCAGTCCGATATGGAAACCATGTCAGAAAGCCTGGTTGGGGGCCCCCAGCAGGGTCCCCTATGGTGCCCCCCTGATGATCCCTGCACCTTGTAGCAGGCACCAGGCACCTTGAGGTCACTGCCACTGGATGCAGGGATGAACAACACCTCCCATTTCTCAATTGGAGCTTGTGTTACGGCCTGGTTATGGCTCCCATTGAGAAATGAGAGTATGCGTCCGAACAGTGTTTGTCACATTGTAATGAGCTGGTCGGGACCACTGACCAGATGTGTGCCCGACATTGTAATCAGGCCATGAATCTGATTGCAACTCTGTAGTTATAGTTAGTTTTACCAAAGATAGCTGATTCCTCAGATATTAGTTCTCTAATTACTTTCCACCTGTTTGATGAATCACCACAACCCTTTCCTCTAGCATTTTCTACATTTTGAGATGGTGTACATTTTTGTGGTGAACCGTTGAGGGAGTGCAAAGATAAAAAGGGGATCCCAAAATGCGTTTTTCCACCAATGCATTTTCCATAGTCCATAGTATTTGACGTAGTGTGAAAACGGCTGACCAAATTTCTATGAAATTTGGCAGGAGTATACATTATGATGCAGAGATGATGCTTTTTAGATACTGCAGTAGGGTAAGTATTTTTTAAGTAATAAGTCATTCACACTTAGTGATATGTCTCACCACATTACTTTTTACGAAATTCACAGAATTTTGTGAAACTACCACAGTAAATGACTGCAAACATATTTAAAAATATTAATAAAATATAGACACATTTCCTTAACTTTTACCACTTAAACAAAGTGGTAATGGGTAGGGACCTATTACTTAACTATATCTAAGGCCCCAACACTAAACCCAGCCACAGAGCAGTAAAAACAACATATCTGCCTTTTCGTTCTCTAAAATCAGCCATTACCCAATGATATACTGGCTTGGCAAGTTATTGCATTATACCATGGACCAAAAAATAACTAAGGCCTTGATGTATTAATGGATTGTGGTACTCTTGTGTAAGGGTGGCCGGAGTTAACGGAGTTGGACTACGCTGAATTCCGCGTAGTTGAAAAAAAAAAAAATCAGTGGAATTCAGTGGCGTTCCGCTCCACCCTGCACTCCCCTCGCAGCCTTCTGCATTGCTCTTGGCATAGCGACTTGTCGTTGTGATCTCGGTCCCTGGACAGTTTGTTGTCAGGTGCACCGGAGTGCTCTGGACATTCCCACCAACTCCGCATCGGAGGAGGTGAAGCACACTGCTTGTCTGCTTCCTGCTGCATTTCCGGTGCCCGTAAAATTAAAAACCTAAGACCACGCTAGGTTCACTTCCTTGTGCATGGGCAATGCAATACATCAGTCAGATTTACAAAGGAATGGAAGGTCGCCATGCATGGCCCTGCGTTGATTGGTAAATCTGGAGAAATGCCAACCATAATCTACATTGCTGCTAAATTTAACCTACATCTGTATGCCACGCTACTGTAACCACTCCACTAAACACCGTTCGTCTGTACATCACTCCCCTCTATGCGTCTCCACTGTATGAGACTCCACTGTACGCCATCCCACTCTACGCTACTACACTGTAATCAATGAAGCTGTATGCCACTCCAGTCTAGGTCACTCCACTCTGCGCCATTCCAATGGACGCTACTCCACTATACGCTATTCCACTCTATACCATTTAAATGTTCTCTACTCTATTTCATCGTATGCCACTCCACTTTACAGCACTCCACTGTAAGCTATTCCACTGTATGGCTGTCCATTATACACTATTCCACTCTATGCCTCTCCGTGTATGGCACTTCACTGTATTCCACTCCATTCTACGCTATTCGGTTGGACTCCACTTCAAGGTATGCCGCTCCACTGTCTGCTATTACACTTTACCCCATGCCACTGTATGCCACTCCAGTCTACACCACTCCATTATATGCCACTTCACTGTAAAGCACTTAACTGTACAATATTACAATTTACGCCACTCCACTGTACACAACTTCACTCTATGCCAGTCCATTTTTCACTTTTACACCGTATGCAACTCCACTCTACTCTTATTCAGTGTGCCACTCCACTGTATGCCACTCCACTTTAAGCTGCTCCAGTATATGCTATTCCACTCTACATCATTCCGCTGTATGTCAATCTACTGTACGCTATTCTACTGTATTCCACTCCACTGTATGCCACTCCACTCTACACCTCTCCAGTGTATGTCAACTTCACTCTACCCTACTCAATTCTACAGTATTCCAGTGGACGCCACTCTACTGGACGTCACTCCACTGTATACTTGCTATTACACTGTACCCCATTCCAGTGTACACCACTTCACTGTGCACTACTGCACTGTACACTACTCCACTATACTCTATTCCAAATCTACACCATTTTCCTGTACACCACTCCACTCTATGATATTCCACTGTATGCCTCTCCACTATTGTAGTGCTAGAGGCACTCTTGTGGTCTGACACCCTGTGATGACCTTTGACTACCAATATTTTGATTGACTTTGGTGTGTTATTTTATCCTAGCTTGAATGTACGACGTCCTGCATATGCCTTGTTTCTCTTAAAGGTTTCTTTCTTGTAATCTTGCAGTCTTTCAGTGGGAGCTCCTACGGAACAGAACAGCATGGACAAGAACAGAACGTGTGGGATGTGCATTTTAAAGCATAAGAGCGGTGTGGAATGTACTTCTTGGTTTCTAAGTATGGTGTTATGAGCAGTGGTGCGCAAATGTGCACTGTGTTGTATATTAGTACTATTATATAGTTCTTACTATTGGCTTTGACATGGCCTCAAGTCATCCTGAATTCTGACTCTGCCTTGCTTCAGCTTTTTCTGCGTGCACAGCCACACTCCCAAGTTGTTTGGGTTAATCACGTTCAAGGATTGTTTTGTGAGAGATTATTTAATGTTCCCTGGAAGGCTTTCGTAAGCTTCATCAAGATAAAGGCTGGAACGAGAGAATGTAAAGGGGACGTGGGAACTCCTTCCTGCCATGAAATGCTTACTTGGAAGCTGGCCAGTCCTAGTAAGATTCCTTTGGTGCGGGGAGGAAGGAAGCCTCTCGAACCTTCTAGTGCGTGTTTTGAGACTATAAAGCTGAGGGTTGTTGACTCAGAAACTGGGATTTTGTAATCCGAATGGGGACGGATGTATCAACTTCGGTACAGAGGAACCATGGTTGCTGAGGCTCCTATTCCTGGCTGTTTAATCCCCCCGGTCAGGAGTGGCCTAAGATGCAGTGTTTTCCCAGGTGGAGTGTTGAGTTTTGATTATTGCCATTGTGATGTGTGGCCAGTGGCTTTGCTCATTTGAGTTGTTTTCTTTGTGAGTCAGTGTATATCTTTCTGATCTCTTGCAGGACGTCCATTATATCTGCTTGAGTTTTATCTCATATTATTTGCTGCTTGTTTATTCATGGTATTATTCATGCATTTAACTGTTGCATCTATCAAGTGTATTATTGCTAGCATATAAATATATATATCTCTGTGTGTATTAGAATGTTGTGAATTTGGCATCTGGGAAAGCCTTTCTGTTAGAGAGCATTGCATAAATAAACCCCAAGCTTTATTCTAAAAAGAGTCTTTGCATTTTGTAAAATAAAAACCCTTTTCTAGGTGTTGTTGTGTTTTATATCTCCTGCTTCGCTGTGTGTTTGAGCCACCGTTTGGGAGATTCTGTATTATCTGAAAGGCGAAGCAAGACAACTATATGCTCCTCCACTGTCACTTCATTCAACGCTAGTACAGTGGGCGCAACTCCACTCCACTCTACGCCACTCCGCTATATGCTATTTGACTTTACCCCACTCCACTGTATTCTCCTCCAGTCTACACCACTTCACTGTACTCCGCTCCATTCTACAGTATTGTACTCTACGCTATTTCACTGTACTCCACTCAACGCTATGCCACTGTACGCCACTCCATTTTATGCTATCACACTGTACCCAGCTTCAGTCTTTGCCCCTCTACTTTATGGTATTCTACTATATCTCACTCTACCATACATCACTCCACTGTATCCTATTACATTCTACCGACCCCACAATACACCATTCCAGTCTAAACCACTCCCCTGTACACCACTCCAGTCTATGCTACTTCACTCTATGCTATTCCACTTTACGCCACTAGATGCTACTCAACTCCACGCCACTCTAATGTACGCTTCTCCACTATGTATAACTGCACTCTATAAAACTCTACTACATTCTATACCACTATTCTAAACTCTACTCCACTCTATCCCGTTCACTCCACTCTCCACATTTGCAGTCAACTCTATGCCTGTACATTCTATTGTACAACACTCTACTCTGTGACAGTTTCTAACACTGTACGGCACAGCATTGCACTCTACTGTATGAGATGGCACTCTTTTTTTTACCAGTTTCCTTGACTTTAGCTATGCCACTTCAATGTATGCCATCCCACTCTTCACTGATCCACTGAACCCTCCTCCACTCTACGCTGCTCCACTGTGCACCACTCCCCTCTACGCTATTCCACTCTATGGCACTCCATTCTTCAACACTTCAATGCACAGTATTCCATTATACGCCATTCCACTGTATGCTACTCCAGTTTGCAGTAATCCACTCTACTCTATGTCGCATCATTGTATGACAGTCTCCTCCACTCTATGTAACTACAGTCCACAAAAGTCTACCACGCTTCATGGCACTTTACGGCATTCTACTCCACTCTGTTCCCATACACACCACTATCCAACTCTACACTCTACCTTATGCCCATACACTCCAATCTACATCACTCTATTCCATAATAGAACACTTTTCTATATGACACAACACTCCACTCTACTGTACAAAACCCCACTCTAATTTGTAGCAGTTTACTACCTATGCTACGCCAGGACAATCCACTCCATGCTACTCTAATCTACGACACACCAATACACTCTATTGTACTTTACTCTACACCACTCCACTCTACTCCACTATATGAGATTTTACCCCACTCTATGCTACTATGCAACAATCTACTCTACACAGCTCCACTGTTTCACACACTACTGTACTCTATGCAACTCAACTCTAGAACACTCTACTACACTCTATTCCACTCTCCAACACTCAACGTCTGTCTATACCTCTTGATTCCACTGCACAACATTGTACTATACGCCACTGTACAACACTGTATTCCACTCTACTCTACGATGCTCCATTGCACTATACAACACTACTTTACACAACTCTTTGTTTTCCACAGCACCTCAGTTTACTTCACTGTACTGTGACACAGTACTCCACTATTCCACTGTATACCACTCCACTCGTTGCCACTCAATGCCATTGTGCTCTATAACACTGTATGCAAATCCACTGCACCACTCTACAACACTATACTTTACTGTACGCCACTCAACTCTACAAAAATCATCTAGACTGTATGCCACTCTACTCTACTGAAGTTTACATCGCTTTCCACTACACTCTACTATTCAACACGGTACTCAACTCTATGATACTTTAGTCCACTCTATACTACCCCAATCCAGTGTACTCCACTCCACCTTACTCCACTCTACTACACTTAATCCCAATCTACGCCAAGGTACTATGCTCCGTGCTAATCCGTTCCACTGTCTGACACTGTACTTCACTGTATGCAACTCCACTCTACAACACTGTAATAAACTCTATGCCACTTTACTACGCTTTATGCCTATCCGCTGTATGCCACTGTTCTGCATTTTATGACGCTCAATGACACTCCAATCAACTTCTCTCTACTATACGCCACTCCACTATATGACATGGAACTCCACTCTCCAGTGTTCTCCTCCCTGTACTTTACGACACTCCACTTGACGGTACTCCACTCAATGACACTCTACTTCACACTACTCCACTCTACGACAGTGTAGAATACCCTACTCTGCTGTTTGACACACCATTCCATTGTACAACTTGCTGCTCCAGTCTACCATACTTGACTCCACTATTTGAGACACCATGCCATACACTATGTAACACTTTACTACATGCTACTACACTCTACTCTACTTGATTCCAATTTACAATATGCCAGTCTATGACAATAGACCTTACAACACTATTTTCCACTCCTACTTCACATAACAACTCTCCATTTGAGAAACTGGACTCTACAAATTGAAACACATTTTTATAATGTTTGTAAAAAAAACATTGAAATTCAATTTAAAAAAAAAGGTTAAAGCTTAGTATATCCACCACCTTCAAATTATAGTAGCAAACCTCGTTACTCACTCTTTTCAGCTCGCTAACCAGGTAACATCACGGAAATTCACCAGTACTAGTTATCAGAGCTAACTATAACTTGCCCCCGCTATGCACTGCTTATGACTTCACATATTACATCACTAATGACATTTTCCTATGAGATCATTTGTGACATAACTGATAACGTCTCAGATTACATCTCTAACAACATCATCCAGTGACTGTGTTTGTTTGTTTTATAATTTACATAGTGGCGGATGTTTCTTGGCGCTCGCTGCTTTTGTTTGGTAATGCTACTGGGGTGGGGACTACATCTCCCAGCAGCTATCAGGGAGCCCGGGGCCAGGAGGAGGAGGGGACGTCACATGAACTTGAGCACTGAAACGCTTACTTAATCCCGCAGCGCAGTTGTTTCTTGGCGCTCGTGGCTGTTTGGTGGTGCTACTGTGTTGGGAGTCCATCCCGCAGCAGCTATCAGGAAGCCTACGACGAAGAGAAGGAGGGAATGCTGCATAAACTCACGTTCTTAAGTGCTAACTGCATGGAGCAGGTCTTTCTTGGCGCTTGCGGCTGTTTTTTGCCAGTGCTACTGGGGTGGGACTACATCCCCCAGCTGCTATAGGGTAGCCCGTGGCCAGGATGAGGCGGGGACACCGCATGAACTTGTGCTCTTACTTTGTCCCATGACATGGAACGTGACCAGTTATGTGCCCAAGCAAAGATCGGTACAAGAGTGGGCATGTCTACGCACGTCAGCAGTTGGAAGAAGCTGGGCTGGGCCACCCCTCTGAGACTTTACTTTTCTTCAGAACACCATTTGGGAATCTGTTCTTGTCTTGCTTAATATTTATGCAATTGCACTAGTTCTGGCACTACAATCATGCCTAAGAGAGTCCACATTTAATAAGGATAATCCTTTGACAGGCTCTATACTGTCCTATCTTACCAATGCCATGGGGGCAATAGAATAGGAAATTGTCTGTCTGAGAAGGATTGAGCTCTGCCATGAAACCAATAAATGTAAAGGGTCCCAGTAAAAAGGCCAGACCTACCACGGCAGTGGTTCAGAAGCGCAGTTCCCCCTTACAGATGCTTAGCATAAGGAAAAAAAGCATATGTGGGGGATTCCTCTGACAAAATTGTTCCCTTGAAAGTTGTGCCTACCTGTCCAACAGTATCAGACTCCTATTGTTCACCTCCCCAGGTTAAAAGAAGCGCCCCCAGCATAGGAAGGGCATGTCTGCCCAGGATACTCAATGAATAGAGGAGGGTGCCACTGTCCGAGGTGAAAAATCTGTGCTCAGAACTGGAGCTGAGCAAAAAACGTACTTTCTTGGAAAATAAAGTGTCTGATTACAAGCGTAATGCGTAGTAGGAAAAACTATGCAAACTCCACAGGTGTAGCGGAATTTACCCACCATCCCTAATATTGAACACATTATAATTCCTTTCTACAGCGAGATGGGAGGTGCACTCGAAGAATGTAGACACGCAAACAGCAAGTCCAAAAAAAGTGCTTCTTTTTTTCAGTCAATATTAAAAACCGGCACACAGCCAACGCGTTTAGTTCCCAGTTGTGCCAAAAGTGAACTTCGCCAGGGCTGCAATAATCACAGACAAAACCAAACCTTAAAAGAGATATATACAATACCCACATTTACAAGGACATACAATATAACAACAATATTAAACAAAAAAGTGACCCAAAATACAAAAACAATAAGACATTCCTTTACACATATACATATATGAATATATATAAATAAGCACATAAACATACATGAGAGCAACAATTAACATTCTATTGACATAGGATGAAAACATAACACCCTAAAAAATTTCTACAAAACACAGAATAAGATATCCGTACAGTAAAGGCCCGTGTGATGGATGGAACCACCAGGAACTCCGATACGGACCAAATACCCCAGATGTGATATCTCCATCAACCACTCAGCTTCGGACAGGATAACGATCCACGGCATAGTAACCGGCAGGACTAGTCCAGGCAAGGAGAATACGCCTCCATTTAAAGCCCAAAAAAACTCCCGCGTCGTAGCGTCAATTACAATCGCAGGTGCAGAGACAGCAACGCGACTGCAGCCCCACAGAAATAGAGAGGACTTATTCCAGGCAAGAGCGCAGCGGCCATCTTGTAGTGGCAAATAGAGGAAGACTATCAGTATAACAAACAAAAAAAAGTCAAGAAGGAAGAATATATGCTGTGTTTGATAGCATGGGCAAGTGATTTGAAAAATCCTTGCTTCTGGGAAACGCACATCATCATTTATTATGTTATTTGTCATTAGACCCCCGAAAAAGAAAAATTATTTTAAGCATTGCGCGTGCAATGCCGCGGATGTGTCATTAAGCCACCGAAAGATAGTTAAATTGCGCGGGCAGTACAAGTCGTGACCGATCCAGAATTTTTATTTATTTTTTTTAAATCCCAAAGACGACATCGGTGGCAATCTAGAGGTTGAGGCGAATATTGAGGGAAACATATTATGAATCAGGTGTATAACTTGTTATGGAATATCCATAATCAGGCAAGGATCACATGTAAATACAAGTATAAGGATGAATTGATCTTAAACTAATAGCTGGGAAAAATCCCAGAAAATATTCGATTGGAAACGTGGGTTGGAATTCTTCTAATACACAGTGCGGGCCCAATTTGAAAAAATAAGCACCTGAGAACAGCACATAGGGTGTAAATAATACCAATAGTACTATATATTATTTCATAGTATTCAAGTTTAGAGGATGATGAGCAGTAATAATCAAGACTGCAAACCGACAGCTAGTACTCTTTTTGCATAACTAATACCAGTAACACGGCGTATGCTTCCTACTGTTCATATTCAAAAGATAAAAAGCTGTAACCATCATAAAACAAACAGACAGCAATAATTCTCTTTGCATGACTAAGGGGGAAGAATTGGAAGCAAAGAAATGCCCCTTTCGTTAATTATTCCAAAAAGTAATGTAGTTCTCTGTCTGTGTTTTGTCCCATCAAGGTGGCATGGAGAAGACAAATCCATTTAGCTTCCCTCTGTCTCACCAGGAGTTCCCGATTCCCACCCCTATTGCCACAGGGAACATGGTCAATGCCATGGGACCAGAAGCTGTTCTTATTAGGGTGGGTGTCCCTGTAATGGTCACTAAGGGGATAGCGACTATCTCTATTGATTATCGCCCTCCGATGTTCTTGTAGCCGTACCTTTAGTGGGCGCACTGTGCATTGTAAGCAGCCTTGAATTATTAGACATAATTGTCTCAGCATAACAATTTCTACTTAGCAGAGAAGACTGTGTGCACCAGATACTAACCTATGTACATGTGCTAGTTTTGCTTCAGAAGATAGGCTATCTGGAAAGTTTCCACCACAGTATGAAGGCTGCAGGTAGTATGATCTTTAGCACCTTCAGACAATGGTCATTTTAAGTGACTAGTGGCTATTTGGAAAGGTTTTGCATAGAGTGTACACTGTTCTTAGTAGATTACTCTTTAATACTCTGTGGTGTATTTCTCATGAGAGTACCACTCTCTACAAACAAACTCCCTAGAGTAAACAGTGTCAACCGTATCCACTTTTCAACTTGTATTCACTTCTTTTCTCAGTCTAGGTTCAGTGACGGTCAGGGGTTTTATACAGGTAAAGATTGTCTATAGTAGGTCATTAGCTATGTAACAGGCCTTCAATATATGGAGGAACTTGGTATTGCCTTGAACAGTTGTAAACACTTTGAGCACTGTGTGCAGGATAGGCTACCCTTTCATCAGTGGTCCATAGTCAACATCAACTCCGCTAACCATAAACTGTGTGGTATAGTGTAAGAAACTGGGTCGTTGGTTGACTTGGGTGTAAGACCTGGTCAACCAGCAACCAAAATCCTTGTCAGAGTAAGGCATAAACAACCCCCAAATTCACCTATGCTTACCCCCCTTGTTAGCTTGGCACAGAGCTGTCAGACTTGACTCAGAGGCAATGTGAAAAGTATTTGTGCAACACTTCAAACAATAAAATAGTGAAAAACACATCACAAAAGTAGCCCACAATAGATTTAGAAAAATAGAGTAACATTTAATACATAAACAAGACTAAAACAGCAAAAATCCAATTGTTAGAAACTGAGATATTGATTGGAACAGTATGTAATGAAAATAGTGGCAAAATGCACAAATCATCATAGGGGGATGTCAGTTAGTGCCGGACAAGACAAAGTCACTAGTTCAGGCCAAACGCGTGGAGTGCAGTATGGCTACAGGGACCCAGTTAGCCACGGAACAGAGTACCTTGAATCCTGTCTGTGGAGCATTGCGTGGCTCTGCATCGAAGTTGCGCCGCGCAACCAAAGCAATGCGCTGGGCCCGAGCTGCAGCAAGGCTGCGGTGGGAGGTCCTGGTGCCGAGGATCCTGTTGACAAGAAACACTAGCACGGGTGAGGTTTTCAGAAGGTTCTGTAGAAATCAAAAACCTTTAAGGGTTTCACTGATGCACCTGGTCCTTAAACCAACAAAGAAGAGATTGGCACGGAAACTGTAATATCAAAAGAACAAGTTTATTAACCTCACATGAGGGAGTCTGCATCATACAGTACCCTCGGGCCACTGTAGGAGACAGTCTAAGGAGTACAGAGAACAGGGGCCTTCTATAGCCAGTTTATTGCTGAGTTGGCATGAAGACTCAAAAAGAGACAGTACAAGTGTGCACACAAATACATATAAGGATACATAAGAATCGCTTAGTCAACAGATTGGGAAGAGAGACTAAACTGCTTACATCAGTAAGAATAGCCTGACAGTTACATAGTAGGACAGGGGTATTGGCAGCTACAGGTCTTTCTGAGCATGTCCAAGGCTCTGGCTCAGTGCTGAAGGAGTTAACTATATCACATGACACAAGCAGAATACAAGGGCAGTCACCAGTGAACATGGAGAAAGCACATGGCGAGCACATGGCTAACTACAATGGCTGCCACAAACAAAATGGCTTCAGCTGATGCGAACAGCCATGGCAGCTAGTTTTCCACAGATGGCCGGTTTAGCATTAGCTGAAGACATCCGCTATGATCTAGAAGGAATATAGGAAATATTTTGCACATTAATTCTCATAAATTAATTTCTTGATCCATTGCTAGGTGGGTATTTACATTCTTAACATTGTTAAGCGGGCATATATAAGGTATAGACAGGAGCACAAAGGGAACAGAGCATTGGGTCATAATGAACACACAGATAGCAGGAGAAAATAATGGCTATTATTACAAACAGAACTATCAATATTTTCCAAGCAGAAAGCAAATCCCAAAACCATCCAGTCCAATTCTATGTAAAAAACATTTTCAATTTAACTTTCCATTGTTCTTTTTTAATGAGGGCTAGAGTATCAATTAATATATTTTAGGAGGAGGGCACAGAAAAATGTATCAATTGTTTAGCAAAATGTTTCTCTTGCAGAATGAACATTACTAATGCAAATATTAAAGAAAATACAAGGATCATTACAAAAACTATCTTGGCTGCAGGGGACCAGGAGGACCAAACAGGTCCATGGGAATTAGGACGAGGAGCCGCAAAGAGCTGCTGCTCCTCAAAAATGGGACGACCAAACCGGTACATTACTAACAAAGTCCTTGGGGAATTAAAGCTGCTGTACAACCAGCCAGAGGGGAGTCTTCTCCCTGTGTCCGTCTGAGCCTCACAGGCAGGCTCCTATTGTTCATCCAACGGTGGAGCTGCACAACTAGCAACTCAAGAAAACAATCACGGCCCAGTTTTAAGGGAAAAGTTTCTTTTTTCAGGATAGGGCAATCACCCTCCGGGGCAAATGCCCTCAATGATCCTGTCCAGTGTCTCAGGCAGTGTACCTGTTCTCTTCACTTTAATCTAACCGGCACCAAAGGCACAGCTCCTGTACCCTGATCTCCAGTCCTTCCCCCAACTCCTGTGTTGTTCCGCTGACGCACTGCTCTTTTGTTGGGGCCACAGATTGTACCCAGTATGCCCAGGTATCTCTTGATCAACAAACAGAGGTGCAGACTTGCATTCACTTGGAGACCAGGACTCAAAAGCTTGATGCTGGGATATCTGAAGCAACCCTTGTTTCAAAGGGGGTCACCTCAAGCAAAAGCCTCCTTGCCGTCCTTGTCGGTCTGTGACTCTCTCAGCTGGGCATCAAAAACTGCATTCACAATTTCTACATTCTGATTTGTGACCCGTCTTTCGCCTAAGACAGTGGCAGGGGTACACACTTCACATCCCAGTGCTTCCGGCCTTCAACCTTCACTGAGGTCCTAGTTGCCCGCAATGCCTGTGCTGGTTCCCTTCACCTTGGCTTCAAGCTGGATTGGCGCTGACTCCTCAGGCTGGATCTGATGTCCGGGCCACTCTGGCAATGGTTATAGGGCAGCTGACATCTATTGGTGGACAGAACAAAAAATATTTAGACCAGGCATACAATTAATCTATCAACAGAGAGGATAGTCTCCGAATACTCTTAGTCTTGGGGCGCCCCATACATTAGCAAGGCACCCAAGAGCCACTTCATCTATCTAGAGTAAAAAAAAAAACACCCTGGACCGATTAGTGAGTATAAAACGAACTTCTTGGTGAACTGACAAGAGTAAAACGTTACAGTATTTGAAGCAGCCAAGGAAGTCTGTGTTCATTTACTAAATTCTGAGGGGAAAAATGAAAAACAATACGGATATATTCTAAATCCTTACATTTGTGTATTCCTATATTATTCATCTGAAGAACCTCAAGAAAGGGAAGTTTAGAACAAGCATTCTTTTGTGCTTCTTGTCTTATCAAGCTTGTGTTTCATAAGTCATAACCTTTCACTACTTATACAGTGTGAGAAGTTGGCCTGGCATATGCTGGTCACTAGTTATAGTGGCCACCTTGCACCAGTCCAATTCGACTCTTATGATGTTAGGTTTAAAAGACAACCTTTAAAGAAAGCTATCCTAGTGGTAGCTGTGGAGAGCAGCCTTCAGGCTAAGTCTTGAAGTAGTGTTAAGCTTATTGTTTTACCATAGATAACCTCTTGAATGACCAAATGAAAGAGTATTCCACACAGGTATATATATAAAATATATGTATTTATTCTAAACAGAATCCCACAGTCTCTTTATGAGGCTAAGGCAAAGTTATACATAAAACAAGCATTGATAGATACAAATAAATAGCACTGTTAACATTGGGCCCCAGGGGGGGACCAAACCATATACTAAAATAGTGGTATAAGAACCACGACAATTCTACAGACAATGCCTAGGGCATTTAGAATCGCTGGCCCCTTAAGAATCCACCCCAAGTGATGTGGAAGGGGACCCACGAGAGGCGCGTGCAGTGGAAATAGCTGCTATCGGGATCTCAATTAAAGCCTATGGAGAATGTCGCGGTTCGAAATAAAATGATTAAAAATACTTCTAGCAGGAGTACAAAGTTAAAACTTTAGAGTTAAGCTTTTGAAGAGCCCACAACCTCGGGAGTACCGAACTACCACTGTTACCTGCCCCAGGGAAGCCGGGTGCATAGGTCGATTTCGATGTCGGGTCGCGGGCTGATTTTCAATGGGAAAATAGTCAAAAGTTCTGTTAGCCTAAAGCGTCGATGATGCCGTGAAGATCAAAGATGTGAAGATTGAAGAGAAGAACCTGAAAGCAGAGGGGACAGAGTCTGGGTCACGGAAAAGTGACCAGGAGGCTCAAAGCAAAGACCCCTTCGATGTCGGGTGCTTCAGGTGGAAGGTGGTGTAGCTTGGATCTGCAGCCACGGGCTCTGGAAGGCTTCGAGGAAGGCCAGCTTCTGGAGGGCGACTGTCTCACGTCGGATGAGGGTCGCTGCGGTGTTAGTGTCTGGATTGGATCCACTAAGCCTTGGCAACCGCAACCCATGCAAGATAAACAAATACTGCTACGGTGCAGACCCACGAGGTCTGAGAGAATTCTCCTTCAAGGAGACTGTAGAGCAGGCCTGGAGCAACCAGGGGAACTTTTGTTTGCGAAGATTGACCTCCTCTAGGGCCCACAAGTCGAGAGACAAGGGACCGCAGGAGGCGGCAATTTGGAGTGCGTAAAAGGGCACCCACGGGCCACCGAAGGGGGCTAGGGCGCTGATACTTGGCACACTTGCTGTAGAGTGGTTGGCTCAAAAACGGGCCAAAGCACAACTTCCCCACTGGTCAGGGTCATGTGCTATGCAAGAGGTGGCCGGTGTCCTGGGGTATTGGGGATCTCGGCACTCACGCGGTCCACGGTGCCCAAACTTGTTGAGCACACTCACTGGGCTCTGGGATGCGCTGGAAACCCACCTCAAGGGAGCTGAAGGTCGTTTAAGTCTGAAGGAGCAGCAAGGTTCCAACCGGGTCACTTGCAGTGTTTCAAGTGCCTGCCAAGCAGGGGGATAACTCCTTTATCCCAAGGGAGATTTCTTCCGTCAGCTGGGCAGCAGCAAGTCGAAGTTCAAGAATCCAAAGTTCAAGATTAATCTGAGGCTCTGGGGCCACGTTATTCACCTTTATCCCCAAGATTAGGGGAGTGTCCATAGTAGTGTCCACCAATGAGTGGTGAGGCGGGAAAGGGTGGCTACACCCTCTCCCCTTTGTGTGTTTCCCACCTGGGCGAGGGGCAGGATGCCCCTGAACCGGTTCCAAACGGTGTATGCAGAATGCAGGCGTTGGAGCTGCCTACGTGCAACTCTGAAAGGACATTTGGTGCACCCACCCTGTTCCAATCCACATATCCTGTCTGGGAAGGTGCTGGTACCTCCCTGCCACAGGAGCCCTATTGTCCAGCTGTCGAGGCTGGGGTTTTCCCCAGCAACAGGCAGCCAGAGTTGTGGAGGTGGCCGGTAGCATCCATTTTGTGTTACCTGTGCACTTTTAAATTGGTGTCTAAATTCTACCACTTTTCCCATATCGTCCCTCTAGCAGGGGGGAATCGTACCCTCGTGCCCATGGCTGGACTGGGGGTATGATTCCTACATGTTTGACACCAAACATGATATGGTTCGGTGTAGCCATTCTCAAGTTATCGCGTTGTCGCGATTGACTTATAATGCGGTTAAGAGTATATGGTATGGCTACACTACAAGCAACCCAGCAATGGTTTTACGAAGGTTGCAGAGGGGCCCTACTCAGGTAGGGATCCCCCCTCACACATACCTCAGCACCCTGCCTTGTAGGATTACCAAGGCCTGCTATAGGGGTGATCTATGAGAGAACATGTGTTGTAATGGGGTGGGATATAGGCTACCTATATCCCTGTAAGGGGTGCTAGCACCACCTTACCCAGACTACAGTAGTGGTCTGGTGGTGTCATTTTGTATGGCTGTCCCAGGGTGGCACAATAAGTGCTGCAGCCCTGGTAGGCCTACTGAGGGACCCATGCCCTGGGTACCTAGGGTACCATCTACAAGGGACTGCCAGGGTATCCTCAGCATCCAATTGGTTTGTACCTAGGGTACACACATTAGTTTTTAGGGAGGAAGCAGATAGGCTGGGGTCCTTGATAGCACAATCCCAGCCAGACTAGTCAAAAACCACTCAAATACCAGGCAAAAAGTTGGGGGCAACCATATAGTCAGATTCCACCTTCCTACATACAGGACTGCAAACACTTCTAACATTATTTTTCTTACGTAAAAACACCTACATTGTACACCTAGGACCATGCTCCCATGATATAGTTGGCAGGGTATGCCCAGACGTGGGTCCCTTGCTCACTTTACCACTGAATTCAAGATAGCCTGGCTGACGAGGGTTATGAACCCGAAACCGGTCCCAGGATGCTTGTTTCCGGTCCAGGGAAGACATGGCTTGGCAGTTCGTGCTGGACTGTTCCCATGAGGCACAGGGTCAGACTGATTTGCATATGGCCATGTCTTAACTGGGGGGTGGAGTGAGCTAAATAATGATGATGGATTAAACCCAGATCAATTGACTGGGGGTGAGTGTTTGATTTGCTCAAGCGCTCCGTCCATCATCCACTTTGGTATCGCTTTGTTCGCCCTAAGTTGGCAGGGTATGCCCAGACGTGGGTCCCTTGCTCACTTTACCACTGGATTCAAGATAGCCTGGCTGACGAGGGTTATGAACCCGAAACCGGTCCCAGGATGCTTGTTTCCGGTCCAGGGAAGACATGGCTTTGCAGATCGTGCTGGACTGTTCCCATGAGGCACAGGGTCAGACTGATTTGCATATGGCCATGTCTGAACTGGGGTGGTGGAGTGAGCTAAAGAATGATGATGGATTAAACCCAGATCAATTGACTGGGGGTGAGTGTTTGATTTGCTCAAGCACTCTGTCCATCATCCACTTTGGTATCCCCATGATATAGGCGCAGCGGGAAAATCTAAAACTGCTAATTTAACAGGGATTCTTATTACATAAATGACAACAAAAAAACTCAACATAGTGGGTACATAAATTTCTCCAGCAGAACATGTTGTAACAAACAAACTCTTATAAAACAATATTTTCCTTAAAAAATGTTTGCTGAGGATGACATGGGCATCTTTCCTGACATTATGAACCTCGTGCATTCTACTTTTCACGATCTGGCCTCTGCAACATCATTTTCAAAGAAAAAAACATTCACCAGCTCTAATAAGGGCTGTCAGCTTATTTACACAGACTAATAAGAGACTAGCAATGCCCTTACACAACTGTATATAGCGTGAGAATAACATATAGTTCCCCTTAAATGTCAAATAAGGGAACAGCAACCTAGACTACTCATCCTTTCATAATTTCATCAGACAGGATGGGCAGTAACAAGACGTATTTATTTATTCATTTTATTAATGCTAACAATAATGTTAAAACCGTTTTATTGAATAGCCAATTAAATGTCTCATGGCCGTTCCTAGACAGCTTAGACCGGCTCAAAAGAGAGTGAGAAAAAGAGAGAGAAAACATAAATTTGCTTACCTTTAATTTGCCCAGGAGCTATCCTCCTTTCCCCCATTTCGACAGTAGGCAACCTATACAGGTGACCCTCTGTCGAAAGACTTATAGGAGGTAAATAGCTAGGGGAATCCATATCAAGGAGGCCATATCCAATATATTGAACTGTACCACTTTATACATTTTGGTGTACAAACTGTTGGAAATGACCTTTTTTTCAGTGTTATCCCCAAACTCGTTTGCATCTTCTACCCTTTATTTTAATTATCTATGGTTGACTTATTTGTCTTACCAGTATGTTCCTAGTAAAGTGCACAGAGTATATCAGGGCTGGTGATTCAAATGCTACTAGTGGGCCTGCAGCACTGATTGTGCCACCCACATAAGGAGTCCTAAAATGGTGTCTGAGGCCTGCCACCACAGTGCCCCTGCGCAGTCTGTGAACTGTCATGTTGTCCTGGCCAGTGTACACACATGCCAGGCCTGACCCTTCCCTTTTCTCACACATTGGACACTCCCATGGTAGGCCCCAAGTACCCCCCTGGGCAGGGTGCAGTGTATGTAAAAGGTAGGACATGTACTAGTGTGGGCAACATGTCCTGATAGTGAAATACTGTCAATTTCGTTTTTCACTATTGAAAGGCTATCTTGGCCACAGAATAACATGGGAATGCTGTGTAACATGTTTACCTGCATATCTCCCCATAACGGCAAGATGGACATATAGAGTTTGTATCCCTGAACTCAAAATTTAATAACCCATCTGTCAAGAAGGATTGTTCCTAAATTCTGTGTGTGAAAATAGCACTTTAGAAAGTGGCTATTTTCTAGTTCAGCCTAACACAAGCACATTGAGTTAACTTAGAAAGCATTAATAACCAATTACCTTAGCAATTGTACTATTTTAACATGAGGGCGCATGAATGCAGACTAAATCCCATTGCCTCCTTATCTCAGCCCTGGCACAGTAATCTTTAAGCTAAAACCATTATTTTTATATACATGGCAGAGCTATGCTCTACAATGGGCCCACATACGTTACTGCCTTTCCTTCTCTTCCTATGACTGCGCAAAACTTGCTTGGTCTTTTGTCAAAAATAATAGGCAAAGCTTCTCTTTCTCTCCCTGCGCTGTCATCTCTTCTTTCAGAATCTTTTCAGAGGTCGAAGTGCCAAAGCAAACCTTGCCCTTAGCCCTGCTAGGCTGCTAAATGCAGAACTTGACCCTTAAAGCAGCTGTCCCATCTCTGTGCAAGGGCTATTCTCACGTGGCTATCACAACTCAAAGTAATGCTCGCTCGAGAAGCATGGCTGAAAAATATTCCTGCTCTGTGCCTGTGTGCTGACATTTTAGAAGGTAGGATATAACTTATATTCCATATTAATATTTATTTCTTGTGCACTGTGCGTTCTAGCTCCTAAAGAACTAAAATTTTCATAATGCCATAATGTGCCAAGAATTCTTGTACAAGAAAGATGGCATAAATACTTGTAATGTAATTCACATGTCTGTGTACTCTTTGCATAACTTTGTAGATGTATTTGAGACTGCAGCCAACAGGCCATACTAGGACTCATTAAGTTTGTCCCTAAGATTCAGTAATGTTGTCATTGTTAGAAAAACTAATAGTCGCCTTTTTAAATTTTGATGCACAGTATTTAACCATCTAAACATTGAAATTTAAACACACAACATGCACAGAGTAATTTTCTACAGTACTAAATATTATTGAATTTTCACAATAGTGGTATTAGACATTAGAACAATCCTGTTAGTGTAAAAACGATTTTAATGCAATGGTTTTTAACAATTTTTTTTATGTAATCATCTTTCCTGAATAATGATCACTAACCCCTTTTGATCGTTCCACATATGAAAAGCAAGCCTTATTCCTTTCCTTTCGCCTTTAAATGTATTTATTTATAACACTAAGCACAGAAGCTTTACTAAAACATGAAATAGCCTGCGCCACTTTTTAAAGGGCAGTAATTATTTTACCATCAGATCCACAGATGTACTTATGTAAAAAGCAACAAGAAAGAAAGTCCTACATTTTTAATCCTTTCTATTTTATCCAAAATAATAAAACTGTAATTCTAACTTTTTATAATCAGTATCCTTTAATGCACGTGCCTTCATACAATGTTGCAATAACTTAAGATATAGTTTACCCAGCATTTTTCTCTGTGGCTTGTGGCCAGGAATAGCCATGTGTTATTTACTCAGCTGTGCTTTTTACGACCAGCAGGCTCAACTTCTTAAGCTTTTTCAGGAGAAAACCCCTTTTACTGTATTGTAATGTCCTGAAAAAGTTTTCAAACCATTTCTAACCTCTGCTGTTCAGACAGGCTCATTCGGTATAGATAGCTTTGAACAGCTGCAAAAAGAAAGGCTCTCTTTCTGGTGCTGAAATGTGACCACGGTTTAATCTATTTAAAACTCAGGCATTTCAAGCCAGTCAAAATCTATCGTTTTTTAATGTGGTACAAAAGAGGCGCTTTTATTTTACAGCAACTAATTACTCAAATAATGTTAATGCCTTTTAGTATCGAATACAATGTATTTAAGGAGAATGCTGTAACATTTTATATTGAGTCCTAGGTGTGAAAAGCACACAATTTCGTTTTTTCTTCCTTTCTATGAAGCCTATTTCCTTCCTATTGATTGTGTATTCTAATTTATCCTTACCATTGTGGCAATTGTCACACATCTATAGTTTCTTACTTTTTCACTTTAATTGTAGCGTGCAGTTATTTAGCATATGTTACATAATTCATTTCTTGAATTTTAAAATGGAATTCTTTCAATGACATTTGCATAACAGAATGACAACAACAAACCAAATTGAGCTCATTCCAGACATTTTCAAAAAGGGGGGTCATACACTCAGAACACATCACACTGCTTGTTACAGCAAGCCATTCCACACAAAAAAATAGTTTACTTACTGAAACAAATACTTCACAATTATGTCAGTCCACAACCATGTACAACAAAAAAAATTAACACACAAATCAACACTTGGGACAAAGCAAGAGATAGCCCACAGACTATACTCAAACCAAACCATTTGGAAATACCAATTGTAAGTCATATTTACAAACGAAAGAACTCTAAAAAAAAAAAAAAAAGTACAGTGATTACACAAAGACAAAAAGACAGCCAAAAGACTGCCATGTTAAAAAAGACAGGCTCGCGCCTCAGACCTTTTCCAATAATACACCAAATTACCAGTTGGGCTGACAGAACACTCAAAAGATCTCCATGTCACCACTTATGAATTTTATTAAGTGTGCAGATCCGGATCCGCCATGTTGTACTAGTCAGCATGGAAGAAATACAATAATTTTTTTAACATACCTAAACCTATTTAGGTATCCCCTCTAGGGGAATCAGCTGAGTACTTCCTAAATCCATATTGGTACCTCCAGGATAGCAACACTTTCTACGAAGTGTGCTAAAAACAGGCATGCCAAGAATATTGTAGCATATACAATATTGTAACCAAATAACACTTAACACAATTTGTGCCGTTCAAGCCTTCAAAATTATAGAAAAATTTCATTACCTGCCTTCATTTCCTGCAGCAAACAAACAAACCAAAAGCTTGGCCAAGTCATTCCAAAAAGTGTTGCCACAGCAACCTTAGCAAACCAAAGCCTCCAGCTTCCTCTGCCAAGTTCTGAGTGACCTAACGGTAGTTTTAAAATACTCACGCCAAAGAAGTTCTCAGTCGGGAGCGGCAAACACTTGGAGGGTCAGATCGGGAAAACCAGAAACACATTGGGCTGCAAGGACAAAAAATCTCCGTGCGCAGGGTACCTCCTCAATAGATTCCTGTCCTGTCCTCCTCAGTAGATTCCTGTCTTCCGTCAACACCACTCCCTTGAATAGCCGCTTCTCCAATGAGGTCCAAGTCGGGCGCCAATTTGTAGAAATCAAAAACCTTTTAAGGGGTTCACTGATGCACCTGGTGCTTAAACCAACAAAGAAGAGATTGGCACGGAAACTAATATCAAAAGAACAAGTTTATTAACCTCACATGAGGGAGACTGCGTCATACAGTACCCTCAGGCCACTGTAGGAGACAGTCTAAGGAGTATAGAGAACAGGGGCCTTCTATAGCCAGTTTATTGCTGAGTTAGCATGAAGACTCAAGAGGCAGTACAAGTGTGCACACAAATACATATAAGGATACATAAGAATTGCTTAGTCAACAGTGGGAGGAGAGACTAAACTGCTTACATCAGTAAGAATAGCCTGACAGGTACATAGTAGGACAGGGGTATTGGCAGCTACAGGTCTTTCTGACCATGTGCAAGGCTCTGAATCAGTGCTGAAGGAGTTAACTATATCACATGACACAAGCAGAATACAAGGGCAGTCAACAGTGAAGAGGGAGAAAGCACATGGCGAGCACAAAGCTAACTAAAATGGCTGCCACAAACAAAATGGCTTCAGCTGATGCTAACAGCCATGGCAGCTAGTTTTCCACAGTTCTGTGGCGCTCTAAAGAAGTACACTTGAAAGTTGTTGTGAACTTATTTATGTGCGGTGCTTTGAGGGAGAGGGATCACCCACTCCCCGGTTGGACGGCCAATATTACCCAGTTTGTAAAAAAAAGTTGGTTTCCCCAGCACACGCTAATGTCAACATGTATTACATAAATAACAGATATCAAAATTTTTTGTCTTTTTTATGTTAGGTTTATTCTCATATGTTCTTGTTTAGTTCTTTTTTAACCTCTTTTTAGCTAACACGTGTTTCGTCACCCATGGCAGGTGGCCGCGACTTCCTCAGGGCTAAAAAATACAAGCATTTATTTATTCGCTACTAGAACATGATCGTTTTTTGCAACCAATTTGAAGTATAGGTGACTTATGTGTCTATATCAATCTACCTTTTCATTCAGGTGACTTTTTGTGTGCAGCAACCCTTGCACATTGGTTATGTCATACAGTAGTGGCTATACAAAGCAAAGGAAGATATATTCCCCAGTAAGAAATTGCATCCCAATTATTGCGAACATTCTTATTATTTGGTTGCTTTTATCTTCGATTGTTTTTAATATATGTCATATTTATCGAACAGCCAGCTTAGTTTGGACATTTGTATTAACATCTTTGAATTCATTTCTATTCACTTCATACATTAGTTCTCATTTATGTTTTTATGTTTTGTATTTTACATTTGTCTTGGAAACATGCTCCTTTGATGAGATCAATTACGTGTCTATGTGTTTTGTCTAAGTAATACCAATCAACCTTTCGTGCAACCCAATATTTGATGACTTGTGACCCCTCCCCCCTAAAATCATATAGTATACCTGTTTTGTCGGTATGGTTAGTGTTATCTGAAATATATTAAGTACAGGCAACTATTTTGTCAGTCAACCGGCCATAATTTGTTATGTAAATCCTACTAGCACACTGTATCGTTTGGTCTGTGCAGGCCATGCTCCTACCTTTTAACCTGTTGTAATTCCGTTCCGTTTCCCCCAAATAGTTCCTTGTCTTTGTTAGTTTTTCTCTCCCTGTTGACAAGGCTTGCAATGTGCAGTCCGGTGTAGGGGATGCAGCAAGCAGCTGGCAATGCGTCAGTTCTGAAGAGCTGTGTGACTGCAAAGAGCAGTACGGCATTGTCGTCTAGGCTGCCATCAATGAGAGATGTGAGGATCTAGGCCGTGGATGAGCCGCACCGCTGGGCGATGCATTGCTTCCAAGTGGGTTTTTGCATAGGGTCCAATCCACCCAGCAGAGGCAATGCCATGGTTCTGCTCAGGGATGTGCCGCTCAGCAGAGGAGATGTGTCAGTTTTGCTCATGATGCATTGCACAGCCACGTAAGTTTTAAGTTTGAGTTTATTGTATAGTTAGTTAAACCCTTTACAAAAATATCTCTAATTTCAGCATGATCAGTTTTAAAAATAAAATGATTACTTTTTAGTAACGTAAGGTGTGCCACCGAAGCCCCAGAAAGGTTCATTAGAGCCTAAGGAAAGAAGTATGGAGATGATTGGGAAAAAACAAAACAATTAAAAAATTGCCACGGGGAACGGTGCATAGCACATTAAAGTTGGCCTCTAGACTCCGGCCTAGAGAAATTACAGCCTCCAGGACAAGGCAAGTTGTCAATAATGGTCAAGGGCATGGTAGCATTGGAAACTGTTTATTGTTAATCAATTCCAGATGGACACATATTGACCCCAAAATATGCCATCGGGGGGGTCAAATCATTTGGCAGAGCATTCCTTTTGGCCCCCAGGGTAAGTATAAAGGATCAAAGAGGCAGGAGCAGCAACAGCACTGCCCCGGTGGCTTAAATCATTGGATTCCTCATACTACTCATTCTTGGGCTGTGGCGAGCGGAAATTGCAAGGTGCATAGCTCAAAATGATTGTGAACACTGGAGTATCCTGAAAGGTCTTCAGATGAATTTAGTGGCAGCTGTGCAGTGGCCTGAGCACTGTTTTTAACATACCGACTAAGGCCAGTACTAGTGTTGGCTTATCGCTTTTGATGTAATGTGTGCTGAGTTCAAGCTGGTGGTCGCAGCCTATGCCTATCGAGGTGACAGCCGTGAAATATCCATAAAAGTCTTCAAATGCTTGATGGTGTAACGCCCTGAACGTCTCGGGATCGTTTAACAGACACGATAATGAGGACGCAACCACTTGTGAAGGGTTAGTTATTTTAATGAAGGCAAAAATAACACAAAGAAGAAACAAAAGTTATAGTCACTGGAATCCTCCAGGCTAAGTACGTTACCAGCCCACAGCACGGGTGGTCCTAACCGTCCTCTGCATATACGCCGGTCCCGGCGTATGCCAACAGAGGGCAGAAATGAAATGGCCGACAATACCAATCGGTAGGCTGTGAGGGGCACGAAGAGTGTTGGGGAGAATCGAGGAGTCAGGGAAACACCCAGCCGTGGTCTCTACCTGAAGGGAGCAGCCGCTCAACCTCTTCCTCAGACTGCACCGGGACGCGGAGTCACCTTCTGGTGATGCGTCACCGATACCCCAATCAAAACCAAGAAGACTGAACCGAGAGCAGCCGCTCGATCGATCCTGTGGACTTCCGAGTCTGTAATGCGGCAAACACCTCCTGGTGTGCGTTACAGCTGGCAGTCCCTGTATCTCTGGTCGGGCTGGGAGTTACGACTCCAACCAGCAAAAGCGCCACTGCGCTTTGACTCAGCCGAGTCAAAAAGCGAAGCTCAATGGTTGACCGGTAGAGCTTCCGACTCCTTCACAGGTGACGATGGGGCAAGACACGGCCCAGGGAGTAACGACTCGACCTACCTCCGTTCTTGCCTTACTGGAGCTCCACTCCGGAACACTGCTCTTCACGAAGCAGGTACGTCGGTGTAAACACAATATCCGACAGCGTTGTACCTCCCGGTTCCTCCCTTTATAGGGCGTGTTTTCCTTGAGTTATGTAACAGCTCTCCTGTTTACATAAGGGCGTGTTTTCCTTGAGTTATGTAACAGCTCTCCTGTTTACATAAGGGCGTGCTTTCCTTGAGTTATGTAACAGCTCTCCTGTTTACAGAAGGGCGTGTTTTCCTTGAGTTATGTAACAGCTCTCCTGTTTACATAACCTCTCAACCACTAAGCATCCTGGGAGATGTAGTCCGTTTTCGCTGGTTACCGTTTTCCTCCCCTCGCATGACAGGAATTCTTGACAGTACATCCTCCCTCTCAGCGGCTCCCCACGGGTCCAGCGCAGGCAGGAAAACGCCGATGGAACAAGGAGACCAAGCGCGGAGCATGAACCCCTTCAGCCGGTTCCCATGATTGCTCCTCCGGGCCATAGCCTTTCCACGCCACCAGGTACCACAGCTTCCCCCTGCGCCATTTGGACGCCCGTATGTCCGACACTTCATACTCCACCTCCGACTCCACGCATACCGGCCTAGGTGTCCCAGACGGCTTGGAGGGTGCTGGTTTGAGCAATGATACATGAAAGACAGGGTGTATCCGCAATGACTGGGGCAAGCACACCTTCACGTTCACGGGACCCATACACTTGGTAATTCGATAGGGGCCCATGTACTTGGGATGGAACACACTGTTCTTTCGAAACCTCATGTTTCTTGTGGATATCCAGACGTAGTCTCCAGTGCGGTACAGTGGCCCTGGCCGTCTCTTCCTGTCTGCCGCAGCCTTGTATCTTCTCTTGGCCTCAATTAGGACAGCCCTCGAGCGCATCAACGTGTCTTTTATGTGTGCCACCCTGTCCGCTGTGGCGGGAATCCTGTCCTCTCTGAACGGATGTAGAAATGGCAAGAACCTGGGATGTTGGCCATAGTTGCTATAGAACGGAGATGACTGTGTGGAGCTGTGAGTGGCGTTGTTATAGGCTATCTCTGCAACCCATAGCAAGTCGACCCATTCTTCCCTGCCCTGGTCCACAAAACATCGCAGATACTGTTTGAGCGTTTGGTTCAGGCGCTCGGTTTGGCCGTCCGTTTGAGGGTGGTAGCTGGTGGACAGGGCGGTCTTAACATGCAGCGCAGTGCACCAAGTCTTCCAGAATTGCGCAGTAAACTGCGACCCCCGGTCCAACACGATCACCCCCGGTAATCCATGCAGTCGTACCACATTCTTTAGGAGTAGTGACGCCAATTCCCCGGCCGTAGGGACTCTCTTGCAGGGGATGAAGTGCCCCATTTTCGTCAAGTAATCCACCACCAGTATCGCCGTCATCCCCTGGTCTACCGGTAGGCCCACCACGAAGTCCAGTGATATGCTATCCCATGGTCTATCCGGGGTCGGAAGTGGATGTAAGAGCCCTTGGGTTCGGCCATGGTCGGCCTTCATGGTAGCACACGTAGGACACTCCTGTCCCCACCTCCTGACATCCACTCTCATGGTTGGCCACCAGAAATGCCGTCCCATGCTAGCCACCGTTTTTTCAAAGCCCAAATGACCTGCGCATGGAGAGTCATGGCACCAGATGAATGCTTGTTTCCTTAGCCTAGGCGTGGGTATCAATAGGCACCTGCCCTTCAGGGGTATCCCGTCCTTCAGCTGCCATTCTCTGTGACTGAGGAGTCACCTCCGCCATGCGAACGACCTGATCCCTCTCTTTATTCCCCTCAGGAAAGTATCCGGTTGGATAACCCCCAATACCATCCTCGGGGAAATGATGGAATGCTCGGTCGCAGGCAATGGTTCCTTAACTGCAGATTGACGGGACAGGGCGTCCGCCTTCCGGTTTTCCGTCCCCGGCCGATATGTGATGCGGAAGTTGAACCCTGCAAAGAAGATCATCCACCGCAGCTGCCTGGGAAAAAGGTGTCTTGTGGCCGTCATGAACTGCAGGTTCCGATGGTCCGTGTACACCGATACCACATGTCTTGCCCCCATCAACCAATGCCTCCATTCGGTGAAGGCGTCCTTGATTGCGAGAAGCTCCTTCTCCGCAATATGGTAGTTGCGTTCGGCGTCGTTGAGTTTGCGGGACATGTACGCAACGGGATGAAGCACCCCCGTGTCGTGGTTGCGTTGGGACAAGATAGCCCCCAGCGCCACATCCGATGCGTCCGCTTCCACCACGTAGGGGAGATCCGGATCGGGGTGAGCCAACACCGGCGCCTTACCAAAGGCGCTTTTCAGGGCCTCAAAGGCTTTGTTCGCCTCAGGGGACCAGACAAACTCCTTGGACTTCCTCAGTAGCTGTGTGATTGGGGCCACCAATCCTGAAAATCCATCTATAAACCGCCTGTAAAAGTTGGCGAAGCCAATGAAACTTTGGACGTCCTTCACGCTTTGGGGCACCGGCCATTCTTTCACCGCCTTGATCTTTTGTTCTGCCATCTCCTGTCCCTCTGGACTCAGCATCACTCCGAGGAATTCCACGGATGCGACGTGGAAGTCACACTTGCTGAGTCTACAAAACAGCATGTTTTCCCTCAGCTTGTGGAGCACAGCTGTGACGTGGTGTACGTGCTCCTCCTCACTGGACGAATAGATGAGGATGTCGTCGATATATACGACCACGTAGATATCCAACTCCTCTCTGAAGACCTCATTCAAAAAGTACTGAAAGGCTGCCGGGGAGTTGCACAGTCCGAACGGCATGACGAGGTACTCAAAAAGGCCAAACCTGGTCTTAAAGGCGGTCTTCCACTCGTCGCCATCCCTCATGCGCACCAGATGGTATGCCCCTTTCAAATCCAACTTGGTGTAGATACGAGCTTTCTTGACCTGTTCCAGAAGTACACTGATGAGAGGCAAGGGGTACCGATTTTTTATGGTTATCGCATTCAATGCCCTAAAGTCCACACAGGCTCTCAGCTCCCCGTTAGCCTTCGGGATGAAGAAGAGTGGCGAGGCGGCCGGAGACTTGGACGGGCGGATGAATCCTAGCTTGAGGAGTTTATCCAGGTACCCCCGGAGATGCACGTTTTCAGGCTCCGTCAGGGCATACAGCCTGCCGCTGGGAACGCTGGCCCCTGGCACCAGGTCGATCTGGCAGTCAAACTGTCTATGTGGTGGTAGCACTTCCGCCTTCACCTCATCAAATACATCCTCAAAACTGTGATAAGCCTGGGGGAGAGCCACATCTTTTTCTGCCGCTGTAGCCACCGTCTGACTCCCGCTCTCATCTGCGTCAAGGGATTCCGTTCTTATTCCACAATGCAGGATGCAATACGGTGACGTCATTTCGAGGCGATGTGTTGGCCAATCCACAGAGGGGTTGTGTTTCTGTAGCCACGGCAATCCCAATATGACGCCATATTGGGGCGCTCGGATGATGTTAAAATCGATTTGTTCCAAATGGTTCCTCCCATATCTCATCGGAAGGACCCCCGTGTGCTGCCCGATGGGCCCCGTCACCAATCGCCTTCCGTCTACAGCATAGACGTCTTCGGGTACAGCTTTGGGAAGAAGCACTAGCCCTAGCCTGCATGCCTCGTTGTGGTCCATAAACATGCCAGTGGCCCCTGAATCCACCATGGCCACAACGGGTATCCACTGGTCATGCACTCCCACGTGCACCGTGAGAAACAGGTGTCGTTGTCCCTTAGTGACCGAGTTGGAAAGTGAAGGGATGGATGAGTGACTCCGAGATGCCCCTTCTTTGGTCTGGGAGTCCTCTAGTTTTCCGCCGGTATGTCCACCACGGCTGTTACCGACCGGTTGGCCCGATAACGCGACGTCTTCGGTTTGGCAGGGCATTCACGTACGTAGTGGCCTTTTTTGCCACAATATAGGCACAATCCTTGTTTACGGCGTGACTCTTTCTCCGTGGCTGTGAGGCTCGCTCGTATTGCGCCGATGTCCATGGGTTCTCCCTTGGATGCGGTGGAAGTTTCAGGACTTCCCACCGTCACATAGGATGGAAGGGATTTTCCTTTTCTCCCATGATCCCCCTTTCTTTCACTTAGCCTATGTTCCAGCCGTAATACCAGGTTGATAAGGCCCTCGCATGTCTTGGGTTGAGGGTCAATATGAGCCACGGCGTCCTTGAGCTCATCACACAGCCCTTGATAGAAGAGCGCCGTCTGTTTAGCAACAGGCCACTTGGTTTCCGCAACCAGCCTTCGGAACGCGTTGAGATACTGCACCAGGTCGTTGGATCCCTGTCTCAACTCAAGCATTTCACGGTCCGCCGTGTACGAGTCAGCCCTTCTGTCGAACACCTTCAGGAATTCCTCGCGAAAAGCACCCCAATCACATAAGATGGGGTCGTCCCTGCTTACCAGAGGTACGGCCCATTGTGCCGCGTTTCCAGCCAAATAGGAAATAAGGAAAGCCACACGAGCCTGACTCGTGGGGAACGCCCTTGGTTTGCACGTTAAATGTAGCGCCACTTGTGTGAGGAATACCTGCACTGTGTTAGGATCCCCACTGTACCTCTCTGGTGTTGCCAAGGGGATGGCTACCGGCATTTCCACTACTACCGCAGGGGTCGGGTTCGTGATGGAGGTGCTGGGCGTGAGCGGGTCCAATTGGATAGCATCCAGTCTGGCTTTTACATCGGCTGTTTCTTGCCTAGAGGCAGCCACTTCAGCTTGCACGGTCGCTAAAGCAGCCAGCACATCATCAAGTGTTGCCATGTCTGTTATCGACCGGGAGACAGTTAGTGTTATTTAAGGTCGGATATTTTGTAACGCCCTGAACGTCTCGGGATCGTTTAACAGACACGATAATGAGGACGCAACCACTTGTGAAGGGTTAGTTATTTTAATGAAGGCAAAAATAACACAAAGAAGAAACAAAAGTTATAGTCACTGGAATCCTCCAGGCTAAGTACGTTACCAGCCCACAGCACGGGTGGTCCTAACCGTCCTCTGCATATACGCCGGTCCCGGCGTATGCCAACAGAGGGCAGAAATGAAATGGCCGACAATACCAATCGGTAGGCTGTGAGGGGCACGAAGAGTGTTGGGGAGAATCGAGGAGTCAGGGAAACACCCAGCCGGGGTCTCTACCTGAAGGGAGCAGCCGCTCAACCTCTTCCTCAGACTGCACCGGGACGCGGAGTCACCTCCTGGTGATGCGTCACCGATACCCCAATCAAAACCAAGAAGACTGAACCGAGAGCAGCCGCTCGATCGATCCTGTGGACTTCCGAGTCTGTAACGCGGCAAACACCTCCTGGTGTGCGTTACAGCTGGCAGTCCCTGTATCTCTGGTCGGGCTGGGAGTTACGACTCCAACCAGCAAAAGCGCCACTGCGCTTTGACTCAGCCGAGTCAAAAAGCGAAGCTCAATGGTTGACCGGTAGAGCTTCCGGGTCCTTCATAGGTGACGATGGGGCAAGACACGGCCCAGGGAGTAACGACTCGACCTACCTCCGTTCTTGCCTTACTGGAGCTCCACTCCGGAACACTGCTCTTCACGAAGCAGGTACGTCGGTGTAAACACAATATCCGACAGCGTTGTACCTCCCGGTTCCTCCCTTTATAGGGCGTGTTTTCCTTGAGTTATGTAACAGCTCTCCTGTTTACATAAGGGCGTGTTTTCCTTGAGTTATGTAACAGCTCTCCTGTTTACATAAGGGCGTGCTTTCCTTGAGTTATGTAACAGCTCTCCTGTTTACAAAAGGGCGTGTTTTCCTTGAGTTATGTAACAGCTCTCCTGTTTACATAACCTCTCAACCGCTAAGCATCCTGGGAGATGTAGTCCGTTTTCGCTGGTTACCGTTTTCCTCCCCTCGCATGACAGGAATTCTTGACAGATGGCGACAGTATCATGCTGTAAGCAGGTTCAGGGCCCTGGCTCTGAAACATCGATGGTGCAAACAGTCCCCAAATTTGTCACTGCTGCCTAGAGGAATTTGATTGTTTTAACATTTAAAGTGATGCTCTCTGGATTCAGGCAAGCAATTATGGCCTGACGACAGGTGCAAACTCCCAGGCAGGCTAATTTATTGTGGAGGAAGTTTTTTCTCAGCTGAAGCAGTGTGGGTCAGATGCAAATAATATGAGGGAGTGTTTCTGCGCCCAAGCCTCAAAGCAGGGACATTGCACTTTGAGCTGCTGATTTCCGCTATGCCAGACGACGGCCCCCATGTTCCCTTCCCCCAGTCTGAGAGCTAGAAATGTGGCTTTGAGCCAGAGCAGATAAGCACAAGTAATGTGTGTCTGCTGGATCCAGGGGGCATAAGAAGTAATCATTGCTCAGGTGTGTAAATGTTTGCTCAGCATTGCCAAGTCATCCATCATTGATAGCGTTTTCGCTGTGTTGGCTGCATCTTTATTAAATGCGGATTGTGAACTGTCTTTTAGGTTGTTTTGAAGATGGCACTTGAGGGAGGGTCCTGAGCTATCGAAGTTTCGCCAAAGTATGCCATTCATGGAGTTTGGCAGGCCGAGTCTGAGCCTGTGGCAGAAAGTTAAGAAGGCACTGCTGTTGGACCAGGATTACTTTATTAAGTTAAACTCAAGCCTTACTTGTGCAGGTGATGCTTGCTTTGGCAAATGCAGTTTTCTAGATTTTGGTGGTAATGTTGTCCAGTAGGGTAGCTGCAGTGCCTAGTGTGATTTCACTTCCATAAGCCAGAGCAGGGGTGACCTGTGTTTTCATCATCCTGAGTAAGTTGTCTAGGTTGAGATTCTGGTCGAGTGTCATAAGGGCAAGCATGATGCTGGTACCTTTCTTTTTCAATGCGAGGAGGTTTGATTTAAACATCCGATGACTGTCCAGGAGAATGCCCAAGTATTTACATTCAGTGTTGTGCCTAAGGCATTCCCCATCAATGTGACACCTACCGCAGCCTGGTGAATTCTTGCCAAAGAGGACCGTCATCGTTTTCTTGTGATTTATTTCAGAACTATTCCTGATGGTGTAATTGTGCAAGCAGGAAAGTTGCCTCTGAAGGACGATTTTAGTTTGACTTTTAGTTGCTTAGCTGAGAAGATGCACCAGTTTTGCTGGCAAGCACTTTAAGCACACTTCCAAGGGTCCAGGACTGCAGTGGCACCACTTGGCAGGGTAGACTCCCAGATGACAGAGTCCAGGTGCAAAAGTTGTTGGAAGCTGAGGCTTCAGATCAGGAAGCCAGCCAACTAGCCCTTGGAGTCACTCTGGGTGCAAGAGGTGCATCTCCAGTCTTTCTCACCAAGGCAAAAGGGCAGATGGCAGCAGTTCAGCACAGCAAAGCAGGAGTCCGGCAGAGTACAGTCCAGCAGAGATAAAAGCCGACTGAAGTAACGGCGGCGTGACAGAGCTGCTACGCTCTCTCCTTTGCTCGATTCAGGCGAGCACAAACACCGACTAATTTCAGTGAGTCTACCGGAGCGGCAATTTTTGGCGTAGCTCCTTTGATAATTGAGACGCTGACTGCAGTTATGGCAGCTGACCAGAGGAAGAGTATCTCGTCCTCGGTTTGATTGGAAATGTATCAAAATTTGCGGGCTCGTCATAAGCTTCTTCCTCTTTCAAATAATTGACCAGGAAGATTCTATTCATTGACAGATTTATTCATGATTAGATATTCCCTATGGAAGAATTGGGTTACACAACAGTTCAATTCATCGCCCTGAAGATGGTCTAATGGATGTATATGCCAACAAGACTGACACGTCGACAATTTCATCTATTTCCGTATTGTTTGATTTTTCTTTAGAAAGTGTTTACTGTTTTGCTCAGACACACATTTCTGTCATTATAAACACATTTTGGAATAGATGTTTACATTAATGACTGAGGTATTAATAGCACAGAATTCGTATGTAAACCTCGAGCACCCGTTTCTTTAGTATCTGTTACAGATCGTTTGGGAAGGAATGATAATTTATAGACTGTCTAACTGTAGGTTTCCATTTGGAAACTTGATACATAATTGCATGAATTATTTAACAGAGTGTACTTAAATGAATTCCTTGTAGGCACTTTTACCTGACAGTATTTAAACTTCCCAAGCCTCCAAGGGTTTATTGGGTTCTCCACTCCTTCTTCTTTTCTCTTCTTCTTCTTTTTACAGTCCAGCAGAGTGGCAGTTCTTCAGCAGCACAGCAGTCCTTCTTCCTGGCAGAGTATCTACAGGTCCAGAAGTGTACTGGATTGGTGGTGCCTGAGCTCCTTTTGTAATGCACAGTTGTGCATATGAAGTGCGGAGAAAATTCTGGAGGTATGCATTTGAAGAGCACAGATGACCTGCCTTCCTTGCCCTTGCTCCAGACTAACTACAGGGGCTATGCAGCCCTTTCTGTGTGACAGAACACAGCCTATTCAGGTGTAAATGAGACTCGGCCCAGCTCCTCCCTCCCATACTGCCAGTAATGGCCCATTCAGTCACACCTAAGCTCCCTTTGTGTGTGGCTGTCTAGGAGGAACACAAATCCCAAATGCCAACTGTGCCCAGTCATGTCACAAGAAACAGTCTGCAGGCACTAAGTGAGTAAGGCCAGAAAATGGCAACTTTCTAAAAGTGGCATTTTCAGCATTGAAATTTAAAATCTGACTTCACCATCAATTCAAATTTTAAATCAAGATTCCAGAGACACCAAACTAAAAAAAAATCCCCAAAAGGCTTATTTCTTCCAATTGGGAAACTACACTTATGAAAGGTGATAAGGTAATCCCAATGTTATCCTGGGAGAGAGTGATTAGCTTTGCAGTAATGAAAAAGGAATTCAGTTTTTCACTACCAGGACATGGAGCACATAAAAGTACATGTCCTGCTTTTTAAATACATTGCACCCTGCCCTCTGGGCATCCAGAGTCTACCCTAGGGGTGACTTCTATGTATAGAAAAGAAAGTTTGGACCTGGGAAAAGGCTTATTTTGCCAGGTCAAAATGGCAGTTAACTCTGCACAACTGTGACAAGTTTAAAGGGCTTCTTCAGTGGGTGACACAATCAGTGCTGCAGGCCCAATAGTAGCATTTAATTTGCACACTCTGGGCACATGTAGTCCATTATACTAGGGTCTTACAAGTAAATTAAAAATTCCAATTGGGTATAAGCCGGTGTTACCATGTTTTAAGGAGTATGCACAAGCACTTTAGCACTGGTTAGCAGTGGTAAAGTGCACAGAGTCCTAAAGCCATCTAAAACTAATTCAGCAAAAAGGGGGAGGAGGAAGCCAAAACCTTTGGGGATGACCCTGCAGAAAGGGATATTTCCAACATATAGAGACAAAGTTGCACATAACACAAGCTTTCTTTACCTATGAGTGTTGTATGTATGATTGCAGTAATGAGGCTTCATATTATATGGAGCTATTTTGCACTTACTTTCATAGCTCTAACTGTATACCTGTTTATAGAGCAATGTGTACGAAAGAAGCCTGGATTATGTCATCAGTGATGTAATCAGTTATATCATCAATGATGTAATCAGTAATGTAATAAATTATGTCATAGAACATACCATGAGTGATGTCATGTGAGGTCATAAGCAATTCATGCTGTGGGCGGAAGTTAAAGTTAGCTCTGCTAACTATAACTGGGGAATTTCTGTGTTGTTCCTTTTTAGTAAAAAAGGGTAATGTTGTCACTGACAAATGCACCTAACTATAACATTACACTGAAAAAGCCAAAGGTTACAGAGACGTTATAGTTAGGAAACACAATTTTTAAAAAACTTAGAAATTCATTTAAAAAGCCAAAGGTTATAGGGACATTATAGTTAGGCTTAGATTTCGCTCGTACAAAACCAGTGAAATTCAGCAGTTATAGTTACCTGAGCTAACTATAAGTTATGCCCCCGCAGTGCACTGCTTATGACCTCACATATTACATTACTCATGACATGGCCAGTGATATCACTGATGACATCAATAATGACATATCAAATTACATAACTGATGACATCATCCAGTGATTGTGAATGTTTTCTAAAAGTCTATGAGTGTTAAAAATATATATTGAGGTACTTCAATGGTTAAATTAGTATACGTTATTCCTACTAATGAGTGATACTATTTCTAACATAAATTATGTGAGTGGCTGTGTGACTGTGTATCCGTGTGTGAATGGATGTCTGAGTGACTGAATGTGTACATGGGTGTGTGAGTGGATATATTGGTGAATAAGTGAGTGTGTGAGTAGATGTATGGGTGAATAAGTGGGAATGGGAGAAACTATGGGTGAGTGAGTGGCTGTCTGAGTAGCTGTATTAGCGAGTGAGTGGAGGTGTGAGTGGCTATATAGGTGATGAGTGGCTTGTGAGTGGGTGGATGAGTGCTGTGTAAGTAGCTATATGGGTGACTTGAGTGGCTGTGCGGATTTACACCATTTAACAAAAATAGTGCACTCTGGCCCAAGAACTACCTTTCTGCAAAATTTGGTGTGATTCCATTCAGCAGTTTGGGCTGTAGCTGCGTGAACAGATTTCTAGGAAAATTAACATGGAGAAAGTGTTTCAGGACCCCCCTTTTTCTCGCCCCCCCGCTTGACGAATCACCCCGAAATGTTCAACACAGCAGCTGAAGTGAGTAGGCCATTAGTTTTGAAATGTTTGCGAAGATTTGTCAAACAACGCTAAAGATATTGGCAAATCAAAAAAGATTTTCCTATGGAAAACTAGGTCCTAACAATAACTACCTCCAGTAGGCTGACATTTCACTCATACAAAACCAGAGAAATTCAGCAGTTATAGTTAGATAAGCTAACTATAGCTCGTGCCCTCACAATGCACTGCTTATGACCTCACATATTATATCACTCATGACATGGTCCGTGACATCACTGATTACATAACTGATGGCATCATCCAAAGAATCTCTGATGCACCCACTCACATGTAACCTTTCATATATGTAAATGTATTTGTACTTATATAGCGCACTTCTATTCAGGGGGACTCGTAGCGCTGTATTCATACCGCTGTGGAACCCTTCCTGGTTTTCCTGTGAGATGTCCACTCCTGGGCACCCCCAAGGTGAAGCCAGGCAACCTAGCGCTGTGGGGGCCGTTGTGGAGATCAGTATATGTATGTATATATATATATATTCACTTAAAAAACCATAGGTTTCACACATGTTATAGTTAGCAGGACATTTCACTCGTGAAAAACCAATGAAATTCCCCCGTTATAGTTAGTGCAGGCAACTATAACTCACGCGACCGCAATCCTCTGCTGATGACGTCAGATATTACATCACTGATGACATGTGTCTTTCTGAAAAATAAATATTTGTAATATATGTATAGCTAAAGATTAATGGAAGAAGACATGGGTAAATAAGTGTCTAAATACAGTGATGTAATATCTGACGTCATCAGCAGAGGATTGCGGTCGCGTGAGTTATAGTTGCCTGCACTAACTATAACGGGGGAATTTCATTGGTTTTTCACGAGTGAAATGTCTGCTAACTATAACATGTATGAAACCTATGGTTTTTGAAGTGAATTATATATATATATATATATATATATATTCACTGAAAAAACCATAGGTTTCACACAAGTTATAGTTAGCTGTACATTTCACTCATAAAAAACCAATGAAATTCCCCCGTTCTAGTGAGTGCAGGCAACTATAACTCACGCGACCGCAATCCTCTGCTGATGCTAATACTGTATTTAGACACTTATTTGCCCATGTCTTCTTCCATTAAATTTTAGCTATACATATATTACAAATATTTTTTTTTCATAAAGACACATATGTCATCAGCAGAGGATTGCGGTCGCGTGAGTTATAGTTGCCTGCACTAACTATAACGGGGGAATTTCATTGGTTTTTTACGAGTGAAATGTACAGCTAACTATAACTTGTGTGAAACCTATGGTTTTTTCAGTGAATTTGCAAGGTTTTTTAAATGCTAATTCCTAACTATAACGTGTGTGAAACCTATGGTTTTTTCAGTGAATTTGTACGTTTTTTTAAATGCTAAGTTACTTTACGCCATTCGTGGCGTGCGCGCCCAGTTAACGCAGTTCGTTCCGTGCGCGCGCCCACTTTACGCACGGTGGTCACGCGGTGCGCTGCGCACACCGCGTGCCCACGTTACGCGGGATGGGCCATGTACGCACGATGCGCTTCGCGCACCGTGCGCACATGGGGGACATATTATGTGCTTCGTTGTGTAAGGTATTCATTTTTAGTTTCCTTGGATCATATATATGCCATGCACAAATGGTGCCCTTCGGGCACCATTTGCACACGGGGTGGGGAAAGTGTGCATAATTTTTTTTTTTTAATAATTTTAACCGTACGCGTACGGTAAGCGTAATCGGCGATTTTTCGAAAAAAATTACAATTGTTTTTTTGGCCTTGGGGGTTTGTGGGGGACACCTATATCGATGCTGGGTGGTTAAGAACTAAATATACTACCCCTTTAGATGTTTTTTGATTTGGTTTATGCTGCCCCCCTCAGAGTGCGAGAGAGAAAATGGCGGCCGCCGCTTCCTGGTTTCGACCGATTCGAATGTTTACTTAGATCGAACAGCCAATCAGAATCGCGCTCGCCCACGTCACCGTACGCGTACGGTAAGCGCACCGTAAGCGCACCGTAAGCTGGCTCAGATATATATATTGATTTAAAGGCTATTTTCTCAGAATCTACTGAACAGATTTACACCAAACCTACAAAAGGCACTTCCTTGACCTGTAGACTACCTCTCTGCCAAATTTCAAGGAACTCTGTTCAGCCGTTCGAGCTGTAGCTGTGTCTAAAGGTCCTATGGAAAAATGCATGGGAAAAACGCGTTTTGGGATCCCCCTTTTATCTCAGCCCCCGCTTGACGAATCCCCCCGAGACTTTCAGGGTAGGAGCGGAGCGCAGCGCCCCACCTATTTTGAAAAGTTCGCGAGGATTCGTCGACCGGCGCCAAAGTTATTCAAAATAGAATGTTGCGGTTTTCCTATGGAAACAGGGTCCTAACTATAACTACCTACTGGCGACCGCCAGTAGGTAATATACACATACATATACATACACACACACACACACCACTTGGTCCTCACCTAAATGTGAGATGACCAAAAAAAATGGGATTGTTCTGTTAACCCCACAAAACATCAAGGGGTATAGTCACAAGAAAGTGTGCTAAACGTCTCCAAAAAATGTTAAAGCAACTTTACACATCGCAGCCTATCGCGAGAAAATAACCCTGTGTCAACGTGGAATTCACAACACGGCGGTACCATGCGATAGTCCGCCGAAAAAAGCGGCCAATATCTGTGATTCAACCACTGCGACGGAGATAAAAACACAAACCCCAACGAGTAAAAAGACACGATGTGCTCAAACGCGTTAAGAAAACAGTGACAACCAGCGAGAGGCCAGCAATCCCCACGCGTAATGCGGGAAAAAAAACACAAGAACAGCCTACAGAAAATGCTACTAAAATCCAACATCAACTGCAGAGTACCACGGATGCACCCTGACCGACTGCAGAGGACAACATGAACCCCACGGAGGAACACCCAGGAATACAGGGCCCATGGAAGGGCAATGAGAAGAGGAAGACTGGGTACAGTTGCCAGGAAAACCCGATCATCGCCACTGATGAGCCAGAACACCACCACCAACTGTACATCACCTCCAACGTGTCATTGGCAACAAAAAGGCAAAGATGGCACACCACCTCAGACCATGTGTATGCCGTCGTATGGCAGAGGAGGACAATGAAAGAGCACAAGAGGCTCTGGACTGATGTGAAGGGCAAATCCAAGCTGAAACTCGCTGCAAACATCAAAGCAGCAACGCACCCCGGAGGAGGGGGGCCAGCAGAACACCAGGAGCGGAATGACATGGAGAAGATGGTGGCCACAGTCACCAGTCGGGAGATGGTGACAGGAGTCGGGGATTCGGACACTGTCCAACATGACCCGACACGGGTGGGCGGGGGAGATGGGCACAATAGCACACATGCACAATTAGGCAAGGCACACTGCACACCCACAATGGCTCAGGATCATGTCCCTAATCCCACAGGAACACTTCAACAAACACACAAACATGCATATACGTCAGCCATACTGACAAGGCAAGAGACACCACATGACGATCACCATGACAATGTACACGGCACGACACTGAGGTGGCGGAGTGCGGACCACAACTGGAAAGGAGCAGGTCACACTCTGACACAACTACCTGTACAAACAACCCCTTACGTAAACGACACATCTGCGGACAAACCATGCCCAAGAGTCACAACTTGACAAAGAGCACAAGTTACCCAAGTCTGCAACTTCTCAGCACCGTGGAAGCACAGAACTGTCAGGCACACCACGTGAAAGGGACCAGTGGCAGACAAATCAGAGCCGCAGAGCGAATCACCCACCGTGCAGCATACGCACGTAAGTATAAGCGCACCTCGACATTGACAACATCCCGGTACAAACAGCAACATCTCCTCAACAGAACACAACTGGTTCCGCAAATGTGCCCAACATGGCAAATCACATATGGCACAGCAAAAAACTGTCTATCAGTCATTTGTAGAACGCACTACATACCCGCGAGGGTCTCAAGGTGCTGGAGGGGGCCGCTACTGGTCGAACAGCCAGGTCTTGAATAGCCTCCTGAAGGTCAGCAGGTCTTGGGTCTTGGGTCTGTCGTACGCTCAGTGGGAGGGTGTTCCAGGTCTTGACGGCGAGGTGGGGATCTTCCGCCGGTGGTTGTTCTATGGATGCGAGGGACGGTGGACAGTGAGAGGTCGGCGGAGCGGAGCTGACGGCTGGGGATGTAGAAGGAGAGTCGTCTGTTGAGGTAGGCTGGGCCGGTCGTGGAGTGCCTTGTGTGCGTGGATGAGGAGCTTGATGGATATCCTCTTGTTGACGGGGAGCCAGTGCAGGTTTCTCAGGTGGGGGTGATGAGGCTGTGGCGTGGTACGTAGAGGATCATTCGTGCAGAGGCGTTTTGGATGCGTTGCAGACGTTTGATGAGCTTGGTCAGAGCTCCCGCATAGAGGGCGTTTCTGTAGTCGAGTCTACTGCGGACGAGGGCCTGGGTGACTGTTCTTCTTGTGTCTATCGGGATCCACCTGTAGATCTTGCGGAGCATGCGAAGGGTGCTGAAGCAGGAGACGGCATTGGTTTACTTGGTCATGGAGAGCGTTGAGTCGAGGATGATTCCCAGGTTGCGTGCGTGGTCGGTGGGTGTCGGCGGTGCCCCCAGTGCCGTCGGCCTCCAGGAGTCATCCCAGGCTGAAGGGTTGGAGCCGAGGATGAGGACCTCCATCTTGTACGTGTTCAGCTTCAGTCGGCTGATCCTCATCCAGTCCGCGACGGCCTTCTTTCCTTCGTGAAGGTTGGATTTGGCGGTGATGGGGTCCTTGGTGAGGGAGAGGATCAGTTGAGTGTCGTCGGCGTAGGAGATTATGTTGAGGTCGTGCTGACGGGCGACGTGTGCGAGCAGGGCCATGTAGATGTTGAACAGTGTCGGGCTGAGGGAAGATCCCTGGGGTACGCTGCAGATGATCTTGGAAGCTTCGGATCGGAATGGGGGGGGGGAGAGGCGGACGCTCTGGGTTCTGCTGGAGAGGAAGGAGGTGGTCCATTCCAGTGCCTTGTCTGTGGAGGCGTGCGCATAGTGTGCGGTGGCAGACGGTGTCGAATGCGTCGGAGAGGTCCAGGAGGATGAGGGCCGCGGTCTCACCGTTGTCCAGCAGGGTCCTGATGTCATCAGTGGCGGCGATGAGGGCACTGTGACATCTCAATGTACAAGTACAACCTGTAACCTGCAAATATATTTTAATCACACATGCTGTGCTACTGGATATTTTGTACTGTCCCATGATTGCCAGGGACGGCCACAATGCGACGTTCTCATGGGAAAAAAAATGTCAATGATGGTGTTCCTACGGGGCTTTCCTGCCGCAGCGGAATGTGGGCCACCTGCCCCATCGTCACCATCATCGTCGTGTACATCTGGAACTGGGATCCATGGGGCATTGGTGCATTCACAGATGTTATGCAACACACAACATGCAATGATCATCTTGCACACAAAGTCCGGGCTGTACAGGAGCTTTCCACCTGTGCCGTACTGGCACCTGAAACGTGACTTCAACACGCCAAATGTGCGTTCAACGATGCCCCTGGTGCGTATGTCGGCTGCATTGTACTGCCTCTTGGCGGGTGTGTTCGGGTCTCGGAGGAGCATCATCATCCAAGGTCAAAGTGCATATCCTTGACCACCTGTAAAAGTGCAGGGAGAAAAGAGTCAATACTTAGTTCAGCAGGATGTTATGGCAGGCCCACTAATCCAGTAATGCCTGTGCTGGCTGTGTGTGTGGTGAGTGTAAGCCAGCCCTCAGGGAGTAGCTGGTGCTGGCAATAACTCCAACAGTCATCAGGCACTCAGATATGCAATGTCAGAACAACAAGGGGGGATGACTTGAGTCGCACAGTCTTAGTGGCCCCGGATGCACAGTGGCCGACACGGGCTCACCGCCACGGGACGCTGACCTGCGGGAGACTGGGGTAGGTTCATGGGGCAGAGCAGGGTCTCGTATGTGTCATAGGTACCTTCCTCGGAGTGTCTCCGGGGAGAATGGGAGGTCTACCCCCAAGGCATGATGCAGAGGGCACATGCCAGCTGTGATATGAATGCCACAAACTCATGCCAGACACCAAGTCTGTACCTGCCCGTTGCTGATGACAACCCCCAGGCCACAGGCTCAGACACCAATTATGTTCCGCCAGAGGCTGACGGTCACTCACGGCGCGCAGGGTTAGTGGCACCACGTGTCACCGGCTTGCATTGAACAGGGTTAGTGGCACCACGTGTCGCCGGCTTGCATTGAACAGGGTTTGTGGCACCACATGTCGCCGGCTTGCATTGAACAGGGTTAGTGGCACCGCGTGTCGCAGGCCTGCGATATGGAATTATGCCTCACTGATCGAAGGGAGTCTGGTGCTGTGGCCGCTGCCACGGACTTGTGGTCACTCCCATTCAGGAATCAGGACACAGTTTCACATGTGCAACCTACTGGGACGAAGAGGACGCCGGTGGAGTATGTCAATGAGCCAGGAGTAATATGGGCCAGCGTTGTGGGGCCAGCGATGGTCTGCGGAGGCTGCAGAGGTCACGAGACTGGGGCTTGGAGCTTGCACCGGCACGTGGTGGGTCCTCTTTCTCACACGACAGTGTCGGCAGTTGAGCACTACAGCCTTGGAGCGCTGGCAGGCCTGGTCTGGGTATCAGTGTCTTGGGGTGCCTCAGGCACAGAGGGTCGCGGCCCCGCTGCTCACGGCGTCGGCTTCGTGGTGGATTGCGAGGCGCCGCCCGGTCAGTGATGTTGGCCTTTCCGGGAGAAAACCCCGCTCTGCGCCACGGGGGTTTTTGTCCACACCCCTTCGCAGCACTGACATACTCAGGGCCAACCCACTACACTCACGCACACAGGGGGGGACGCAGCAAGCGACATTTCCACATTCTGACCCACGGCCTGGGGTGACATGGTTGCGTCCACTGTTCACAACTCTCCAGTCACCAGCAATTGTGGTCTGCATGGACATATCTGTGGTTTGCATACCCATGTCTGTCCTGCACATCCACGCCTCACTTGTCGTTGTGTATATTCCCATTCACGGGTCACTTGCATCGTTCGCACATGGCTGCATTCCGCATCTCCACACGTTCAGCTGTTGTGTGGCTGTGGTGCCATGATATGGCTGTATTGTGTGCAAGGCTAGCCCATGATCACCATGGAGTAGTGTTGTCGTTTCTGGTAGGTGGTCATGTTGATTGACATGTATGTGGTTTGGTCACGTGTGCATTCCTACAGTTGTGCGATGGTGGCTTTGAGGTGTGTGGTGTGTTGATTTAGTACTTACCAAGGCGCTGTCCAGTTCCATATTTGCCATCCTGGAAGCGCTGGTTGATGGACTGTCGGAAGATGTAGGAATCGTGCACACTGCCGGGGTAGTTTGCGACGACATTGGTGAATAGTCCCCGGTGATCCACTATTGCCTGCACATATTGGAATGCGTGTGCTTTCTGTTGCGGTAGTGGTGTGCAGTATCCGCAGGGGGCACAAGTGGGACATGTGTGCAGTCTATTGCCCCCAACACTGCCGGGAATCCAGCTACGGCATAGAAGCCTTGCTTGGTCTCCTGCTGTTCCTGCGCAGTGTGGGGAAAGTGAAGGTACTGGGATATTAAGCTGATGACGGCATCCAGGACAGGTGTGATGAACTTTGATAGGGCTGGCTGTGAGACCCCTCAGACTCTTGCAGTTTTTGGTTGGAAGGTACCAGAGGCCAACAGGTGCAGCACAGCCAGCAGCTTTGTCTGCGGAGGGATGTTGGTTCTCCGCTGTGTTGGGACAGTCAACCTGTGGACGATGTGGGTCATGATGCAGATGATGGTTGACCTTTTGAGCCTGTAGTGGGCAATGACTTCCTCGGGCGTTAGGCCTGCGAAGAGTGGTGCTTTTTCGGTAGGTGCGCTGTCTTACTCTGCAGTACCTCTGTGGTGGTCCGGGGGTGGGCGGGTCTGGGTCCTGGGGGTGGTGGTGGTCCTGGGGGTGGTGGCGGTCCTGGGGGTGGTGGCGTTGGGTGTTGTGGCCCTGTTGGGGCTCCGAGCTGCATGATGAGTAGCTCCATGGCGTCGTTTGTTCTTCGGGTGTGGCTGTGTGCGGGACTCCGTTGCCTACTGCAGGTAGTCTTCCGACTTTACACCGGCTGGAGGCAGGTGTTAAATACCTGCTGCTACCGTGGCTTATCAATCAATCAGTCTTTTGTAAAGCACACTACATACCCGCGAGGGTCTCAAGGCGCTGGGGGGGGGGCGCTACTGATCGAACAGCTAAGTCTTGAGCATCCTCCTGGTCAGCAGGTCTTGGGTCCGTCGTAGGCTCAGTGGGAGGGTGTTCCATGTCTTGGCAGCGAGGTGGGAGAAGGATCTCCTGCCGGTGGTGGTTCTTCAGATGCGTGAGACGGTGGAGAGAGAGAGAGAGATCGGCAGAGCGTAGCTGGCGGTTGGGGATGTAGAAGGAGAGCAGTCTGATGAGGTAGTATGGGCCGGTCTTGTGGAGTGCCTTGTGTGCGTGGATGAGGAGCTTGAAGGATATTCTCTTGCTGATGGGGAGCCAGTGCAGGTCCCTCAGGTGGGGGGGTGATGTGGCCGTGGCGTGGTACGTCGAGGATCAGTCGTGCCGAGGCGTTTTGGATGCGTTGTAGTCGTTTGATGAGCTTTGTCGGGGCTCCCGCGTAGAGGGCGTTTCCGTAGTCTAGTCTGCTGCTGACGAGGGCCTGGGTGACTGTCTTTCTTGTATCTGTTGGAATCCATCTGTAGATCTTGCGGAGCAGGAGGAGGGTGTTGAAGCAGGAGGAGGAGACAGCGTTGACCTGCTTGGTCATTGAGAGCATTGAGTCGAGGATGATTCCCAGGCTGCGTGCGTGGTCGGTGGGTGTTGGGGCTGCTCCCAGTGCCGTCGGCCACCAGGAGTTGTTCCAGGCTTATCGTGTGGTTTTGAATCGCATCGTCGATCTGGCACTTGTTGCGATAGTGGTGTAGTGGTTTTTTCGTGTGTTTTTGCATGGGAACGCCTACTCTGTATCTCATTAGGGTTAGTTGGTGGTGTCCACCGTGGAGATAACTTTTGGGGCAGTTATCGCAGGAATACTGGCGATGTCTGGAGTTTGCACCAGCTTGTGAATGGGGTGTTAAATCTATCTCCACTTTTGATGTGTTAAGGTGGTGATAAACCCGGAGATAAGTCCTTGTGAATATCCCCCCCCCCCCACCAAGAGCGGTGACATCTATCAGCCCCACACTGGTTTAAGAAAAAACAGGTGCACCCCATAGTATAACCATAAGTGTACCCACGGCATTGTGGATTGACAAATATAAATAAAAGGGAACCTACCACAATCATTATAAGGCAACAATTAAATTAATGGGTTGTACCTTGGTAGAGACACCTATCCTGTACAAAGGCAGTTATCTGGCATCTGTAAAAATCAAACCAAAAAGCCATATCTTAAGCTTCTAAGTACACATCTACTATGATAGATAATCAGGGAATGCCCACAGCGTTACTGCAATGCCTACCTGTTTAGAATAATATTCAACGCAAAACTATGCAAATCGGTTGGTGTAATCCAATGCCCAAGAAATAAAGGTAAATGGAACGCGTGGTATATTAGCCATATGCCGATGTTGAGCTTGCAGGTTCAAATGAGACTAGCACAAAATGATGGAGACTATCCCCCTAACTTGTGCACCTATGGAAGAAAGAGATATATAATAGTACCCTTTAAAGGAATTAAATCAATATAGTACTTGAAATGAATCAGTATATACCTTCCATATTCAATTAACAGCAAATAAAAACATTATGTTATAAATATAGGGTCGTGATCAAAGGTATAATATCAACCAATATGCTATGTATCTGTAGATATTGAGCCATGTGCAAAGTCCATAAACCCAGATGGAATAAAGACATAGTCTGCACAAGAAATACATCGCCAGCATGAGATGCCATGAAATGCATAAAAAACAGGTAGGGAGTCATCACAAGACATGCTAAAATGTATGTAAACGATAGATTAACAGTAACACAGAGTCGTTATTTCACATATTGAACAAGCGTAATGTCGTAAGGCAGCACTGAGGTGCAATCGGAAATGTTCATAAAACATGGCAATGTAAAGTTATGCACCGGATTTCCAATTATAAACCAAGGCCATAAACTATAATGCAAAATAATCAGACATACTCAACACGGCTCCAGAGAAACCGTACCCGAAACGAGACACAGATGTTACAGTTAGCGCTCTAGCGTTAGACGCTAGAGCGCAAGAGGATACTAAGCAATGCCGATGTATAAAATAAAGGGGCGCGGCCTGATGAGTCAGTCCGCGCTGAGACCAAGACACGGAGTGTGGTGTCCTTCCTTGCGGCTGCGAGCGTGTGCAGCGAAGGCCTCCAGCAGCGCCAGCGGCACCATCACACTGGCGACGAAGTACGGGATAATCGACCCCGTGTGCCTCAGCTGCAATCCGCGCCCCGCGGCAGTCCCGCGCGCGCGTACGTGGACCTGACGGGCCGACTGGAACCGGCTCCTCCCCCCCCGGCAGTGAAGCTGGGCCCCACGTGTCTGATACGACCACCGGTGAGTGCACGTGTGCACCAAATCACGTCCATTTCGGCAGATGAACATTCCTGCCTCCTGCCTGAGTGACTCTGTTTGGCAGCTGTGCCCTGGCTGGGCCCTGAAGCCCTCTATCCATCCCGGGTGTGGGGATCTTTTGCCTCTGCGGCCTCCTCTGTCTACTCCCGCTACTCCCGCTGTGCTGTGCCCCAGGGAGCCATGGGTGATGATGAGCGCCCCGCCCAGGCGGTGCCACTGTACCCCGTGTCCGGCGTCCTGCCGCCCTTCAGTGAGGCTGCTGACCCTGCCACTGCCGCCCCACGCTGGCAAACGTGGATTGGCCGGCTCGATAATTATTTAGCTGGCACCAGAGAGACCGACGGAACCGTGAAGAGGTCCCTACTGCTCCACTATGCAGGGGAGGAAGTATATCTCCTATTCAAGCATCTCCCTAACACCGGGAACGCAGACGACTATGATGCGGCCGTGACGGCCCTCAATGCACATTTTGACCCCCAGTTGAACCCGGATTTTGAACACTTCAAACTACGCCAAGCGAGGCAAAGGGAAGGGGAGTCGGTGGATGCATTTCACGCTCGACTGAGGGTGCTAGCAGACACGCACCTCGTCGGTGATAGAGCCAAGGAAGAGATCAGAGCACAGATAATCTGCGCCATACGAAGCAAAAAGTTACGAACACTCATCCTCCGCCAACCAAACATCCCGATGGCGGACATTCTGGTGCTGGCACGGTCCCATGATCTATCCGACGCCCGCGCGGAGGAGATGGAGATGGCGCTCACACGAGGGGCCGGGTCAGGAGTGACAGTCAAAACGGAGCGGGCCGACGCAGTACAGACGCGTGAAGCGCCCCGCCGACCGGCGGCCAAGAAGCCTGCGGCCTCGTGTGGGTACTGCGGGTATGACTAGCACGGGGGCAGGACGTGCCCCGCAAAAGGAAAAGCGTGTGACAACTGCGGCGTGATGAACCATTTTGCGTCTGTTTGCCGCAAACGATCCACGCAACGAGACCGAAGGGGAAAGAGGCCAGAGAATACCATGGTGAGACAGCTGTCCCAGCTGTCGTTGTCTTCCCACACCAACTCAGGGCGCAAGCAAGCACAGGCCCTGCGGGAAGAGGCAATGGAGTCCGATGATGACGAGGGGGAAACATACCTGATTTCATTCACCAGAGCCCTCAAGAGCTCGAGAAGACCACAACCGAGGTGCGACGTCCTAGTCGCTGGATCCCGGATAAACGCCGTGATCGACACGGGGGCGTCAGTCACCGTGATGGGAGTGCAACAGTACAATCGCCTCTGACCCAAGCCCGAGCTCCGACGGTCGAAAGCCCAGATTTATGCCTACGGAAGTGACACACCGCTGCCCCTGGCAGGAAAGATGACGGTGCCCGTGAAGTCGGATGACGCAGAGATAACAATTGACATACATGTGATCAATCAGGAGGCAGACACCCTCCTAAGCGGGCATGCAGCCGAAGACCTAGGGCTGATCGCATTCCTCCGGAAGGTACAAGAATCCCAAACGACCACCCTGCTGGACCAGTTCCCGGAGCTGTTCACTGGCCTGGGGAACATCCGACGACCGCCGGTCAAGCTCCACATTGACCGCTCAGTCACACCCACAGCGTTAAAACACAGGAGGATTCCCTTCCACCTACGCCCGCTAGTAGAAGAGGAGCTGAGGAGGCTGGAGGAGCAAGGCGTCATCGAGACAGTAACAGGACCCACCCCCTGGGTATCACCCATGGTGATAGCAGAAAAGCCCCGGCAACCAGGCAAGATTCGGGTGTGCATCGACATGAGGCTGCCCAACAAGGCCATCAAAAGGGAGAGACACATCACGCCCACGATGGATGACATAATCGCAGACCTCAACGGAGCCCGGTGGTTCTCCAAACTGGACCTTAATGCGGGGTACCACCAACTAACGTTGGCCGAAGAGAGCAGATATATAACTACCTTCAGCACGCACCTGGGGCTGCGAAGGTACCGACGCCTTAACTTTGGCATCTCCTCGGCAGCCGAAATATTTCAGAACACTATCAGAGACATCTTGCAGGGACTACCGGGGGTACTGAACGTCAGTGATGACATACTGATACACGCCACAACGGTGGATGAGCACTACCGGCGGGTCCGGTCTACACTGACGAGGCTGAGGGAGTTTGGGGTCACGTTACACAAAGAGAAGTGCCAGTTCTTTCAGCAAAGCATCGAGTTCTTCGGATACACGTTTACCAATCATGGCATTCAAGTGGACCCGAGGAAATCCCAGGCTATCAAAAACGCCCCAGCACCGACTTCCGCGTCGGAAGTCCGCAGTTTTCTCGGGATGGCCACGTACTGTGGGCGGTTCATCCCAAATTTGGCTACCACGGCTGAACCTCTCAGACGCCTCACAAAGACAGACACCCTGTGGCGCTGGGGGCAAGAGGAAGAGGATGCATTCCACGCTATCAAGACCACACTGCTGGACCAAGCTACTCTGGTCTACTTTAATCCGACCAGGAAGACCGAACTGCTCGTCGACGCCAGTCCGGTGGGGCTGGGCGCAGTCCTCACACAAGAGCAGGAACCGGGGAGATGGGCCACCCTGGCCTACGCCAGCAAGGCACTTACTGCAACTGAACAGAGGTACTCTCAGATTGAACGCGAAGCACTAGCCATCCGATTTTAGCTATACATATCTTACAAATATTTTTTTTTCATAAAGACACATATGTCATCAGCAGAGGATTGCGGTCGCGTGAGTTATAGTTGCCTGCACTAACTATAACGGGGGAATTTCATTGATTTTTTACGAGTGAAATGTACAGCTAACTATAACTTGCGTGAAACCTATGGTTTTTTCAGTGAATTTGCAAGGTTTTTTAAATGCTAATTCCTAACTATAACGTGTGTGAAACCTATGGTTTTTTCAGTGAATTTGTACGGTTTTTTAAATGCTAAGTTACTTTACGCCATTCGTGGCGTGCGCGCCCAGTTAACGCAGTTCGTTCCGTGCGCGCACGGTGCGCTTCGCGCACCGTGCGCGCACAGTGAGCACGCGGTGCGCTTTGCGCACCGCGCGCCCACTTTACGCAGTTAGTGCCGTGCACGCACGGTGGTCACGCGGTGCGCTGCGCGCACCGCGTGCCCACGTTACGCGGGATGGGACATGTACGCACGATGCGCTTCGCGCACCGTGCGCACATGGGGGACATATTATGTGCTTCGTTGTGTAAGGTATTCATTTTTAGTTTCCTTGGATCATATATATGCCATGCACAAATGGTGCCCTTCGGGCACCATTTGCACACGGGGTGGGGAAAGTGTGGATAATTTTTTTTTTTTTTAATAATTTTAACCGTACGCGTACGGTAAGCGTAATCGGCGATTTTTCGAAAAAAATTAAAATTGTTTTTTTGGCCTTGGGGGTTTGTGGGGGACACCTATATCGATGCTGGGTGGTTAAGAACTAAATATACTACCCCTTTAGATGTTTTTTGACTTTGTTTATGCTGCCCCCCTCAGAGTGCGAGAGAGAAAATGGCGGCCGCCGCTTCCTGGTTTCGACCGATTCGAATGTTTACTTAGATCGAACAGCCAATCAGAATCGCGCTCGCCCACGTCACCGTACGCGTACGGTAAGCGCACCGTAAGCGCACCGTAAGCTGGCTCAGATATATATATTGATTTAAAGGCTATTTTCTCAGAATCTACTGAACAGATTTACACCAAACCTACAAAAGGCACTTCCTTGACCTGTAGACTACCTCTCTGCCAAATTTCAAGGAACTCTGTTCAGCCGTTCGAGCTGTAGCTGTGTCTAAAGGTCCTATGGAAAAATGCATGGGAAAAACGCGTTTTGGGACCCCCCTTTTATCTCAGCCCCCGCTTGACGAATCCCCCCGAGACTTTCAGGGTAGGAGCGGAGCGCAGCGCCCCACCTATTTTGAAAATTTCGCGAGGATTCGTCGACCGGCGCCAAAGTTATTCAAAATAGAATGTTGCGGTTTTCCTATGGAAACAGGGTCCTAACTATAACTACCTACTGGCGACCGCCAGTAGGTAATATATATATATATATATATATATATATATATATATCACTTTATCCAGACACTAGTTGTTTATTAACGTAGAGTATATATTTGAGTGTGTGTGATGGTTTTGTGGAAAAACTTCTTCAATGTGATGCTTAATATATATTTGCGATAAACTATAGACCGAGGCATCATCGGTAGTCACAAAGTGTGAGTGTTTTGTACAAAATGTAAAACATATATATAGACAAATTCTCCAAGGCCAGCTACTCCACAAGGTCGTTCAAAGAATGCTGGACATGCCCGCAGGTCTCCTTCAAGAGACCACTTCTGCGGTTCAACTGTCGCCCGGATGGCTGCAGCCCGTACGTCCCTGGCGGGACTCAGGGGCGACAAGGAGGATGCAAGAGTATGCCAGTCTGGCACATAGATCTCCGCTTCGGAGACTGGTGGACCTAAGTGGACAGAGTAGGTCCTCCTAGACAAGCACGCGAAAAGTCACCTGAGAGACAGCGCCCTAGATCGCGCTCCCCCAGGCGAGAAGATCGTGCAGTCAGATCACGGGCCCGTGATCATCGACGAGGTAGAAGAACACCATCTACTTCTTCGACTTCATCCACCCGATCCTCAAAGAGGGATTACTCCCCCACGCTTTCGGACAGCCCGGTGTCCAGAGTCTCACCCATTGATGATATCAACACTTACCATGAGGTTCTGCAGAGGGGTGCTCAGAAACTCAACATTGAGATGTCAGTCCCGCAAGTCACAACGGTGATTTTCGAGACTCTTCATCAAAAAACGGCATCTCGACAACTGCTCCCATTGGTTCCTGGGATTCTGGAACCTGTCATGGACACCTTCTTGACTCCAGCAACCATCAAGGCAGTGCCGGCTCGCATCCTTAAAAAATATAAGCCAGCTGCCTCTGATCCGGTCTTTGTTAGTTGCAGCGGCAAGAAAGACTCATGCTGTATCGGCTTCTTCCTCGGTCCCTCCAGATAAGGAGAGCAGATCTCAGGACTCATGGGGTCGCAAGGCCTGCACGTCGGCGGCTGCATCCTTTAAGGTCTGTTATGACAGGGCTCTCTGGGACTCTTTGGACCGGTTTAAATCCAAGCTCCCAAAGGAGGACCAAAAGGATTTCGAGGAGATAGTCACTGAGGGATCCTTGGTGGCTAATCAGACAATTAGCCTGGCGGCAGATGGAGCGGTGCTATCAGCGCATTCTTACGCACATGGGGTATGCGCCAGAAGATCGTCCTGGTTGAGGCTGACAGGGCTGAAGCCAGATGCGCAGCAGAGAATCTTGAACCTTCCATTCTCTGGCTCTTCTCTCTTTGGCACGCACGCTGATGGGGAAATGAGCCGCATGCAGACCGAGTTGGACACTCTCAAGGCGGTCGGGTTGGAGAAGAAGAAAGAGTTCAGACGCCGCTACAGACCCAACCAGCGTAAGGGGCCTCAACAGAGGGTTCAAACCCCTCAGTGGTCCCAGAACAAAGCGCAGGGAAAGTCGCAGTTTCGGGGAGGAAAGTCCGGCAGAGGTAGAGGAGGCCATCAGCAACAGTCGTCTACCACGGCGAGAGCAGGAGGGAAGTCATGAGCAGTGGCTTCATCTGCCGCCGTTGCCCACTCCAGTGGGAGGAAGTGCTTCACAACATCTGGCAGAGTGGCATCACAAAAGATCGCAGGGTGCTGAATATACTGTGCAATGGATATGCGCTACGTTTCCATGCGCTCCCAAAGGACATACCACCAAAAAAGTCCCGTCCTCATCAGTTACAGCTATTACGAAAGGAGGTGAGGACCCTTCTTCAAAAGCAGGCTATAGAAAAGGTTCCGCCTTCTCAAATTGGAAAGGGAGTGTACTCCCGGTACTTTCTGGTCCCCAAAAAAGATCAGGAGCACAAATTTCGGCCAATTCTGGACCTTCGCCTTCTGAACAAGGTCATAGTCAAGGAGAAGTTTCGCATGTTGGCACTTCATCAGATATGTCCACATGTGCAAGTAGGAGATTGGATGTGTTCGGTGGACCTCCAAGATGCGTACTTCCATATTTCTATAGCAAAACGTCATCGCAAGTACCTGCGGTTTGTGGTCGGCCACAAGCATTATCAGTACAAAGTCCTGCCTTTTGGGCTCAAGTCGGCCCCGCGGGTCTTCACCAAATGCATGGCAGTGGTGGCGGCTGTTCTTCACAGACAAGGTCTCTTCGTCTACCCATACTTAGACGACTGGCTGCTGACAGGTCCATCCCAGCAGCGGGTGAGGCAAGACTTCCAGATCTGTCTGCAACAGTTACACAATCTCGGCCTTCATGTCAACATGGAGAAGTCAGTGCAACAGCCCACCCAAACCATCCGCTACCTTGGCTCCGTTCTGGACACAAGCGTGGGAAGAGCGTATCCTTCGGAGGAGAGACTGTCCTCAATGAAACAGAAGTGCAACCTTCTGCTCTAGGTGCAAAGCCCGTCAGTCCGGCAGGTGGCATCCCTGCTTGGTTCCATGGCGTCCTGCATCTTTCTCGTTCCCAATGCGGCCTTTGCAACAAGCTCTGGAGGACCAGTGGGATCAGTCAACAGGCCGCTGGGAGGATCAGATCTGTCTCACCCAGGCGACAAAATCTTCTCTCACATGGTGGACTCAGCAGCACAATCTGATGGTGGGAGTCCCTTTTCATCAGCCACTTCCAGTGCAATCGGTCGTGACAGATGTGTCTTTGCAAGGCTGGGGGGCACACATGGGGTGCCTTCAGATACAAGGTCGGTGGTCGGTGAAGGAACAGACCTACCACATCAATATGCTGGAGCTACGAGCAGTCCACCTTGCCCTAAAAGCTTTCCTACCGGCAATCGAGTCAGACTCGGTACTGGTCCAGACCGACAACACGACGACCATGTTCTACCTAAACAAGCAGGGTGGAACTCGGTCGCGTCCTCTTTCCCTGGAGTCACAGGCGATCTGGCACTGGCTTCTCGCCCGGAACCTCTCAGTGGTGGCAGTACACCTTCCAGGAGAGCTAAATATCAAGGCAGATGCACTCAGCAGGCACTTCGAAGATCAGCCAGACTGGGCGCTACACGACGAGGTGGTGGCGGACCTTTTCCATCGTTTGGGTCGTCCGGAAATAGATCTATTCGCAGACGACGAAAACACAAAATGCCACGCCTTCGCGTCCAGATTCCACCGTCCAGGGACAAGGGGGAATGTGCTTTTGATGGACTGGTCAGGGACATTTGCCTACGCCTTTCCTCCTCTGCCCCTGATCCCGAAGGTGGTGTCCAAGCTACTCAGATCCAGCATGACCATAATTCTGATAGCTCCAGACTGCCCACGGCAGTGGTGATACCCGGACCTTCTTTATCTGTCGGTGCTTCCGCACAGGAGACTACCTTGCAGGCCGGACCTGCTGTCCAAAATGGGCGGGAGGATTCTTCATCCCAACCTTCCCTCATTGAACTTGGCAGCATGGCTCCTGAGGTCCTGCAATACGGACATTTGAAACTGCCTCCTGATTGTATGCATATTTTGAAAGAGGCTAAAAGACCCTCCACAAGAGCGTCGTATGCGTTCAAGTGGAAGAGGTTTTTTCTTTGGTGTAGAGAACATCACCTTGATCCTACGAAGGGGCAGGAGGATGTCATTCTCCCTTACCTTCTGTACTTAGCCAGATCGGGTTTAAAGTATGCTTCCATCAGGGTCCATTTGTCTGCCATTACACCATACAGGAGATCTCCTAGTCAGCCCTCCTTTTTCCAGATGCAGGTGGTCAAGGACTTCTTACAGGGGTTGAAGAAGGTGTATCCCCCTGTTTGAAACCCTTCGCCTCCGTGGGAGTTGAACCTGGTGTTATCTAAATTGATGGGCCCACCTTTTGAGCCAATCCACAGAGCTTCCTTGCAGCATTTGTCTTGGAAGGCCGCTTTTCTGGTAGCCATTACATCAGTGCACAGAGTAAGCAAGATCCAAGCGCTGTGTACCAAAGAACCTTACACGGTTTTTCACTATAACAAAGTGGTCTTGCGGGCGCATCCATCTTTTCTCCCTAAGGTAGTGTCTGATTTTCATATCAATCAGTCCATTTCCCTTCCATCCTTTTTTCCAAATCCAGCGACCCCGGCTGAGTGGTCGCTTCATTCCTTGGACCTCAAGAGGGTACTTAAGTTCTACTTGGAAAGTACCAAGGGCATGAGGAAGACAGATCAGTTATTTGTCAATTATGGCGCCATGAGAACAGGCTTCCCAGCAGCTAAAAGATCCATTTCTACATGGATTGTATCCTTCATTACCTTAGCCTACCAGCTGGCGAAAAGGCCCTTACCGTTAACCCCTAAGGCGCATTCCACTAGTGGTAAAGCGGCCACAGTTGCCTTCTTGCATGACGGCCCAATGTCAGAGATCTGCAAGGCGGCAACCTGGAAATCGGTTCATACCTTTATGAGGCACTGCTGCCTAGAATCTGATTCCAGGGCTTATGCTCAAGTAGGCCAAGCCTCCTTGAGGAATCTATTTGGATAGTTTTTGCTCTATCCGAGCTTACTGATCACATTATTTGTGTTCTCCTTTGCCCGCAGGGAGATGAGGTGAGGCTCGCTACTCTATTCTAATGCTTATGACTATTGATGAGGATCCCCTGGAAGAGAAGGATTAGTTACTTACCTGTAATCCTAGTTCTCATCCAGGGGTATCCTTATCAAAGTCATAAGCAACCCTCCCGCCTCCCCGGGCAAAGGATTGTTATCTTTTGAAAATGTTGTTAACTCTTTGTGCCATGGCTTTTTCAGTCTCCGCAAAGAACAACTGACCTAACTGTCACCCCTGAGGCATGATGGGAAGCTGGGGGTCAGGTGTGCCTTAAAGGCATGGTGCCAGTTTATTGCTATGCAGCTACAGGTTAGCTTTTCAGTCTTGTTAGACTCGGTATTTGCAATGCAGCCTGGGAGCTTCCTATGCTTTCAGTGGTTTATGAGAATTTCTACTGTTTATTGAGTGTTAAAACAGTTTCTAAACAAGTTTTATGATTGTTTCTCCTGTTTCTAATGCATATTTTTCATGTTTAGTGGAAATTCCTTGCAGCATGATTCAGCTCTGGTGTTTATTAGGCTGCAATTGCTTATTTATATATATATATATATATATATATATGCATATATATATATATGGATATATATATGTGGGGCACATATAATATAGTGTTTCCGGGGTCCCGCACATGGGTGGGAATATTGTAATGCTTATGACTATATATATTCACTTAAAAAACCATAGGTTTCACACAAGTTATAGTTAGCTGTACATTTCACTCGTAAAAAACCAATGAAATTCCACGTTATAGTTAGATCAGGTAACTATAACTTGCGCGCCCACAATAAACTGCTGATGACGTCACATATTACATCACTTATGACATGGTCAGTGACATCACTCATGACATCAATGATGACATCTGAAATGACACATTGTGCATTGCGGTCGCGCAAGTTATAGTTACCTGATCTAACTATAACGTGGAATTTCATTGGTTTTTTACGAGTGAAATGTACAGCTAACTATAACTTGTGTGAAACCTATGGTTTTTTAAGTGAATTTGCAAGGTTTTTTAAATGCTAATTCCTAACTATAACGTGTGTGAAACCTATGGTTTTTTCAGTGAATTTGTACGGTTTTTTAAATGCTAAGTTATGTATTTATTTTTAATTTTTGCACGCACGGTGCGCTTCGCGCACCGTGCGCGCGCTGTGGGCACTCGCACTCGCCCACCGAGCGCCCACGTTGCGCATTTCGTACCGTGCACGCCTCGCCATTTTTTACAAAATATCAATTGTTTTTTCCTCCCTTGGGGGTCCTTAGATTTATATATTAAATGTGATTGTTAATTCTTTTTTTTTTTGTTATTTTTTTTTACCGTACGCGTACGGTAAGCTTACCGTACGCGCACTCCGCGATTTTTTTTTCAAATTATTAAATTTATTTTTCATACTTTTTGGTCCTTCGTGAACCCCCTGACGAACGCTAGGGGGTCTGCAACTCTCTTCGTTGCCCCCTTTTCATGTTATCAACCTTTGTTTTTCAGTGCGAGAGACAGAAAATGGCGGCCGATACTTCCTGATTTCGACCGATTTGAATGTTTACAGTCATGTAACCACCAATCAGAATTGAGCTCGCGCACGGCACCGTACGCGTATGGTAAGCTTACCGTAAGCGCACGGAGCGCGCTTACAGATATATATATTGATTTAAATGCTATTTTCTCAGGACCTACTGAACAGATTTACACCAGACCTGCAAAAGGCACATCCCTGACCTGAGGACTACCTCTCTGCCGAATTTCAAGTAATTCTGTTCAGCCGTTCGGGCTGTAGCTCGGACTAAAGGTCCTATGGGAAAATGCATGGGAAGAACGCGTTTTGGGACCCCCCTTTTTTCTCAGCCCCCGCTTGACGAATCCCCCCGAGACTTTCAGGGTAGGAGCGGAGCGTAGCGCCCCACCTATTTTGAAAAATTCGCGAGGATTCGTCAACCGGCGCCAAAGTTATTCCAAATAGAATGTTGCGGATTTCCTATGGAAACACGGTCCTAACTATAACTATCTACTGGCGACAGCCAGTAGATAATATATATATATATATATATATATATGGATATATATATGTGGGGCACATATAATATAGTGTTTCCGGGGTCCCGCGCATGGGCGTGAATATTCTAATGCTTATGACTTTGATGAGGATACCCCTGGAAGAGAACTAGGATTACAGGTAAGTAACTAATCCATCTTGGCCCACTCCAAACTGGGGGATTCACAGCCAGGGTCAAGAAAATCAGCAGTAATCAAAACAGGGGGCACTGTTCCAGATGAGGGGTACAGGTAGTTACCCACTCAATACAGAGTAAGAAAAAGATGTAAGTAGTCCTAGGATTTTTGAGGCCCACTTGTGAGAGGAAAGAGTAAGTCTTGTCTCTTAATGCCCTCACACACCCCGAAGGATGTCATGCTTCATTATTGGGCGTTTTGCTCCTCGTCAGGCCGGCGCTGCAATGCCCTACGGGTCCTCCGAAGGGTCACTTTAGCGGAGATCTTTTAAGACAAAAGCGCTGTATGGTGCATGCAGGTGTGTGGTGTGGGTCCTCTAAGAGGGTGAAGTGGTGCGTGCAGAGTGAGTCAAACTGTCTAAGGGTTACTCAAAGAATGATTTTTAATGAAAAGGGCACCCTTGGCAGACTAAAAAACCCATAGGTTTGGCGTTACCTATGTAAGCTTAATGAGCCCTAGGTAACTAGAGAGGTCGACATGTTTCACGCCTGTGTGGTCAAAACAGATCCGTGGCGCTTCTTCAGGACCAAGATAACAAATTTAAGTGTGGTGCACGTGATAAGTGAACAGGGTTAATACCCTCAATGGATATCCGGGCGGGAACGGTAACAGTGTACCCTGCAGTGTAACTGGAATAACTAGTTAGATATTGGCCGCTCCTGGATACCACCTAGGCGAGAAATAACAAAAAGTAAAGAGAAGTTGCGTCAAAGCTACAGGTGGGGAATGTCAATGTTTCCCCAGAGCTTATCCTCAGTTTACGCAAATAAAAAGTGACTATGTACGAGCAGACTTGGGTAATAAAGTGCCTTTTGAAGAGCGGCTGGAATGCGGGGTCTCAACTATGAGTATCGGGTGGGGGGGGTACCACACACGTCACATAGGCAGAGGAGCCCTAGCGTATGTGGTCCCACAGACCCTTAAGGAGTCACCCGCATATCCCGCCATTCTCCTGATCTAATGCCCAGTGTTCATATCACCAAACCGTGCCTCAATATCTTAAGCAACGTGCTGAAATAGCATGCCCAACAAGGTGGCTCATGTCGGGGTTTGGTAGTCATCGTATATTGTGGCCACAATCTCACAAATATAGTCTCATTGGCCATGTCACATAAAATCTTACCTAAAAATGTGAGGAGAGTTGCTCCATAGGCTAGTAGGAGTCGAGCGCCCGCACCTTACCGGGCTAAACAGGAAATGACATAATGTGGAAACACTCGTCAGTTTCATCTAACGTTAATACAGAATAGTGCGGTTTACATAATTTTCAGCACAATGTTCCACGTGACCCCATCTGGGAGATCTTACTTACAGTTTTGCCCGGGTGCCGGCTCTTGTGCACCTACCCCAACCGTACTCCTACATGCATGTGAATGGTGTTCGGCAGAGACGGTATTTGTAATCCGGCCAATTGGTTGTGGCGGTGCCTTCTTCAGGTCAGATCAGCCAGCATGAATCTCAGCTGTGTATTGCTTGTGAGGAGAATGCATTGCGCATGGGTGTAATGGAGACCCTGTGTCCCTGCACATGCGGTGTTACTGCTGGGCCTACCCCGGTCGTCCTAGCAACACGTGACGTTGCCTGAATGTAAACGTGATTAGATTTTAGCGCGTTACTGAGTATATACTCGCTAGTGCGCTTACAAAGTGTGAGTCTGGAGAGTGTTTGATAAATATGGCAATTGGATCGTGGTCCAGAAACTGATTAAAAAAATGAATAAACCCGTGTATGCTGTATATCAGTCAATCTTGGGGGGCCTATTATTGCTTCCTGTGTAAACCCTCGTATTGGTAAAGGATTCTACCCTCAACTAAGGCACTTCGTTGTGGACCTATCTAACGTAGAGGCTCTAAACCCAGACCCCCTAGATCTTAGTGAGAAGGGGAGGTGGGGAGGTGAAATGTAAGGAGTGGTGTAGGTGGTCTGGTCATTTGAATATCAACCCATTAGTGATTTCTTATTGGCCTCAAGTATGTTAAAAGATGTGCTGTTGATGGTTATTTTATCAGTTATTTACCCTAGGAGCGTCTCGTATTTCTGGTCTCTCAATGTCAATGAGCATGTAGGTTAATGAGATGTTTTAGAGTTCTGCCCAGGGTATGGCCCACTACATTGAAAAAGGCCATTCCTGTGACGAAATACAATGCACAATACAGGAGACCAACCATATGTGGAGCAGCACATCTTTACTCCGTCAAGAACAACGTTGGGTGCACTGTATGCACACACATGAACATGGTCTCAATGATGAAATACCCTGGGCAGAACTCTAAAACATTCACAGGCAGGAGTACGGTTGGGGTAGGTGCACAAGAGCCGGCACCCGAGTAAAACTGCAAGTAAGATCTCCCGGATGGGGACACGTGGAGCATTTTGCTGAAAACGATGTATACCGCACTATTATGTCTTAACGTTAGATGAAACTGAAGAGTTTTTCCACATTGTCATTTCCTGTTTAGCCCGGTAAGGTGAGGGCGCTTGACTCCTACTAGCCAATGGAGCAACTCTCCTCACATTTTTAGATAAGATTTTATGTGACATGGCCAATGAGACCATATTTGTGAGATTGTGGCCACAATATACGATGGCTACCGGACCCCGACAAGAGCCACTTTGTTAGGCATGCCATTTCAGCACGTCGCTTAAGATATTGAGGCACGGTCTGGTGATACAAACACTGGGCATTTGATCAGGAGAATGGCGGGATATGCGGGTGAGGGTCTTGTGGGACCACATACGCTAGGGCTCCTCCGCCTACGTGACATGTGTGGTACCCCCCCGGTACTCAAAGTTAAGACCCCGCAATCTAGCCGCTGCTCAAAAGGCACTTTATTACCCATGTCTGCTCGTACATAGTCACTTTTTATTTGCGTAAGCTGAGGATAAGCTCTGGGGAAACATTGACATTGGCCACCTGTAGCTTTGACGCAACTTCTCTTTACTTTTTGTCATTTCTCGCTTAGGTGGTATCCAGGAGCGGCCAATATCTAACTAGTTAATGCAGTTTGACTGTAGGGTACACTGTTACCGTGCCCGCCCGGTATTAACCCTGTTCACTTATCACGTGCACCACACTTTATTTAATTTGTTCTCTTGGTGTTGAAGAAGCGCCACGGATCTGTTTTGATCACACAGCTGCGAAACATGTCGACCTCTCTAGATAACTAGGGCTCATTAAGCCTACATAGGCAACGCCTAACCTACGGGTTTTTTAGTCTGCCAAGGGTGCCCTTTTTCTTTAAAAATCATTATTTGAGTAACCCTTAGACAGTTTTAGGCTCACTCTGCAAGCACCACTTCACCCTCTTAGAGGACCCACACCACACACCCTCATACACCATACAGCGTTTTGTCTTAAAAGATCTCGGCTAAAGTGACCATTCGGGGGACCTGTAGGGCATTGCAGCGCCGGCCCGACGAGGAGCAAAACGCCCAATGATGAAGAATGACATCCTTTGGGGTGTGTGAGGGCATTAAGAGCAGACTTGCTCTTTCCTCGCACAAGTGGGCCTCAAAACTCCTAGGACTACTTACTTCTTTTTCTTACTCTGTATTGAGTGGGTAACTACCTGTACCCCTCATCTCCAACAGTGCCCCCTGTTTTGATTACTACGGTTTACGTTAGGAGCACAGGCACTGGACCTCAATTGGCTCCTGGTCCCCCGCTCTTTGTATAGATACAAGAAAATCAGCAACCAGATTCCTTCACTGAAGATGCGTCCAGTGTTCAGGCTCAAATTCCACTCTCAAAGTCAAAAAACCCCAGCTTTATAATCTCAAAACACACTAGAAGGTTCCGAGAGGCCTTCCCCTGTGCTATGGAAACTTACTGGAGTTGGCCACTTTCCACGCAAGCATTCCATAGGCGAAGGAGTTCTCACGTTCCTTCTGCACCAGCCTTTATCTTAACAAAGTTTATGAAAGTCTCTAGCAGTACATTCAACAATTTCCAAAAACAAAGCAACCTTAAATGTGAATAACCAAAAGAACTTGAGTAATCTGGGGGCCTGCCTGTGCACACAAATAACTCGAGCAGCAGAGTCAGAATTCAAGATGACATGAGGACATGTCAAAGCCAATAGTAGAAACTTCATCATACTTCTCAATGTACAACACAATGCGCATTTGGGCACCACTGCTTATAGCATCACACACTTCATCTCCCAAGGTACAACATAATGCACCACTGCTTATAACACTGCACTTCGAGACCAAGAAGTACATACCGCACCTCTCTCTCTCTTGCTTTCAAATGCACATCCCACACGTTCTAATTCCAGCAAGGCTGTCCTACTCTGTGAAAGCTCTCCCTCTTTCATACTACAAGAATAAACAAAAGACATCTTCAAGGGGGAAAAAAGCACATGCAAGGAAAAATGATGTTGTACGTTCAGGCTAGGGTTAAATAAAACTCCAAAAGTCAATTAAAACAATCGTAGTCAAAGGTAATCATGTGGTTTCAAAACATAGGAGTGCCTCTAGCACTACAACATAGTGCCTGGGTGAGTGGAAGAGTACACGAGTAGCACCTGGATGATTGGGTGAGTGCATGGATAGTGCCTGGGTGATTAAATGAGTATATGTGTAGCACCTGGGTGACTGGATGAGTGCATGGGTAGCGCCTCATTGGATCAATGAGTGCAAGGGTAGTCCCTGGGTGATTGGATGAATGCATCGATAGTGCCTGGGTGATTGGGTGAGTGAATGGATAGTGCCTGGGTGATTGGATGACTGCATGGATATTGTCTGGGTGATTGGATGAGTGCATGTGTATTTTCTCAGTGAATGGATGAGTGCAAGGGTAGTGCGTGGGTGATTTGATGAGTGCATGGGTAGTGCCAGGGTTATTTGATGAGTGTATGGGTAAGGCCTGAGTGATAGGATGAATTAATGAGTAGTGTCTAAGTGAATGGATGAGTGCAAGGGCAGTGCCTGAGTGATTGGATTAGTAAATTTGTACTACCTTGGTGATTGGATGAGTGCATGGGTAGTACCTGGTTGATTGCATGACTGTATGGGTAGTGCCTGAGTGAATGGATGACTGCAAGGGTAATTCCTGGGTAATTGCCTGAGTGAATGGGTTGTGACTGGAGGACTGCATGGGTAGTCCCTGTGTGATTGGATGAGTACTTGGGTAGTGCCTGAGTGAATAGATGAGTACATTTGTGATATTACAAGTTATATACATACCAGTGAATTCAGTTTGTAGATTATATTGTTGTTTTAGTTTTTGTGGCCTACTTCAAGTGTACCTTTCCAGAGACTCCTATGAACTAGCATAAACACCAATCCATCTGCCAACATGTTTTAAACCTCACTTGTTTCCTTCTGCTTCATTATTCACTGACAGCTCACAAAGTTAGGCTTAGGCAAATATGAAAGGCCAATTCTTCGCATGTCTGTTGTAAGTCTCACTGTGTTTCTCAAGCTGTCAATATGCTTGTCAGTGCCTCTTTGTGTTGACATGATACATCAAAAGAAGCCTACAAATACTAGAATACCTCTGTTTCACACGACATGCTCTTTAAATATGTGTACAACAAGGTTTATGTATTACTTTCTCCTCATTATTCAGGGTAGGTGAGTATTGAACTCTCTATTCGATGGCTTTGTGATACCGACATAGGTAACAGATGTCTGCTTCAGTGACTAAATGCTCTAGTACGACTGATAAGATTTGTGAAGCTGTATGATAAGCTACATAGTTTTTAAGTTAGGGTCATCAGATGCATAACAGGTGTCAGAATGCATGTAAAAGTATGATAGGAAACATATTCAAACTGGACAGAGTGCACTTTCCATTTAAAGCATACACCTACATTTATGTGGCCTACTTCAAGTGTACCTTTCCAGAGAATCATATGAAGTAGCATAAACACTAATCCATCTGCCAACATATTTTAAACCTCACTTGTCTCTTGCAGCTTCATTATTCACTGACAGCTCACAAACGTAGGCCTAGGCAAATATGAAACGCCAACTCTTCTCATGTCACTGTTGTAAGTCTCACTGTGTTTCTCAAGCTGTCAATATGCTTGTCTGATCCTCTTTCTTGTGACATGATACATCCAAAGAGCCTACAAATAACAGAATACCTCTGATTCAAACCAAATGTTCTCTGAATTTGTGTACAAGAAGGTGTATGTATTAGTTTCTCCTCATTATACAGGGAAGGTGTGTATTGAACACTGTATTCATGGGCTTCTGTCACACCTACATAGGTAACAGATGTGTGCTTCTGCAACTGAATTCTCTAGTAGAACTGATAAGATCAGTGCACCTGTATGGTAAGCGACATAGTTTTTAGGTCTCGCCTAGCGATGCAGCGCATGCGCTGCTCGCCTTGGCGAGATCTATTGTCGTTGCTTTTTGGGCGGAAGGGAGACAGGAAATGTGCACGCGTATGGACAGGAGATGTGCACTCCGTACGCGTGCACATCTCCTGTCCCCACGTAAGGCTGACGCACTTTCGCGCAGGACGCTTTCAGGCTTGTTTACTCATCCAGGAGACAAGAAGGCGACTTTTGACTGGCTAATAACACATGATAAAGCTAATGTCCTTTGGAAACAATAAACACATTGTAGGGAGCAGGTGGAAGAGATTAGTCACCCAGAGCACATGCGCTAAGGTCTGTGCAGCCCGGTACATTTCCAAGGTCGACTTATTTAATGAGCGCATGGGTTTTGCAGTCCCAGTCAGTCATCAGCCTACACCTTATGGTTCATTTACTCATTCATTCTCTTCAGCATTTTCACCCCCTCATGCATTTTTTATCAGTTCAGGGAGAGACCCTTGACCCTTTTTGGCAGGTCGCTCCCCATGCCGCACAGCACCACCTGTGTGACCGGGCCCTTAGCCCAGCTGCCGCTGCTGCTGACGGAGTTCGAGGCCCTCCTCCACCCGCAGGTTACCACCTGCGCCTCATCCCTGGTGGTCAGTGGTAGCCCGAAGGTTTGCTCTTGCTTGTGTTCTCTGCATTTTGTTTTTATTTGTTTTATTGACTTATTTTGTTTTTCCTCCTTTCTTCTTGTGCCATTACTGTGCCTTTTTGCCTTCTGTACCCCTCGCCGATGCAGCCCCGCCCTCCGCTCTCCCTTTCGTCCGCTCACACCTCCCCGCTGCTCCTCCTTCCCACCTCCCCTTCTTATGGCAGCCGCTGCATGGCAGCGCGCCGAAGGCAAGCCCGTCTGCCCCCGTCCGTGCCTGGACCGCGCCCAGCGCCAGAACCCCTGGCCCCCGCGACCGCCACAACACGCGTCTCCACTACGATGCCAACACCCTCCACGCACTCAACACCGGACGAGCGCACACCTGTTTCCTGGCCGCTCCTAAGCGCACAACAGGACCCTTCTCCTGCTGGAGCTGCAGCTTCGCCAGTCTCCGAGCCGTCAACCCGCCCTCCAGGACAGGACGCAACCACCTCAGATGCATACTACTGAACGCCCGCTCCGAACGCAAACACGCTGTCGAACTCTGGGACCTGCTCGACATATCCTCCTCGGACGTCGCCTTCCTGACAGAGACCTGGATGAACGATTCCTCTGCATCGGACATCGCCATAGCCATCCTGGACAGCTACAAGATCACCCCCAGAGACCGCACTAATGGAATAGGAGGGGGAATCGCCATCATCCACAAGTCCACCCTCAAGGTCTCGACCAACTCTGACGACACCCTCAGCACCGCCGAACACCGGCACTTGCAGATCCACACTGATCCCCCGGACCCTGGCCTCAGTTCAGCGACTCCATCCCCGACTTCGTCAGCACACACGCCATGACCTCCGCACACTACATCCTCCTCGGAGACCTGAACTTCCACCTCGAGAACAACGACGACACCAACTCCACCACCCTGATCGACAACCTTGGACTCCGACAGCTCGTCACAATGCCCACCCACTCCGCCGGCCACACGATTGACCCCATCTTCTCCGCAAGCTCCCACGTCTCCTTCAGCCACACCACCGAACTCCACTGGACCGACCATCGCTGCATCCACTCCACCTTCCAGAAACCCACCACGCCCCACCGCACCCAACAGATCCACTGCCGCTGCTGGAGCAAAATCACCGAAGACCAGCTAAACACCGCCACCACCGCCATCAACCTCAGGCGCTGGATCGACGACTGCGCCAACACCCTCGACCTGATCAAGAAACCCTCCAACAGACACCAACAAGAATTCCAGCTGGTTCTCTGCAGACCTCCAGACCTCCAAACAAACCTGCTGAAGACTAGAGAAGAAATGGCATCGCGAACAGACACCAGAGAACCACGCAGCCCTCAAGAACGCCATGCGCCAACACCATCACCTCATCAGATCCGCCAAGAGGACCTCCTTCAAGGACTGCCTCGACAACAACGCACACAACAGCAAAGAGCTCTTCAACATCCTGAAGGAACTCTCCAACCCGAGCTCCAACACCAACGACATCCCACCATCGCAAGACCTGTGCACCTCCCTGGCCACCTTCTTCCATCGCAAGATCAGACATCCACGACAGCTTCGACAACCAGACTACCATGACAGCCAACGACACCTCAGACCCCACGACCACCACCCACAACGACCACCTGCTCACTTGGACTAACATCAACGACGACGACACCATCAAAATCATGAACACCATCCACTCCGGCTCCCCGTCAGACCCGTGCCCACACCTCATCTTCAACAAAGCCAGCGCCACCATCGCACCCCATCTACGCAAGGCCATTAACATCTCCTTCGAGACCGCGACCTTCCCGGAGAGCTGGAAGCACACCGAGATCAACGCCTTGCTCAAGAAACCCAAGGCAGATCCGAGGGACCTTAAGAACTTCCGGCACTGCTCCCGTTCCCGGCAAAGGTTATCGAGAAAACCGTCAACAAGCAGCTGACCCAACAGGTGGAAAGACAGATGAACTGGGGCGGAAGGATTACTAGGGAAACCCCGTTATGGGTGGGAAGTCGCCTGCCAGAAATTAGGAAGCTGCGAGGCTTTAGGAAATGGGACCTGTTGGGCATTTCCCAACTTAAAGACATACTACACCGTAAAGAGTTAGTCACTTTTGCACATCTACAGGCGGAATATGACATTAACTCGACTCAATACTACAAATATTTACAATTGAAACATGCCTGGCGGGTTCAGGACTTAGACACTGATGGTATCCCCGAATACGCACCCTTAGAGGGACGACTCTTGATGTGAGAGATAGCAGAAAAAGCAGTCTCCTGGACGTATAGAACAATCATAAACAACAAACAAGATACATTACAGAAGCTGCGAAGGAGATGGGAATCGGAGCTGGGGGAGATGGATGATTTGGACTGGGAGATGGCATTGATGCATCCCTGCGAAGTAGCCATCAGATCGCGCCTCAGGCTAATTCAATACAAATATTTTCACAGGGCATACTACGATAGAGCGCGGTTTCACCGCATTGGAAGGGCTGAAACACCCACATGCTTGCGTTGTCTAGGGTCGGAAGATACATTTTATCATACGGTTTGGGAGTGCTCCGAGATTCAAAGGTATTGGATGACTGATGGGGGAGATGGAGAGTGTCCTGGGGGCGGAGATCCCACTCACCCCCTCATTTGTCCTATTGGGAATATCCACAGATATTGACCTCCCTAAGCCTGGGTTGGTCCTGCTGCAGCTGGGGATGGTGGTCGCGAATCGGGACATAGCCAGGAAATGGGGGGCCGCTGAGGGACCATCTCTTGTTGAGTGGAGAAAGAGCATGGACATGTATATGCTAGGTGAGAAGTCAACATACAAGGCACGGGGCTGCCCCAAAAAGTTTTGGAAAATATGGAAGCCTTGGCTGGCACACTATGGACTCTCGCTCTCTGACGCACAATGATTACACAAGGCCGGATATGTGGTTGGAGGGGTGGGACGGGATGCGCGATAATGCTCCGATACATGATAGCATTGTTTGATTCCTCTTTACTGCTGATTGGACACGCTGCTGTTGTTTATTGGAAAATGCTTATGTATCTATTTGGTATTCATTGTTGTTTTGCAATGAGAGAAAATGTCAATAAAAATATTTGTTAAAAAAAAACAACAAGCAGCTGACCCGTTACCTCGAGGAGAACAACCTCCTGGACCTGTCCCAGTCTGGGTTCCGCAGCAGCCACAGCACCGAAACTGCCCTCATCGCCGCCACCGATGACATCAACGGCGAAACTGCAGCCCTCATCATCATGGACCTCCACAACGCAGGGATCCGAGACAAGGCTCTGGAATGGACCACCTCCTTCCTCTCTGGCAGAACCCAGAGCGTCCGTCTCCCCCTTTTCCGTTCCGAAGCCTCCAAGATAATCTGCGGCGTACTCCAAGGATCATCCCTCAGCCCGACATTGTTCAACATCTACATGGCCTCGCTTGCCCACGTCGCCAGACTGCACGACCTCAACATCATCTCCTATGCCGACGACACGCAGCTAATCCTCTCTCTCACCAAGGACCCCCTCACTGCCTAGACCAACCTCCACGAAGGAATGAAAGCCGTCGGCGAATGGATGCAGAACAGCCGTCTGAAGCTGAACTCTGACAAGATGGAGGTCCTCATTTCGGCTCCACCCCCTCAGCCTGGGACGACTCCTGGTGGCCGACCGCCCCGGGAGCAGCACCAACGCCCACCGACCACGCACACAACCTGGGGTTCGTCCTCGACTCAACACTCTCCATGACCAAGCAAGTCAACGCCGTCTCACCCTCCTGCTTCAACACCTTCCGCATGCTCCGCAAGATCTACAGGTGGATCCCCACCAACACAAGAAAACCGGTCACCCAGGCCCTCGTCCGCAGCAGGCTGGACTACGTAAACACCCTATACGCGAGAGCCCCGGCCAAACTGCTGAAATGACTACAATGCATACAGAACGCCTCGGCCCGCCTGATCCTCGACATCCCTCAACACAGACACATCACACCCCACCTGAGAGACCTGCAGTGGCTGCCCATCAACAAGAGGATCACCGTCAAGCTCCTCACCCACGCACACAAGGCACTCCACGACACCGGACCAGCATACCTCAACAGACGACTCACCTTCTACACCCCGAACTGCCAGCTCCGCTCTGCCGACTGTGCCCTCGCCACCATCCCCCGCATCCGAAGAGCGACTTACGGCGACAGATCGTTCTCCTACCTCACCACCAAGACCTGGAAAACCCTCCCCATCCTCCTACGGCTGACCCAAGACCTACTAACCTTCAGGAGGCTACTCAAGACCTGGCTGTTCAAGCAGTAGCAGCACCCCCCCCCCATCCCCCAGCACCCGAGACCCTAACAGGTGAATAGTGCGCTCTACAAATTCCTTGATTGATTCATTTATTTATTCATGCATACTACCCCTCCCCAGCTGTTTATATGTATTCGAAAACAAATGTGTAAAAACACCGAAAGAGACTTGCATATTGCTCATCGCATCGATGAATGAATGAATCAACGAATGAATGAATGAAATACGCGCACATTGCTGAGAAGTGCATGGATTAATAAACTAGTGCACATATTTCTGGCCAGTGCATGGCTGGATGAATTGTTGCTGACAAGTGCATTGGATGAATGAATAAGCTAGAATACATATTGCTGGCAGGTGAATGAAAGAATGAATGAAGAAACATACTGATTACTGACCAGTGTGTTACTGAACGAATGAATGAATGAACCAATGCACTATATTCAGACTTTAGTTCACTTGTTCATTCATTCGTGCATTGGTCAGAATCCTTCAGTGGTCAGAAGCCTGTGTTTTTTTACCCATAAATAGTCCAGGAAATCACTGCAAAGCTTTCAGAATTTTGTTAATTCATACCGTTAATTCATCAGTTCATTTACCTATCGGCAAGCATTGCTCATCTTCAATACCTCATTTATTTTTAAATCAAGACCCTCTTTGCCTTAAACAATATTACATTCATTTCTCTTTAATGTCGCATCATTTCCTGTTTCAGTCCTTAATGCACGAGTTTCAGTCCTTAAGGCACATATCTTCGTCTACTGTTTTAATTCATTCGTATATGTATACATCACTGTGCCACTCAGTGTCTTGTGAGTTCATTCGTGTTTGTTAATGATTTGTCTGTCAGACATCTGTCCCACTATCAATGTTTAATCCATCCATTCATTCATGCATCCATTCTCTCATTCATTCGTTCGTTAAGTGAAGTCAAGTATAACTAGGCCATAAAAGATACAAGCATTCATTCACCTGCTCACTTATTCATGTTTCATTCATTCATCTGACAGTAGCAAGTACCATTTTCAGAATTCCATCTATTTTATTGCACTATCATCACTTCAGGATACTTTTACAGTTTCATTTATTTTTTTGACAGCAGGGTCTGCTAATGGTAAATGCATTCATAAATGTAATTTACCAGCAATCTGTGCCCTCCTGTTTGTGTTTAATTGGTGACTAAAGGAAAAGAGAGTGGAAGTCATTGATAAAGGTGGGGTTCATAAGTCTGTGTTCTTTATTTTTCAGTTGAAAGTTAAGATTTAATTTTAAAAAACGAGATTGTTTTACCCCCAAAAGAATAGTGTGGTCAATTATTTGCCCACACTGTGCAGTGTATGCTCATCAGTGTCGGTATTTTCCCATCAGCCACCAAATGAGAAAATGTTACGATAAAAGTATAGTTTGAGTAATGAAAACTAAAACAATTTATAGTTACCATCCTGGTATAATCCACACAATTGAGTAATTTTAAACTTGTGTTCTATATGGAGCTTTCAAGTGTTTTTTTTTCATCATCAAACATACTTGTGAAAGTGAAGCCTCGTTTCCTGTTATATCATTACAGCACCAAAATGTATGGCGTTTTTTTTTTTGCATAATATGTTAAGTGCTAATATAATGCCTAATTGTTGTGAGGCCAAATCGAAACAAGCATTAGCAAAGCCAATAGTTCTCTCATCTGTAATGTGATTGGCAAACTATTGCTTTGCCAATGCTTGTTAGTAAAGCATTGCTTAACAAAAAAAATCACTGGTGTACTACAGTGCATGCACATTTACCGGAAGCGATCTTAGAATGGGTTTTATTATAGATGTTCCAACATGGTTGCCAGTGCATAAGAATGAATGCACATGCCTTGTAAGGCACCATGAGCCTTCTTGAAATGGGTTTTCTGAACCAAAAATCCTTTTAAGATGGTGAGTTTGCATGTGTTGTGAGATAACAGAGCACATTTATGCATCCTAACACACCAGTGGCCATTTTGTCTTTATTCATTTAAGTTTAATTCACAAATCAAGGAAAGCCGATGGTCATTTATGTTTTAAAAATCAACACATAAATAGAAGGCATTGTCATTTACAATGCCAATAGCTGAAACTCTCGTAAATGTGAGACCTATTGCATTGCAAATGCTTGTTAAGTTAGGGTCATTGGATGCACAACACGTGTCAGAATGCATGTAGAAGTAGACACGTACCTCAGTCATAATAGCACACAGATATTCAAACTTGACAGAGTGCACTTTCAATTTAAAGCAGACACCTAAACTATTGCGGCCTATTTCAAGTGTACCTTTCCAGAGACTCATATGAACTAACATAAACACTAATCCATCTGCCAACATGTTTTAAACCTCACTTTTATCTTGCAGCTTCATTATTCACTGAAAGCTCACAAAGTTAGGTCTAGGCAAATATGAAAGGCCAACTCTTCTCATGTCACTGTTGTAAGTCTCACCATGTTTCTCAAGTCATCAATGTGTGTGTCTGTGCCTCTTTGTGGTGACATGAATGATGCATCAAAAGAAGCCTACATATACTAGAATACCTCTGTTTCGCACCACATGTTATCTAAATCTGTGTACAAAAAAGTATATATATTAGTTTCTCCTCATTATACAGGGCAGGTGGGTATTGAACTCTATTCAAGGGCTTTTGTCACACCTACATAGTTAACAGATGTCTGCTTCTGTGACTGAATGCTCTAATAGGACGGATAAGATTAGGGCACATGTATGATAAGCTACATAGTTTTTATGTTAGGGTCACCAGATGCACAACATGTGTCAGAATACTTGTAGAAGTAGACACCCGCCTAAGTCATGATAGCAAGCAAATTTTCAAACTGGACACAGTGCACTTTTTATTTAAAGCAGACACCTAAACTAAAGTGGCCTACTTCAAGTGTACCTTTCCAGAGAATTGTATGAACTAGCATAAACAATAAATCTGCCAACATGTTTTAAACCTCACTTTTCTCTTGTAGCCTCATTATTCACTGACAGCTCACAAAGTTAGGTCTAGGCAAATATGAAAGGCCAACTCTTCTCATGTCACTGTTCTATGTCTAACCATGTTTCTGAAGTCGTCAATGTGTGTGTCTGTGCCTCTTTCTAGTGACATGATACATCAAAAGAAGCCTACATATATTAGAATACCTCTGTTTCACACCACATGCTCTCTAAATCTGTGTACAAAAAAGTATATGTGTTAGTTTATCCTCATTATACAGGGCTGGTGGGTATTGAACTCTGTAATCTAGGGATTTTGTCACACCCACATAGGTAACAGATATCTGCTTCTGCGACTGAATGCTCTAGTATGATAAGATTAGTGCATCTGTATGATAAACAGCATAGTTTTAAAGTTAGGGTCATCAGATGCAAAACACTTGTCAGAATACATGTAGAAGTAGTCACATACCTCAGTCATGATAATACGCAGATATTCAAACTTGACGGAGTGCACTTTCCATGTAGAGAAGACACCTACATCTATACAGACTACTTCAAGTGTACGTTTCCAGAGACTCATTTAAACTAGCATAAACACTAACCCATCTGCCAGCATGTTTTAAACCTCACTTTTTTCTTGCAGCTTCATTATTCACTGACAGCTCAAAAAGTTAGACATAGGCAAATATGAAAGTACAACTCTTCTCATGTCACTGTTGTAAGTCTCGCCATGTTTCTCAAGTCGTCAATGTGTGTGTCTGTGCCTCTTTGTGGTGACATGATACATCGACAGAATCCTACAAATACTAGAATACCTCTGTTTCACACCACATGTTTGTTAGAACCAGGGTCTCCAGTTGGCCGGGGTATGCACCCTAGTCCAAGTAGGGACCACCGCTTCCGACAGGGTTGCTTGGCACGAGGCAGGTAGGCTAACGCAGGCGGCAACTTGTGAAGTGATTGTGCAGCACACGTCCACTCTGACACAGTAAAGCACACACAAAAGAGACACTACTTCAGTTGTATGCAAAAATTTTAGTTATCTTTATCTTAGGTTCAGGAAAAATCTGTCATGAAAAAATGCACGTATAATCAGGACTTTCCTTGTGCAGAGTAACCATAAACAGATTGTACAGGCTCAAGGAGTCTCTTTATCCAACTCTTACCAAGCTCAGAAATAGAAGGAAGTCAGTGGCCACACCAAGCAGGGTTCACAGGGGTAATGTCTCCAACAAGCTCTCACTAGAAGGGTTCCATTAACCTACGTTCATGTGGGCGCAGTAATTCCTTAGGCAGTTACAAATCAGTCTCAGGGGAGATCAATATCAACGAAATGCACATAAACTCAGGGCTTTCCTTGTGTAGTAGATTCTGCACTGCCCACAATACTTATGAGCCTCTATTCCTCTGGAAGAACAGTACTTCCCCATCGCGGCCAAAGTAGGGCTGAAATAGCTATCAGGTTCGGGCAGGCAGCGCCGGGAAGAACAGTCAATTAACACAGGCAGAGTTCCAGCTATCAGGGGTATGGCTGCATAGACCCCGGTGCGCTGGCTGAAAGAATGCTGCTCCCTAGAGGAAAACCAAGCCAGCGCAAAGTCCCGAATCCCTGGAACCAGCCGGCCCGCAACCCGCCCCTTGCAGCAATCTGGTGGTGCAGAGGCGTTACCTGGGGAAACGGTTGCGGGCGCTGGTGCAAGGCTTCTTTCACTCTGGGGCTCTCTCTCAGCTGGCGCTGCAAGTTGAGAGACCCCTGGTGGCTCCAGCTCCCGTGTCCCTCTTCCTGGCAGCAGTGGAGCCGGGGGTGCGGGGTGACGTCTTGCGCTCCCAGGAGCTCCACGCGGCTTCTCTCGGGCGGGCCCCTCATTGCTGGCAACACCCCGTGCAGGAGCCAATCCCAGCGCGGCTTCCCCGCAATGCTGGCGATGACGCGGCCGGGACTTCTGAGGCTCCCGGGCCGCGGCGGCGATCCCGGCAGGAACTTCAGGCCGTATGGACTCGGGCAGGGGCGGTGATCTCAGGCATCCAGTGCTTCCTGACACAGCGCCTCTCACCACAGTAGGAGCCCCGGCCACCGGCGGTGATCTCAGGCCCACAGCGCCCTCCGGGCCCCGCGCCTCCCGCCGCAACGCAGTCCAGGCTCCCAGGTAGCAGCGGTGAGCTCCAGTTTCTCAGCGCTTCCAGTTCACAGCGCTGCACACAGCATTTGGGGATCCCGGATAGCGGCGGTGATGTCTGGCTCCCGGCGCTTTCCAGGTCAGTTACAGTTCCCCAGCAGTGGCGGTGAGTTCAAAGTAATCAGCGCTCCATTCCCGGCAGGAAGTGGAGACACCCTGGAGATGTTACCTCAGTCAACCTGGCAGGGCAAGATCAGCAGGGCAGCAGTTCCTGGGAGCAGTCAGCCTCAACAGTGTGGCAGTCCTCCTGGCACCACAGTCTTTACTCCTGCAGAGAGGTGTTCTGGTCCAGCAGTGTAACAGATATGTAGCTCCCACCCTTCCTTTTATACCCTAAGGTCAGGTGACCAAAAAGGGCGGCAAGTTTTGGAAGCATCTAGGGGGATGGGAATCTCTGAAAAGGTTCTAGGAGACTCTAGGGGGTTTTTCCCTTCCTTCCCTACCGGTCCGTCTACCGTGACAAAAAGGCGGGCCAGTGAGGGCTACTGTTGTAAGAAGTCCCAGACTAGGCAGACTAACAGTGTGCAAGTGGGGGGTGTCGGCCTCACCGCAGTAACAGGGGCCTGTGGCAGAGATGCCATGTCACCATGCCTTTAAGGGAGAGCACCTGCACCTCAGCACTGCTTAGCAGTGGTAAGGGACCCAAAGTCCTACGTCCAATAAAAATGGTGGCCAAATAGGAGGCAAAAAGGGAAAAAATGTAGGGGAAGACCACCCTAGGGCTGACAGGTCTAACAGGTGCCCCCCCAGCTGAAAGTGGGGGAGAGCTACCCAACCTCTAGGGAGTTTTCGTCACTAAGGCGGAAAAACCTAGAGAGACTGTCAGCATTGGTGTGGTCTACTCTGGGTCGGTGTTCCACCCTGAAGTCCATACCCTGGAGGGAAATGGACCACCTCAACAATTTAGGGTTTTCGTCCCTCATTTGCATGAGCCTACGAAGGGGCCGGTGGTCAGTCTGAATCAGGAAGTGAGAGCCAAAGAGATATGGCCTCAGCTTCTTCAGGGCCCAGACCACCGCAAAAGCTTCTCTTTCGATTGCACTCCACTGTTGTTCCCGGGGGAGTAGTCTTCTGGATATGAAAGCCACTGGTTGGTCCAGGCCCTCCTCATTGAGTAGCGAGAGTACTGCCAGAATGCCATGTTCATAGGCGTCCGTTTGAACAATGAACTCCTTAGAGACGTCCGGGGTCCTGAGCACAGAAGCAGTGCACAAAGCCTGCTTGAGGGAATCAAAGGCTTTCTGGCAAGCTTCAGTCCAAATTACTCTCCTTGGTTGTTTCTTGGAGGTTAGCTCCGTCAAGGAAGCCACAATTGTGTCATAACCCTTGACAAATCGGCGGTAGTAACCAGTGAGGACCAGGAAAGCCCAGACCTCCGTCTGGGTTTTGGGGGGCTCCCAGGCTAGGATAGTTTCGATATTGGCCTGTAGGGGCTGCACTTTACCCCCGCCCACCAGGTGTCCTAGGTATACTATGGACCCCTGTCCGATCTGGCATTTGCTGGCCTTGATGGTCAAGCCCGCCTGCTGCAGGGCCAGAAGCACCTCCCAGAGGTGCCCCAGATGGTCCTCCCAGCTGCCGCTGAAGACGGCTATGTCATCCAGGTAGACAGCGGAGAAGGCCTCTAGACCAGAGAGCACCCAGTTTACCAACCGCTGAAAGGTGGCATCACCCTAAACTAGAAGTTGCCCTCCGGGGTGGAAAAAGCGGACTTCTCCTTGGCTCCTTCCGTGAAGGGCGATCTGCCAGTACCCTGGCGTGAGGTCAAAGGTACTCAAATATCGGGCAGCCCCCAGTCGATCAATGAGCTCATCCGCCCTAGGGGTGGGATGAGCATCCGTCTTGGTCACTGAATTGAGTCCTCGGTAATCCACACAAAACCGAAGTTCAGGTGTGGTGCCCGGTGGGGCAGCTTTTAGTACCAAAACCACTGGGCTGAACCAGGGGCTGTTTGAGGGCTCAATCACCCCCAACTCCAGCATCTTAGTGACTCCACTCCGGATGCTGGCCTTCACCTTATCTGACAGCCTGTAGGACTTGGTCTTGACAGGGAGGCTGTCCTCTGTGTCCACATCGTGGGTACACAGGTGGGTAACCCCCAGGATAAGGGAAAACAGAGAGGAATACTGCTCCAATACCTGGCGGCAGTCCCTCTGTTGCTCAGGTGTCAAGGACGGGGAAGATCCCTCCACCGATCCGTCTTTTTCCTGGGAAGCCAAAAGTTCAAGAAGGGGCTCTCTTTCCTCTTCCTCGCTACCATCAGTAAGGTGAGCTCCGACCTCTCGTGGTGTGGTTTAAGGCGGTTGGCATGCAACACATGGTGTGGTTGCCTTGGGGTCCTAAGATCCATCATGTAAGTGGCTTGGCCCTCCCTCTCCAATATTTCATACGGGGCAGTCCACCGGTCCTGTAGGGCGCTAAGCTCTCCAGGCTCCATGACCCACACCTTCTGTCCAGGCTCTAACTCCACAGGATGGTCATTCTGGTCCATTCTTTCATGACCGCCTGGCTAGCCTCCAAGTTGTCAGATGCCTCTTTCCACAGCTTAGCCATCTGACTGTGGAACGCCAACATGTAGCTCACTTCATCTTGGGGAAGCCTCCTGGGAGTCTTCTCCCACCCCTCCTTCACCAGACTGAGAGGTCCCCTAACAGGGTGTCCGTACAGAAGCTCAAAGGGGCAGAAGCCCACCCCCTTCTGTGGCACCTCCCTGTAGGAAAACAATAGGCAGGGTAAGAGGACGTCCCACTTTTTCCTCAGGCAGACTCCGGATCATGCCTTTCAGGGTCTTATTGAATCTTTCAACAAACCCGTTGGTCTGGGGGTGGTAAGGGGTGGAGAACTTGTAACTCACCCCACACTCCTTCCACATGGCCTGCATATAGGCAGACATGAAATTGGCGCCCCTGTCCGACACCACTTCTCTGGGGAAACCCACTCTGGTAAAATTCCCATTCAGGGCCCGGGCCACTGCAGGTGCAGTAATGGTCCGCAGAGAGATAGCCTCTGGGTACCGGGTGGCGTGGTCCACCAGAACCAGGATGAACATGTGTCCAGAAGAGGTCGGCAGATCCATAGGCCCAACAATGTCGATGCCCACCCTTTCGAAGGAGGTACCAACGACCGGTAGTGGTTCCAGGGGGACCTTCAATTTGGTCCTTGTCTTCCCACTAGCTTGACAGGTCACACAGGTCCTGCAAAAGGTATCAGAGGAAATCCTCATCCTGGGCCAATAGAAATGTGGGACTAGACGAGCAAAAGTTTTGTCTTGGCCCAAGTGTCCCGCCAAGGGGATCTCATGAGCTAAGTCCAACAGGAAGGCCCTGTAGCATTGGGTGTCAGGATTTCTCCGTGGCGCCGAAGCGCCTTCCTAGCCTTCAGCGGACTACAAAGCCCAGAAGGCCAGAGTCCGGAAGAACGGATTTAAGCGCCAGGAGCGCTCTACACAGCGCGCGTAATTCGACGTCACCCCGGACCTCTCGCTTCCGCGAGAACACGGATTCCGAAGATTGAACATACCAGGAGTTGCTTCCTAGCGGGATTAGTTGTTGTGCTTCCCGAGTCCCGAGGGCCGAGGCGGAAAAAGTCAACCGCTCGTCCCGCGTTCCTGTAGCAAACGGTGAGTCTGTGTAAAAGTTCTGTTGCTGTGTCCTGGGAATTCTACGGACACACGTTGTTTCAAGTTGGCAGTCGATTCGGAAGAAGACTCTTCGTAGAGCTGCATTACCGAAGATACTCTTCCCCGGGGTTTAGCGCCCCCAACCAGGTATCGAACGGAGGTTAGCAGAGGCGGCGGAATATAGCGGCGGTCACAACCGCGTATTACCGAACGCCCCATTTCCTTGCTTTTGCCTGGGTTATTGTTTATACCTACACGTTTCTTATACAGGTCCATGTGAGAGGGGTTACTAACTTTTGCCAAGAACCTGCTTTCTATGCTACCGCGACTTTGTTTACTTCTTTTGAACTATGCCCGGATTTCCGGTGAATTCCCGTCATACTTTCTCTGACAACTCTCTGTGAGGTGAAGGAAACCTTGCGGGGAAAGAGTCTGATGATAACCGGAACACCTCAATTCCCCACCAAGGAACGAGGAAGGGTGGAGAGCCTTGTGTTCATATTATTGCTGATGTATGCTTGCTGGGAGGGCTGGATTCTACCCCAAGACCCCAGGCTATTCTATTACAGGTGTAGATATGGTGGCACTAGAGAGAGGGGTGTAGTGTAGCATGCAAGTCACTTCTCTTATTCTGTGCCTTTTTGTCGTTTCAGGATCCCTTCCCCGCTGTCCCTTCCCTTTCCTTTCCCTCACCTGATAATTCGAAGGCCCTGTGTTTTAACACTCCAGGGACTTGGTAATATCTGGAGGTGGACTCTCACTCTACGGGACTACATCCTGCGGAGCCTGGCCTGACATTGGGGGACCACTAAAGTCCTAGTTGACCCATGCCCTCCCAGTAAATGTGGTAGTTTCCAGAAACACTTCCTGCTGCCTGGGCTTCGGCCTGTCGCCTCATGCCCTCAAGGGTGGGGCACTCCTTCTGTGCCTGGCAAAACTCCTCCCGGGTAGGCCCTCCTTCCACCTGCCACTCTCTCTGTAGGGGTAGGCAAGTCCCCCAAGGGAACAACGTCACCCTCCGTAGACTCTGGTGCGGCCACGCCAGGTGCCCCATCCCTCTCACGGGGTGCGCTCTCCTGAGCGGGTTTCCCACGCCCTCGGGTTTTTCCATTGTTAGCAGCTGGCTGGGCCATTGTTCCAGGCTCCAGCCTTGGTTGACTCCCTTCCCGGGCAGCCATAGACCGTGTGGTAGCACAGGTTCACTCTGGTAATCAAAGCATCTCTGTGTGTGCTTTGAGGTCTACCTCCTTCCAGGCAGTGTGCTCAAGGTCATTGCCCAATAGGCAGTAGATTGGCATGGCAGGGCTTACTGCAACTCTCAGAAAGCCTGAAACCGCTCCCCACTCAAATGGAACTTGGGCCACGGGATAGTGACCCTCCCTGTTGTCAGCCATCACAACTGGGTGGAATGCATCCGGAACCACTTGCTCTGGGGGACACCAGCTGACTCCTTACCATAGTCATGCTGGCAGCTGTGTCCCTCAGAGCCTCCACCCCCAGCCCATTGATGTTGACCCACTGGTGATACTTGGTGGTATTTGAAGGTACATGGATCGTTGGGACCATCTCGCTGCCTCCCAGGGATACTAGGGTCAGCCCTGCCCACTCCCACCCCCCCATTTTCTAGAGACAGCTCCTCCCCCAGCGCTGCACTTGCCACCCCGGGGTTCTTACCTTCAGTAGGGGCTGGGGCCCTTTTCCGACACTGGGGATCCCCCTTGTAGTGTCCGATTTCCCCACACTCATAGCACTGGACTGTTCTGGACTGCTGACTCTTGTCAGGATAAGTGGGCTTCTGATGGCCAGATTGGGGCTGGGAACCAACCCCTCTCCCTTGTGATCTGTTTTGGGGGCCTTTGGAGAACTCCTTTTTATCTCCCCCCTCTTTCTTCTGGTGGAAACCCTGTCCACCCTTTTGGGGGTCCCCCCCTGATCCCTTGTTGGACACCCTGGTACTGGCCCAGGTGTCCGCCTCCTCCGCAAGCTCCCTTGGATCGGTCAACTTGCGGTCAGCCAGGTGTTGGCGCAGCTCTGGAAAACATTTCTCTTGGAGGTGCTCTCTTAGTAACAAATTATACAGCCCTTCATAATCGGCTACCTCACTGCCCCGCACCCAACCTTCCAATGCCTTCCTAGCGTAATCCAGGAAATCTACCCAGTTCTGTGTGGGAAGTTTGTGGCTAACACTTCCCTCATAACAGGATAGCTGGTCTAATCTGCCTTGTCTAGTGTAAGGAGTGTGTCCCTCCCCACCGGAGGCATGTACCCCCCCAGTAACTCTCGGGGACCCCGTGGGCTCTTAAGGACACCTCATAGGCGGCTAGTCACTTGTCAATATCCCCCACAATAAAACTGGCCACAACATCTTTAGGCATATAGAACCTGGACTCACGTGAAGCTACAGTTGGTACACTGCCACCATTTGGGTTGCTGTTAGCCCCTATTTGTAGGGCTCTGATTTCCAGCTCCTTCAGGCTGAGCTCATGGGCAAGTTTCCTTTCCTCCATGACCAGCCTCTTTTCCTCACGCTCCTTCTCTAACCTGGCAAGCTCTAGCTTGAGCTGTCTCTCCTCCCTCCTGTCCGCTAACTCCTCTGAAGATAGGCTCCTCGCTGAGACACTACTGCCTGCCCTTGAAGGTATACCTGGCCCGGGCAATAAATTGTCGCTATTCTCTGTCGGCAATGGATTACGAGTCGTCTGGGGCATCGTGCTCCATCCTCCCACCGCCCCTTTACCCCTCTGGGTGGGCCATTGCCCATGCTCTCAAGGATTTTTGAAGCTCTTCCCTCTTAGAGCCCTGCTTGAAGAACACCCCTTTCCCCTGGCAGAAATCCTTAAGCTGCACCACCGTGTACGCTTCCAGGTTTGCCAGCTCGAATTCCATCTTGCTAGGTAGGGCCTCAGACATTCTCAGGGAAAACCAATGGGACTTAGGCAACAAGGCTTTGAACAAGAGCATTTGCAGTCAGGCAGTCAGGGAGAATTTTGAGCTTGAGTTACGTCAGGTGTAGGATTGTGGCGCACACTGAGTCACTGTAGGGTGGTGCACAAGCACAAGTCCTAATCCCACCGCTGAACACCAATGTTAGAACCGGGGTCTCCAGTTGGCCGGGGTATGCACCCAAGTCCAAGTCGGGACCACCGCTTCCGACAGGGTAGCTTGGCAGGAGGCAGGTAGGCTAACGCAGGAGGCAACTTGTGAAGTGATTGTGCAGCACACGTCCACACTGACACAGTAAAGCACACACAAAATAGACACTACTTCAGTTGTATGCAAAAATTGTAGTTATCTTTATCTTAGGTTCAGGAAAAATCTGTCATAAAGAAATGCACGTATAATCAGGACTTTCCTTGTGCAGAGTAACCATAATCAGATTGTACAGGCTCAAGGAGTCTCTTTATCCAAGTCTTACCAAGCTCAGAAATAGAAGGATGTCTGTGTCCACACCAAGCAGGGTTCACAGGGGTAATGTCCCCAAGAAGCTCTCACTAGGAGGGTTCCATTAACCTACGTTCAAGTGGGCGCAGTAATTCTTTAGGCAGTTACAAGTCAGTCTCAGGGGAGATCAATATCAATGAAATGCACATAAACTCAGGGCTTTCCTTGTGTAGTAGATTCTGCACTGCCCACAATACTTATGACCCTCTATCCCTCTGGAAGAACAGTACTTCCCAATCAGGGCCAAAGTAGGGCTGAAATAGCTGTCAGGTTCGGGCAGGCAGCGCTGGGAAGTACAGTCAATTAACACAGGCAGGTTCCAGCTATCAGGGGTATGGCTGCATAGACCCCGGCACGCTGGCTGAAAGAATGCTGCTCCCAAGAGGAAAACCAAGCCAGCGCAAAGCGCCGTTTCCCTGGAACCAGCCAGCCCGCAACCCCACCCCTTGCAGCAATCTGGTGGCGCCGAGGCATTACCTGGGGAAGCAGTTGCGGGCGCTGGTGCGAGGCTCCTTTCACTCTGTGGCTCTCTCTCAGCTGGCGCTGCACATTGAGAGGTCCCTGGTGGCTCCAGCTCCTGTGTCCCTCTTAGTGGCAGCACTGGACCCGAGCCGGGGTTGCGGGGTTATGTCTCGAGCTTCACGCGGCTTCTCTCGGGTGGGCCCCTCATTGCCGGCAACACCCCTCGCAGGAGCCAATCCTAGCGCAGCTTCCCCGGAATGCTGGTGATGACGCGGCCGGGACTCCTGAGGCTCCCGGGCCGCCGCGGCGATCCTGGCAGGAACTTCAGGCCGTATGGACTCGGGAGGGGGGTGATCTCGGGCATCCAGCGCTTCCTGACACAGCGCCTCTCACTGCAGTAGGAGCCCTGGCCACCGGCGGCGATCTCAGGCCCACAGCGCCCTCCGGGCCCCACGCCTCCTGCCGCAATGCAGTCCAGGCTTCTAGGTAGCGACGGTGAGCTACAAGCTCTCAGCGCTTCCAGTTCACAGCGCTGCACACAGCATTTGGGGATCCTGGGTAGCGGCGGTGATGTCTGGCTCCCGGCCCTTTCCAGGCCAGTTACAGTCCCATGGCAGCGGTGGTGAGTTCAAAGTAATCAGCGCCCCGTTCCCAGCAGGAGGTGGGGACACTCTGGAGATGTTACCTCAGTCCCCATGGCAGGGCAAGATCAGCAACCAGCAGGGCAGCGCAACGCGTTGGGGGCAGCAGTTCCTGGGAGCAGTCAGCCTCAACAGTGTAGCAATCCTCCTGGCACCACAGTCTGTACTCCTGCAGAGAGGTGTTCTGGTCCAGCAGTGTAACAGAGATATGTACCTCCCCCCTTACTTTTATACCCTAAAGTTAGGTGACCAAAAAGGGCGGCAGGTTCTGGAAGCATCTAGGGGGATGGGAATCTCTGGAAGGTTCTAGGAGACTCTGGGGGGGTGTTCCCTTCCTTACCTACCTGTCCTTCTACCGTGACAAAAAGGCAGGCCCGTGAGGGCTACTGTTGCAAGAAGTCCCAGACTAGGCAGACTAACAGTGAGCAAGTGGGGGGTGTAGGCCTCACCGCAGTAACGGGGGCCTGTGGCAGAGATATCATGTCACCATGCCTTTGAGGGAGAGCACCTGCACCTCAGCACTGTTTAGCAGTGGTAAGAGGCCTAGAGTCCTACGTCCAACAAAAATGGTGACCAAATAGGAGGAAAAAAGGGAAACAATGTAGCGGAAGACCACCCTAGGGCGGACAGGTCTAACAATGTTCTCTAAATTTGTGTGCAAGCAGTGTATGTTTTAGTTCCTCCTCATACAGGGTAGGTGTGTACTGAACTCTGTATTTGAGGGCTTCTGTCACACCTATATAGGTAACAGATGTCTGCTTCTGCAACTGAATGCTCTAGTAGGACTGATAAGATGAGTGCACCTGTATGATATGCTACATAGTTTTCAAGTTAAGGTCATCAGATGCACAACACGTGTCTGAATAAATGTAGAAGTAGACACATACCTCACTCATGATAGCACGCAAATATTCAAACTTGACAGAGTGCACTTTCCATTGAAAGCAGACTCCTAAATTAATGCAGCCTACATCAAGTGTACCTTTCCAGAGACTCATATGAACTAGCGTAAACACTAATCCATATGCCAACATGTTTTAAAGCTCACTTTTCTCTTGCAGCTTTATTATTCACTGACAGATCACAAAGTTAGGTTTAGGCAAATATGAAAGGCGAGCTCTTCTCATGACACTGTTGTAAGCCTCACCATGCTTCTCAAGTCGTCAATGTGTGTGGCTGTGTCTCTTTGGCGTGGCATGATACATCAAAAGAAGCCTACATATACTACAATACCTCTTTTCACACCACATGCTCTCTAAATCTGTGTACAAAAAAGTATAAGTCTAGTTTATCCTCATTATACAGGACAGGTGTGTATTGAACTCTTTATTCTAGGGCTTCCCTCACACCTACATAGGTAACAGATATCTGCTTCTGCGACTGAATGCTGAAGTATGATTGATAAGATTAGTGCACCTGTATGATGAGCTACAAAGCTTTTAAGTTAGGGTCTTCAGGTGCACAACATGTGTCAGAATACATGTAGAAGTAGACTCATACCTCAGTCATGATAGTACGCAGATAATCAAACTTGACGGAGTACACTTTCCATGTAAAGAAGAAACCTACATTTTTACGGACTATGTCAAATGTACCTTTCCAGAGACTCAGATAAACTAGCATAAACACTAATCCATCTGCCAACCTATATTTTAAACCTCAATTTTCTCTTGCAGCTTCATTATTAACTGACAGCTCACAAAGTTAGGCATATGCAAATATGAAAGAACTCTTCTCATGTCACTACTTTAGGTCTCACCATGTTTCTCAAGCCATCAATGTGTGTGTCTGTGCCTCATTGTGGTGACATGATACATCAACAGAAGCCTAAAAATACTAGAAGACCTCTGTTTGACACTGCATGCTCTCTCCTTTCATTAACACCATAGTTCCCCAGGGGGCAGCAAAAAGCAAACACTCACCTTGTGTTGTGTCCTGGGAACTTCATAAAATATAGCTCTTGTTTGATAAGCAACAGAGATCCAATGGAGAATGCCTGCTATGTTTGCGCTACTGTCCCACCTTTCATATCATGGTTAACCATAGCACTGAAGGTGTAGAGCAGAGCTTTCCAAACTGTGTGTCCCGACACAGTACTGTGTCGCCTGCAAATGGTGGATGTGTCGCGGAATGACACAGGTAGTTTACTTATTTCAGGGACCAAGCCTCACTTCCTTCCTACATATGCGCAGTTCATATGCCAGATGTACGTGGAGAAAGGGGGAGACCGTTAGGAGAGCGTGTGCGCGGCACATGCGCAGTTCGATCTCCGCGAGGCTGCAGTGGTGAGGTGATGGGACCATGTTGCGGTCTGGTCCACCTTTGCCCCGTCCGAGCGGCATTACACTTCTGCTGGGGGCTGCAAGGCTGAGCTGCAGCCCCGCTGGAGCCAGAGAAGCAGTGAGGCTGGTGCCTGGATCAGGACGAGCCTGTCTGTGGTGACTATTCCCGGAAGCCGCCTGCAAAGACTGGAGGAGGCTGCACATTAGGGGATGCGGTGTGAGCGGGAGGCCGACCGAGGCACAGACGCATCCATAACTAAAGTAAGGCCGACCCAAACATCTTCCGAGGCCCTGCAGTGATGGATTTTCCAACAAAGAAGGTGCTTAGATTGACCTGTAGTGTAGACCCTTGCTGGTATTGTGTGGGGGCCCTGCATGCTGGAAGGAACTGCATGGTTGCTGCTGCAGGGGTTTGCACTGGCGTGGTCTTTGCGGGTGCAAGCCATGGGAGTGGTGCTGAATCAGCAAGGCAACCATCCGAGACTCTTGGGGTGAGTCCATAGGGTGGGACAGCCCACGTGGGCACAGCGGCGCCGCAACAATTTCAGGGGAGGCCTTCTTCACTAGTCACTCGCTGGTGCCCCATGGTGAAACACCCACAGTAATACAGAAAAGTAAGCAGAAAGGGGTTAGGGTACGAAAGAGGTGGGTTGGGGAGGATATGTTGTGGGGTATTGAACAGAGCAGAGATGGGTGATAAGGGGTTAATCATGGTATACCCCCTCGCAAAAAGTGAAAAGGAGATAGGCGTACTTTGTACATGGTTGAAAGGGTTGGCAGTGCGTGAACACTCCCTTTTTGTGCCGTAAATCACTGGGGCATGTGTCAATGTTTGCATGATTATATTCATGTTTCAGGCACAAACATAACCTTACACCCAGTTTTGCCAGTCACTGTCTTTGTTAGAACAGATTCACAATTGCTTTAGTAACCTTTCTGCTTTCTCAAATTTACTTGAAAATGCACCATTTGCCCACTTTTTTTTCAAAATTTTCTTCCTGGGGGAAAACCCCCCCTGAACCCCCCTTAGGAGGTTCGGGCTTGCTGCCTACGCTCGCTCGCTACATTGCCTTACCGTGTCCCAAAAATTATGCATCTCCAAATAGTGTGTCACCAACATGAAAAGTTTGGAAAGCTGTGGTGTAGAGCATGGAGACAGTGGCGTAGAAAGGGGGGTGGGGGGCACGAGTTTTGGGGGCAGCAGCCGCAGGAATCGCTAGCACACTGCCCCCTCCCCCTACCTACATTAGGCCCGCCACGGGCGGCAAACCCAGGGTCCTCCATGGGCGGCCTAAGGCTAGCTATGCCACTGCATGGAGAAAACACATAGAGATCCTGTGTTCACTTATCAACAGGGATGACCCAGTTATGCAAAATAAGAAATAGCAGTTTAAAGGGTGAATACACAACACTTGTTATGAAACTAGACATTATTTCCAAGTCGTTAAAGGCGATTGTCTAAAATTTGACATGCAGGTCCGTGAGATAACTTTGTTATTAAATGCAGGGCTTTAAATGGGCCGGTCTATCCAGGTCACAGACCCAGTAGTCATTAAAAACGGACACTGAAACGGGTCTCTATCGGGTACTATAACATTATTTTTAACCTCACTGTTAAAAACACTGATCGATTTCTGAACAATTAATGTAAAACACGTTAGTTACAGTTCATATTTCAATAGTCATCTGGTGTTTAAGTCCCTAAGAGTGTTCGCTATTTCCAGGATGTTGACTTTTGTATTTTTTTTTTGCTGTGAGTCTATCATATTACTCTTGTACAGTGCTTTATCTTAAACAGCTACGGGTAATTCACAAAGCTAATATACCTAGCTAGTTTAAGCTGGATGCAATAAGAGAAAGTTCAGAGACACCAAATTACCAGTTTGGTGACTAACTATGGGAACAACAGAAATTAAGTTTACTGGTTTAAGCCACGTTCTTATTTAAGTAGGCCACTCCCCTTTAACAGACCCCACAGTTTTTTAATCCCACTTAAACTCCCGATTAAGGGGGTTTGTAATTGCTAGAGATAAAAATAAGTTCCAAACCTGATAATTTTCACAGAATCTTTGCAATCAATCCAGGTTTCACACTCCCCTGCTCTCCATTGTCTTCTGTTATTCTGACTGTCATAAACATCCCTCTGTCTTCAAGGACTAAACGGGTAGCCTTTACAGTGGAACGTGTAATGAGAAGGTAATCACTGCTGTGGGGTGCTTAAATAAGTCACAGATAACATCTTAAATCAGAGGTATTTTAAGTTGTCATGGTTTACATTAAGGAGCGCAGAAAACTATAGTATATCATGATTTGATGTTACCAAACATAATTCACAGGCAACAGTCTACACAGCACTTTGGAACGCGTATGCATAAACATTTAATCAGGCTAGGCATCAAATTAGTACATTGAGTCACAGGAAGAGCTGGAAGCCGGTGCACTAGTTCTAGGGCAAACCACAGAGCATGAGTTCTAATGATCAGTGTACGATTAGATTAATAAAGTGTTTATCCAGGTAAGTAGAGTGCTGGAGGGATGCAATACATGAAAATAAAGTGAGGTAGGCCGACAATTGACAGAGAGGACCGCTCGATATATATGGTAATAGCCAGAGCGGCTTTGGAAGAAAGACTCGACGATCGGTGAAATGGTGTGACAGAGGGAGGCGTGTAGACACAGCTAGCAGTCGATGATAAAGAAGTCATGCTAAATGACACTGCTGCATTCAGTAGCAATACACTGATCTTTCAGTCGGATCAGTCTGAGAAATGTCATGTGTTTATATCGAAATCTGCTCTGCGCTGGCCATTTAGCCTTTAGCGGGCTTCACATATACATGGGCACTGGTAAGAGCAGTGCCACGTAAATTTGTTCAGGAGCCTATAGGAAGACACTTATCACACGATAATGCCTGCCTCTGAAAAGAGAGGAAAGATTAAATACTCGTCCTCTTCCGACGAGCAGTTGGCAGAGCTGGAGAAGCAGAGAAGAGTCCCCGCTTTCTATTAAGCAGCGTTAAACGCGAGGACAAGCTGGTGTCCAGCAAAAGTCAAACCAATCACAGCTGGAGGAGGTTCATAGGACAAGTAGAGCCCATCACTGGAGGAAAAGGTGCTCGCGACAAGTAAAACCCATCACCGCAGCAGGCTCCCAGAACAAGCAGTGGAGTGAAGCAAATCGTCAGGGTTCGCCGCAGAATGTGACGAGGGCCCCCTGTGTCTCCCATATCTCACTGATATTCAATGACCTTTGGCTAAATAGAGGGCCCCCTGAAGGGTAACACCCCCCCCCCCCCCCCAAGGGCGCCCCCACCTGCCACATGAAGTGCAGGACCTGTTTGACCCCCTTTGGACAAGTCGCACCCATCACCGGAGGAGCAGGCTCCCAGGACAAGTGGGACACATCACTAGAGGGAAGGCCCCCAGGAAAAGCAAGGCCCATTACAGGAAGGACAGACACCCATGACAAGTCGAACGCTTCAATAAAGGAGGAGGTATCTAGGAAAAGTAGAACCCATCACCCAAGGCACTATGAACTCAGCTGTGATACAGAAGAAAGCAAGTGGCACAGTCACTAATCCTGTGTGGTTCTAATGCCACGGTTGTCATACATTTAAGGGGAAATCACTAGTCTTGGAGTTTCCACTACCTAGGTGAGTTATGACTTTGAAACCTGGTTTTCAGCACCTGCAATGGGTAGTTACAGATAGTTACTAAAGAAAGGAGTTAGTTACACATCTTTCAAACACCGCATGAACAAACAGTACAAGCCACACATAGTGAAATTAGGGAATGCTGATCAAATTCATAACATCTCCCTGTGCCCCCACCACGCTCAAACACAGCGGCAGTCAACTGTACACAAGCCACCCTGGCAACGGTGTGCAACTATTAATCCCTGCACGAGAGATCTGTCCACTGTGTGCCACAAACGCTATCCCCCTTAAGAGCTTCTCCAAGTTGACACAAGCGTGCAATTATTCTGAGGTACAATGCGTGCAATGCCTGCAGTTGTCAATTTAAACGACACATTGGTGGCCTGAAATGTTAAAAATGTCAGTAATGTTGACTCCAATATATTTGTGACAAGAACAATCTTGCTGAGCCTGTGATTGCGATATGTTGTGGGTATTGAAAATAGCATGTACACGATAAAGAATCTCCCACTTTGATAGCGTCATGCCCAGAGCCTCCGACCAGGCCCATGCTGGCTTTCTTATAAACCTTGCACGCTCGTCTCTGGTGCACAAAACAACAGATCGCGAGACACCCATAGGTTGCTAATCCTCAGTAGTAAGGGGCATCGCTTTCCATTGTGTTTTAGATTAAAACATTTGTGAGACACATCATAAGTCAACCGCGAGAATCCTTATCATTGAAACAACTCGCCCGTGCTAAGGGGATAAATGACAAAGTTCATTCAGTCAGAAAGGCCTCTCTACTCTCGAGAGTGCGTCCAACAATTCAGCTCAGACAACCACTGGTATCTTGCCCATGTGTCAGAATGTCTCGAACTCATACTCAGCTGCCTAGCTAGGATACGATATATTGCACCGTGCTCCCTTAAACATTAGCTACATTACCGAGAGACATGTTTAGAATAAAACATGCATGAATTGCATCATTCGCGCTGCTCAGACCCAGCGAAAAACAGAATGCAAATCCGGGATGGAATGAAAACACCCAAGAGCTTATCCTATTGGCATGTGGGATGGGGCGTGCCTGCACGCCTGTGGCAAGAGGAGTGAGATGTAATTCATGGCTGCATTTACACATAAAACATGAGATAATTGCAAAGCCAAGTGAAGGCTCACACGCGCCGACTCCATTTACATGCTAAGTATTTCACAGCAACCCGGCTGAAAATTCGACGCTAGTTCTTTCTATCCGACGTTTCCGTGCGTTCGTCGTGCACAACTCCACCAAAACAAGCGCCACAATTAAACACAAGGGCGACACGAAAATGACCGCGGGTAACGTGTTTTTTCCTCAGCTCGCACTCCGGCAGTGTTTCCGACCGAAATAACGCCCATATCTACTGCTTTCGCGGTACCGTACTCCGCAAGAAAGTGCCTACCTTGGCTCAGGAAGACGAGCAGCATCAGATCCACTACCGGGAAGGCGTACATCTTGTAAGGTATGTGTCAGGAAGCACAGCGCGGGTACAACGCGCTGTCCTGTAGGTACCCTGGATCTCCGAGTCCGCTAGCTCCCAGCCTCTCTTGGATATCTGTCGTTTCCTTGGTCCACGCGCCGATGGCTGCTTCATCCCTCAGCCCCCTTTAGTACCAGTTTCACAGCCACAACAGCACATCTCGGACAGAGCTCCTCCCACGAGCAGCCAGTGGCTGCCACGGCAAAGGGACCTTCCCCACAGGCTGGGGAACTTGCTAGACGTCTGAGCACCTCACTCCTATTTCAGTCTTTATTTCCTTTCTTACTCTCACTGTCACTCTGTACCTGCGTCACATCTGTCTCAACAACTGTTAGCTAGTGTCCTTCGCCGAGCCCAGATCTCTCTGCGAAAGCGAGGCTGATTAATATAATGTGATTTATTTCTTAATTTTCTTCCTCTTTGTGAGTGGTTGTGCTGAAATGCTGTTTGGGAAGGGGGGGGGGGGGGGGCGAGGTAGCAGAAGCGTAATCTGCAATGACCTCAACACAAAATGGGAAAATTCCCGTGGCCAGAAAGGGGAATCTAGCATAATTAATCTACTTCTCTCCTGAAAGAAGGGAGACATAAGTACGCTTTGAAGGAGATGGCCAACAGGTCAAGGTTATGTTTATTTAGACCTTCGGTCCTTAAACATAAAAGAGAACAAAAAAAATAAACATTTCCGTCTTTCTGTGATACAGTATCATTAATCGTTTATACACAGTAAAATTAGAATACCATAATAAATAGTTATTTAATTTTTTAATCCTATTATCCTACAGTGAAATTAATAAAATCCCAATTTTATAAACACTAAAAACTTTTTTGACTTTATGCATAAATCTTCCCAGTGCACATGCTAAGTCCAAATGGGTAATTTCCGTTAGTAATTCTAATGCGTGTGCACGGTGCTTTATACCATGTCTTAAAAATAATGGTCGTAAAAACAATTTCTGTGTGTCACGAACCTTAAGAATCTAATAATATGTGCAAGATATCGCATTTCGTGCTTAAGTTGTAGGTGCAATTTCATTCTGAGTCCATCATAACAGCTTTTATCCCTTCATTCATATAACAAGAGTTATTCCCTATTTGTAGTCTTAAAACCTCATTTCTTAAATAGCGGTTTGGTAATATATCTATATACGGGAACTGTTGATCAGACTTCCATGATTTAATCATTTCAAAACAAGTTAAAACAAAATATGTAAAATACTTTTGCTGAGAAAACTGGGTAAGCAAACACAGACATTAGCTAGTCGTTAAATTCTCAAAATTAAAACCACAGTTTAAATAAACAGTTTTTCTGCATGTAAAGACCGACCTTAGAAATGAGGTTACAGATAAAATTATGAGTTCTTCCCCGAGAGATTGCATAACCAAAAGTTCAGGTCGACATTGACGCAGACCTAAGGACAGGGAGTATCCATCTCTTCCTTTGAACTTGATAGTATTTACAGAAAAATACAACATGCATCGTAGTCTGAACTGATATCTCGTCACATGGGCATCTGTTTAGCACTCTAGAGCAGTCGTTTCTAGCTGGGAAGCTAAGTGATCTATGAATAATGCCCAACCTAAAACGAGTGAGCAAAAATCTATCGTAGTCAAGGGTAACCAGTTTTAAATAGGGTTGTATCTTGGGCGAAGTCAGAATGTGTTGGTGGGCAAGAATTGTAATTTTGGTAATTTCTAAATTAACTCAAAAATGTTCGACAAAATGATGACAACTTTGTTTAAAAACTTTCCTGTTTAAATTACATAAAATGGATGGGTTATTAAAATATTCCTGGTGGCCCATTTTACACAAGAAGTCTCTGACTTATTCCAACCAGCCTATACAGAGAGCCCTATCTAGACCGCAGCAATCGGTAATCAATTGGCGGTTCAAAATGGTCTGCTCTGAAGTCCATATACGATGCCATAGAAGAATCGGTTGAATGCGAATCTCATCCATTATATATGGTAAACCAAGTTCCGTATGGCAGTTAAAAGTGGAGACACTCTCCGGGACGGCCAATTAAAATCTAAGAAATCTATTTTCCGCCGTCTGTAGAGCGTTCACATCAACATAGCCCCAGATGCATTCACAAGGGTATGAGAGGCAATACATTATTAAATTCACTGTGTTTATACTGTAATACAATTAATTGGAGAGTCCACGCAAAGGCTTGTATTCTTAGTTGTTCTTTAATCTTTAGATGTTTAAAGTTCGATACAACCACAGCCAACGCGTTTCGCCCAAGCATGGGCTTCTTCAGGGCAAAGTGTGGCAGCCAATGTAGCGTAAGGGCGCTCGAAGGTGGTCAAAACGGACCTCACAGTGCACTTGCACTGTAGATTGATGGGCTGTTGCGTTGACCGCTCAACTCTGAAGGACATACTGGAACAGCAGGCTCCCTACTCAAGGACCTCCCATACTTTAATTGAAATTCATTCACCCAGGATCTATTCTTTGGAGACAATATCAAGTGTCCGCAACCGCCCATCAATCTACAGTGCAAGTGCACTGTGAGGTCCATTTTGACCACTTGACACTCTGCAACTATACCCTTCGAGCGCCCTTACGCTACATTGGCTGCCACACTTTGCCCTGAAGAAGCCCATGCTTGGGCGAAACGCGTTGGCTGTGGGTGTATCGAACTTTAAACATCTAAAGATTAAAGAACAACTAAGAATACAAGCCTTTGTGTGGACTCTCCAATTAACTGTATTACAGTATAAACACAGTGAATTTAATAACGTATTGCCTTTCATACCCTTGTGAATGTGAACTTATCTCATGGTCTTTTTTGCAGCTGGCCATCTGAGGTGGGCAATACCCTCATTACTATAGAGTGACTTGTCTAGGCAGTGCATTCATCTATAACCTAGCTGCTTTCTTCTGTGCCTCATAACCCCAGATGCCTGCCCCATAAGTTGCGATAGCAACACATTTGGCTTTATATATTTTAAGTAATTCTGGGGGCGGCCGTTTACCCAGTTTCCTGCTAAAGTTAGTCAAGGCTGCCAGAGCCTTCCTTGACTGAACAGCCTGGGACCATGTGCCAGTTTGATCAAATAGGACCCCCAAATAGGAGAAGGTATTACAGCATTCAATGAGGTATTTCTCTAGGAAGAACGAGCGGGTGGTCTTGCTCCCTACTCCACATTTTAAAATAAAGGTTTTGGAGGTATTGACTGAAAGGCCCAAGTTAGACATAAAATTAGCAAAACTAGATATAACTTTCTGTAGGCTAATCGGGGTACGGGCCATGCGAACAGTGTCATCTGCATACATAAGCGCAGGGAGTGAGTGCTTCCCTACCTATGGAAGGTCCTGGCATTCATCAGTCAAAACCTTTCCTAAGTTGTTAATGTACAAAGAGAATAAGAAAGGTGCCAGGATGCAACCATGTCTCAATCCTCTTTCAATGTAAAAGGGGTCAGTGTACTCACCCCCTGATCCATAGCGTACTCTGGCCCTAGCCCTGATATAAAATTGTCTCAAGAAGGAGATAAGACTGAAGTCCACTCCCATACTTTCCAGGATCATCCAGAGTTTGTCGTGGATGACGCAGTCAAAGGCCGCGGTTAAATCCACGAACGCCAAATAAAGGTTACCCCCCTTAGCCTTGGTATATTTACCGATGGTAAGATCCAAATTTAAGCATTGATCAATGGTACCAAGGCCTTTGCGAAAGCCATATTGGATGTCGCTAATTATTTGATGGTCATCAGCCCAGTCCTGTAGACGGGCTAAAAGAGCTCTCCCAATTATTTTAACTGTTGAGTCCAATAATGAAATTGGCCTGTAGCAAGCCGGGTTATGCCTGTCCCCTTTTTTAAAAATGGACACCAAAATCGATTCGCTCCATGTTGAAAGAAAACCAAAAGAACTATATGCGTTAATTACCTAAGTTAAAATGGGACCCCAGAACTCAATATTATACTTAAAAAGGTCCAAGGGTATATCGTCTGGCCCGGGTGCCTTCCCCCCCTTACTCAATGTTATAGCCTCCACAATTTCGCTCAAATCAAATTGTAGGTGCGAATGGGAAGGTATAAGCTGGAGTTCTTCCCTATCCCCAATCTGATCATTAATTGTGGAGTCAGAATGGGATTTATTATATAATTTAGAGAAATGCTCGACCCATTCACCCCTCGTTATTGCAATTTCTATGGTTGCCCTCTCTGTATCTACTAAAAAGGGGGTATTAACCGCATTCAAAAAAGCTGAAGAGTCTCTTTGTTCTGAAGCATCACACAAAGCCTTCCAAGCTTCCTCCTTTAAAACTTTTTCCTTAATGCCAGTGCACACTGGTAGTCCCTTCTAGCTTATTTTATCTCTTTCTGATTTTTAACTGTTCTATGGAGGGCAATTTTAAGAGCAGAGTGAGCTTTCATGCAGCAGAAATCAAACCAATCTCTCTTTTGTGGGTGCTTACTTCTTGATTTTATATGAAGAGCATTGCTAACAAACTCTGCTATTTTGGAGTAACCCTCCACAATATCTTTTGGGGGATTACCACTACCAAGACATATTGATAGCATGTCTACAATTTGTGACAACCTTAGTCATAAACACATCTGGGTCAAGTTTCTTCCGGAGCAGGGCGTAGCCATTTTGTCTGGCCAGGGTAATATCTACCACATGGGGAAAACTAGTTACAGACCTGCTAACTGCCTTATGGTTGACCTTGACGTTTATGCTCTGTGGAAAGTGGTCGCTAACGGAGATGTCATGGGTATGAAACCCCAATAGTCTGGAAGCATGTCTTACAGATATTAAAATAAAATCTATCAGAGAAAACAACCCTCGACCACTAAATGTCAGATTAAAAGGGATCGATGGGCTACAGAGATTATTTGCAAAACCCAGATCTTCTGTAGACAATATTTCATTAATCATATCTCCCTGGGTAGAATGGATAAAATGGGGAATGCTTGAAACTGGGTCCTGCTCAAGACCACAAACCCTATTATCCTCCTGGTAACATAAGGTTATGTTAAAATCTCCCCCCCAAATAATAATCAGATCCTTTGAGGTAGCTGACTGTAACCTATTAATGTGCAATTTTATAACACTCAACAAACCAGATAGATCTTCGCGTTATTATAGAGATTGACTATTACAAAGCCTGTTGAATTATCCGTGTTGGCTACCAGGATTTGGACATAGCGATTAATCGCCAAAGTTGTAGTTATCTAAAGTTAAAGTGATTTGAAACATAAGTACACAACCCTCCCATGGCTCTTCCAATGGGTTGATGCAACCCCAGGCGTATGGAATGTTTTGAAACCGTTGATGTGAATGGGGTCGATCAGCCAGGTCTCTTGTAGACATAGAATTTCAGAGTCCAAAACAAACTCTGACCACAAGGGGTTCACAATCTTCGCCTTTAGGCCCGCGATATTCCAAAACATAATATGACATCCGATATCCCTCTTAAGACCATTAGCTACATGAGTACAAGTTCCAGGGGAAAAGACAATAGGGGCCACAGGAGGGATGGTTGAACTAGCAGCTGTGGGGTGAACAGGGGGAGTAGCTGGGGGCAGAGTCTTACATCTGATCATGGGTCCTGCTATCACAGTCGGTGGAAAGTTATTGTGCCCCTGGTGACCAAATGAACTGAAGTCTAGTGCTTGTGGGGTGCTCGCAGAGGCTTTGACCCAGCCAGTCTCCCTATATGCTATCACGAAAGTGCCCGTGTTTAGAAAGATTCCCCCCTTTGCCATATCTCCTCCTCGGGGGGTAATATCGAGTCAATCCACCTGATCTAAATGGGAGAAGAGGTCAAAGCGGTTGTGGACTGGGACATTAAACAAAGGGGAAGCATTCAGATAGTGTCCCCCATTAAAAGAATTTAGATAATTGGGGCGACACAATTGATAGAAAAACCCCAGAGGGATCACATTAATCTCGCGATTTGAGATCCTACCCTGGTTAGGATGTGATTTACCAGTTGTGGAGATTTAAAGGTCAAATTCACGCAATCCCCTGGTAGAGACCTCTGGTCTTTCCCTAGCCAACTAACACGTCTGACCATTTTGAAATTCAGAAAGAGACTCTGATAACCTGATTTTAGAACCCAGCCAAGACAGAGATTTATTCCTGAGTTCCTCCCAAGATTCAGCTACCCCCGTTGATAACACAGGAACATTTGCTAGAATGACCGTGTATGGAGTCACAGCTGGGGGTAGATCCAACACTACCGTGGATGAGTCAGCTCCCTGGTTATAGATCGGAGCACAAATGGACGCAGTGGGAAGTTTGGAAGTTCCCTGAAGCATAGGAACTAGATGACCTGGTTTAAGGGCCTTACTTCTAGTCTTTGGGGGGAGTAATGGGGCCTTAGTTACGTTATCTGAGGTACTCAACAAGAGTCCACCTGGTAAAGCCACCGGAGGAATGGGTGGGACAGGGCGTAGATCTAAACGTGCCCTGCTCTCATTTCTCCCCAATACTGCCGACTAGTTGCTGGAGATAGTCGCCCCTCTCTGGGGCGAAATGTTGGCACCAGGATCGATGTGCTTACTCCTACACTTAGCTGCCTCAATTACTTCAAAGTCAGAGGGCTGTCGGGTATTAGGACGTGTAATTATGATTTCTTCAATAGCACTTACTCCACTGGATAATTTAGTCAAGGTTTCTCTCAAGTAGAGATGTAATGAGTCAAGCTTATTATTTAGTAGCACCAGGTTGTTTGAATGATTAAGTCTAGGGCCCATGGTCGCGTTACCTTTACGTCCTTGCTTTAAAGTTTGTAGACGGCAGTAGCTTGCCCTTAGATGCTGTATTTCTACGCGTTAAACAAGGAGTTGGACTATTCTCATTTACTGCAGTATTGGTTGTATTTCTTAACCGTTAAGTAGGGGGCTGGGAGTCGCTGTCTATCTCACTGACCGAAATATGGTCTGAGAGGTTCAGGACACAACTGTTGGTGGTTACGCTGCTCCTTAAGGGACTAATACTGGCCGTGATAAGAGTGGGAGTGCCTGGTTCCACGTTGCCTGTAGGGGGGCTAAGACCAAACCGGATCTTTCTGTATTTATAGCCTCCTCCACCGAAGTAACCTGCTGGTCTATTGCCCCCATAGCCCCAGTGAGGTAACTTAAGAGAGAGTGATTCTCCCCCCTCCTTAAGAACTTTTTTAGGTTCACATGTGGGTTTCCTTTTACCCATCTCGAGGCGGCACCACAAGATAAAAGCAATACAAACAACAATAAAGGAAAAACAAAAAGATGGAAAACGACACGACTGTGCAGTTTTATGGGCTCACCAAGATCGTGTCCATAAGTTCCTTTGTACTATAGTCAATTGAAAAGAAAGTGCTGCGTGCACCGACACCCAGGGACACGGGCAAAAGCGCTATGTGCTGGTTTGCGGTCTCCCCTCAACTCTTCCTTCCAGCTGCACACACAATTCAAGTCCACGATCATCCGCTGCACGGGGCACTAGCACACTGCGTATTCAGTGCTGTGTCAGATCTCGCGCTATAGTGGTGGGTCCCTCGTCCCGTTCAAAGCAACGACCTCCGCGAGGCCCACGGGAAAGAGTCAATCCTCCTCTCCGCAGCGCACTGTCTGCCGAGGGAACAATCCACCGGAGGTTTTCTCTCTATCCGCAAACTGGATCAGCTCCTCAGAATAAGCGGCAGCCCCAGTTCCGGCTAATTGCGGCAGGCAGCATCACAGCCGCGGCCTGAGCGCTTTCGGGCGGACGCTTCCAAATTTAGCCTGCTCTACGGCCCGTCACACACAGGCCTGACAGGCCCTGGACCTCAGTGTCTGCCTGCTCGTACTTGCTTCCCTTGTCTGACTCTAAAGAGGCATATGGCATGCAAAGGTCCTTTCCTTGGCTGCCTGCGATGAGTGACAGTAGCGCACAGACCGACGGACAGGAACAACCGCCTACCCGGCCTCAGGGACTGGAAAGCAGCACCCAGTAACTACCTCAGACGGGATAACAGGAGGCAAACGGTCCTCAGCCACTAGCCCGACACCCTGCAGTTCAGATTTCCTTGATTTAATCATAAAACCCACCGATTTTTTTTCCCCTCCAGGTACAGGCAATCCTGATCTCAGGACACTTCTTTCCCTAATGCCTCCAATTCTCGCCTTGCAACGCCAATTTGTAGGTCTTGATGGTCCAATTTAACTCCTAGTTCACTGCATACTGTCTTTAACAAATTCCTTACCTTCTGATGCCCATTTCAGATCACTCTGCAAAATTTCCCTTTTACACCATTCTGCTATTTCTTTTCTCCTCCCGTTTCCCAGGTGTTGCAAAAATCTTATTAATGCCATATTTGTCATTACCTCCCAAGACACCATGCCCATTTCTATTCCTACTGCCTGTATCATAGATGATCTAGGAAGGGATAGTAGGTTTTTCATACATTTTCCCTCTTCAGTATCCCACCTCCTTTTGCCACTAATATTCAATATTTTGGCTCCATATTGAAACTGAGGGGGTATCATCGCTCTGTAAGCGTCAAAACCTGTCTATCTGACCTTTCTCCATTGTTCTGATTACATTTTTTCAATCCACTGACTGTGGCCTGCGCTCGTATTCTTAATACATTCAGATGAGTTTCCCATTTTAGGGATCTTTCAAACCACATCTCTAAATATTTGTACTCATTCACTTCTTCCACTTTAGTGGAGCCCAGAGACCAACTGAATTTCTGTCTTTTCTTACCAAAGCTCAAGACTTTGGTTTTGTCTAGGTTTACAACAAGTTTTTTTCTGACTGCAATATTCATTAAACGCAATCAGCTTCCTCTGCAGGCCTATCTCTGTTCGATCCAGAATTACCAGGTCGTCTGCATAGAGTAGGCAAGAGATGTGTTTCCAGTCTAATTTAGGGCTACCACCCCGTACATTCTTTAGGATATCTGGTTAGTCGGCTATGAACAAAGAGAAGAGCAAAGGGGACAAGACACAACGTTGACTTAACCTGTTTTCAATTGGTATCGTCTTCGACTGTGTCCCATCTGTGTCCAGGACAACCTGTGCCCAATTGTTCCTATTGAGCTCTTGTATGATGGCCAAAGAGTCCCTAGGGATGTCGATATTTATCAACATTTCCCACAGCCAGTTGCGGTCAACCATATCAAAAGCTGCCCGAAAGTCAATAAAGCAGCTAAACAGCATGCCCCCCTGCTCCACCAACCTTCGCACGATGGACCATAGGGAGAAACAGTGGCCTATTGTAGAATACCCCTTCTTGAAACCCCCCTGTTCGAGGGTATTGCTAGGTTAACCTCTACCCATTCTTTTCCCTTTTAATTTAGATCTTAGACTTTGGAAAACTTGCATAATTACATTTTTGAACCAACCTATGTTCCCAGTCCCTGGAATGTCGTGTAATATTTGATTCTGCTGAAATAACCTTATTTTCTCCAGGCCCTCCTCTGTCACATGAGTAGTCAACCTTTTGGGGTAATCCATTTGTGTTTGGATGATTGTACCTCTTAAGTTTTTATTTCCTCCGACTATCTTAGCACTAAGTGGAAAGTGATCACTCCCTTTGACCCTCATCACCTCAAAATCCCTTATCAATTCAAAATTCCATGCATGGATAAAGATGTTATCTATTGGGCACAATTGGTTGCCCGTCTTAAATGTAAGGCTAGCTGGCCGATCTGACTCCATCGTCCTGTGTACACAAACTAGGCATCTTGAGCCCATAATGTTACATAAGGCCCGATCACGCGCAGTAAATCACCCTCTAGGGAAACTGATGACATTTACATTGTAAGCCATCAATATCTCTTTACATCCTAGATCAACTCTACAAGGATCTAGTTTGTGATTAAAGTCACCTAGTACTAAAACCAAGTCCTTTTGATAGACATCTGTGACTTCCTCAATATCCTCTTTGTACTTACTCAAGTCTGCTTTGTATTCTTTATAGCCACCTCCCTGCACATAAACATTTACGATGGTTATACCATCATAATCAGGGTTAGGGTCCCGAAGGTGCTCTCTACCGGCCACCAACCATTTGCTTTTAACTTTCAGAGGAACCACTTATTTGGCTATTTTAGTCAATATCATAGTAATTGGCCCGACCGCTGGACGGCCAAACTGGCTTCTCCTAGCTGGCGTATTCAATTGTACGTACCCTTCCTTCAGAGGGATTTTGTCGCACAGCCAAGTTTCTTGTAGACACACAATTTCTAAGCATTTGATTGTTTTTTTTTAAATCATCTATTTTATATATTCTATTGTAACCATTGATATTCCAAGTAAGTATGCCCAGGCTGTGCGACGACCCTACCTACCTCCTAATCAATCTCACCCAACCAGCTTTTTAATCGTTCTCCCATGATGTTAAAGGCCTATATCTATTTGTTAGTTTTAGTCCTTCTCTGCACTCCTCCCTTGCATCAGTTTGTAGCGTAATGTTGAGATTTTCCTTATTTCAATATGCCTGCTCAATCAATCGAAGCTGCCTCATTCCGAGTCCTGCGGGATTTTTTAGGAAGGGCTGCTTATCTAAGTCCCTATCTCTTACTGCTTTTTCTGGGACTAATCAAATTCCTTCTTCCAGCACGTCCATTTCTGCACTCAGTAATGCTACCTTTACCACTCGTGAGTATAGCAAGACCTTTGTTACTTCTTGTTCCTGTCTATTTACTGTGAATCCTACTTGTCTAAGGTCTTCTGTTCCTATGTCTTTCAGACCTCCACATTTAGAGAAGGTGTGAAGCAATTGATATCTGTAGGAGAGTGGAATCTGACTAATGGTTGCCCCCAACTTTTTACCTGGTATTTAAGTGGTTTTTGACTAGTCTGGCTGGGATCCTGCTGTCCAGGACCCCAGCCTATCTGCTTTCTCCCTAAAACTGTTGTGAGTACTCTAGGTACAAACATAATTGGATGCTGGGCATGCCCTACCAGTCCCTTGTAGATGGTACCCTAGGTACCCAGGGCATGGGGCCCCCAGTAGGCCTACCAGGGCTGCAGCACTTGTTGTGCCACCCTGGGACAGCCACCCAAACTGACACCACCAGGCCACTACTGTAGCCTGGGTAAGGTGGTGCTAGCACCCCTTACAGGGATGTAGGTACCCTATGTCCCATACCATACAACACATATACTCTCATAGGTCACCCCTATGGCAGGCCCTGGTAATCCTACAGGGCTGGGTGCTGAGGTATGTGTGAGGGGGGACCCCTACGTGAGTAGAACCTCTCTGCAACCTTCGTAAAATGTTACTGGGTTGTTTGTAGTGTAGCCATACCATATACTCTTAACCGCATTATAAGTTATTGCGTCATCGCTGTAACTTTGGAGTGGCTACACAGAACCATATCGTGTTTGGTGTCAAACATGAAGTAATCATACCCCCAGTCCAGCCATGGGCATGGGGGCACGATTCCCCCTTGCTAGGAGGGTGATATGGGAAAAGCGGTAGAATTTGGAAACCAATTTAAAAGTGCACATGTACCACAAAATGGCTACTGCTCGCCACCTACACGACTCTGGCTGGCTGTTGCTGGGGAAAACCCCAGCCTCGCCATCTGGACAATAGGGCTCCTGTGGCAGGGAGGTGCCAGCACCTCCCCAGACAGGATATGCGGATTGGAACAGGGTGGGTGCACCAAAAGTCCATTCAGAGTTGCACGTAGGCAGCTGCAGAGCCCCAATTCTGCATACACCGCCTGGAACCGGTTCAGGGGCATCCTGCCCCTCGCCCAGGCGGGAAACACACAAAGGGGAGTGGGTGTAGCCACCCTTTCCCGCCTCTACTCTGATTGGTAGGCTCTATTTTGGACCATCCCCTAATCTTGGGGATATATGGGAATAACTTTGCCCTAGAGCCTTAGATTCGTACAGGACTTCACAGAACTGACCTTCGACGAGCTGCTGCCCAGCTGACTGAAGAAATCTCCCTTGGGATAAAGGAGTTATCCCCCTGCTTGGCAGGCACCTAAAAGACTACAAGATACCCGGTTGGAACTTCGTTGCTCTCACGACCTTGGACGCCTTCCAGCAACCTCGAGGTGGGTCTCCAGTGCATCCCAGCGTCCTGTGAGCGTGCCCAGCAAGTCTGAGCACCCTGGACCACGTGGGTGTCGAGATCCCCGCATACCCCGAGACACCGGCCTCCTCTTGTCCAGCACACAACCCCGACCAGTGGGGAAGTTGTGCTTTGGCCCATTCTTGAGCCAACCTTCAAGCAGCATTTGTGCCGACCCTCAGCTCCCTGGCCCGCTCCGGTGGCCCGTGGGAGCCCTTTTACGCACTCCATTTTGCTGCCTTCCGCGGTCCCTTGTCTCTCGACTTGTGGGCCCTGACGGAGGACAATCTTCTTTTCTAAGAGCTCCCCTGGTTGCTCCAGGCCTGCTCTACGCTCCCTGCAAAGGAGAGCACCCTCAGACCACGTGGGTCTGCACCAGCAGCTGCTTTGTTCATCTTGCGTGGGTTGCGGTTACCAATGCTTAGTGGATCCAATCGGGACACTAACACCGCAGCGACCCTCAGCCGACGTGGGACAGTTGCCCTCCAGAAGCTGGCCTTCCTTGAAGCCTCCCGGAGCCCGTGACTGCAGAGCCCAGCTGTACCTTCCACACCTGAAGCACCCGACATCCACGAGCTCCTTCCTGTGAGCTCCCTGGTCACTGTGCTGTGACCCAGACTCTGTCCCCTCTGCTTTCAGGTTCATCTTTGTCTTTTCTTCAACTTCAATCTTCACGACTTCAGCGACACTTCCAGCTAGCAGCAGTTTGGACTCCTTTTCCATAGAAAATCAGCCCGCGACCCGACACCAGAATCGACCTATGCACCCGGCTTCCCTGGGGCAGGTAACAGTGGTACTTCGGTACTTCCGTGGTGGTGGGCTCTCCAAAGCCTTAAGTCTCAAGCCTTAACTTTGTACTGTTGTTAGAAGTGTCCTTAAACCTTAATTATTCAACCGCGACATTCTCCATAGGCTAACATTGCGATCCCGACAGCAACTTCTCGCACTGCACACGCCTCCCGTGGGTCCCCTTCCTCTTAACTGTGGGTGGATTCTTAAGGGGCCAGCGATCCTGAATGCCCTAGGCATTGCCTGTAGAATTGTCGTGGTTCTTATACCACTATTTTAGTATATGGTTTGGTCCCCCCCTGGGGCCCATTGATTTCTGTGCTATTTATTGTGTTTAGAAATGCTTGTTTGAATTGTAACTTTGCCACTAGCCACATAAAGTGACTGTGGGATTCTGTCTAGAATAAATACATATATTTTATATATATATACCTGTGTGGGCTACTCTTTCATTTGGTTATTCAAGAGGTTATTATGGTAAAACAATAAGCTTAACACTCCTTCAAGACTTAGCCTGAAGGCTGCTCTCCACAGCTACCACTAGGATAGCTTTCTTTAAAGGTTGTCTTAAACCTACCATCAATAGGAGTCGAATTGGACTGGTGCAAGGTGTCCCTATAACTAGGAACAGCATATGCCAGGCCAACTTCTCACATTGGTGGCAGCGGTGGGATTCAAGCTTGCCATTGTTTTACCAGATAACACATTGAATTTCTAAAGTGAAAGCCACAAGGTACCAAAGGTACATATAAATTCAAGCTAGAATACAATAAGTTCTACTGAACTTGGAGTTGTGTGTAGAGGGTCTAGCACACCTTGACTACAACTCAAGAGAGGGTTCAGTAGGCCACACTTAGTGTAGGTAGATACATCACTACACTAAACATGTCTTCAAGTGGCACTAAGGCTATGGAAGGACCCCAGAGGGTCCCTATAGATAAGTATGATAATTTCACCTTTGCAGAGCTCAGGGAAATGTGCACCCTTAGGGGACTGAAGACAGAAAGAGGTGCCAACACAAAACGTCTCAAAGAGATCCTGCTCATAGCAGACTTTATGGAGTCCATAGGATCCAGAGGGACGGACAACGTGGGTGGGCACCCCTCAGAAGAGGACACTCCCAGAGTGGAATCTGAAGAGGAACAGGAAGAGGATGAAAATCCTGACCTGGAAGACACAAACCACTCACAGCATGGAGGTGATGGCCCAAGAGGCACTCCCTCCACCCTTAAAAGGAGAGTGGTGGACCCCAGAAGGAACAGATCCCCCTCAGTGGGATCCAACCATTCTAGGGGATCCAAAGGGTCCTCTGCCTCTTCTCAGAGAAGAGAAACCTCTCATGAGAGGAAATGCAGACTGATCAAATTTGAGCAGGCTAAGCTTGAGCTTAAAAGAGAACAGTTAGCATTGGACAGGGAAACCCTGGAGCTTCAGAAAGCTTCAGGAAAGTGGGGTCTAGAGATCCCTGGTGGCAGTAATGAAACCCCTAGAGTTAGAGAGAGAGTCCCTGACAATAGGAACCTCCACAAGATTGTGCCCCCCTATCAGAATGGGGATGATATCCACAAATGGATATCTGCTCTTGAAAGGGCCTGTAGAGTACAGAGGGTCCCTGTAGAGCAGTGGGCAGCAATCCTGTGGCTCTCCTTTTCAGATAAAGGGAGAGACAAGCTCCTCTCTGTAAGAGAAGAGGATGCTGATGATTATTATATCCTGAAAGCTGCTTTAATAGATGGGTTTGGCTTAACCACTGATCAATACAGACTTAAGTTCAGAGACACCCAGAAAGCACAGAATCAGGATTGGGTAGACTTTGTGGATTGTGCAACCAAGGCACTGGAAGGTTGGTTAAATGGCAGTAAAGTTAATGATTATCAAGGATTGTATAATCTCATTATGAGGGAGCAGATTCTTAATAATTGTCAGAACCAACTTTTACACCAGCACCTGGTGGACTCTGATCTGACCTCTCCCCAAGAATTGGGAAAGAAGGCAGACAAATGGGTCAGAACCAGGATCAGGCCTAAGAACCAAGTTGGTGACCAGAAGAAGGATTCCACTAAGCCCAAAGAGAAAGGTGGGGATGATAAACAAGAAAAGTCCTCTGAAGGGCCCCAACAAACCAGTGCTGGGGGTGGGTCCCAAAATACTTCCTCTAATACCAAGAAACCATATTGCCATGTGTGTAAGAAACCTGGCCACTGGAAGACTGACTCCAGCTGTCCTAAGAATGGCAATAAAGAAAATGTTCCTCCAAAACCAGCTCCAACACCTCCTGTTACTACTAGTAGTAATCCCCCAGGTGGTGGGAGTGCACCCAAAAATTTAGTTGGGTTCTCTTTGGGGACACCAGTGGACTCTGGCCTAGCCAGGTCCCCTGCATTAGCAACTATGGTCTGTGATGGTGGCATGGGGTTTGCCAACTTTACCATGAGCCCCAGTATTCTGGGCAGGTACAGACAAGAACCAATGATCAATGGTCAGAAGGCTGTGGCCTATAAGGACACAGGGGCCAGTGTCACCATGGTGACCAAGAGGCTAGTGCCCCTAGATCAGCTTTTACCTGGGTTTAGTTATCAGGTGACCAACATTGATGGAATCAGGACAGATCATCCCATGGCAGTGATAAATCTCAGCTGGGGAGGAGTCACTGGCCCCAAGAGAGTGGCAGTGTCCCCAAACTTGCCGGTAGATTGTCTACTGGGGAATGATCTAGAAATCTCAGCCTGAGCTGAGGTTGACCACAAGGCCCATTTGAAAATGGTAGGAATTCCTGAGAGAGTGGATGAGACCCTGAGGGCCTCACCTCCACCCCAGGAGGAAATAGAAAGAGTGAAGCCTGAAACTATGGATCACTCTACACAAACAGAGAGCATAGGGGAGGAAGAGCAGTCTTCCCCCCACCAGACTACAGGTAAAGGTCCAGTTTCTCAGGGAACTGACCCTGCCCCTTGTGAAGTAACTGCCCCAGAAGTGGACAGGCTTGGCCTGCCCACCTCTCTGATGGCAGGGGATCCTTCCAAGGTGGTACCCAGTCTGGAGCAGGTATCCTGCCCCTCTCTACCCTGCCTCAGTCAGCCCAGGGCTGCAGAGGTCAGGGAGGTCAGTGGACCCTTATTGGGCCCCTGCCCAGAGGAACCCCCTCATCAACAGATTAGGGACACCCAGCAGAGTAGTTTCAGCCAGGTGAATATTCCTCTACAAACTGAGGGATCCCCCTTACCCCTAGGTATAGGCACCCCTCAAATGGATGTTGTTGAGCACAGGGAAACCTGGGGCCTAGCCGCCCCAAACCTTCCAGTGCCCTCCACTATTCCAGCCAAAGGGATCCAACCCCCAGCTGTAGGCAGCCAGAGGTTGACCCTTAGGGCCAGATATGACACAGTCATGGGCAGAAAGGCTTCCATAGTGGCCAGTGATCTGAGGAGGTTGAGACCAACCCAAGTAGGGTCTCACTTCCAGACTCAGACACCCCACCAGCCCACCTCTGACCCAAAAACCAATACAGGTAATTTCCCTAGACTTTGGAGAAACTCTAGAACCCCTTGGGGTAGGATTTCCCAAGTGGACCATGACACAGGGAGCAACCATGTTAGTACAGGTTCTTCCTTATATGGCCACTCAGGAAATAAAGGCTTATCTGGACAAGGTTAGCCTTATCTCCTTTCGTTTGGGGGGGGGTTATGTAGGAGAGTGGAATCTGACTAATGGTTGCCCCCAACTTTTTGCCTGGTATTTAAGTGGTTTTTGACTAGTCTGGCTGGGATCCTGCTGTCCAGGACCCCAGCCTATCTGCTTTCTCCCTAAAACTGTTGTGAGTACTCTAGGTACAAACATAATTGGATGCTGGGCATGCCCTACCAGTCCCTTGTAGATGGTACCCTAGGTACCCAGGGCATGGGGCCCCCAGTAGGCCTACCAGGGCTGCAGCACTTGTTGTGCCACCCTGGGACAGCCACCCAAACTGACACCACCAGGCCACTACTGTAGCCTGGGTAAGGTGGTGCTAGCACCCCTTACAGGGATGTAGGTACCCTATGTCCCATACCATACAACACATATACTCTCATAGGTCACCCCTATGGCAGGCCCTGGTAATCCTACAGGGCTGGGTGCTGAGGTATGTGTGAGGGGGGACCCCTACGTGAGTAGAACCTCTCTGCAACCTTCGTAAAATGTTACTGGGTTGTTTGTAGTGTAGCCATACCATATACTCTTAACCGCATTATAAGTTATTGCGTCATCGCTGTAACTTTGGAGTGGCTACACAGAACCATATCGTGTTTGGTGTCAAACATGAAGGAATCATACCCCCAGTCCAGCCATGGGCATGGGGGCACGATTCCCCCTTGCTAGGAGGGTGATATGGGAAAAGCGGTAGAATTTGGAAACCAATTTAAAAGTGCACATGTACCACAAAATGGCTACTGCTCGCCACCTACACGACTCTGGCTGGCTGTTGCTGGGGAAAACCCCAGCCTCGCCATCTGGACAATAGGGCTCCTGTGGCAGGGAGGTGCCAGCACCTCCCCAGACAGGATATGTGGATTGGAACAGGGTGGGTGCACCAAAAGTCCATTCAGAGTTGCACGTAGGCAGCTGCAGAGCCCCAATTCTGCATACACCGCCTGGAACCGGTTCAGGGGCATCCTGCCCCTCGCCCAGGCGGGAAACACACAAAGGGGAGTGGGTGTAGCCACCCTTTCCCGCTCCCGCCTCTACTCTGATTGGTAGGCTCTATTTTGGACCATCCCCTAATCTTGGGGATATATGGGAATAACTTTGCCCTAGAGCCTTAGATTCGTACAGGACTTCACAGAACTGACCTTCGACGAGCTGCTGCCCAGCTGACTGAAGAAATCTCCCTTGGGATAAAGGAGTTATCCCCCTGCTTGGCAGGCACCTAAAAGACTACAAGATACCCGGTTGGAACTTCGTTGCTCTCACGACCTTCGACGCCTTCCAGCAACCTCAAGGTGGGTCTCCAGTGCATCCCAGCGTCCTGTGAGCGTGCCCAGCAAGTCTGAGCACCCTGGACCACGTGGGTGTCGAGATCCCCGCATACCCCGAGACACCGGCCACCTCTTGTCCAGCACACGACCCCGACCAGTGGGGAAGTTGTGCTTTGGCCCATTCTTGAGCCAACCTTCAAGCAGCATTTGTGCCGACCCTCAGCTCCCTGGCCCGCTCCGGTGGCCCGTGGGAGCCCTTTTACGCACTCCATTTTGCTGCCTTCCGCGGTCCCTTGTCTCTCGACTTGTGGGCCCTGACGGAGGACAATCTTCTTTTCTAAGAGCTCCCCTGGTTGCTCCAGGCCTGCTCTACGCTCCCTGCAAAGGAGAGCACCCTCAGACCACGTGGGTCTGCACCAGCAGCTGCTTTGTTCATCTTGCGTGGGTTGCGGTTACCAATGCTTAGTGGATCCAATCGGGACACTAACACCGCAGCGACCCTCAGCCGACGTGGGACAGTCGCCCTCCAGAAGCTGGCCTTCCTTGAAGCCTCCCGGAGCCCGTGACTGCAGAGCCCAGCTGTACCTTCCACACCTGAAGCACCCGACATCCACGAGCTCCTTCCTGTGAGCTCCCTGGTCACTGTGCTGTGACCCAGACTCTGTCCCCTCTGCTTTCAGGTTCATCTTTGTCTTTTCTTCAACTTCAATCTTCACGACTTCAGCGACACTTCCAGCTAGCAGCAGTTTGGACTCCTTTTCCATAGAAAATCAGCCCGCGACCCGACACCAGAATCGACCTATGCACCCGGCTTCCCTGGGGCAGGTAACAGTGGTACTTCGGTACTTCCGTGGTGGTGGGCTCTCCAAAGCCTTAAGTCTCAAGCCTTAACTTTGTACTGTTGTTAGAAGTGTCCTTAAACCTTAATTATTCAACCGCGACATTCTCCATAGGCTAACATTGCGATCCCGACAGCAACTTCTCGCACTGCACACGCCTCCCGTGGGTCCCCTTCCTCTTAACTGTGGGTGGATTCTTAAGGGGCCAGCGATCCTGAATGCCCTAGGCATTGCCTGTAGAATTGTCGTGGTTCTTATACCACTATTTTAGTATATGGTTTGGTCCCCCCCTGGGGCCCATTGATTTCTGTGCTATTTATTGTGTTTAGAAATGCTTGTTTGAATTGTAACTTTGCCACTAGCCACATAAAGTGACTGTGGGATTCTGTCTAGAATAAATACATATATTTTATATATATATACCTGTGTGGGCTACTCTTTCATTTGGTTATTCAAGAGGTTATTATGGTAAAACAATAAGCTTAACACTCCTTCAAGACTTAGCCTGAAGGCTGCTCTCCACAGCTACCACTAGGATAGCTTTCTTTAAAGGTTGTCTTAAACCTACCATCAATAGGAGTCGAATTGGACTGGTGCAAGGTGTCCCTATAACTAGGAACAGCATATGCCAGGCCAACTTCTCACAATATCGATTTAAGGAAATTTGTTTTCTTCCTCTCTTTGCATTGTTCTTATGATTTGTCAACTCAAGATATAGCAGTAAATCGTTGCAAAACAATTATTGCGAATATATTTTTTTTGGTACTTTTTATTAACATTGCTCATATCAGTCAAGATCACAGTACAATGTTCAAATGGCATGCGATAGGTTAACAGTGTACCACACAAAGTAGGACCAGCCTGAACCACCATCAAGACATTCACGTTGAAAGACCCCTTCCCGGTCCACCCCCCATCTCCCTGAATTTCCTCCAAGACCCCAGATCTTCCTCCATTTTTTATCACATCCTCTACTTTTGTAGATTAGAGGGTTTCCTCCGCTCTCTGACACCAATCGAGATCTCGCACCCACTGATCCCATTGTGGAGGAGTCTGCGCCCCCCAGGCCCTGGCAATATTTCTTTTTGTGACACCAGCTGCCAACGCCAGCCAGAGTTCCCCATATCTGGTCCAGTCAGTGGCCCCCTTGATCATTAGAAGTAACCACCTGGATTCCCTCGGCACCGGAGAGCCCACCACCTCAGCCATCGTATCCGTGACCTTGGCCCAGAAGGGCACTATCTCAGGGCACTCCCACAAAATATGATAGAAGGAGCCCTCCCCTCGACATCCCCTCACGCATAGGGCCGACTGACACCTACCCCATGTGTGCAAGTGGGTGCGCGGGTAGTACACACGTTGCAAGATTTTTGAGCTGTACTAACCGGAACCAGACGTGAATCGCAATTTCTCGAGGGCTCCGCAGGTCGTCCTGCCAATCATCATCTTTCAATCCGCCTAAGTCTCGCTCCGACTGCGCTCTCAGCGACACTATGGGATCGGGCATATTATTTATGAGCTTACGATAGATCATTGAAGTAGGCTTCTCCGGGATGGGATCGAAGAGAAGGCGATCCTCCATGGGGGAAATCCCGGCATAAAACTGCCTCCTCTAATGTGTGAGCGCAGGGCATGCGTGAGGTGCAGGTAGTGATACTTCTGTGAGTCGTGCATGTCATATTCTTTTTTCAGATATTCAAACGAGCGGTGGGCGTCCCCCTTCCACCCGTCCCCCAGGTATTCAATGACTATGAGTTTCCAACCCGAAAGCCAACCAATCGGAACACCTCTGCCAACTGCTCGCCAAGCCATAGGGGTGTTCTACCAGTCAAGGAGCCCGACCACACTAGAAATTTGTTCGCCTCCCTCCAGCACTGAACCACCACCCCAGTATGTGAGTGCCAGTCCGCACGTGGCCTGCGGGCATATAACAAAGGCTTGCAGTTCCCTCCCGGCATCACCAGCCGGTCCACCCTATATGCCGTCTCCGATCTGTCAGAGTACACCCATTCGTTGACCATTTGCAGCTGGGAGGCCAAATAGTATAGTTGCACGTCTGGGAGGGCCAGCCCCCGTCATACACCCCCCTCGTAAGTTTGCGTAGCGCTATCCGGGGGCTGCCACCACCCCAGAGCAGCGTCCGCACCGTCTGTGATATCCGTTTAAAGACTCCTTGCGGAATTGGATACGGCGTATTTTGTGAGCTATAGAGGAGGCGAGGCAGTGCGAGAATCTTGAACATCGCGGCCCGTCCCACAAGGGAGAGAGGCAACGTACTCCAGTGACCTACATCTGTTGTCAGGCGTTTCAGCTGGGGCTCCAGGTTTTTTGAGAGGAACTCCACCTTGTCTCTGTTAATATACATCCCCAGATACTTGAAACCTTCTGCTGCAACCACCGTAGGGCACCTGGTCCGTATCCGCGGAGGAGGACCCGAGAGCGGGAAGATTACTGATTTCCCCCAGTTTATTTTGTACCCCGAGTAGCTACCAAAGAGCTCAAAGAAGTGCCTGCGCCATCGACTGGTAGGGCCTAGCCATATAAAGCACGATGTTGTCTGCATAGAGGTTAATGCGCTCCTCCCAATCGTCATTCAGTGCCAAGCCCCAGAACGACTTGTTCCTCCTAATCCAATGAGCCAACAGCTCCAGAGCCAGGGCGAACAGGAGGTGGGACAAGGGGCATCCCTGCCTCGTGCCCCAACGGAGTGAGAAGGCTCTGGACACCGTCCCATTAACTCGCACTCGCGCCAATGGCTGCTCATACAGTAGGCGCACCCAACTGCAGAAAGACGGACCGAAAACCAGGCGCTGCAAGACCATGAAAAGGTACGGCCATTTGATACTATCGAAAGCCATTGAGGAGTCCAGCTCCATCAATGTGGTCTGCATGTCCCCCACACCCTCCGTCATATAGAGCACGCCAAAGAGGCGACGCAGGTTGTGCCGAGTGCTCCTGCGTGGCATGAAACCCGACTGGTCGATATGCACGAGGTCTGACAGGACAGGGAGTAGCCTGTCAGCCAGGAACTTCGCCAACAAATTCGGTTAAACATTAATGAGCGAGATCGGTCGATATGAGGAGCATTGATCAGCCGGTTTGCCTTCTTTGCGAATGACCACGATCGTGGCCTCCCTCTGGTCAGGCGGCACCGTTCCCACCTGTCGCGCTTCTAAGTACATTTGTAAGAGGGGGCCCGTGATGATGTTCTCCTGTCTCTTAAAGATCTCTATCGGCAGCCCGTTCGGGCCCTGTGCCTTTCCGGACTGTAGGGAGTTGAGCGCCATCCCAATTTCCTCCCCCGGTCAAATCCACCTCTAGCCTATCACTCTGCGCCTGAGACAGCGTGGGCAATGCGAAATTGCTGAGGAATTCCTCACAGTCCGTTCCATCCTCGTACACACCGGAGTGTAGACTCCTTCAAAGTATGACGCAAACGCCTCTGCTATTTCCATACTAGTGGACACTAGGGAGCCCGACTTGTCCCGCACCGCAGCCACCCAGGAGCGCTCTCTGTCCCTGCATTCAATCCATGCCAGGAGCTTCAGGGCTTTATCACCAACATTATAGATCCGGTGTTGCGTAGCCAGGGAATAAGCTCGCGCCTTGCCCTCCGCCAAAGCACTCAGCTCCTTTTGCTTAAGTGCGTGACGACGGTCAATGGCAGACGCAGCGTCCGCTCCACTTTCAAGATCGTCTATCTCATTTTCTCTTCCTTATCGGTATGGACTCCTCCTTCTTCTTGGCCCCAATCAAGGCCTGTGCCTGCCCTCTCAAGATGGTCTTGTACGCCTCCCATAGTGTGACATGGGATGCAACGGACTCCTGATTCTCTTCAAAGTAGAACTGGGAGGGGGCGCTAGAGGGCGCCGAACCAAGATGGCCGCACAAGAGTGAGGCTCCCGCCGGACCGGGCACTTCCACGATCCTTTCTACCATCCTGACCAGGCTTTCCCTTGCCTCACCTCCACGGCTGTGTCCGCAGTGACCTACGCTGCTCCCCGATACCCTCCACGTCTCTGGAGCTGGCCGGTGTGCGGAGATATTCGCCGGAGTTCCCGCGGCCGAGGGAGAGTGCTCATCGACGGCCGGCGAGCTGCGGGAGGCGCGATCCACGATAGCCCGGGGCTCCGGGGCCTTCGCGACTCTGGACGGCTCCGACCGGCGAGGCTGCAAAAGACGCCGGAGGATCGGCGGCAATCCCTGCATGGTACAGTTGCTTCGCAGCAGGCGTGTGGCAACATCTCTGGGGCTGGGACGAACCGAGGGGCCCTCCGCCCGCTTGGCCTCCGCTGGCTGAGGCCTACACCTTGAGACGCACGCTCGCAGGCTACCGCCGCCCCCACTTTGGATCTCCGAGCGCTGGCTTGGGGGCTCTCCTGCACCTCCCCCTCCCCCCACAAGCCTCTACGTGGGGAGTGACACCTACCTGGGACCTGGCTGCCGGATCGTGCCGGAGGGGACTTCGGAGCGTGGCTCTGTCGGCGCCTGCTGTCCTGCATTGACCGGCTGCATGGGCTGGGGAGCCGTGTCGTCTGCTCCCCCCCTCATCGGTGACTGCGAGTGCGTGGAGCCCCTGACCCGCCATACGCTACGGAGGTGCTGCTGGCCTTCACTGGCTCACTATCTGCTATCCTGTGAGCTCGGGGCCCGGAGACTGTTGCCACCCCCCCCCCCGCTGCCGGCCTCCCTGTTCGCTCGCTCGCTTGGGGGCTACCCCCTGGACTGGCCGCCTCCCTCACTTCAGCGATCCTCGAGGCAGCCGCACCACCCCTGTTCACTCGCGGGGCTGCGGCCTGGCTTGGACGGAGCCCCCTCGCCTCGCCTGGACTGTTGTCGGGGTGACCTGGGCGGGTTCGTCCGCCGAGCGCCATGGGGCGCAACGACGCGCGACAGTCCAAGCTATCATTTGATGCCAAGAAGGCCCCCGCGCCGGCGTCCGAGCCTGGCCCGCCCGACGCTGTCCCCCCAGACGAGGACTGGAAATCTCTCCTGCTGGGATTAAAACAAAGCCTAACAACCATAGACTCGAAAATTGACACCATCACTACCAGGCTGGATGGTGTGGTGGCCAGACTGGAGCGACACGATACCCGCATCAAGGAGACGGAGGATAGGATCTCCACACTGGAAGACGATGCCGCCTCTGCAGGCCGACATGTTTCCCAAATGGATCGTCTCCTCAAGATCATTGCGGATAAGAATGAGGACCTAGAAGCGAGGTCCCGTCGCAACAATATCCGCATCCTGGGCCTTGCGGAGACCACCAACACCGGGAAGATGGAGGTCTTCATCGAGAACCTGATGGCCGACCTGTTCGGGCGAGAATCCTTCTCCCCTCACTTCATTGTGGAGAGAGCCCACAGATCCCTAGCTGCCCGCCCCCCCCCTGGCGGCCAGCCCCGGCCCATAATTGCACGTTTCCTAAATTATCGAGACCGGGATGTGGTGCTCCGACGTGCGCGAGAGATGGGAACGGTGCCCTACTGCAACACTACGCTGTCCTTCTTCCCCGATTTCACTGCGTCGGTGCAAGAGGCCCGACGGAAATTTGCTGGCGTAAAAAAGAAGCTGCAGGCCCGGGAGATTCCGTATGCAATGCTATACCCTGCTAAACTGAAGATCTCACACCAGGGCAAACAATTGTTTTTTCAGCAACCGCAGCAGGTGGAAGACTTCCTCAGACGGCAACGCGGGGATTCGGCTGGTGGGACTGCTGGGCCACGGCCCTCTCGGACGCCGTCGCCCTCGACCGATGGAGCAGCAGGACTGAACATATCGGGGATGCTGTTCCCCCCTCTAACTCACGCTGCTGTTGAGACAGCACTGGCCCGACTGAATCAACGTCACTCCTGGTGAGGTACCTCTCTTTGTTTCATGACAATATCACTTGGCTTGGTCGTTGTTGTAATTTGTGCCCGGTCGCCCACCTCCGTCCCACTTTGAGGACCTGGGGTGACTCTGGGTCCCCGTGGGTGCAAGTAGGGAGGTGGTTTGGCAGGTCTGGCGCCCCTAGAGTACGATCCCCCCAATGGGCACACCCCAAAGTACCCCTTTCCTCATCAAGGCAGGGGTAGTTGCTGTATTTTTTCTGTTTGATGGGTTGGGATGGACGGGAAGGGGAGGGGATGGGTGGGTGCTGTTTTCCCGGCCAGTTGGGGTAGCCGGCGTGGGTGGTCGTATGATTTGTTCTGCATCTGGCTTAGTTGCCTCCTCAGTGCAGGATGCGGGCGGACGGGTGGGGGAGGTAGTTCAATGGGGTTTTGTTATGGAGTTCGTTACTAAGTGCTACGAGCAATTGCAAGCTGTGAGAGCATGCCACTTATGCCTTTACACGGGGGAATGGGAGACTTAACTGATAAGCGCCCTGCGCAGACCTTTCAGTTGCTTTCCTGGAATGTGCGCGGGTTAAACAACCCGAGGAAGAAGAGGCACGTCCTTAGCTACCTGACTCGGCATGGAGTGTCAGTCGCTATGCTCCAAGAAACGCACCTACAACCGGGGGTGAACCCCCCATTTGCGTCAAGGTGGGCTTCGACCAGGGTGTTCTCGTCATACTCGAGTTACGCGAGAGGGGTGGCCATACTAGTGAGACGGGGGATGGGGTTTACATTGGCGGGTTCTGAGGTGGACTCTGGTGGTCGGTACTGCATCGCTTGGGGGACACTACACTCGCATACGATATTGTTCGCCTGTTTCTACGGCCCCAACACGGATGACCCTACTGCACTTCTCACTATGTGGGGTAAGATTCAGTCCCTAGGTATAATTATATTGGGGGGCGACTTCAACACTGCACTCAGGCCTGGGATGGACAGGTCGCACCCGCAAGCATCGCACTACACGCACACACAACGCGCGCTACTGAACATAGTGGACGAGCACCGTTTAATTGATGCTTGGAGGCACTTTCACTCCGCGCTCCGGCAGGGCACCCACCACTCCGCTGTACATTCCACCTGGGCGCGCATTGACTACGTCTTCCTTTCATCTGGCCTCTCCCCTTGGTTGAGTGGAGCACTCCATCTTGCCCGCACATTCTCTGACCACTCTCCGGTCCTTCTGTCCCTGCGTATTCCCCTCGCGGTCTCCCCATACCTGAGTTGGCGACTGAATCCAGCACACCTCACAGACTCGGTGTTTCAAGCGGAACTTGAACAGGACATAAAGGACTTTTTTGAGCGAAATGTGGATTCCGTTTCCAGCCTCACTACAGTTTGGGAGGCGTTCAAAGTTACCGTGCGGGGCTGGTGCATAGCTAAGGGAGGTGGGGTACTCAAGTTTCTACGCGGAGAGTTAAGCAGGCTCGAGGCTGAACTCCGTCAGTTAGAGACCGAAATGGAGCGAAATGGGCGAGAGCCCGGCACAGCGGCACAGATGCGAGAGAAGCTAAATGAGTACACGGAGGCCGCAGCCAAGGAGAGTAAGTTTCTGGGGAGACCTTATGTCTCCCGAGTGTACGGCGAGGGCGACAGACCTGGCAGGGCACTGGCCTCCGCGACTCGCTCCCCCAGGTATAGCAATTATGTTACCGCCTTGCTGGATGAGCATGGTACCCCACAACGGGATCTTGCTGACCAACTCAAGGTCCTCACGGATCACTACACTAGGCTCTACTCCTCCCACAGGACCGCTCCGATAGTGTTGCATGATTACCTGGACGACACCGCGCTTGCATGGCTGGGCCCCACACAGCAGCAGTTCCTCCATCATCCACTGGAACTAGATGAGATAACGGACGCAATCATGTCCATGAAGTCGGGAAAGGCGCCAGGGTCGGACGGGTTACCGATCGACTTCTACAAAGCCTACAAGCATGTGCTGGCCCCCATTCTACAGCAGGTGTACTACTCTTCATTAGAGGAGGGATCCCTGCCTGCCACGATGCGTGAGGCCCTCATAACGTCTTTGCTAAAACCTGGTAAGTCGCCGGAATATTGCGACTCCTACAGGCCCCTCTCGCTGTTAAATACAGATGTTAAAATATTAGCGAAGGTCCTGGCTACTCGCCTTAATCTCCTTATGGAGCGTCTCGTGCTCCCTGACCAAGCCGGGTTTGTTCCCAACCGTGCAACTTCTCACAATTTGCGCACTCTCCAGGCGGTGATACAGGATATTGACCCAAAGAGCGAGGCGGCCGCGGTCTTTCTCGACGCCACTAAGGCGTTCGATTCCCTTGAGTGGGACTACCTCCTAGCCCTGCTGGAACAGATGGGCATGCCCTTCAATTTCCTGGACTGGATCCGACTGTTGTACTGCCGGCCGCAAGCAATGGTGCTGCTCAATGGTGCCCGCTCCCCCCCCTTCATGATTCACAGAGGGACCCGACAGGGATGTCCCCTCTCCCCGGTGCTGTTCGCACTTGCCATAGAGCCCTTGGCAGCCAAGCTTCGGCAGCATCATAATCACCGGTCTCTTATCTACCCTGAGCGCCAACTGCTCATTGCACTATATGCTGACGACATGACTCTTTATGTGCATAAGCCGCGCGAAAACTTGAACCCCCTGCTGCGGGAGGTCACTAAATTCGGAGCCATCTCGGGGATTCAGATAAACTGGACGAAGTCTGCCCTGTTCCCCTTGACAGACAACACTACACGGTTCCCTCTTGATTATCCACTGGTGTGGGAGCAAGAGGAGATCAAATACCTGGGCATCCAGGTGACTAGAAATCGGGAAGCCCTGATTAGAGCCAACTACGGGACTGTTGTGGATAAACTCACGGACAAAGTCTCCCAATGGATCCGTCTCCCATTGTCAATGGCGGGACGGATCTCACTGATTAAAATGGTGGTCCTCCCTAAACTGCTGTATCTCTTTACAAACATACCGTACAGTCCTGGCGCTTACTTCTTTCGTGCCCTCAACTCTCAGCTGTCTCGACTCATCTGGGGAGGCAAGCAGGCCCGACTCGGTCTGCGAACCCTTATGTTACCTTATCACCAAGGGGGGTTTGATGTCCCCAATTTCCAGCGATATTATGATTGCGCACAAGGTCACTTTGCCGCTTATTGGCTTCACCCCCCCCCCTTTATGGCTCACTTGGCAGTCGAAGATGGGTATATGAGGCCGGAACAACCTTCTGGATACTTGTACACGTCAGCCCGAATAGAAAATAGAGACCCCACCACGGTCGACTGCACTGTCCGTGCCTGGAAACGACTGGCGGACCACATGGGAGTGAAATTTCTATACTCTCCACGTATGACCTTGGCCCACGATCCAAGGGTGAGTGTGGCCCGTGAGGAAATTGGCCGTAGAATGCTCGCAAAGCTTGCGGTGCACACCTGGGGAGATCTGTACCACCAGGGGAGTTTCCGCACGGCTACACACTTCTTCAGAGACACCGCTCCTTCCGTTATGGATACCTTTCTCTACATTCGGCTCCGGCAAAATATCAAGGCAGTCACCCCTGACTTTCCCAGCGAGCCGGACACTATGGCGCCCCTCCATGCCCTGCTGCAGAAGGGGACCCCGACACATGTGGTTTCCATGTTATATACCCACGCTCAGGCTGACTCGTCCCCCCCCACACTCCGAGCGCGTAATGACTGGGATTGCGATTTGGGGGAGTCACTTTCGGACGCCCAGTGGGAGGAGAGCTGCTCCCATACCAGCGCGGTGACGGGAAATGCCCGCCTCCGCCTGGTTCATTTTAAATTCCTGCATCGCCTCTACTTTACACCCGCTAAACTACACCGCTTCGGACTCCGGGACAATGATTGCTGCTTGCGCTGCAGACGGCCGGGAGCGGACTTCATGCACCTGGCGTGGTCCTGCCAGGCAGTTGCCGCCTATTGGGGTGAGGTGTTCACAGCCCTCACTGAAATGATTGGGGTAAGCATTGCTCCCTGTCCTAAGATTGCCCTGCTGGGCCACTCCAACCACGCGGTTAAGACGCACCGGAAATTCTTCGCGATGGGCCTTCTCCTAGCAAAGCGCCATGTCGCTTGCAGGTGGGGGCGGGGGCGAGCGCCTAAGTTCAAAACCTGGCTGGATACGATGACAACTTGGCAGGAACAACTGCACAACTATTCAGATCTTCTGCCTCACAAATCGCGCCCCAAGGACCTTTGGGGTCCCCTCACTGCGTATCTGCTAAAACTACAGTTCCCAGACGAGCCCACGACAGGCGCGAGTCGGGATGATCCAGTGGAGGGTCGTCCTACCTCACCGGCTCCGGCACCTACTCCGCTACCAGCTGACACCGGCTTGAACCCCTCCCCTCCCGCACTCCCTTAGTTCCCCATGCATGCTACGCAGGCGCTCCCGCTACACTCAGCTGGCTTCACGCGTCCCGGGGAATCACCTAGCGCCCCCGGGTTGTGCGGGCGGAGGGAGCCGCGAGCTTATAGTGACCCCCCCCTTCCCCCCCCACTACGGCATAGCATTCACTAAAGGATGCCGCTTCATGTCATGCTCTCTAATATGACCATTGCCATGCCCTCCCAGCTGACCGGACGGGGCCTTGGGGCGCGGGACGTCGGCTCTCTGGCTGATGCCTGCGCGCCATGGCATGCTGCGCGACCTGCACAGCCAAGCGACACACTGCCATGGATGCCTGGGGCTGGGAGTGCTGGATCCTTGCTGGAAGAGCACAGTTTATGTAGCACTTGTTTAGTTCCGTTATTAAAGTTGAATGAAACCTCATGTTCCTCCTATTGGATTACCTCATGCAGCTCTGATTGTCCACTACTACACGTCCACACAGTTCTAGTTCCTATGCTACGCGGCCGGCCCGTTTGGGTTGTAGGCGACATGCTGTGTAAACTTGAGATTGCTTTTCAAAATGTGTTCAAGGATGCCCCCTCACTGCATGTTGTCGCTGCCGGCCTGATCACTCAGGATGTAGGCGTACAGCTGTGTACTATTTCTTCATGCTCAATAAAGGTTTTTAAAAAAAAAAAAAAAAAAAAAAGTAGAACTGGGAGCCCTCCCAGAGATTGTCCCCAATTTTGTCGTCCCTTAGGTGCCACGGGTCGATCCGCGGGAACGCCGCCTTGTTAATAACCAGACCCTTTAAACTAACGCTCACTGGGGAGTGGTCAGAGAGCCCCCGGGCCTGTATGTTGGATTCCGAGAATTCACCCAACTGGTCGATGCGTGCCAGCAGGTGATCCAATCTGGAGAAGGACCCATGTCTGGCCGAGTAAAACGTGTACTGTCTTTGGGAGAGATGCTGTACCCGCCACACGTCTCCCAATTTCAAGGCCTCTATAAATCCCTGCAGACCCCTCGCCCCCTTGAATCCCTGCCCCCCACCCGATCTATCCAAGTCGGCCATCATGACAGCGTCCATGTCTCCTCCCACCAGGAGAGTCCCCAAGGGGAGGTCAGCCAGAAAGGAGCCCAGCCGTGCGTAGGTGGTGGAGTGGAGGCCAGGCGGGACATACCAGGAGCACCAAACCACCGTCCGCCCCTCCCACCTTCCCGCCACTGCCACCATGCATCCTGAGTCGTCAGTCCATACACCAGAGATCACCAGAGGGAGGACTTTTTGCAGTAAAATACCTACACCCCTGGACCCGGACGTAAACCCTGAGTGGGCAACAATTTTATACCCAAGGCGGTCAAGTGCTTAACAACTGTTGCCACACAGGTGCGTCTCTTGCAGGAGAACCACATCAGGGGAGTGCCGCTTCAGGTGCTGCAGTACTAAAGTCTGTTTAAGTTTGTTGCCCAAACCATTGACATTCCATGTCCATATTTTAACCTGCGTCTGGGTACCCATACTGAATCACTGACCCCCACCTCCTCGAATGAGCCGCGCCACCGCGTAGTGCGCCACAACCAACCCCCATGCAAAAGAAATGACATGATGATGAGCATGAGAAAACTTTCCCCAGAAAACAACCCCTCTCTCCCCCCCTCCCACACATTCCTGCCAACTCCCCAACCCATAACTCCCCCTCCCTGCCGCCCTGCCTGGTGAGCCTCCAATCACCCACCAAAAAAACTTGCAGAGTGCCTGTCACCACATTACCACAACTGAAACCATTCCAGAGGAAACGTGGGTCCGCTAACCTAAGAAAGAGGCATACAAGTAATGTCGGATCACACCCCCGTACTATACAACCCCAAGCGACCCGCATACTACATTATACCCCCTCCTCCCGGCCCGTCATCCAGCATAGAGCCGGAGCCATGAATGTCCCGATCAATGTCTCTCACCAGGGGCAGAGAAAGAGTCACTTCCTTGTCCTACCCCCCTCCCTGGAGCCAAACCAACTGGCCACCCGCCCCTCCAGCCCAGAGTTAAAGTTCAGTCAAGGCCCTTGACCAGGCATTATAATCCCATCAGCATCACTCTGCCGTCCGTCGTTCGCCATCACTGGAGACTCGCTCAGCCTCCGAAGCCACCTCATGATCACCTCGGCTCACCTGCCCCTCTTGCCGTCTCCCCTCCCGACCAACAGTGCGCCAGCCCTCCAACCAGTCACCAGCATCCGCCAGCGAGTCAAAGAAGTAGGCCTTTTCTCCGTCCAGGACTTTGAGTCGTGCAGGGAACAGCATCATGTACTTCTCTCCTTTGTCCCGAAGTGCCCTCTTCACCCTGTCAAAAGAGCGCCGCTGCCGCTGCATCTGGAGCGTGAAGTCCGGGAAGAAGCGGATGGTGGCGTTGTCTCTGTGAAGGTCCCCATGCGTGCGTGCTGCTTGCAATATGGCATCCCGGTCTCTGAAGTTAAGAATGCAGGCGATGATCGTGCGTGGGTGGGCCCCCGGCTTGGGCTTGCCTCCCAAGGCTCTGTGCGCCCGCTCAACAGAAAAAAGTTTTGAGAGATGTTTCGGCTTTAGGTGATTCAAAATGAGGTCCTCCACAAACCAGTCGGTAATTGTTGCAAAATTAAGGATTTGAAACATATACATGATGCCGCGATAATTGATTGAAAGGAGAAAAAAAAGGCAAAAAAAACCTAATGGTGCACCTTTTGCTTCGTGTATCTGTAGTCAACCCATACTCCCATAAGTAGATAAAGGGTAAATGTGCTGAAAGAAAGACAGAGGTGGCAGATAGAATGATACACACGATAAAGCTAGTCACTGAAAGAAGAGCAGTGACAGGCAGAAATAGGTAGGGTCCTAGAAATACGCACGAACAACAGATTTACTATGTTAGTGTTATACTGGGTCTTTAGTCTGTCTTCTTCCCTTACCACTTGTGTCATGTCTGGAGTGGAATGTGGTACTATGACATACTGGGGGTTCTCAGTCAGTTGGTGAAGGCTGTACGTTGGTGTCTGTGCCCTTGGCATGGAGTTCCTGTGCTCCAATAAACCTGCTGATTGCCCAAGTGAAACAGTTGGCACGGTGTGATTCTTTTTCTGCCTTTACAGACAATCATAATAAAGTCACCTAAATCTAGGCACTGGTGGATTGTATTAGAAATGATCAAATCGACTACATCTCAGCCCCCGCCCCCACCCAAGATGACAAGAAGTGCTTGAGGTGCTACCTAAAGATCCAGTGGTTCTGTTATGTCCTTGGGGGATTTTGTAACCTCATCAAAAGTTTGAAACAAGAGAAAAATTTGGCATTACTTCACATTTATTTATTTAGATTTTGTAAACCATTACCTTGTGAAAGGAGCTGCTTCACAGCAATTATCTAGGGTGAATGTATATTTTGCCTTGCCCACTTTTACTACCAAGGGAATATGTGGCTGGCGGATAAATAGTGACCCAAAGCTTTCTCAATTGCTGATTCCAACAATGGGTTTTGTTGTGCTCTTTTGGGGTCTGTCCCTACAGGGGTGTTGGGTGCAATCACAAAAGAACGCCTAATGCTTTTGCAGCATTTAGTAGTTGAATTCACATCTCCATAAAGGGTGAGGTTTTTTAGTTCTATCGCTTTTGATTTGGAAACAATGTCCTCTCTGTGCATTTGATTATTAAAAAGTTCTTTGTCACTGTGGACCTGAGTGATATATATATATATTTTTAAACTTACTTGTTGACTTGTTCCTTTTTGCAGGGTCATTCCTGAACTTTTTGCCTTCCTCCTAGCTTTTTTTCTGACTCGCTGTTGATGGTTTTAGGACTCTGGGCACTTTAGCACTTACAATCCCTAGGATTTCTATGATGGCGACCCAAAATACCAACAAGCGCGGGCAGACCCAAAGCATGTGTATGAGGTCAGCATCGTGTGTGAGACATCGTGGGCAGTGGACATTCGCTTCTAAGTATAGTCTGTTCAACTGGTGTGGATTGAGATAGGCCCTGTGTAGTATGATGTACTATATACATTTAAACTTAGCAGTTCTGGACACTTTCTTTGGATATTCAAGAATTAGATCCCATTCCTTGTCAGACAGATCCTGTCGAATGTCCACACTCCATTTCGCTCAAAGTGCCTCTAGCGAGGCTGCTGTGTGGGTGCGAATTTCTCTATACAGCCACCGATATACGTTACGCCCATTACCCATTAGGTGTAGTGTGTGTAGTACTAGCTTGTGTGTAGGGGGGCTCTTCATTTCCTGGTGCCCAGTGCTGCTTGACTTACCTAGTGATGCGTGCGTGCGCTATATAAAGGGATCTCTGCACCCTCTGCTCCCTGACGAAGTTTTCATGGTCTAGTAACATGCTGTCTCCGAAGAGTGTCCCAACAGTATTTACACCTTCCCGTGCCCATATGGAAATGCTCCAGGTAGTGATTACCCCTGCAGGTGTGGGGATCCCTATCAGTGGAATGTTGGGGGCATAAGGGAGTCTCTGATTTGTGTATTGTAGAGTTTGTCTCCAATATATAAAGGCTACCTTCAGCAATAAAGGGGCTCTGGGCAGGGCATGTCCCTTGGGCACTAGTAGAGTATGGAGGGAACCTTGGGCTAACGCTTGTTGTGTGAACCCTATTTCGTGGAGGTTATGTCCAGCAAGCCAGTATGCCAACCATTGTAGTTGGCTCGCATAACAGTATGCCCAAAAGCGGTGGTTCCCAAACTTTTTTCAACCTGTGGCTCCCTTGACCCATTGGCCATTGCCTGTGGCTCCCCACTGTTACTTTTTAGGTCTCGCCTAAGCCAGCGCATGCATTGCTCTGTTGAGACTTTTAGTAAGGGGCTTTAAAAAGCTCACCACATGCTTTTGCTTGTGGCCTAAAGCTCGCGGTTACACGCACTGGCGCCATCTGGCTTTCCTCTCTAGTCATGCTTCACGGCCGCGTCACTTTCACGGGCGCGCAACCAATGCTTGTTTATTTTTAACTTTCAGCGCGAGGCGTGCGTGCTTGTTTCCTTTCAGACTTGCTCCCCTGCCTTGGCTACAGCTGCTTAGAAGGTCACACTTTATATTTACAAAAGGCGCTTGCTCCACACAGCGCTTTAACTTAAAATATGGTGTCGGCACCTATTGTATGGGCACTTTATATTTACCAAAAGCGCTCGCTACACGCAGCTACGTCATTTTCATTGTAATTATTTTTATTTGTACAATGCACCCACAGCGCGCTTCACAGTTAACCTGGCGGCTACGTGCCTTTGTTTTGTGCTGCTGCATGCCGATTTAACTTTAATTTTGGTTATTTGTACAATGGGTAATCACCCCTCGCTCAGACAGCCAGTGTCCAGACGATGTGGCACGGTGGCCCTCAGGCACGCTGCTCCGCAGCCTCTGCTCGCTCCCGATGACACCACCCCTAAGCCCGGGGAGCAGAGCAGGCGCATCTCGCTCCAGTATTTTAAAGGGGGGGGGTGCTGCCTACGCATTCGACATTAGTGCCTGCAGGCACAACTTCATTTCAGATCTATTTTTAAGTCTGACTCAAGCAGCGGATTCGTTAACAAAAATAATTTTGAATCAAAGCAGCAGCCCCGAGAGTGCAGGGACGTCTCGGAGCAGATTTCGTGCTTACACAAGATATTGCACCGACCTCCTTAAACCGAGGATTTAAAGGCAAGCCTCGCGTACTTTGTCTCATCGCGGGCTCCAAGCTTTTCATCTACTATTTTACTCGGATTTAGACTTGAGATGAGGGTGGGGGTTGGCGGGGAGGGGGCAGTGGCAACAGTGCTGTGGAGATGGGTAGTTTGGTCAAATGTTTGCTGGTAACACATTCAGCTCCGGGCATTTCGGTGGCGAGCTTGAAGCCTTCTTGAATCCAGATGTCACTCTTTGCACCTTCTGATATTTCGGGGAGGTTTATCGCACAACAGTATATGCCCACTCCTCCCACAGCTCCGCGCTGTGTTCTTTTACCAGAGAGGAGAGTTTGCGTTCACTCAAAGCTTCTCACCCTGGTGTTTATCAGGGGCAATCACAGCATCATCTGGACAGGTTCAGAAAAAGTGCCCCCCCCTCCCCAAAAAAAACCTGATACTCCACTTTGCCAGGTCTTACACCCCTGGAGTGTTCTAATAGGCTGCATGCTGGGTCAAGAGTTGCGTCACCGTGCTGCTGCCCACCCTGCTCATTGTCTCCTAGATGGGAAGGGGGTTGCGTTTTTATTGTGGGTGTTCCCTCTCTGTGCTGACAAACATCAGTCCCACACTTTTGTTTGTTACACCTCCCCGGTACTCCTGGTTCCATAGCCTGCATCCTCCTTGCAAAAGGCTGGGCGATTACAGAACGAGCGCCGCAGGGAGATGCAGGCTGCGGTGGGAACGCTGCCCCTCCCCCTGCCCGCACCATATCCAGCACAACTTGTGCTTGTTTCATATAGGCAAAGTTGAAAATATGATTTTGAAAACCCCGTTCACTATAATTATGTGAATTTGATTTTTGACTAATCATATGTAGCACATCTCCACAGGACCAGTGCAAGCATCTTGTAAGGCCTTCAGAAGTCCTGGCACATTACAAATTGAATATCTATTGCACAGCCTGTCTTCTGGGAACACCTCATATGCAAATCTTGCTGTGTTGTACTAATGGTAAAAACCTGTTTGGTAAACATATCAGACTCCACAAGTTCAGCTTTCAAATGCTTCAAACTTGAGCTATCCATCTTCAGTGTAATGCTGCTGAATGCAAAAAAAAACAAGCATTGGCATAGCCAATAGGTCTCGTCTTTGGGGCCTTATAAGTGTTTAGCTATCCAGCACAATATCCTTAGTGCAACAACATCAACTGTTGCACTGCTAAACACTTATAAGGTCCCAAAGGCGAGACCTATTGGCTATGCTAATGCTTGTTTGACAGGGTGGTGGGGATGTAAGCCTGGCCTCGGGAGTACTTGCAGTTTTCTTCCTGAAAATAATTGGGATGAAGCTGATGAAGTTATTATAATCATATACGCAGGATGTTTCGTATTACTAAGGCAGCGCAGAGGGTGTTGAAGCATGTGGAGGACACAGCGTTGATCTGGTGAGTGAGGAGTTGAGTATGAAGCACTCCTAATTCCCACTAATGTATTTCAGGTACCCCAGACATTGTGCACTTTTTCAAAGTGCAAGAATACGCATTGGAGAGGCTTTAGGTGCGAGGGGCTGTTGGCTTAATTTTCTAGACTCAGGCATCTTACTTTTAGCCCACCATACTCTGGGTCCCAGCCTCAGCGCAGCAGGCAAGCTCATCTTTCCGTTTACACGTGCAATGGTAGCATGGCTGAGTTGGGGAAGGTGCTGGATCTGGACTCTATTCATTACTGTTTGGACCCGAAGCTACCGCGGAGGACGGGTGCAATTGTGTTGATGCCCATTTTTTGGGGGTCGGTTGCTCCACTGTTTTGCGGGTTTTGTGCCTGACTTGAATGCAAAAGACTGTACCCAAAAAGTTTTAAGGGCCATTTGAAGGAGGGGCCCATGGGTAGTTTGACCACGTTGCCCAGCCTTTAAATACCGCCACGCTGGGATCGTGTCTTAACACCTCTGGTAGTTTGGCAATGATAAGGATCCTCATTGTGTGGTAAGGATATTGAGCAAAACGAGGTTTCATGCATTATGTTGCAAAAAGAACTGACCGCTGTACAGTTTTGCCACTTTTTTGTATATGACTGATAAGTGAGGTTGGTATCATGCCCAGGGTCAAGAGAATATGGATCGCAGCAACAGCGTCGCTTTGCAGGACTGCTCCAGTTTTGTTTGTTGGTTGCGATCCTTGAACTCTGCACTGGACTTACTGTGAAATGTTATTCAGTAGCATGTCTGGCTGGGTCACGGAGCTGACTCTGGCGTAGTGATTTGGAGTTGAAGTTGGCAAGCATACGAGTCCTCGATCTGAGCATCTGCTGGGTTATGAAAATGTTTTGTCCAAGGGGTGCACACTGTTACTGTTGCTATTTATTTATTTATTTATTTAGCGATTTGTATAGCGCCTGGTGACCCAAGGGCATCCCCGCGCTGTAAAGACTTGTTCTCCAGATGAGGGCAGGGAAGAGGGGAGACCTTATTTGGGGAATAGGAGTGTCTTCAGTTTTTTACGAAAAACCAAATAACTGGGTTCCAGTCTAAGGGTACGTGGGAGGGAGTTCCATCCAGTAGCCGCTTGTACAGAAAATCGTCGGCCTCCTGTGCGTGTCCTTTTGAATTTGGGAATATTGGCTAGGTGCTCATTCTCGGATCGTAGGGATCTGGGTGCTTTGTAGGGGGTGACCATGTTACTGAGGATCGCAGGGCCAGATCCGTTGATCAGTTTGTAAGCCGTGCACATGGCTTTGAATTCCACCCTTTGGCGCACAGGGAGCCAGTGCAAGGCCTTGAGGGCGGGTTTGGCTGACACTCTAGATGGAAGGTTCATGAGCATGCGTGCTGCTGCATTCTGTGTCCGTTGCAGTCTCGTCAAGGTGGCCTCAGGGGCTCCCAGGTAGACCATGTTACTATAATCCAGCCGAGACAGTACTAGCCCCTGGATGAGTAGTTTCCTGGATGTGGGTGGTAGTAAGGGAAGAATCTTGCGGGTAGTGCGCATGAGCCCAAAACAGGTGCCTGTAGTTTTGGCGGCTTGCGTCTTCAAGGAGAGCTCGGGTTCAAGCCACACTCCGAGGGTCTTAATTTCGCGCTTTGGGGTAGGAATTTCCCCGAACACGTCTGGCCAGACCGCTGGGGGGATGGTCACCCATTGCTTTCCCAGGAGCATCACTTCGGTCTTTGACCGATTTAGTTTTAATGATGAGTCACACATCCAACCGTGGATATCCGTGAGGCAGTTAGCCAGGTTGTCTGGGTGGTCGTCTAGTTGGGATAGGGAGACGACCAGTTGTGTGTCATCAGCGTAGCTTACTATCTTTATACCGAATGGTGTCACTATGTCTTCAAGAGGGGCCATATATGCATTAAAAAGCGTCGGGCTCAAGGAAGATCCCTGAGGGACCCCGCTCGTGAGAGGGAGGGTGGACGAGTGGTGATTGCCATCCCAAACCTGGAACGTGCGCCCGGTGAGGAAGGATTCTATCCAACTGAGTGCCGTCCCGGTGAGTCCTGCTGCCGCGAGTCGATGGAGAAGGACACGATGGTTGACTGTATCGAAGGCTGCACTGAGGTCCAGGAGGATCACTGCCACTGACCCTCCTGAATCCAGAATGCGCATCGCCTCCTCGATGACGGCAAGGAGGGCGGTATCTGTGCCGTGACCCGGGCGAAATCCAGTTTGGGATTGCCGCAGAATGTTATTTGTCTCGAAGAACTGAGATAATTGTCCGTTGACCAATTTCTCGGCTACCTTGCTAATCCCAGGGAGTAATGATATAGGCCGGTAGTTTGCCATATCTGCTGGGTCGAGCTGGGGTTTTTTAAGGAGTGCTTTTACCACCGCGCTCTTCCAGCTAGCAGGAACAGATCCCTGGGCCAGTGAGCTGTTGATAAGCTCCATGAGCGTAGGGACGATGACGGGGGCCACGGTTTTGAGGAATCTGATGGGTGCCGGATCCAGAGGTGATCCGCTTTTCATTTTAGCCAAGGTTAGTTCCACCTCGTTGCAAGTTACTGGCCTGAATGTCGCAAGTTGGGGGCGTATGCTGTATTCAGTCTGGCTAGGAGGTGGATAGCTGTCCATGTGGCTAGTGGGGCCGAGGGGAGGGAGGGAAGCTAAAATGCGGGCAATTTTGTCGTTGAAATAGGTGGCTAGTTCATTACTTCGGTCCACTGGGGGGGAAGTGGAGGAGAGGGAGTTAGGTACTTTCAGCAGCTCTTTTACGATTAGGAAGGACTCCCTGGCAGAATTGGAAGATGCTTTTATCCGGGTGTCGTCGTGGGACGTTTTAGCATGCCTAATGGCAGCTTTGTAGAGTCTAACTGTGTTTTGGTATGCTTCCTTGTTGGCGTGCTGCCAGTCTTTCCTCCATAGCCGTTCGGCTCTTTTACAGTTTTTACGTAGTAGTCGGAGTTCCGGGGTGTACCACGGGGCGGAGCCAGGTTTCCCGTTTTTGTCCTCCCTAGTTCTGAGTGGAAGTACAGAGTCCAGGGAGGTAGTAATCCACTCTCTAAATTTGCTATCGGCAACCGCCGGGTCTTCTGCGTATTTAGGGGTGGTAGACTTTAAGTTCTTAGCCCATTCTTCGGTGGGAAGTTTGGACCAGGTCCTGTCTCTGATATAAGTGGGCGGTTTTTGGGGTTTCCTAAAGGTTCCTGGTAGTTGGAAGGAGACTAAAAAGTGATCTGTCCAGGGGAGGGGCAGGGACTCCTTCGCTAGCATCGAGGGGGTGCTTGTGAACACAGGATCCAGCAAATGACCCTTGGTGTGTGTAGCTCCAGAGTTTAGGAGGCGGATGTCGAGGGCCGCCAGATCGGTGATCTGGTCGGCGGCTACCGAGTCTGCAGGGTCCTCGAAATGGATATTCAGATCTCCTACTATCATGAAGTTTGTGATAGAGTGGGCGTGTGTCGTAACAGTGTCCAGGACTCCTGTCAGTGAGTTAGTCGGGTCTAGCTTGATTGTAAATTGTAGGCTTTCGGAGTCAGGGATGTGCACTTCACTAGATTTGCAGTGAAGGTAGTCCCGGTGAATAATAGCAACACCACCACCTCTGCCTAAGGGGCGGGGTAGGGACTGAATGAGGAAGCCCGGCGGGGTAGCTAACACCATGTCTGACTCCGAATGTGGGGCGAGCCAAGTTTCCGTGAGGAAGAGGATGTCTAACTCCTGATCTTCTATGAGATGGTTGATCAGCGTCGCATGTTTGGGGAGTGAGCGACAATTCAACGATGCCAGATTGAGGGCTGCGGGTTTGTGGGGGCTTGTAGGTAGTTTGAGCTGGACTGGCTGGCAGAGGGAACAGCGGATGAAGTGTCCATTTGGGTCATGAGCATATTCACAGGAGGAGGCGGTGGGAGGTCTGAGACTTAGAAGCTCCCGCCGTGAATAGCTTACCTTGGGGGCAGCTTTGTCCGGTAAGGGTTCTGGCCCTAGGCCCGGTCGTGCGAGGACGAGCGCAGACGAGCTTGCCTTAAGCGCGCCTTCGGCGCGCCATCGTCGCGCCCGCTGCGCTCGTCCGCTGCGCTTCCGGCAGGGGATCATGCTTTGTAGTGAGTGTTCTGGGCGTCGGGGGGGGGGCGTGTCCAGCAGAGGTGGGCGTGGCCCGTGGCTCCCTCGACCAGGTAATGGCGGCAGAAGCGAGCGTTTGGGCCGGAGATGGCGATTTAATCTGCTGCTCTGCGGGGAGTTAGGTAAGTGCCAGGGGAGGGTGCGATAGTGCAGGAGTGTCTAAAAACACAGTATACACAGCTAAAATACAATTTTTAAAAAGCGCGGCTCCCGGCTTCTCGCCTCAGGAGTGTCTCGTTCAGTATTTAGGCCCCTTTTGTTTATCAGGAGGTGAGTTGGCTGACCGGTACTGAATTGCTTGTACAACAAGGGCATTGCACAATTTTGAAACATTTATCTAGCTTTCGGCTTTCTGCCTCATGCTGTGTGCACTATAAGCCTGGTGCATGGCTTGTGGCTGAGCAGTTCTACGTCTGGTTATCTGGCCCGGTTCAGTGGCTCACGGGTGAAGAGAGTGCTTTCCAATCTGAAAGGTCTCCGTTCAAGCGTGGTGTCCGCTTAAGGCCAGTTTCCCCACAGAGTGCTTCACCTTTAGCTCTGTGTTTGACTTTTGGCCTCTCTGAGAACAGTGGCGTTTGGTGGTTTGTCTTCAGGTAGGAATTGGAAGGTGTCAGCTGCGAGCCTCTCCTTCAGAGGGGGCCCTTTATATCTTGTGCATGTTCCATCATCCATGCTATTTACACAAGGGCCTCCTCTTGTGTGCAATGCCCCTCTCCCGAGCAGTTTAGTGGGGGCTGGAGTGAGTTCAGACCCTCTTCAGTGGTCATTTTCTTGTTGATTTCTGCAAGGGGAACGATTGAGCTGCGTGGTTAGTGTATTTAGGTAATTTGTGGTACTTAGGGAATTGGCCTTCTGTTGGTACCATCTTTTCTATGGTAGCCCTTGTGTTTGCTGGTTTAATTTCATGCTTGCTTACAAGTAGAAATGAATGTGAAGACGTATCTTTAGTTCCAGATTTGCAGGGTACGCCATGCATAACCCCCCATACTGAAATGTGTATGGCATCTTAGGTATGTCTGGGCATAAAGGATTGCCAGACAAGAATACATGGAGCTACAGAGCAAGCAGATGTCAATATTTTTAACTTTAGCAAAGCTATGATACTCATGTTAAGTATTGCTTATTTATTCCATATTCGGATGCTCATCCATATTTGTGATGCATCCGGTGGAAGTCACACTCCTTGAAACTTGATCATGGCTTCCTTAACTCTGCTGGCGGCTTCTTTATACATGCCAGGTTCTTTTTTAAACGTTTTACCGTTGTTTCCAGGACCCGGGTGCAGATGTACACATCGTCTTTCCGTGCCATTTCTTTAACGGCAGTGCAGGCAGTGGTGGTAGAGGCTTTGGGCAGTGTATCGGTTCTGATGAGGTGGGCACGGTCTGAAAGTTAAGGGTCTGGTTACCATGAAAAGATCGGGTGGTGAGGGAGCATTATATCATGTATTTTCACACTGTTCTGAGCGTGTTTGCAGGCTGTTAGACCTGGCATTCTTGGCGTGGTTTTCCCTGTCTTTTTGCCTCTACCTCCTGTGTTTTTGATGCTGTGCTGGATTTTGTTTTTGCTGGCTTAGATGCTTTGGGCACTTTGCCACTGCTTATCAGTGTCAAAGTGCAAGTGCTCTCTGTGTAAATTGATACTGTGATTGGTTGTTGCTGATTGGCATATTTATTTTAACAGTAGTCCCTAGTAAGGTGCACTGAGTGTGCCAGGGCTGGTAAATCAAATGCTACTAAGGGGATTGCAACACTGATTGTGCCACCCACATGAGCCCTGAAAAGAGGTCTCAGGGCTGCCAACTCGGTGCCTGTGCACAGTTTGCTAACTGCCATGTCGACTTGGGAAGTGCACCCACTTGCCAGGCCCTACTCTTCCCTTTTCTTACACATAGGACATCCCTATTGTAGGCCCAAGGTACCCCCCTGGGCAGGGTGCATTGTATATGAATGGTAGGAAATGTACTGGTAATTGTTTTTCACTATTGACAGGCCATCTTGCCCCGTAGGCCGGAATGGGGAATGCTTTGTAACATTTTACAAGCATATCTTCCCATAGGGATAAGATAGAAAAATGGAGTTTGGTAATGCTGAACTCAGGATTTAATAACACATCTTTTAGTAAAGATGGTATTTAAATTGTGTGTTTGAATGTACCACTTTGAGAAAGTTCAACTATCCTGTGTGCCTCTGCCTGTTTGTGGATTGACTGTCTGGTTTCAGTGTGACAGAGAAAGAGGATGTGCATTCCCTGTAGACAGCCTCGGAGTGCGGGGATGAGGTGTGCCTGGTCCTTCCTGGATGACTCAGCCCTGAGCTGAATAGACCCTGGCTGCATATAGAGTGGTGGGAGGAGATTTACCTTGCACCCGAATGGAGCCTGTCTCCCTTGTACAATGCTGTCTCCGCCTCCTGTGGTCATGCTGCACCAGTGAATGCAAAACTGGTATGAGCTGGGCTCAGAGCACCCTGCACAAAGAGAACAAAGACATTTTGGGGTATAAGTATTAGACCTAAAATCCCTGAACTTTAGATCATTCCTGGAATTCAAGAGGAACCTTTGCCAAGGAGAAGAGCTGGACAGACTGAGGAGAAGTCCTGCCCTTGCTGTGTCTGGGGTTGGCCTGCAGCTGCTGTTTCTGCAAAGGAAAGGAGAATTACTTTGCTGTGTTCTGTGTCCCCTGCTTGAAGGAGATCTCCAAGGGCCTGAAGTGTGCTGGCCTCCTGTTCTGAAGTCTCAGTGACACAAAGACTTCACCCCGAGCTCCCCTGAACTCTGCTGCTGTGAGTTTTAACCTACCACAAGGTGCCTATTCCAGTTTTGGGCCTCTGGAGGTTGTTGCTGCTGTTTGAGAGCTGGAAGAAAGAAGAAACTCAAAGAACTACAGAAATCGACACATCGCTCTTCTTGCGGCTATTTTCCTGACGCATCTCCATCGTGCGAGAAGAATTCCCTCGCATTGCTGCGCCGCTGCAAGAATCAAAACATCCGAGGGATCGTGGCTGAAGAGGGCCGACGCAGAGCCACTCGATGCTGCTGCATTCCAGATTTCCACGTATCGTACCTGTGCGGCAAGTGCACTCCCCGTACACACTGGATTCGACGCAACCCTTACTCTGCGTGCAGCGAGACTGTCGCATCGCCTCCCCAAGGTCTCAGGAGTGTTGCATCTTTGTTTTCCTACTCTGCGGCGGTTTGGCTTGAGAACTTTGACACATCTATAGTTACTTTGGTGAAAAGTCATGCATCCATAGTTTTCTATGGTACCAGTTCTTGAAACCTTTTGAAAGTCATATTCTTAACTGTGTTTGTTGGATTTTTGTAGTTTTGGTCTTGTTTAGTTTAGATAGATACTTTATTTTTCTAAACTGGTGTGGTGTCCTTTTGTTGTGTTTTCACTGTGTTACTGTGAGTGTTGGTACAAATACTTTACACATTGCCTTTGGGATAAGCCTGTTTGCTCGTGGCAAGCTACAAAGGGGGTGAGCAGAGTGTATCTAAAGTGTGTATCCCCCTTACCGTGACTAGAAGCAAGGGACCCTATTTGGCCAAAGGTACCTACCGCTGTCAACTAGAGATCCCCATTTCTAACACAAGTGTAAGTAACATTAGTAACTGCTAGTTTAAATGTGCATCGCCTTGGTCATGAAAGCAGTAATTTCATTAAGTGTTAAGTAGGACCCATACAGGACTTCAGTGTAGGGTTTTATATCACTGATTATCATTGGTTTTGCACTTTTAACTCACCTTTGGTTCCACCTTACTTTGTGTGTTGTATTGTCTTTTTTTCACCTCCCCTATTGCTCCACCTCCAGCGTTTGGCTGGCGCGGAGGTGTAGTAGCAGCCCTATGATGAAGCATGACACAGCTTGCTGTGTGTGAGGGCAGTTTTACAAAATTGGTGTATCTCCCACACACTTATTGATCTTCACGTGATTTGTTTCTATCCCTCTTCTTTTTGTGATATTCAATTACTGAGCGGGAGGTCGAAGAGGGTTTTTCCTCTCACCCCTCTGTACTTTGTGTGTTTTGATGTTAAATAGCATTGCCTGGTCCTAGTGGGCTTTCAACCAAATGGCCACTTGCACAACCAGGTTAAATGGGGATTTCAGAAAGGGCATAAGGCAGGTGATGACAATAGCAAAGCAAGCCTGTGCAGTTTTATGTTGAGTAAAAAGTTACGTATAATACATTACAATGTACTAGAAAATAATCTATGGACGAGGCAGGTCTTTTATTCTGGGGAGAACAATTAATTCTTGAGATAAACTAATTGAACTAGGTCTAATTCCTAGATTAAGCAACCTGAGTCACTGCTGGTTAGCACAAAGTGTTGGATGACCTCCTTTTGGTGGCAGATGGGGTTAAAGTGCCATGCATGTGAATAATTTCACACAGTCCAGCAAAGGCCCCTGCTGTTGACAACATCGATAGACTACAAAGTATGATTGATAGGGAGCATATTAGTTATTCCAGTTAGCTGATGTGTGTCATAAGATGGAACAGTGGGCACATGATTGCTTATCATGTAGTGTTGCCAGGGCCTTCTTTGCTGCCTAGTCATAGCAGTTCAGATCACACCGCTATGTCAACCAAGCACATGTCTCCTTGGGTTAAAATGCTAGCGGATTGTTAAGATGAAGTTTACAAAGCAACAGGCCTCAAAAGGTGCAGTGGAGCTAAGGCAACCTATGGCTAAGCCATGCAAAGTTCCAGGAGCTAGTGCCCTAGACCTTTTACTGTTGCAGTACCATGTACACTGTAGAAACCAAAACAGTTAGTTTTATGCGAAAGAAGCTTAATGCAGTATGTGTTCCATTAACATGTTACATTCTCTGGCTTAGGCTAACAGTGCCACCAACAATAGGCACATGGGTTCGCGATCTTCCACTGCGGACGGAAGGTAGAGCCTCACTAGCCTGTTCTCACACAGAACAGGGGGCTCCAATTTTCTGTAATAAGAACTACTCCGGTTAAAAGTAAACCTCCTGGAGCTACTCATAATTTTAGCACTGTACGAATCAATGGGATTGCCGCTTACGAACTCTTTTCATGGTGCTGTCATGGAAAGATAAGAAAAAGCAAAAATTTTAATACGGTCAAAACACAACAAGGCACTTTACTTGGTGATGCACAAACGACAAATATCCACTGAGACAGGAGTATGACACAATATTGGTTCAATGCAGTTGCATCAATACAACGGTGTACCTGTGTAAACTTAGTGGCCAGTAAAGGGAAATGTGCTCTCAGCAAAACGAGTCAAGCAAGAATGTGGGCTACAGGATGCTTCATTTAAAGTTAGAGATCGTCTGCCTCAAGGCTAGCACAGTCAGGTGGTGCAGAAGTTGGTCGTCCTGGGAAGAGGTTCAGGGTTCTTAATGTTTTGGGATCACAGGTGTAGAGGACAGTGGTTGAGTTCATTGAAAGCATTTTGCAATTCCATAATTTATGAGAGGGAAGGTAAGATTTGGGCATCTATTTACCCAAAATTTCTCCAGCATAAAGCTTTTCCACTTGTCTGCATCCAGGCAATATTTATATCAGAATTTTGCTGCTAGGACAACAACGCCAGGGTGGGTGCATCAGCATGTCAACACAGCAACAAAAGACCATCGTTAGATTGGGTTGTGTTTACAGGCAATGAAACATGAAATGATGCAGAGTACTATGGATACATTTATGGGGACCTTGGGTCACTCCCCTGTTTCAGGTCCACCTTGTCTTGATTTAGTGGCACACTGGGCATCCATGAAAGAACATAACATATCCCCAACCCTTTGGAGCATGTAAACAAATGGCCAGGGTTGGGATAGAGCTAGGCCCTCAGCTCAAGGGATGCAATTGTACGATCTGGCATAATACTACACTCTCCCCAAGCTATAAGAAGTAATTATCCCCCTCGGGGTCCATTTCTTTCAGTGCTGTACTACCGCACAAACATTGGTAAGTGGGCAAAAATAATGGAATTGTGTTGACCACAAACAATAACTTATTAACAAATAATCATGACCTTGGAGGTGATCACCAAAATGCAGCAGGAACTAGTGGGGGCCAGGCCCCCAGCCCACATTTTAGTAATTTGCCTTAGTGGTGTGCCGGTGTTGCATAGGGGGACCAGTGTACCCTGAACTCGGGCCTGGGCAGTGTGGGATAAACATGGGGCATAGCCAACCCCTGATCAGAAAGGCACAAATGTGCACAAAGTGCACCATGGAGAACATCACATGGGGTTAAGGAAGAGAACAGTAGTTCCCAACTGGTCCCTAGGGTTCCACTGATGAAGTATCAAATGGCACTAGGTGGATAAAGATAACTGAATGGTGTTTACCACAAGCGATAACTGATTAATACATATATTTATGACACCTTGAGGCTTCCACTTGCACCGTGATAGCAAGGCTGGGTCCCCCCCGGCATGCATCGGAATGGAAATGGGCCCTCAGGAAATGAGTAGTCACACGATGCTTCAGTTAAGCTCACCTTCCATTATTGCCAGGCGGTTGGGGAGTGGTCTTTCACACTGAAACTGAGGACAATGCTGACAAACTCATCAGAAGACATTTGGCATTTCCATATTTTAGGAAGTGCAGGTAGACTTGCACAATTATATGCCACGTGCTCACCAGCACAAAGCTTTTCCAATTTCTCAGAAAACATTTGTCATTTCCATAATTTAGGAAGTGCAGGTAGAAGTGTACATATATTTACGCCATGTGTTCACCATCACACATTTTTCACTTGTCTCTACCCTGGCAAAACCGGTATAAGAATTTTGCCATTGGACCAAATTGTAAATTGCCCATGGTTATCGCGATGTTATTATATAGCAGGGCTGGGTTCCACAGGCATGCATCGGTGCAATAAGACCACAAAGCTGCAGCAGAAACCAGAGGGGTCCCCAGTAGAATTCACCTGGGTGGGAATGACCTCACTTCTCTGGGTGCACTGCATGCCATTCAAGTCAATGAAACCTACAGTGGGTGAAAGCTGCATTTCATGGGTCACATGCCAGATAGCCAGGCACAAGCTCACTGAGCGAGAGGGGCCTTGGTTAAATAGGGCTTGGCCCATTAGGGCAAACACCAGAGGTTACTCCAATAGGGACAGGGTACACCAGACAAAGGTGGATATGAATGTGGTCTGTCTGGCAGGTCTGGTAACCGCAGGCTGCAAGAGGTTATGGAGCCTACCATGGTGGGTGAGGGCCTCGTATACAACGGTAACCACATTCAGGGCATTTGCGGACTTACAAGACGATTCAGAGGCAGTTTGATATAAGGGTACCATCTGACGGAGCACAGTAGGGGTGCTTGATGCCAAACCCCACAAGGCTTTATATAATTCTGCAGATTCTACACCTGTACCTTTCAAAAATGTAGTTATTCATTGTTCTCAGTATAAGCCTTAACAATGTGTATTGTACAACATTAAAATCACAGTAATACATTACAAAACAGCGTTAAACCAAAATAAAATCAGTAAAAATCATTTGTTCATTAAATGACACTGATATATAATAGGGTCCAATCATAACTTCCGCCACCCTGCCTACTCATTCATAAGCAGCAAATCCTTTTTGACCAGCATGGTAAATTACATAATACATAAAACGCTATGATGGATATTCATCTACGCTAAAAAAATAAACAAACTAAGAATAGCCTATTTTTCACTTATTCTTGAGTTTGCCAGTTATAATCCAAGCACTCCAAATATAGCTGGAGATTTACGGTAAATCGCAGGTTTGTCCGTCCGATAGCACAGAGCTAAAACATCTGCCTCATTTGATAAATTGTGAGCACTAAATAAGGAAGAAAACCATTGTGTGGGGGCAATCAATGGTTTTGGACATGATAGCATATAATGTATGATGTTTTCTTAATCTAACCTGGCACTATCACATAATTCATCCTTACCTCAGTGTTCTTCCATCTATTATATATGTTTTTAATGGAAGTGTACCCAGGTGAAACTTGACATATAACGAACACCGTATCTCAGGGTATATATCATCTAAATAAAGTTCAAAACCATCATGAACTTTATACTTTTGGAATCAATCTACCAGGGGACCACTCCTACCAGAGTTGTAGGTATTTTGAATATTGTACCACCAATAAGCCTCCTTAATACTCATGAGTGTATCACCTCCAATAACAGAGGGCCTATAGCTCTCGTCAGTCAGTCTGTCCTAAGCCCCCCTTTACCACACCCCTCAGTAGTAGTGGTATAGTAAAAACAGATTTTTCTGCTAGTGAAGTTTCTACTGCCAGCATGTACCTGTGCATGGTCTTTGCACATTATATTTTTGTAGACCTGCTCATGCTGCAGGATTAATTAAATATAGCAATTTCCAAAGTAGTGCATATTTTACTCGGTCTACCATCGGAATATTATGATTATTGCATTTTTATTAGAAGTGTCCTTTTGCCATCTTCACCAAGCCCAACACAAGACTTCATCCCATAAGCATTTCCACATTGAACTATATAGTTGGAAAAAAATGACAGAAATAAAAGCATTGAATAATGTTCCACTGACACAAATTGAAGCTGTAAGGGGTATGTGTTTCCTAGTCTTACCTAGTCGGCTTAAAAATAATTAATTGGTTGTTTGTCACTTTAAAGAGTGTTTATTTTAACAGAAACGGATATGACTTTCCCTGCATTCATATGTGTGCCGGGATTTAGGCAAAAGTAGACATGAGGACGCCTTTCTATTGGGGTCCATGCTCCAATTTCTGCCCATTTCACCTGTTCTCCTCTATGACTGATCGCTTTCAGGTGAGCACAGTTACACACTGTCACGTTTCAGAGCACGGAAGCATGATTCCACCTCTCTGGAGGTACTGTCGTTTTATACACCTATTCTCCGTCCATAAACCCTGTACACCTACTCCTCTCCGGGCGAGTCACTCTTTAGAGGAAGGATGAGGGAGACTTCAGTTATTGTTAGGTCACAGTAGATGCACCAAAGAGAATGCTATATGTTTTTGGTACGTGCTTGTATGCATTTATTCAATTCAGCTTGTCTTTAATCTCATGTAATTTTTAGCCATTGCACTTCAGTTTTACATTTCTCAATTTTCACTAGTTCAAGGTCATTATTATAACTCTTCTAATAATCCTACCTCCCAGAACCTTATTTACCTGTTTTTCATTGGGCCATATGTTGCAGAGCTACTTCAGTATTGGTGTTTAGGGTTTGTAATAAGTAGTATGGTGTCAGTCTGTGCCCATTATCACTTATGGATATGAAATCTTGGTGGTTAATAATCCATATCATCTGTGGTGCAGTAGTTTTGGTCGGTGATTTTAGGTATAAATGTATTCCATACTATGTGATGAATTAGCTAGAAACCGACCATGGAGTATTTGGGCTGTCATGAAGTTGCAAGGTTATGGGATAAGGCCACATCTTATGTGTGGCTTGCAAAGTGGATTAGAAGTGAAGTACAGAGCGTCCATGTATGATATCAACTCTTCTAAGGAGTCAATTAAAAGGTTTAAAGTAGACTAGATAACGACTTTAGAGGCAAAAGACAGGGTTGGAAAACAATATACTCAAGTGACCAAGGAACTAGAAAAATTAAACCTGGGTTTTATAGATAGCTACCCATTTGTTGCCATCTAAGACGACTCTGGTGACCAGTTGTTGAAAAGGAAAAGCAACTGGTACTTTATTTTGTAGCAGAGACAAGGCTCATGATTCGCAAGGTTGTATCAAGCCGGGCTCCTCCGAGTGAGTAATTATCCTGGCTGAAGGTTCGCTTAAAAAGATAACTCTCTGGCAATGATAATGCAAAGCATTCAGTTCACAATAGAAAGTGGATCTCACCTAAACATCTTTGAATAAACGTGGGCAATCACTTTAAGGCTTAACTCAAGAAAGGTTCACAGGGAGAGTTTAAGTATAGTCTAAGATGGTATCACAATACAAGAAAAAAACAAGCATTGGCATAGCCAATAGGTCTCGCTTTTTAGACCTTATAAGTATTTAGTTATGCAGCACAATATCCTTTGTGCAACCACATTAATCGTTGCATGGCTAAACAGTTATAAGGTCCCCATTGCGAGACCTATTGGCTATGCCAATGCTTGTTCTCTTGAGGTCATCGTTAACATGCCACCAAAACCAAATATTCCTGTTTGCACCCACAACCCCTCCCACCCCAACAAGTAACAACATTTCTCACAGGTGTGCTTCTATCAAAATACTGACAGAAGCAAGTCTGGCACCTAAAAAGTGTTGCAGCTTCTCTTTTCCAAAAAAGTGTGTCCGCTCACTCAAAAAGAATAGTAATTGTTCTCAACAGCAACTGTTAATCCGGCGATTGCGATTTTAAACACGGTTATATATAAGACCCACATTCGTAAGATTTACAGAAACGTGGTTTGTGAGCATGGTCTTGGAACTGTGAAAAGATAAAATTATAAATTACTGCCCGCACACAACAGAAATGCAAAAACTCTGAAAGTCAAGAATGCGAACATGCCCTTCCTGGCGTACTCCCGCAATTTCTAAATGTTAACACAACAATTACTGACGTATAACGTAAGTTGCATACATGTACTTGATGCACACATCGTCCCCAGGAAGGAAAATATGGGGTAAGGTTTAGCAAATGTATCTTCATATTATCGTGAATCTAACTGACAAATGTTCCTATGGCATATTATTTTCGTGTCCCACGTAGGACTCCAACTACACCTAAAGCGCTGGAAACGGTCAGTTTAAAAAAGAATTGTAAAAAGCCTGCACCATTCTGGCCGATTCACTCAAAGTAACAACCTTAGACGCCATAAATTCTGGATATAGGAACCTGAAAAGTGATCTGAACACCCCATTCGCTGACGCAAAATGAAGCCTAAAGACACATGTTACCTGCGTTGCAAAGTTATATCTAAATGAACACCAAAACACTGCAATCGTACCCCTCAAAACCCTGCCATCATTCAGTCAGAGAATTATTTTTCCAACATGGCAATTTCACCAGGTTAACAAAAATAAAGTAAAAGGTTAAAGCTTAATCATATTTGTTTCTGAATCTAAAAACATCTTCCTGTGATTACCATGAAAACAAAAAGTTCTCACACACTTCCCTAAACCAAACGTGAAGCTTAAAACAAAACTCAATCAATATATAATAAATATAAAGCAGCGACAGCTATTCCATCCTGCTCGGAATGACCAAGAAATTAAACCGAAAGCTTAGCTAAATGGCGGAATATATTGTCTCTCGCTCCGCCTCCCCGGAAAGAAGCACTTCATGTGTAGCCAATGACAATGAGGTAAAAACCACACGGGCTTCTAAGGGGGGCGGGGAGAAGGTTTGACAAAGATGGTAGGTACACGCACACAACAAAGCCAGCTTCGTCATATACACAGTCAGACAGAACTTTATATACTTTGTTAAAACAATTCCCCAACTTGCAGTAAATATCCCAAACACCAGCCAAAACAATTGTTCCCCGTCAACCCCATTGTTACTCCCAGTTGTGGTACAGTCGGAGACCGAGTTCTTTTACATATCAATTGAACCCAGGACATCGTAGGCTCTGATTGGTTAGGAGCATGCTTGAACGCATTGGCTGTTTGTGAAAATAAATAAGAAATATATCAAATTGCACCAAATGCCCCACATAAGTCTTAACCCGGAACCATAAATTCTTAAACTTAAAGCACAGACATTCATCATACAGAAAGTCTTTACAAAGACGTCAAAGGGGGTTTTCTTCCAAAACAAAGAGATACAGATCACATCTACCACATGCATAGACTAACAGATCAATATATAACAAGCATTGGCTCACGGAGAACATCAAAGCGGCCGTGCGGCCGCGAAAGTAAAAGTGATCGCGATCAAGCACGGCGCGCGCACGCGCACATGCCTGTAGCTCTAGGCTGGCCATGGTAGCATTTTTTTAAGCCCTCACAAGAAGTCTCGCCAGACCAGCGCATGCGCTGGGTCAGGCGAGACCTAATCATTGTTCATCCAAAGCTTTGCATTTACAACACATTTAGTAATATATCATATAGGTCATGTATTTACCGTGTCAACAGTAATATTATCAACAGATACTTCAAAACATATTACAAAACACAATATGACAATGTAACACAATAATGGTACATTGAAATGGCAACAAGGCTGGAAATATTGTGTCGGTACATGTTTACAGCTAACCATACGATAAGCATTATGCAGTAATGAAATCAGGGACTTTGGCTAAACACTATACAAAGTTTGTGATCAATTAATGTTCAAGACGCTTAAATGATCATGAAGCTAGCAATCCTCATGCACGTGAAATGACCACGAAAAAGTTAATTGCAAGCAATTACTTTGTGTTGGGAGTCTTCTCACCAAAAGGGAAACCTCTGCATCTCTTTAGAAATTCGTTAGGTTTAACAATCCTAGATACACACGAACACGTCAATCACACAAATAAAACTAAACACATATAATATCTGTTAGACCTGGCACCTTGGCGTGGGTCTCCCTTCCATTCTTTGCTGTTGCCTCATGTGTTTTTGCTGGTTATAGATGATTTGGGCAATGTGCCACTGCTGTCCAGTGCCATAGTACAAGTGCTTCCTATGGTGAATTGATGTATGGATTAGTAACTCCATGATTGGCTAATTTGGTTTACTTGTCAGACCCTAGAACAATGCACTGAATGTGCCCAGGGCTTGTAAATCCAAATGCTGCTAGTGGACTTGAAGCACTGGTTGTGCCACCCACAGGAGCAGCCTGTAAAAGTGTGTCTCAGGTCTGCCATTGCAGAGCCCTTGTGCAGTCTGGTACTGCCATGTTGACTGGTCAAGTGCACCCACTTGCCAGTCCCTAAACCTTCCCCTTTCTGCATATTAGTCACCCCTGTGGTAGGCCCAAGGGCAGGGTGCATTGTAGGTAAAAGGCAGGACAAGCCCTGATGTGTGTGGCATGTCCTAATAGTGAATTACAGCCATTTTCGTTTTTCACTATTGCAAGGCTACCTGTTTGATTATTACATCTTATAATCCTAACTGACTCAAGGAACTAGGTAGAAATTCGAGTTTAGTATGCCTGAACTCAGAATGATAAAATGCATCTTTTAGTAAAGCTGGTTTTAACATTCTGTGTTTGAAAATACCACTTTTAGAAAGTGGGTATTTTCTTGTCTAACTATCCAAGCCTGCCTCTGCTAGTTTGTGTATTCCTTGTCTGGTGTATTCCTTGTCTGGAGTTTGAGTGACAGGGGCTGGGGGATTTCAGGAGACCGGGTGAGTCAGCACAGGGCTGAATAGAGAGATCTGCATGTAGATGGGTGGGAGGAGTTGCACCTGGGACCTGAATAGGGCTGTGTGAATAGAGAGATCTGCATGTAGATGGGTGGGAGGAGTTGCACCTGGGACCTGAATCAGGGGCGTAACACAGGCCCCCGCATCCCCCGTGGTGTGGGGGGGCCCCCAGCTGCAGGGGGCCCCCTCAGACCAGACCTACGGTCTGAGGCCTCCGGATAAAATGCGGAGTAGGGGCTCTTCTGTGTACATTGCAGGGGCGCCCCTTAAACTTTCGTTATGCCACTGACCTGAATAGGGCTGTGCCTTCCCTCCACTCTGCTGGCTCCACCTCCTGTGGTGCATCTGATGTCCCTGGCCTGCACTGTGAAAGGAAAGAAGGAGTCTTGTCAAAAAAGTGCTCCAGGACTGACAAGAACTGGTTTGGACTAGGCAAAGGCCTCTCTGCCTTCAGAGAACAAAGAGAAACTGTGTATAAAAAGGGGGACCCAGACCCCAGAACTTTAGATCACTTTTGGGAAACAAGAAAAAACCTTTGCTGAGCAGAGGAGCCAGACAGACTGAGGAGAGACTATCCCTAAGCGTGAGGGATTGGCCTGCAGTGGTTGCTTGACTGCCAAAGAGAGGAGAAAGGACTTTGTGCTACTTTCATTCAACTTGTAAAGTATCTCCAAGGCACATCTTCAACAAGCCGGCAGCTCCATCGCACCCCACCTGCGCAACATCATCAACCTCTCCTTCGAGACCGCGACTTTCCCTGTGAGCTGGAAACACGCCGAGATCAACGCCCTACTGAAGAAACCCAAGGCGGACCCGAGCAAACTCCAAAACTTCCGGCCCATCTCCCTGCTTCCGTTCCCAGCTAAGGTCATCGAGAAGATAGTCAACATCCAGCTCACCCGCTACCTCGAAGACAACAGCATCCTGGAGCCCTCCCAGTCAGTATTCCGCAGCAACCACAGCACTGAGACCGCCCTCATGGCCGCCACAGACGACATCAGGATCCTACTGGACAACGGCGAGACGGCGGCCCTCATCCTTCTGGACCTTTCCGCCGCCTTCAACACAGTCTGCCACCACACACTACGCACACGACTCCACGACGCAGGGATCTGAGACAAGGCCCTGGACTGGACCTCCTCCTTCCTCTCCGGCAGAACCCAGAGAGTCCGCCTCCCCCGTTCCGATCCGAAGCCTCCGAGATCATCTGTGGCATCCCGCAGGGATCCTCCCTCAGCCCGACGCTGTTCAACGTCTACATGGTGCCTCTCGCACGCATCGCCCGACATCACGACCTCAACATAATCTCCTTCGCTGACGACACGCAACTGATCCTCTCCCTCACCAAGGACCCCCTCACCGCCAAATCCAACCTCCACCAGGGAATGAAGGCCGTCGCCGACTGGGTGGAGGATAGCCGCCTTAAGCTAAACACAGACAAGACGGAGATCCTCATCCTCTGGCCCAACCCCTCAGCATGGGACGACTCCTGGTGGCCCGCATCATTGGGGACACCCCCCGCACCTACCAACCACGCACGCAACCTGGGAGTCATCCTCAACTCGAAACTCACCATGACCAAACAAGTCAACGCCGTCTCCTCTACCTGCTTTAACACCCTCCGTATGCTCCGCAAGATCTACAGATGGATCCTGACAGACACAGGAAAACAGTCACCCAGGCCCTAGTCAGCAGCAGACTCGGCTACGGAGACGCCCTCTACGCCAGAGCCCCAGCTCATCATCAGACTGCAAAGAATCCAGAATGCCTCTGCATGCCTGATCCTCGACGTCCCGCGCCACGACCATATCGCCCCCCACCTGAGGAACCTGCACTGGCTCCCCGTCGGCAAAAGAATCTCCTTCAAGCTCCTGATCCACGCACGTAGAACCACAGCCAGAGGCAGATCCTTCTCCCACCGCGCCGCCAAGACCTGGAACACCCTCCCCCTCAACCTACGACAAACCGAAGACCTTCTAACCTTCAGGAGACGACTCAAGACCTGGCTGTTCGACCAGTAGCATCAGCACCCCCCCCCCCACTCCCCACCCTCAGCGCCTTGAAACCCTTGCGGGTATGTAGTGCGCTTTACAAATTATTTGATTGATTGATTGATTGATTGATTGAGATAGAGCTTGCCTCCTGCTGAAGTTTCAGGGACAACAGACTTCACCCACCAGCTCCCCAAGAGTTCTTTGGAAGTGCCTGCAGTTGTGTTGGGCTTTCTGAGAGACTGCGTTTCGCAAGGAGCTGGAAGTGCGACGCACGAAAGGAAGCGTGGCGCCAAACTGCCGCTGTCACTTCACAACGTGAAAGCGCCTCACATTGCCGGGGAAGAGTATTGACATCACACCAGACGGCGCAGCATCATCGGAGAAGCGTGTCTCTGCCTCAGCCGCTGTCATCACATCGCTGGGAAAACGTGTCGCCGCTGCAGTTGTCGCATCGTTGCCAAAGCACCTCGCATCGCTAGAGAAGAGGATTGACGTTGCTTCAGACGCCGCCGCATCACCGGGAAGTGTGTCGCAGGGCCTGTCGCGGCTCAGAAGGATCGTTGAGTCGCCGCACGGTCGTCGGGAGTGCACGCATCGTGTCGCACCAAGGAGAAGATGCCATTTTTGTTTCATTGCACCAGATCTTCATTGCATCACGGCGTTGCGGGTCGCACCACCACCGAAGCGCAGTGAGAAACCGACGCATCACCTCTCCACTCCGAGAAGAACCGACGCATCCCCTACGCATCAGTAGGGACCCGACGCATCACCGTTCTTGCGTGTAAGGAACCTACGCATCACCTTCCCTGCAACCCTTTCGTTGTATAACATTACGCATCCAAAGGTACATTGAACTCAAAGTGTTGCATTTTACATCTTAAGAGAACTAAGCTAATTCTACCATTTTTAAAGTACAGTATTGTGGATTTTTGTCGTTTGTGGTCCTGTGTTAAGTCTATATAAAAATACTTATTTTTATACTACAACTTGTGTGGTGTCCATCTGTAGTGTTGTCACTGGGTTACTGTATGTGTTCACAAATGCTTTACACACTGCCTCTGAGATAAGCCTGTCTGCTCGTGCCAAGCTACCAAGGGAGTGAGCAGGGGTTATTTTAGGAGTGTACCCCCTTACCCTGACTAGAAGCAAGGGTCCCTATTTGATCAAATGTACCTGCCTCTGCCAACTAGAGACCCACAGTTCTAGCAATATCTATTCTACGTTATCGTGGGTACCCGCAAGAAAGAGCGCAGTGGGTCATAGTTTGATGGTGAATGTGTCATAACTTGTCTGTAAGGACAGGATATGGTGCAGTGGCCAGAGCTGCCTACTCAGTAGCTGGGGATCCGGGTTCGCGCCTCGGCCTAGGCTCAAAGTTCCGTGATTCTGGGCAAATCACTTAATCTTCGCCCTGGATACTCTCACTTTTATACCCCAAGCGACCCACATGTGTGTATTTATGTCCGGTGTGTGCTTTATGATTGTACAGCATGTTTTCCTGCCGTACATGTCCTTAGCGCTTTACAAGCGCAGGCAGTGCACAGGGAGAAGATCCTTTACTTTATTCACCAGGTGCACCTTTTCCATTTTCTAACGTCTTCAGTTACCTAGCGCTGTGCGCTTTGGCGTATTACTCACAGCCTATGATCTATCCCAGCGCTTGGGTAGTCTTACCTTATGGTGTCTAACACCAATATCGCGATGCTACTTCCATGTTAAACTAGCTGGGGCATCATACATGCACGGATTTATCTTAATCCATGTTATTACCACACGCCTTACTCTGCCATAGCGTTCAATCGAGATGCATGCGCTCATTCATTTATTCTGCACCTAAGGGCCCCAGGCCCGGTTCTAAGCGGTTGGGCCGGGTGGGCCAGGCCCACCCAAACATGAGCCTGGCCCACCCAAACAGGAGCCTTGGCCCTCCTAGTGAGGGCTTGAAGGCAGGCGCGCAACGCCATGGGGCTCAACGTGCTTCAACCCCTGCCCCCCCTCCCCACCCCGTTGTGTGTGTCAGCCCGGGCTGAGACAGCTTCCCTGGCGCGCACACACACACAGACAGTTTTTGAGATTATCGCAGCCGCACCAGAGTACTTCACAGGTCTTTGAAAGACCATTTACATGTGAACAAGGCTTTTTTTTTTTACCCCTTCATCTCCACATGGCAAAGGCGACAAATCCTTTCTTTGACAACGTAACCTTTGCCTACTGTTCTGCTGCGTGGATATTTCTTTTTCTATGATGCGCAGGAGAAAATAAGTTTGCTTATTCCTATTCACCTTTCCTGACCCCTGCAGCTGCTTATCACATCAGGCTAGGACACTAAGTTTGACTAATGGAGTAGGTAAGAGAATGTGTTACTATTTGTTTTTCTTTTTAAAATCTGCACAGGCCCAGCAGGACACATACTTCGTGAGTGCTTCATTTAAACAGTTTTTACCATTATCATGGCCGATGCAGGACAACAATAAGACAATAAAAAAATGCCCAGATAACGCTGGTGATAAATGATCCTGCTGGAGAGCAATCATTTGTCTGTTAGTAGTTTTTAAATGCAGATGAACTGTATTTTATGTGGATAGCTCAGTGGGTTACTGCCTTTGTCACAGAGATCCTCGTGTTACTTGCAGTTCAGAAGTTACAATCCTAACATAGGACAGTGACCAATAAACTCTCACCACAGAGCTGCACACAAACATGAATGGTATAGTTAGAACTTCGCTTTCTTTTTTTGTGATGTAGTTAGAACTTCCCCAGTCTTTCATTATTCTAATGTTGCTAAAATGAGTATGTTTGGGCAGATATACTTTGCAGGACTACAATAAGACAATAAAAAAATGCCCAGATAACGCTGTTGATAAATGATCCTGCTGGAGAGCAATCATTTTGTCTGTTAGTAGTTTTTAGATGCAGATGAACTGTATTTTATGTGGATAGCTCAGTGGGTTACTGCCTTTGTCACAGAGATCCTCGTGTTACTTGCAGTTCAGAAGTTACAATCCTAACAGAGGACAGTGACCAATAAACTCTCACCACAGAGCTGCACACAAACATGAATGGTATAGTTAGAACTTCGCTTTCTTTTTTTGTGATATAGTTAGAACTTCCCCAGTCTTTCATTATTCTAATGTTGCTAAAATGAGTATGTTTGGGCAGATATACTTTTTTATCAGTAAAGCTGACCCCCCATGGAATACTCTTTAAATCCTGAGGTTGTGTTTCCCCAGACCAAACCCTCTTAAAATATCCGGCCCACCAGTATGGATGACATGTGATTCATACACTTTGTAATCCTCATTGGCTTATGTGACATTGCCTGTAGACTGATTTACATACTTGTATGATTCATTGTCTCTGTATAATGTGTGCGTGGTGTAAAATACTGACACACACTACACTGATATGAGTAGCACTATACAACAAATGAAATTCATATGAGATAGGGGCTACGTAAAGATGAGGGGCACTGTTGGAGGGTGGCAGTGAGGGAATCTGAGGAGGAGGTCAATAGGGGGAGGGGCTATGGAGCGATGAGGGGCACTGTTGGAGGGTGGCAGTGAGGGAATCCGAAGAGGAGGTAGTGGGAGGGGCTATGGAGCGATGGGGGGCACTGTTGGAGGGTGGCAGTGAGGGAATCTGAGGAAGAGGTCATGGGGTGGAGGGGGGAGCTAGGGAGAGATGAGGGGCACTGCTGGAGGGTGGTAGTGAGGGAGTCTGAGGAGGAGGTCAATATGGGGGGGCATGGAGGGATGAGGGGCACTGGTGGAAGGTGGTAGTAAAGGTATTTACGGAGAAAGAGGTTATTGGTGCGGCGCCAAAAAAGACTTTTGCATCAGCGCTGAAGCCGGCCCTGTCATGGCATTTCTGTTTTTGTTTATTTAATTAGCAGTCGGGTCATAAGGGCTCCTGTAGAACATACTTTGAAAAGAAAGTGCTAATTATATTTACTGCTATATTCAATGTTTTAAGTTTGAAGTTGATTGTACTAATGTTTTTACCGGGAAAAATGAAAGTGGAGCCCGATGGTGCCTGATATGGGGCTGGGGCCTAAGGTCAGCTGTGAGATAAGGCACTGGAGAGGAGCAGTGGATAATCAAGCCTGTAAGGGAGTGCGATGCAGAGTCTGTGGTCAGGAGGAGGTAGTAATGAAGAGGGATTCTCCGTGAAGGCTCGCATAAAGGGATCCCGAGAAGTGTCACTTGCCTGATACTCCCACCTCAGAAACCTCCTCTTCCCATCAAAGGAACATTACATGGAAAAAACACTTTTTAAGCGTGATAATATTTAGAGAGAGATTTGGAAAAGAGTGTGCTTTACTGGGCCTTGTAAGACTATGAAGAGATAAAGGAGGGCCCTGAAGCAGTCCTTCCTAGACATATATGCGACAAATTGAGCCCACAGTGGCCCACCCAAATGCACCCTTGGCCCACCCAAATAAAAATTCCTGGAGCCGGGCATTTGTTCCCTGTTATGTGTGCAGTGTTTTCCCTTACTGCTTCCAATTATGTTAAATTTCTGTTGTCATTTGCCCTCTTCTTCCTTTCAGTAGTTACCCTAGCCGTATCACACATGGGCATGTACCCAGACCCATGTAGCCAATCCGTTACAAATCCTAACCACGCGGTCTATGCTCTTCAAATGCCGACCGTGTAGGAGGCATATCATATCATGCCTTTTGTTTTGCTGTGTGTCTCCAGTCAGGGTTTCTAATTCTCACTCATTTCTTGATGTTTAGGTATTAATGTCGGGCCCACACTTGGGAGCCCCGCCATGATACTCTTCAGTTCTTATTATAATTAACGATGGTTCCCACGCATGGAACACGGGGGTAACAGTGCGGTTTATGTGCACTTGTACTCACCTAAAGCTCTCCCCACCCCATAATTGGATCATCTATCATCTGTATTTTTTAAGGTATGCATTCTTTCCTTTTCTCAGCAAAGGCCTTCGCACCAGGGTGGTGGGTTGGTCCCGCACTTACTTGCTATTGTTTTGAGCACCTACACAGTACTATCAATGATTATTCTGGAACTTTGAATATTCAAATGGTATACCACTGTGGTTGAAAATATAATGTCTCTTATGTTCTCTTTCTTTGCAATTCACAAGCGAGCCAGCATTGGCCTTTTAAATTTAAATTTAAGCTGCTATTTTGACAGCATCTGGACTATGCCTTTGGCATAGAAAAACCTAATGGCCCCATTTGGATATTTAGTTTGACGCCCTAGATTCATCCGTAATCAGCGATTACATGGTACATACTAGGCCTTTTAAAAATATTTTTCATGGTTTAGGTGTTTTGGACTGGTGATGTACATATTTATGTGTAGCACTATATTATTGTTTTTAAGAATGTACAGTTTCTGTGTCATGGTTCGTTCTGTTTTGTTCTTTTTGCCAGGTTTTCTTTCTGTTGTGTAATGTACTGTTGTTATATTGTGTTGTGTTTCTTACCATACGACGTGCCTTTTAAGTTGCGTTAACTGTCATGTTATGCTTACTTTTGTGTATCTGTATATTTATGTCTTTTCATATTGTCACTTTCAGCCCTAATGAATTTCAGTGCCAATTGAACAAAACGCATTGGCTGGAGCCTGTTTTGTGATACAATTGAAATAAAGGAAAATAAACACACAAGAATATTTGTCCATCTACATCTTTTGGAAAAGACAACCCAGTGGTGCACCTCTCCATAATCACTCACTTCTTAATCTGCTTCGCAGTTTGCACCCAACAGCAGCAGGTGCAGGAGTTGTGTGTGCACACTTCTATAGACTACTCTTACAAACCACCACAGGGAGGGAGAACATAGCTGTGAAGTGCGGCTCTCGAAGTCCGCTGTTGGTCGGTCCATTTGTGTATTTTTATTATATTGTATCGACTTTGCCACACCGGGGTGCTACACTGACATTAGAATGTCTCAAGGCAGTGCACACTTATAGAGGAAGTATACAGGGCTCATATCTGACAGCAAAGACCAGTCCATCGAGCTAACTGGCTATCCAATCATTTGGAGACCTGCTCCATTCATTAAGGTCAAGAAAACAGCTAAGAAAAATTGATAAGCAGAGGCAATCTCCTGAGCAGCCTGTCTCTGTGATTGGTTTAGAAACCGAGCGTTTAAGTATTTCAGTTGTGTTGCAGTTTGATAGTTCAGCAGCCTGCCTCTACCCCTTGGTGGGGGATTGAGTGGGCCCAGGATTTCCTCAATGATGCAGTATTCCTTTGGCTACCTGGACGCTTCCATGAGCATTCGAAGCAGATGAGGAAAGCAGGGAGTCACCATGGTCACAGACCTTGCACTAGGCATGAAGACGTGGGCAGCGCACTGGCTCCTCACTTTGCACCTTTAGCAACATGGTCATCACAGGCCTTTGGTTCAACGAATAGTAGATCATTTCCAGCTTATTGTCTCAAAGACATGCAGTTTGAAAGATGCTCCAAGTGGATCAGCGTCCACCTCACTGTACAGTTTCAAAGGTCCAGCCCAAGAAGACTGAATCAGTCTTTGTCTGCTGAAAGAGGGGTATAGGAATGCAGTAGCCTGGGTTTACATTCCCAGCTCAGTATTCTGGGGCTCCTCGCGAGAAAAACAAACTGTTGCCTCCGTACAGACCTAAACAAAGAACAAAGCAGGAAAATGATGTGACTATTGATTTGTTCTCAACAAGCAGTACTCTTTCTCCATTTTGTAATCAGTCTTTTTTCAGAATAATAAATAATCTGTATCAATGAGTGATAATACAATCTGGTGCACCAGCAACATTTGTGAAGCACCTTGTTTTACATCATTTGTACTAATGTTTGCGATGGGTTCCTCCAACGAAGATTGCAGGTAGTGATCATGACTATTTTATTTATTTAGAAAATAAACAGAAGGTGCTGTTGCCATCAGCCAGAGCCTCAGGACTCATTTTACATGAGGAGGCAAGGCAAAATTCCCAAACGCATGTAAGCACCCCAAAAGTTTGAAATTATGCAATCACTATCTGGTGCTCAAATTAAGCGGTCAAAAAGGGCTATCAAATTGAGACTAAGAGTGGGAAAATAAATACGTCTTCTCTCTCTAGGCTTACTAAAAGGGTGACCCTTAGGAACATCGGGCAACTGTATGAAGGGTTTCTATGAATTAGGAGCCCCACAAACTCCTGACAAAAATAAAATACACAGACAAATATAAAAAAAAAACTGGACTACAGAAATGCACTCTATGCTGGCACCACCACTGAACTAATGAAAAGACTCCAGACAATCCAGAACGCAGCCACCAGACTGATCCTGAACCTGCCCAAGAGAACCCACATTTCCCAGCACCTGAAGGACCTCCACTGGCTCCCGGTCCAGAAGAGATGCCTTTTCAAGCTCCTGACCCAAGCCTGCAAACCCTTCCACCACCAAGGACTCGCCTACAAGAACCACCGCTAGCATTTCCTCCGACCTCTCAAGAAGCTCCACTCCAGGCACCTTGCGTATGCCGCTGCCACTCTGGAGGACACTCCTTCTCCCATCTTGCTGCCAAAGCCTGGAACACCCTCCCCGTCCACTTCCGCACCGCACCCTCAGTGACCCCCTTCAGGAAGGGACTCAAGACCTGGCTCTTCAACTGATAACTGCTGCAAGTGCCTATATACCCTCTGGGGTGACACGCCACGTTATATAAATATGAATTGATTGAAAGGACAAAGTGAAAAATGGATGGAAAAAATGAACTGCACATCTGCAGAGTGTGTTGGAGGCTTTCATACTTACATTTGATCACCAGAAAAAACTACTACTTCCAGTCTGCTCATTCAACAGCAGGCCAACTATAATTTAATTCTTGTCATCCCAGACTCATGCTGCTTCTGCATGTGATTAAAACTACTGTTTTCAGCTAATATTCTAATTTTAACAAATAGAAGGGGTCAAGGTGTCTTCAGGGTCGAAATAAAATTGGTAGGAAGGCTTTTCCTCCGTGGGATTGAGACCTTTAGCATTACTGTTCTATAAATCACTTTAAAGTTATTGAATAACATTTATTGAGCAGCCCATTATCGAATCAAGTTTCAGTTAGACTTATAATTTGTAAATTCATTATGCTGAGAAGATCTTTTTTAGGTTTAACGTATTGTTCGTTGTTAATTAGAGAAATCTACAAAATCGAAGATAATGTTAAAGTCAGTATTTCTCTCACTGGAAGCCCTATGCATTACTGCCACGACAGAGGCTGTTCAGTGTTCCTTCTCCCATATAAAAAAACAGATGTTCTTCAAAATCTTCCGCTCCATCAAGGAATCCTTAATAACACTGGGTACCTGTTAATCTACTTGCCTTTAAGTCTACAGTGATGTCCTTCCCCAAAAATTATTATGCAGGCACAGTGTATCACTGACATTTAGGCACAGATTCACTATAGCCTTATAGCCCGCCGTAATGGGCTATATGGACTGTTAAAGGCCCACTTCAGCGTTAAAGGCCCGAGACGAAGGCGAGGGCCTTTAACAAGGGAGCGGGACTTTAATAGCCGGTATAGCCCTGCTACAAAGGGCTACAATGCTATTTGAACATTGTGCCACTAGAGGGCAGAATGTTCTAACAAATAAAACAAAGGCTTCAGGAGCCCGAGGGGATTTAAATCCCTTTGGTCTCCGAGAGGCGTTTGTTCAAACAACATTGGAATGTTGCTCTATGGGCCTTTACTGGCCTGTAGAAGCAGGGAGCACTCCATTGTATTCAATGAAGTGCTTCACATTCCAATGTTCTAATAATGTTAGCCCAGTCATTTCCTTTAAGCTAGTACTGTCATGTAAACCCCTTTTTACATACATTATCCCATCCACACTACAATAACGGTTATGAACTGGTGACCTTTTACCTAGTAGCTTGCTCCTGTCTCTTCAACACCAGGCTCTTAGGACTCTATCATAATCTCTGTACCTGACGTACATAAACATGTCCTCAGGCACGGTATAATTATTCTGTATAGTGGTCACCACTTTTGTTTTTCGTCCTTGGCCAACAGCCAGCTGTGCATGATCGCATTTATTTGGAAAAACATTTATCATTGTTTTCAAAACATTTAGGACTGTTTTCAAAACATATCAATTCCAGAAGAAACCCTGTAGTGACCACTCTAGTATATAAGACCCTTATTTCCCCCTGCAAATTAGAGGCAAATTCATTCCAAGCTGACACAGGGTCCTGCATGCTGAAACTTCGACAAACGGCAGTCTGACATCCCTTGCGTGGTGTCATCCTTTAAGCAGAGATGGGGTTCTTTGTTCTCAACCATCAGGTGAGGGGAATGATTCTTCCCTAGGGGTTTCTTGGCTACATACACATGCATATACATGCTACACATATAGATCTATGCTAGGTACATTTAGGCAAATTACTTGGGGAATATGCAAGTGCTACTGTTTTTATCTGAACTGCTTCATCTTATTAGCAGTCAGTCAAAAAGCTTTTATTTCGGTATAATACCATAAAAAGACATAAATAACTATTTACAATAAAAATAATTAAAATCAATTGCATTAGATATAATCCATCATAAACACCTTGTTTTAGAATTAGAATCCCATTAAAACACAATTGCAAGCATTATTAGTAAGGACAAAATAGAACAATATTCGGTCCTTAAATAGACTCATATCTAAACACACTTTCGCTACATCCCAAAAAAAATCATCATTGGGGACAAATTAATACCTCACATTTTGTAATTTTTTACACCTAGAGAACCACATGGAAAGGCGGAATCTAACCGTTGCCAAAACTATCATAGGGGAGGTGTCATATTTAAGGATTCTAAACACCTCCTGGTAGTCCCTAAGGCCCCTGGACTTACAGAGTTGAATGATCCATTTTTTCCTTGCCGTAGCGTAGAGAGGGCAAAAGAGGACAACATGCAACTCTGACTCATAAGTATCAATACATTCTGGACAAGAGCTCGTAAGACAAAGCGCATTAGACCATCTATGGGTGAAAGCCCTTAGTGGTAGTGAGCCATGTCTAAACTGAATGTAAAGTTTCTTGGCCAATGGGGGCTGAATAACGTCCAAAAACGCTTCAAAATGGGGACTAGTCTTAATGTCCAAGAAGGTGTTGGTTAGCCTACCCGAGAAAGCGTGTCATCCGCGAACATTAGGGCAGGTATCTTGCGCCCCGCTAGTATTGGGGAATCCAGATTATTAGCACACAATAAGTACTCAATCAACCCGTTGATAAAAAGGGAAAATAGTGTCGGAGCCAGAACGTATCCCTGCCTCACACCCTTTTCAACCGGAAATGGGCCCGAAATTTGCCCACCTCTCCCGTATCTCACCCTTGCATAAGTACCTTTATGCATACGTTTAAATAAATGGCAGAGATAAGGGGGAGCACCCATCTCCATTAATAATACCCATAATTTCTCTCTTTGGACCGTATCGAACGCGGACCGAAGGTCCACGAAGATCAAATACAAATTGCCAGCCCCCATAGAAACTGTCTTCCAGTAGATCAACTGTAGCCTGAACAGTTCATCAATGGTGGAAACTTTTGCTCGAAAGCCCGCTTGAAGAGAGGATACAATTTCATATTCCTCCATCCAAGTCAGTAATCTTGTTAAGAGCACACGAGCAAACAGCTTCTGTAAAACATCTATCAGGCTTATGGGGCGATAATTGGCCGGGTCCAGAGGCGAAGATTTTTTGTGGATGGGTATAATTTTGGCTCCTAACCATGTATGGGGAATTTCAAGGCCCTGCAAGATAGCATTGAAGTATACCCGGATGTAGGGAGCCCAGATTTTTATTTTGCTTCGATATAGATCACCCGGAATCCTATCAAGGCCCGGGGCTTTCCCCACAGATAGGGTACTAAGCGCCAACTCAATTTCCGAAAGGGTGAAGGGTCGGCTCTCCAGATCCACATGTTCCGGATGCGCCTCAACAATATCAGTTGGCCGGATTACTGAATCTAATCTACTATTGGTATTACTGAGCGAATAGAGGGGCTTGAAGTACTCAAGCCAAACCTCCTCGCTAAGATTGGGAATAATAGCAGACGGACTTTCTGCCGAACCAGTTCGGACAAAATTCCAAAATGCCCTTAAATCACGAGCTTCTAATACTGACTTCATACTTAACCACATTGAGTCCTCCCACTCAGATTTAGCCGCTTTTATCAGGTTTTTATAATGAACCCTCGCAGCTCTGATGGTTGCCTGAGAACCCTCTTTTACTTCCTTAATCAAAACGGACTTTGCCAACCTACAACTTTTGTTGTACCAGTGATCATTCTTTGGGGTCCTTGGCCTCTGTATGGTAGAACTATAAAAGTAACCAGCCAAACAACCCAGAAGTATAGTATGAATATCCTGCAGGTCCGAGAGATGATGCTGTAAAATATCTCCATTGGGACATAGAAGGTGGGAAACCTCCGCCAAAGAGCAGGAAACGGTGTGGTATAATTCCGCCAGTTTCGCCTCCTCAGTCACGATCCTTGCCCACCTGATGCGTCTACCACCTGCAGCTAAAACCAAATTGTCGCTGCTTGATGTTGCTATATCCCCAGGAACTTTACGACCACCAATATTAGTCACCAATTCTAGTGACAATAGATTGTGGTCACTGTCAACCCTAGGTATGACAGAAAAAGCTCCTAGATAGCCCCAAAATTCGACGTTCACCAGGATGTAATCAATGGTTGAGCATTTCCCGGGTCTATTAAACGCATAAGAACCCGGGGCATCGGGAAGAAGTCTGCCATTACAGGCCCTCAGGCAATGAAGAATAACTCTCTTGTTAAGTAGCTGTTTTTCAGGGTACACAGTGCAATCTGGGATTTTAAAAATGTCATCCTCATCAACAGTAACTGGGGTAATCCCAAAAAGGGGTTCAAAATGGCAATTAAAATCAGCCCCTAATATTTTGTGGGTCAAAGGGCGAAGAGAGTGTAAGATGGCGTCTAGGGCACCCAAGATCGATAGACCAAGCTGTAGCGGATAGGGACGCAAGTAAACATTAAGTACAGCCAACGAATATCCTGCGGGGAAAGTGAGTAACAAGCCTAAAATATCAGGGCACTGTGAGTCTATGGTCTTAACTGTACAGTCTAAGTGGGTGGCAACCCATACAGCTAACCCCCAGAGGGTCTACCCCTAGCTCCTTGGACCGCAGGAACAAAAAAGGACGCATAGCCCACCTGCACTGGTATGGACCGTAACCACGTTTCTTGAAATAAACAAATATCAAATTTGTCCATTAACTCTCCCCACTCAGGATTAGGGAGTTTGGACCCCAGGCCAGCCACATTCCAAGACCCTACTAGGGGTCTGCGTGTAGCTACCTGGGGTGGACAATCCACTAAGGGCTCTCAATCAAGAAAATGGGAAGAAGCTATCCGGTCTAGAAGAACAGACTCAGATAACCCTTGGATAGAACTGTTACTTTGGGGGGATAAAGGGATAGAAATTACTCCTGTCCCATTTCCATAAGCTGTATTGGGCACAGGCACCTCCATAGTACAGTCATCCTGAACCAAACCCCCTTTGGCATACATATGCCTTCCTTCAGTGTCCCTCAAAAGTGGTGGTCAGTCCACAGAGCTAAGTGCATCAAATGGGTTGGCAATCGGAATATTAAAGTGAGGTTGGTGGGTGGCTTGATGAAAATAGGGCAATTCCCTGGGGCTTGGAACACAAGGGTGCATGTAGAAATACCCTAGGTGACAGGTATCAATAGAGCCCATTTTAGTCTTCCCACCAAAATCCAGTATGTGGCCAACAACTCTCGGGTCCCTAAAATTGATTAGGACACAATCGCCCCCTATATCTTTAGATCTGGTCCCTAACCAGCAAACTCTACGTACAAAAAGAATCTCCCCCCGTCCTACTCCATCCAGTGGTCTATATTTAGATAACCAGTGAATAACTTTATTTTTTAGTTCAAAATAAGTTTCCCCCCTGTCACTTGATAAAGGAGGTACTCCCGTGAGCACCACCACATAGGGTGAAGCCTCAGGTGGGAGCTGCGGAAAGGGAGGAGAATTAGCCAAACCTGTTGTGCCTGAATTCACAACCGGGATAGGCATCAACCTACCCACCCCCAGGCTCCGTGGAGCACGAGTCTTAATGCTAGAAGATTGATCACGAAGGCCTGCGCCAATAGGGACCTGAGAGATGTTAGAAGAAATAGAAGGCCCAACAGCAGGTGGAGGTATCACTGGCATCACCAGGGGCAACTGGACTAAACCAGGTAATGTAGATTGGGGCGAGATAGAGGGAGCCTGTAGGGTAGGTTCACTAGTCGAGGATGGTAATCCCAAACCCTCCATACTACCAGGACCTTGCAAAACAGGATTTAACTGTTTTTTCCCAGCACCTTTGGTATTGATCAAGGTTACTAGTCTGTCGATCTTAGACGACAGACTTTTAAATAAAGCATTTAGAGTGTGGTCTATATGAGACTGCAAATCTATTAAAATATTAGTAACCCACACCGGCGGGCTTGAGATTGGTGGATGACTAACAGTGTCCAAGTAGTCAGGATTTATGGTGGAAGAAACATAATTTTTAACCATTTTTTTTAGCTTTTTTCCTTTTCTTTACCTTCACCCACCTTTTAAGTGCCACAGTAGATACCGGAGAAGAAGAGAGCGGACCAGCTTCTACTCGCACCATTTCCGCTGATATACTCTTGGCACAGGGTAAATGTGTGAAGGAAGGCAACATAAAAGACAAGGCTTCCGCCTCCACCTGGTTGAGGGAATCTACCGAACCATCATCCAAAGGGGGTGCAGATGGAATAGCGGGAGTAAGTGACAACTGCCTTTCGGTGTTTTCAATTGCCGTAGCTACCACCCCAATGGTTTGCTGTAATATTTTGTCAATAGCAGTGAGGCTCGGGAGCGGTTGATTCAAATTAGCAAGTTGCCTGGTCATTGGTCGAGCAGTCGGATGCTTACAATGTTTCCCCATGATTAAAACAGGAGTCGCATAAAACAGCTCCACCTTAGAGGTAATAACTAAATACCTAAACACAGGTAAGTTACATAAAGATAAAAACACTATAATAGCGGCTTTTGACTGATTATTCAGAACAAAAGAAAACAATAAAATAAATGGACGAATAGGGGACACAAAACCCAACTAACCCGGTAGTACCAGTAAGGGGGGGTGGCCTAGCCCGGCCTCCTTCGGCCTTTGACGGGCAAGGACGGGCCCGCCCTTGGCCCGGGCTTAGCCTGGGCTTAGCCCGCGCGCGTCCCGCGCTGTGGGAGGCGCCCTGGCTTATGAGGGCTTCCTGCCCTCAGCTGACGTCGTGCGCGCTCATCGCGCTAGGGCCTCTGGGAGTCGTAGTTCTCTTCCGCCGGGAAAGCAATGCCGTTCCCCTCACGGCTTCAAGGTAAATGGTGCCAGTCAAGTGAGGGAATGAAGCAAAGTGTCTGGAAAACTGCCATTCCCCTCACGGCAAGTGAGATTGTCTCGAGTTCGCGTCCCGCGCTGCGGGAGGCGCCCCTGGCTTATGAGGGCTTCCTGCCCTCAGCTGACGTCGTTAGCGCCGGTCGCGCTAGGGCCTCTGGGAGTCGTAGTTCTCTTCCGCCGGGAAAGCAATGCCGTTCCCCTCACGGTAAATGGTGCCAGGCAAGTGAGGGAATGAAGCAAAGTGTCTGGAAAACTGCCGTTCCCCTCACGGCAAGTGAGATTGTCTCGAGTTCGCGTCCCATCTGAACTGCTTATGTTCATCTTATTAGCTCTATGGTAGAAAGGTATCTACTATTTACTATATTGGTACTAGCAATCTCTTTCGTATGCTTCTGTCTCCTGATTGTTGCGGCAAATATGTTTTACACAACACTAATGCTGAACCAATAAATACTTATTGAAATGTCCTAATCGTCCTCCTGTGTATTTTCTGAAAATAAGTGAGCATGAGTGACCAAGCGAAAAGTACTGTACTGTTTTCCATGATCCCTGAGGAATCAGCGGTGCCGTGTTCAGTGGTTGCCAGAAACTACCCACACCACTGTAAGATACAGGGGGGTGGTATGGCACTGTAGAGCTAGTTCGTCTAACGGCTGACATATCCTGCAGGTGTGTCCGGAAGTGGTATGGACACCAGGCCCTCAGTTTAAGTCATCCAAAAGCGCAAGTCCTGGGGATTCCTAGGAACTACACGACATGTCAGCGCCAACGTTGGTTTGGTTCTTATATTAACAGGTAAAATCTGAGTAGTTAAGTCGTGCTTTCTCAGAAAGCCCTACTCACACCTTTCAGAGACGTCTGAAGTGGAAAGGGGAATCCACCTCAGCTGAGCAGTTATACTCTGTGTATTGGCTGAAGGTTTAAACAACCTTGTAAGGATAGAAGTTTCCCCACTTTGTGCAAAAATCCTAAATTTCTAAAAACATTTAGCCTTCTCTATTTAGAGAATGACTGAAGCCAAAAGCAGTGGTTCAGGGAAAGGGGAGGAGGACTTTGCTAACACTCTCAACATCACATAAAACTGCAGTAACAATTAAGCTGACAGAACAAGGCTACCCACAACAGGTGGCTGTGTTACCTTTGTGATGAGGCTCATGAGGTGTTCGGATCAGAGGTATTCTATTCTTGGGTTCAATTTCCACCTGCAGATCCAGTGACTAAATTGTTTCACACATACATTGTAGTTGAACCACCAGAAGAATACATTCCTTTCGAAGACATTGAAGTCCCATATACTTACCAGCAACGCAGAAACTGGTTTAAAGGTGCCCTCCCACACACAACTGTCATGAGACTCGGTCCACTCAGCACAGAAGGAGCGACCTGGCCGGTCTTAGCGACACATACGCCACATCCTGAGATAGATACACTACCAGTGAATGAAGTCTGTACAATATATAAAGACATAGTTCGGCTGTACGGACACATTGTCCAGTTCGTCATATTAACAGTCTAACCTGCGAGAAGTGCTCCAGTTGGTCCACATCAGACCACATTTACCACTAGCGCACGGACACTAAAATCACTACAATCCCCTCCAAACGGGAGCAAATTCCATTTTGGATAGCACAAAAAATTGCACAGCTGGAAGCAGTATTTCCCCCATACGAGTCCGCAGGAAAAACATAAAATGCTAACCATTTACTTGCCAATATGGGACTGGTTCCATCGATTGGTGATTGTACCTCTTGGGGAACAATCTTTGCTGCCTTTTACATCAGAATACACAGTACCCCTTCCATAGCAGTCGTGCCAGAAGTATTGAAAGAGATACAGAATGAGTAGGGGGCAGGACCTGCCCTGGACTTGGGCATAAAACTGATGGGTGATTTTGCCCAAGTCTCTGCAATCATGCTGAGCAACATGAAAGGGGAGGCAGCAGCAGTGGCTATACACCACCGCCTAAGGGAATTGGCTCCTATAAATAAGGAGCTGGAATTAGCAAAAATTATCAAAGAAACCTATGCTGCTTTAGGTAGAGTTAGTTTGGGAGCCAAACCAGGGAAGCCGCAAATGGCGGGTAGTCCCAACTAGGACAACTCAAAGAAAGCACCCACTTCTTCTAAAAAGAAATGGGAAAATAAAAACTATAAAAATAACAATTCAGAAAAGAATTCACGATCAAGGGTTGAGTCTCCCCAACAAGAGTCCTCTGAAAAGAGGTACACCCTTAGGAATCATGATAACATTAGGAAACCTGACCGGTATCGGGACACTGATACATGTTCATTTTGGGGTTCATCAAAAAACTCAGAGAGGGACGGGCGATCAGAACAAAAGACTGAAGATCGACCAAAGACAAAAAGGGAAACAGATCGTACTTCAGATTATATTATCAAACAGGAAGAGGAACCTAAAGCAAAACCTCAATTCAAAAAGAAGAAAGTAGCTTGCTTGAAAATTAGACTTGCCCAGGTTACTGAGGACTCAGCTTCTGAACGGTGAATGGGCTCTGACAATGCTAGAGGGCGAAAGAAGTAACAATAGCTCGCCAGAACCTGAAGGATTTTCTGGTGACAGCAGTATTGAATGAACGCATCACGGTGGAAACACCTGATACAAGAGTTAGTGTCCCACATCGATTACACAAAATTACACTCCAAATAGAGTGGCACATCTCAAGAAAAGTTAAAGGTCTCTTTTGGGAAAACTTAACATATGGATATGATATACTCGTAGCAGAAAAAGATTGTCCGCCTGAGTTTGTGATGGATTGGCCAAGAGGGGAATGCGTCACTATGCCTGCTTTCTCCCACCTCATTCCAGAATCTTTAAAACATTCATGAGCACAGGAGTGGGCGCTAGCATTATATCACATCCATGTAGGGTGAGACGTGGAGTCTACTCACCATGAAATCCCATTAAAATCTACTCCAAATCCACTGAGGCAGTACCCTAAACAACGCAAAAAGACAGGGCAAAGAAATCTTAGATCAACTTGAATGTCAAGGTGTAATTGAAACTTGCACCTCCCCAAAGAACAATCCTTTGTTTCCCATAATGAAACCTGACAACTCATATTGTCTAGTTTTCGATTATCAACATTTAAACACATGCACACGAACATTTGCGGTTCAAAATGCACATAGTGCCGCATTAATGAATAACATTGTGTGGAAGAAATACAAAATGACATTAGATATCTCGAATGGATTCTTCTGCCAAAATATAGCTCCAGAAAGCGGAATTTGACAGCATTTTCTGCCTTCGGCACTCAGCATCACTTCCGTCGTTTGCCCCAGTGGTATAAGAACAGCCTGGGGCTATTCTTGGCAAGAGTGTCTGAATTATTCCAAACATGTGACGAGGAGGCATTGTCCTATGTAGATGATATCTATCTGACGGACAATTAATTACTTGAACACTTGTGCAGGGTAAACAACATAATTATGGGATTCGCCAATTTGGACTACAAATTTAATTTCAAGAAATCAAAAATTGCCCATCTCAATGTCCTATTTTTGGGATATGAGCTCTCAAGTGAAGGCAAGAGCCTGGCAGCCAACTTTTTAGAAAAGTATGCGTTGCTCCAACCTCCAAAGACTTTCAATGGTTGCAATCCATCTTAGGATTTCTAAATTGTGGCAGAACATACATTCTGGAATAAGCAGGAGGAGTAAAACTTTTCTACGACTTAATCGGACCTGATTTCATACCACACCAGTGGACATAGCAACCCACAGATACTCTCCGTTTAGTCAGGCTGATATGATAGCATCAAAACATTTGCACACACGTGTGAATTCTACCAACTTGGTGGTCCCGGGTTTCTCAGGTTATACATATATTACTTTCAATGAAGAAGAGACCGTCCCAATTGCATAAAAATCACATTTATACACAAATGCTGAAATACGATTTGTGGCAACTGAAAAAATATTGACCGCAGTACAGATTGCTGTAGTGAGAGAAAGAGGACTAGCACAGGAGAAACACATTATTGTTGTAACCTGGGTACCAACTTTAGAAGCTGTTATGAAAGCGAGCATTCCAAATTGGAAAACACTGCATCCACGATGGATACAATGGGGTAATTTTCTCACTGCAACAGATGTAGATTCCAAATACGGTTCCACATTAAAAGCACAAGTGTTCCTACAGTACGGACAAGAAGACCCCCTCCAAAATGAAATCTTGCCTTTAGAGAAATAAGAATACATTATTTAAACTGATGGTTCTGCTTAGCCGACCATTGGACGTAAACAACAGTATAGTGCAGCATGTGCGATAGTGAAAGGACGTATGTGGGACGGTAAGTTCCATCCCCGCAAACGACTACGCAATCTTTAGAAGATTATACAGCACAATTGGCAGAGCTAAGCCCTGATACTAGCACTACAATATACGAATCAGGAATTACCCACACTGATAGTGTGCGATTCGTTTTACTGTGTGCAATCCTATAATGAATATCTTAATTTCTGGGGCCAGAATAGGTTTAGAAATTCCAAGGGTTGCACAATTAAACATATATTGTTATGGGAACAAGTGGTAAAGCTGAAAGCATGCCTGCCACTGGCTCACGTTATTCACACCTTGAGTCATCAACGTGTTGGCGTACATGTTGAAAGGAATTCACTGGCTGATGAAGCCGCCAAGGTGACAGTGCGAAGTGCTGCTGTTACCTCAATCGCTCGTTCTAGTATGAGGATAGACTAAGACATACTGATAGCTGTCAATGCCTCAAATAACGGCTCTACCATCCCAAAAGCTTTCCACTCAAATTTTCCTATACATTTGATGCGCAAAACACACGTATGCTCAAATTACAGGAGTAGGGGACAGAGTTATACCAATCATGGATCACAGATTAGGTTTAATTCCAGCTGTACACGAGGGTCTGGGCTCAGCACAAGCAGGAGTCACTGCTACAATTTCATTACTGAAGCGGCGATTCTGGTGGGCAGGTTTGTCTAAACAAACCAAGGCTTATGTCTTAAAGTGCGACATCTGCCAGCAGATGAAAGGTTTCACCGTAGCACTGCCACCACAAACACCATTACTAATTTCAGACAGACCTCTCGCATGTGTCTATTTGAATCACTGCAACCCCTTAAATTCAGATGGGGCTTACAAGTACACATTGGTGGCAGTGGATTCATGCACTAGATTTCTTTGGGTTTGTCCTCAGCGCTCAGCTGATGCTCAAACTGTTATAAAGGATTTGCGAGTCTTCATCGGGACATATGCAATTGTCATGTTGCTTTCCGACCATGGCCCTGCGTTTAGCTCTGGGACTTACAAAGAAGCCATGGAAAGTATGGGCGTGGCCTTGTGGTACTCCTCCCCCTACCATCCCGAGGGAAATTCGGTAGTGAAGAGGAAAAACTGAGACATCAAGCAATCCTTAACAGCAAGGGTATTAGGTGCTGGCGGTAGTTGGATCAATCACCTATGTGGAGTCCAGAGGGTACTAAACAATATGACAAGAAAATCCTTGGGAGGACGTACACCCTATGAGATCCTGTTTGGGACAGGAATGTGGGTACCTGACCTTGATTGTGCCAGCACAGTGGCGGATGTAAAACCATTTGAATTGAATGATCGTTTGGCTGTTTTACAGGAACTCAATGAATTCCGGGCATTAAAAAGCAATGTCCAATTAAAATGCACCACCACTGGGGAAGTGAAACGGTTTCGGCAAGACCTGTCTGGGTCCTGAAGATTGTGGACCTGGTCAGAAAAAAGATTGTGGACAAGATGTGGTTTGGGCCATCTTACAGAACACCTGTACCTGTCCTGGTGGTTCAAAGAACAAGAACTGCACTTCTTCCACCTCTTGCCAGCAAAAAAGAAAAAAGATTTGTCTCCATTGATCTGATCAAACCACACTATGTGGCCGATTCTCAACAGTAGGCCGCATGGAATCCTGGGTAGGTGCAGATCTCCTCTCACTCCCATACAGGAAGTTAAGATGGAAAGTCCAATACCATTTCAAGACTCCTCTGCGCAAGATGCCGGAGTGGCCAATAACGGAGTATGAATTACACAAATTACACCTGTTGAAACAGAACAACATCCAAGTGAAACTGAAAAGCAAATTGAAATTGGGCACAATAAAGAAATTTACATCAATGTGCCTTCACAAGAGCAACTGTCAGTTCTACAAACACTGCTGAGCTCCCAAAGATAGATCAAACCACGTCTGGCTACTTCATCAACTTTCATTACTTTTCTTCAGATCCAAGTGAGCCTGAGCAAATGCTACTCATTTTTAAAAATTAAAGATTCCGACAATATTATCTCTATCTGAAAAAGACTTACTTTGTGTCCCCTTGGTTGCATCTTTGGTTTGCATTAGGAATACTGTTCCTATTAATTTGGAATGGCATAGTAACTGTCTTTATCCTACTACTGAATGGACATTACCTCCCACAACGCTTTACAGTAGAACCTGTGAACTTGGTCCTGAAACCACATACGCCATCACACCATGAACAAAGAGACTTGTCCCTAGTGAACATTACAGCAGTTCCAGTACCGGATGGTATCGTTTGGGATAGAGTTTCATATAATGTATTGGGTCCTATTTAACATTTGAAAATTCCACACATATTTCAAATTTTATTAAATGATTTCATTACCCCGACTACACTCTCTGATGATTGGGATATTGGGACTGTAAACATTATGCTCTCAGATTTAGAACAATATGCTGCATTTTCTTACAGGGAATTGTATGAAGATACACCTGATTTCAACAGTATGTGTATTGTTACCAGCATTATGGTAATCACTTTTTGCACAGAGCTAGTGTTCCACGCACTGTCAACACTTACCATCAATGGGAACACTACCCAACATTACCGAAAGGTAGTTCTGCCACATTCACACAGAAAGTTGTATACCTTTCAGGGTTCAATACATCAGACACAATGTCATATTACTATAAGCTAGTGCAGACGAATGCAACTGCAAAGAAAATGATGCTGTCAAACACCAAACTTATATATTCAACACCCTTTATCTCCCAACTGTCTATACAAGGTTTTGACTATTGGAAGGGCATGATAGACACAACATCCATCTGGGGGACAAAAGATTAGCAGGTTCAGGGATTTGAGGCCTTATTTAGTGCTTGCCTCATTCCATTACAGATAATATTCCTGAACAGAACAGCGCAACAGAATACCTGCTACGGGTTTCCAAAAGTTCTGTGGTAAATATTTAATTACCGATACTATTTTTGATGCAGATAAAATATATTAAGAATAACTCAGTAAAATAAGAGGCAGAATCCGTGGTATTAGAGGTTCTGAAAGGGCTTTATTCCTTTACAGTTCGAACTGTAGGCGTCATATTCCATCACCACGGGGGTTCAGGAACTGAATAGCAATACATTATTGACAGGTAATCATTTTTATAGAAAAGGCATTACAGTGAAACAGATGCAGGAGGCGTAACAGCTGAAAAAATAGATAAAGATATGCATGCGTAACTAGAAATAGGCGTAACTAGGCGTAACTAGAAAACGTCATCATACATGATGTCACAAATGGGTGGATCCATGAAAGAATCCTGCAATGTCAGCAGAAATACTTGGCAGAGATGCGCGCGCAACCGCATGACGTATGATTGACGTGCAACTAGGGGGTGAAGGGGACTTGACATTTAGCTCTACATGTGGAGACAGAAGTCTGGGGGGTCAAGTCAACCTAATCCCAAATCATATCTAACATCCTATGTTTAAAGAACTATGTTATCCAAAAGGAAAGGTCTCTTGAACGAAATCTATTCTATACTGACTGTGAGTGCGTGTACAAGCGTCTAAGTGTCTACATGAGATGCGAAGGGCAGAAATCTTCCATAGTAACAGGGCTATGAATTACTTGCATGAAGACAGAGAAGCCGGGCCCTTTGCTCGGTAGCTGGAAGGATGTTTACTTAAACTACTAGACAGGAATGCATTGGATGAGGAGCGGAGCAGATAATCTTGAAGGTGAAATACAGTTTTTGGCAGGCAGACAGGCCGAGTCAGGCACCGTTAGCTGCGCAGGGAGTAGGACAAAGTTCATGGATACAGATGCGAGCTCAGACTGGAGCTGTCGAAGGTAGGAGGCAGAAAAAGGCTTGATGGCAGAATTCAGGGCCTACTCGCCTGAACTGCAAAATGGAGTAAATGAGCCATATAAAGTCGGTGGCCTTTCATACTTAGGAATAGAATATCCGGCCCATTCATGGCGGATCTGAAAGAGGACATGTTGACGGTGGACGCACATATGTTTGCGTCTTCATAACTGGAACTGGAGGGAACATACATGTACTTGTAGCTTATACATGGAGCCGTTGGGGTCTAAGATAGGGGACATAACTGATCACAAAATTCATATTTCCTCATTCCCTCCTTGTCCCCTACTGACCCTCAGGAGATATCAATCTTCATCAATCCATCGATCTGTTCATATAGCATCATTTGTTCTTCTTTCTTTATCCGGGATCTTGAGCGAAAACTTTGATGTGGAATACACGATGTGGCACACAGACCACAAATCGCTGGCCCACATTGTAGACATAAGCAGCAACTGAATAGTATGAGGAAGCCAATACCTAGGAAGGATAAGATCCTCCATCCCCAGGCTGACAACACGCTCCAAAACCAACCGGACCAAGTCAAGGTGCCTGGATTCTGGTGTATCTGGCTTACAATTTTGTGAAGACGGGTTATGGCTTTATATACAGATGGCGAATTTTCTGGGATGAATACGCAGCAACTTGATCCGATGACCCTACAAGCTCCGCCCCTATCGGCCAGGATGACGTCAAGGACAAGACGATTTTGAAGAACAACAATCCGCATCGCAGACTGCTCCTCTGTTAAGTTGCCTAAGGCGGAAGTAGTTTCATTTACTTCGGCTTCAAGGGTCCTAGTTAGTCTACGTATCAGCTTACTATTGGTGACTGTACCTATATAGGGAAAGAAACCTTTATTGAAGTCTGTATATTTTTCCCATGCCGTTTCAGTGTAATCGACAATTGGGAGATCTCTCCGTTCTCTATTGTGTACTAAATGGGTATTTCTGTGATAATCAGGAGGAGCTAGGAAAACAGGTGGCAGGAGGAATGCGATGTAACAGGTACCATCCCAATCTAGAGGCAGACGTATATATGCAGTCTGACCACATACGAAGTAGGAATGACGGGAAGCTCTAAAAGTAGACTTGCCATGATCACTGAATTCTATTACGGTGGTGCATTTACTATGGCCCATATGTATTGAACCATTCTTTCTTACACATAATTCTCCTTTAACTGGAAATACTGACATAGCGGGCAAAATTGGTGCAGTTTCGGATTCAACATTCAGGATCATGAGGTTAAGTGTAAAATTACCTAATCCATATACTTCATTTTCTAAATCAGTTCCTGTTCTCTTGGGAAGTCCCTCCTTGTTAGGGTAGCAGACTTTGAGTAAAACTAGGTTCAGGTTTCCCCATACCCAATTATCTTGATAAACTACTGAATTTGAATCTAAGGAATTAATTAAACTAAACCATGCTCCACAGGAGCCATTGTGTGTGAACGGATACGGAAAGAGAGGCAGAACTCCCTTATAGTTTTGATAGGGAGGGAGTCGGCCACATATCCAACAATTGGTAGCATTGCTGGTCTGATGGGAATGATGTAACATACTAATGAAAGTGTTATTGCGCAGCGCAAATCTATAGGACAACTCATGCGGGGGTAATTCACTAAAAGAATGTTCAGCAGTAACATTGTAAGCACGTTTAGAAATAGGGTAATATATGTGCAACAATATACTTGCAACGATGATCAGAAGACTTAAGAAAAACATAATTAATAAGGTCACTATGCAATGACTACGAAGTGATTTACAATACACGTGCTTTTTAAGCTGCATCTGTCGATTTCTTTCTCTACTCAGGTCTAGAGGATACATGTCAGAGACAAATTCAACCGATTCACCTTGGAGAGGACTTAAACAATCAAATTGTCTGACTTGCTAGACCTTAATTTCAGTTTATAAAGTTCTTTATCCGACGGTTCAACCAAGGGGAGCTTTGAATCAATCGGTGAAGAAATGCAAGGCGTAATGTTCACATCGGATGGTAGTCCATGAAATTTCTTGATATGACTCGAATGTAACCACCCTTTACGACCTTCGATCTTCACGGCTGTCCTCGTGGTCAGCAGAACGAGTTGAGGCGATTTCCACCTAGGATCCAGCTGAGTCTTCCGGTCAAAATTCCGTACCAGCACCAGGTCCCCGGGAACTACGTCATGGGGTTTTACCTCGGTGTTATCGGGAAAGGCTGCAGCTACCTGTGAACGACAAGATTGTAGTGCAGACATCAAGGAAGCCAGGTAATCTGTCAGCATATTACAGTCAACATCAGTTATTTTACGGGGTATAGGCGTCCCCCACATATTTGGTGGTCTACCAAAGATCACCTCATACGGGGATAGCCCTGTTCGAGAATGTGCTACCATTCTCATGTAAAAGAGTGCAACTGGTAAGGCTACTACCCAATCGACACCTTTCTCTCTACATATTTTAGACAATCTAATTTTCAGAGTTTGATTATGGCGTTCCACGAGACCTGCTGCCTCGGGGTGTCGGACACAGTGGAATTTCCATTGGTAACCTAACAAAAGTGAAACGTGTTTCATCAGTTCGGATGAGAACGGCTGGCCATTATCTGAGTAGACAACACGTGGTAAACCATACCGTGTGAAGAATTCTCGAACTAACTGTTTGGCAGTAGTAGGGGCAGTGTAATCTGAAACCGGGTAGGCTTCGGTCCAACGGGAAAGAGCACAGACAACTACGAGAACATATTTGAATCCTCGACATCGTTCCATCTGGATATAATCCATCTGGAGGACTTCAAAAGGGTGATCAGGAGGCTGAAATCCACCCTGTTCTACGGGAATGCTTTTACCTGGGTTAAACTGACAACAGATCATACAGGTACGGACTTTTTGTTTAGCTGCTGCTCGTAAATGTTTGTTGAACCAAATGTGTTGAATGCTATCTAGCATAGCTTTCTCTCCTAGGTGCGCTGGACTATGTATTGTGTTAATAATAACTTGAACCATGGAATCAGGAAGGAACCATACAGATTTTTCCTTCGTCATCCATCCTTGATCCGTTTGGATCCCTCCTAATTCAGTCCATTTCTTTATTTCATCTGGTGTAGCATGTGTCTGTATGTCAATTACGTCAAGAGCGGGATCCTTAACCGTCATGCAATGTGTTGGTGTCGGAACTATTGTCTTTGTCGTGTCAGTTGTGTGAGTTTGAGCAGTTTGTTTAGCTGTTCTGTCAGCTAGATCATTGCCTTGAGAAATGATATCAGTAACTTTCGTATGAGCTTTGCATTTCATAATTGATATAGCAGTGGGCAGATGAATTGCGTCTAATAGAGTATGAATGAGGGGTCCGTGCTGAATGTGGGCACCGTGAGAAGTTAAATAACCTCTCTCTCGCCACAGCACGCCGAAGTCATGTACAACTCCGAATGCATAACGTGAATCAGTGTATATGTTTACTTTCTTATTTGTAGCTTGAATACAGGCTTGTGTCAGAGCGATGAGCTCTGCTGCTTGAGCAGACAAAGTGTTAATACAATTTGTTTCAATGACTTCAGTGTCTGTTGTGACTGCATACGCGGCCACTAACTCTCCTGTACTTGTTCTCATGCATGAACCATCTACATACAACGTCAGGTCTGGATCTAACAATGGGACATCTGTCAAGTCTTGTCTGGGTTTCGTCGTGATAGTAATAACTTCAATACAATCATGTGCTAGTGGGTCTGTTCCGTTTACTGGCAAAAGTGTGGCAGGATTCAATGTACTACAACGTCTGATTTCTATGTGTGGCTGAAACAATGTTAATTCATAACCGGTAAGTCTCGCTATAGTCAAGTGTTGTGTTTGCGTTCGGTTCACAAGAACCTCTACTGCATGTGGTACTTGTACTGTCAATGGATGTCCTAACACTATGGCATCGCTTTGTCTGATTGCTAAAGCTGTCGCTGCCACTGATTTCAGGCACGCAGGCAGAGCCTGAGCTACGGGATCTAATGTACTAGAGAAATAGGCACATGGTTTGTGTGATCCTGCTTGTTCCTGAGTGAGTACTGACAAGGCAGTACCTTCGCGTTCTGTAACAAAGAGTGTAAAATGTTTATTGTAACATGGTGTTGCTAAAACAGGTGCTTGACATAAAGCTTTCTTTAAGCTTTCAAAGGCTTGTGTATGTTCCTGAGTCCAAGGGAGGACAGTCGATGTGGCCGCCTCCTGTGTTGTCAACTGAATGAGTGGTTTTGCTAGAAATGCATATTGAGGGATCCACTGCCTACAGTATGAAGTGAGGCCTATAAAAGCCCGCACCTCCTTTTGTGTCTTGGGTATTGGCATGTTAGTAATTAACTGGATGCGATCAGATGTAAGCTGTCTTCCCTCCTTGGACAGCGAGTGCCCAAGATAAACAACTTGCTGGACACAGAATTGCAGCTTAGAAGGGGACACCTTGTGCCCCTTTTCGGCCAGAAATTGTAAAACCGTCAGTGATGCTTTTTCACATTCAGGTTCGCTTCGAGCGGTGATCAGCAGATCATCGACATATTGAAGCAAGGCAGTGTTAACTGGCATGTGGATACTGTCAAGTTCTTGTTTCAGTGCTTGGCTATAGATGCTGGGGCTTTCTGTGAATCCTTGAGGTGCGCGTGTGAATTTAAAACTTCGTCCATTTAAACTGAATCCGAACAAGTATTGGCTTTCCGGATCTATTGGGACACTGAAAAAGGCATTCTTGAGATCAATTACAGTAAAGAATGTTGCTTCGGAGTCAATGGCTGTCAGTAATGAAGAAATGTCTGGGACCACGGGGAATTGTGGTACAATGCATTTATTTAATTCGCGCAGATCAATAACCAATCGATATACTGGCGGGGCCTTTGGATCAGTTCGTTTAAGAATCGGAATTATCGGGGAATTACATACATTGGAGTTAGTTTCCACAACCACTCCTTGGGAAATAAGCTCGTCAATGATTCGCAGTAAAGCCACTACAGCATCTGGTGGTAATTTGTATTGTCGCATTCGTGGTAGTACCACTCCTGTTTTTAGTGTGACACGATATGGTGTAATGTTCATGCAACCAACATCAGTGGGGCCTTGTGCCCATAAATGTGTAGGTAAATTCTGTAGTCTATGATCCATATCTCTGGACACATAGTGCCCTTTGAAATCACGTAAAAATAATCTTACTCCTTCCGGAGAGCAACATATTATAGCTCCTAGAGCTTTCAATGTTTTTATTCCTAACAGGTTTTCTGGACATGATTTAGTAAGCAATAAGTCTGTAGTCCGTGTCAACGGACCGACCGTGAGTGGAAGAGGTTGTGATACTTCATTAATGATAGGTTTTCCTGAAAACCCAAGGGAAATATTCTGTGAGCCTGAGAGGGGTGCCCCTGGAACTTCACTGCGTCGTATTGTTGTTCTGCTTGCCCCTGTATCAAGTAAAAACTTTCTATCTTGGCCTAATAGTTCACTATGTACATAAGGTCCCTCTTGATCTACAGGAACCTCGATAAGGGGTAAGCCAACTTCCCTCTCTAGGCTGTTTCATACGTATCGCTGATAATCGGGATAGTCAGTTTGTGCATACTGGTACATCTGTTGCGTTGTTGCTTGTGTGGCAGCAGTAGGCTGCTGCTGTGATGTAACTACGATCCGTTGTGGAGCCGCCTGCTGTGGAGCTGGCATGGACTGTTGTGGGGCTGGCATGGACTGTGCATGCTGCGGGACTCCTTGTTGATTCTGATCCTGTCTAGGTGGCCGTGGTCTTTCCTGTGTTTTACCTGTGGCGATATTATGTTTTAAGACTGGACAATCGTGTATATAATGACCTGGCTGTTTACAATAGTTGCATGTCCCTTTCACAGGACCTGCTGAATCACTGGACTGTGCCATACCCTTTTTATGACCGTCAACTGGAACTGACTGGGCAACAAGCATTTTCATTTTCGTGTCTTTCATGCGTCTTTGTTCATGGTCTTGTTCCTCTCTAATTCTATTGTGGTGATATTGTAACATCTGTAACATTTGTGACGGGGTGTTACCTTGCCAGGTACTCTCGAATTTCAATACTCTATTCTTAACTTGGGGCAGGGAATTTTCAACTAATTTTGTCACAAACAGATGTGGATATGATTCGCTACTTGCTTTTATGCCACTATTTATACCGAAACATTTTTCGAATCGAGAATAGAAATCACTAGTGTCCTCATCTTGCTTTTGTTTACAGGCTGAGATTGCACCCCAGTCTTCCTTTTTCGTAGTTAATAAACGTGGCAGTACCTGTACTAGTAAACCTGGTAGCGTTTTAGTCTTTTCCCCAAGCCCTGAACCTGGACCTCGGGCTCTTTCTTCGTTTTCTAATGCTGTCCAATCTATCTTTTGGTCTCCCACCTCCCAATCCTTTTCTTTGAGTTTTTCGTAAATGCCAGCAGGCATTAATACTTTTAATATTTTCATAATGTCGGGGTAGGTATATTCTCCCATGAGTAACATGTCTTTAATCTCACGGTGGAAACCCGCTGGGTCTTTGTCATGACTGGGTACCACTTTCTTCATTTCTAATAATTCCATTTTAGATATGGGTGTGTATACAAATACACGTTTAAACTCATTGTCATCACCTTTTATTGGGTGCACTTCGCGTAAGGGATTCTGTCTATCCATATAATACGTCGTTCTTTCCTTGATGGGCAGTGAGACATGTTCTGGGCATACAAAAAGAATATACTGGTTTCTGAATTCTAGTATTTCTCTAATTAAATCAGTACCTGAACCTCTCCATTTATTCGTGAGTAATTCAGTCAATATATCAGGTAAGGGACCAGGATCGGAGTGTTGGCTTTTATATAATATAAGGAGTTGTTGAATCATGTATATACCAGCTAAACGCTGTTCATCTGGGGTAAGGTTAAAAAACGTGTGTGCTAGTGCATCATCACTGTATTTTCCGGGACTGTCAGCCCATAGTACTGCTGATCTAGCTAATTCTTGTTCGTCCATTGAATCGAGCATATGATACCCCCTTCTTTCTCGGAGTAATTTGTCAGCAGCTTGGAATAAGTGTTCGGGAGATCTTATATTGATTATAGGGGTTTGGTAATTTCTGCTACTTTCTGGACGTGTCGGACGTATCGAATCATTTGGGCATCTAGTATTATAAAAAGATCTTCCTCTACCTACATAAGCCATCGTGTCCAACTGTCCTGTTGGCATTCCTGATTCTTCCCCTTCCCTTCTGTCTTGTTCAGGCTCGTCTATCTCTAATCTTTCTTCGTGTATTCGTTCAATTTCTTTGCGGATCTTTCGGCACATAGCTACTACACATAACTGTCTATCATGTTTCCCGTCTGATATATTCCGACCCCATGTGGTAAGTATTTGCATTTCTTCCGGATTTACCCCAGGCCGGTCTTGATTTCTGATCACACAGTTTATGAGGAAACGTAACAGTTGCCCCTGTACCTCCGCTTTCTGGTACTCCATGGCTCTGCTAATACTTTCGGGACCTCGCCCTGACTGGACAAAGTGATATATATTTTCTAAATGTGTAGTCATTCCTGGTAGCTTCGCTAAATATATTGTAGCTCGTCGGATACGTAATGATGCCAGCAGCATTTCGCCTGTTTGCCGGGCACAGGATCATATCTACAATCTACTAGAAGTTCCTTAAGCATGTCGGGATTTGGTAGTTTGGGCGTACGTTGGTGTGCTAATTCTCTAAAGGAAAATTTATTTCCTCTAGGTGGCGTAGAAAAGATGTCTGTCGTACCTCCTGTAGCACCGTCTGAGGTGCTGGGCGTGAAAGGATTTGTTGGATGTAAGACAGAAATTGTAGATGCGGGAAAAGCGGTAGAAACAGATGTGCTTGTCGGAACGTGTGTCGGAGTTTGTTGTTGCGGAGGTACAGACGGAGGATCTTGGCGTTGAACGCCATCGGCAAGCGGTCTATGTGGTGCGGTGTTAACATACTCGGGAGCTGCGTCATCTAGATAGGAGGAGAGGAAAACATCCTCTGCTGTTCTGGGATGCCCTTTGGGGTGCGCTTTTATCGGAAATAATGGAGGTGGCAAGTCCTTTGGTATCTCCGGAGTGGCCTTAGGTAACCCTTCGGCCAGAAGAGGATACATACCATTCATGAGGGCGTTTCTTTGTCTATCTACTTGTTCTGATTTTATTCGGGTACCTTCCTCAATTAATAGATTTTCTCGGACTTTATTTGAATTCTCCTTACCTTTTTCTTCCTGTCTGAGCGCTTTTTCTGTACGTCTATATGATTCTTTACGCCATAATTCAATGGCATCTTTCTGTGATTGTCTAGCTTTCTTTTTCCATAACTCTTCTTCTACTCTCATGATGCAATCTGCATCCCAGGTCCCAGCTGCGGGCCACCTCTGACTTTCTGGTAATTCCTTGGTGTAATCCACCCATAAATCAAGAAATAATACGGCGTCTAGGCCATGTTTATGATACATGAAGTACCCTGGAGTGTCCCTAGGAGGAATGGGAACAGCTTCTTCGAGTACCCCTTTTCTGGTTTTGATCTGTCTTAATTTCGAAAAGAGCGGCATTTTGAGATCTGGTTTGATACTTAATCTTGAACACACTTGATACAACTAGACACAATAATGAACAATCATTCACACCACAACATGTAGAAAGTATTTAAACATTTAACATTTAACATTTAACGAACAAAAATGACTATAGGGAACTAGTTACTTGGCATAATACTTGACACTAGATGATACTGGATTATATATAAGACTTACAAGATATACTGCTAAACAGTACAGATACACTGCTGAAACAGTGCAGACCGGATTTGTGTACCCAAACCCGTCTTGACCGGCACAACCTATGTGCACGTCTAAATGCCTCCCCGGCAATGGTACTCACCGGGTAGCTCGGAACGGAAGGCCTCGGAACTGAACTGGAACTGGACTGGACCGGACTGGACTCGACTCGACGCGGAACTTCGGAACCTGGTGGGCCTCTGTATACCTCGGATCTTGCTCTCTCAGCTAGGCTCTGGTCGGGATACTTCGCACTTCTCACCGCCTCGTCTGGGTGTTGATCGCAGCCTCAGTCACCCCCGCTTGGCAGGAGGGAGATACAGGAAATCCTGCGGGTACGCGTTGTTGTCCGTCCGGCTGTGGCAGGAGACAGGGCCTGCAACGCACCTCCGGCGCGTGAGATGAGAAAGTGTCCCTATTCGGGCGCCAATTTATGTGGTAAATATTTAATTACCGATACTATTTTTGATGCAGTAAAATATATTAAGAATAACTCAGTAAAATAAGAGGCAGAATCCGTGGTATTAGAGGTTCTGAAAGGGCTTTATTCCTTTACAGTTTGAACTGTAGGCGTCATATTCCATCACCACGGGGGTTCAGGAAGTGAATAGCAATACATTATTGACAGGTAATCATTTTTATAGAAAAGGCATTACAGTGAAACAGATGCAGGAGGCGTAACAGCTGAAAAAATAGATAAAGATATGCATGCGTAACTAGAAATAGGCGTAACTAGGCGTAACTAGAAAACGTCATTATACATGATGTCACAAATGGGTGGATCCATGAAAGAATCCTGCAATGTCAGCAGAAATACTTGGCAGAGATGCGCGCGCAGCCGCATGACGTATGATTGACGTGCAACTAGGGGGTGAAGGGGACTTGACATTTAGCTCTACATGTGGAGACAGAAGTCTGGGGGGTCAAGTCAACCTAATCCCAAATCATATCTAACATCCTATGTTTAAAGAACTATGTTATCCAAAAGGAAAGGTCTCTTGAACGAAATCTATTCTATACTGACTGTGAGTGCGTGTACAAGCGTCTAAGTGTCTACATGAGATGCGAAGGGCAGAAATCTTCCATAGTAACAGGGCTATGAATTACTTGCATGAAGACAGAGAAGCCGGGCCCTTTGCTCGGTAGCTGGAAGGATGTTTACTTAAACTACTAGACAGGAATGCATTGGATGAGGAGCGGAGCAGATAATCTTGAAGGTGAAATACAGTTTTTGGCAGGCAGACAGGCCGAGTCAGGCACCGTTAGCTGCGCAGGGAGTAGGACAAAGTTCATGGATACAGATGCGAGCTCAGACTGGAGCTGTCGAAGGTAGGAGGCAGAAAAAGGCTTGATGGCAGAATTCAGGGCCTACTCGCCTGAACTGCAAAATGGAGTAAATGAGCCATATAAAGTCGGTGGCCTTTCATACTTAGGAATAGAATATCCGGCCCATTCATGGCGGATCTGAAAGAGGACATGTTGACGGTGGACGCACATATGTTTGCGTCTTCATAACTGGAACTGGAGGGAACATACATGTACTTGTAGCTTATACATGGAGCCGTTGGGGTCTAAGATAGGGGACATAACTGATCACAAAATTCATATTTCCTCAGTTCAAGACCTGAAAACACCACCCATCCTCTCGCCCATACCTATTGAAGGTATATCAAATGATACACTGATTAGTGAGGAGGTACTAGGTACAATGATACAGAATGGTACATACAATTCATTAGCTCCCAATTGGAAGGGTTGGTTGGTTTGGCCTATCAACACAAATGGATGTCAAACAAGATTTCCGGTTACCACCAGAGGGTTTAGCATCCATAGGCCTTACCCGCGCTATGTACACACAGACGACCCAGGGGTAGTAACTTCTTATAGAGTTGGGAAGTTGTGCCTAGAATGGCTAAAAAATCTCAACACTACAACAGGTGAAACAACACTTGTCCCATTTGTCAGACAACATGGATCTTAGAGATTTTTTGCTATGTCCCAAGAAACCACGTAAAAAACGCTTATTTTATGCCGTCTACAATGAACTTTTGAAGGTCTCCCAATAGGATGCTGCTGAGAGATTACGTGAGATTGATAGGATTAACCTAGAAAAGGCCTTCCTTGGCTGTGGTAGACAATGGTATGACTTACTTCACGTATTTATTCACTGGGCAACATTGTGTCCTCTGCAATTGACATAATGGAACACGATTTGTCTATTTACAACATGGGCAATCTCAATTGCGCTCCATTATGCTTTTGAGTTGGAGGCTACAATCGCTGCGTTCTGGCCACGTGCCATGGTGGTATATTAACAGCTCTAATCTGTTTTCGGCTAAGTTTACCATGGCACACAGAGATGCAAAGTACACCATGCTGCTCATTGAAAAATTATAGAAGTTACGTTTTACAGTAGCATAGTCACCATAAATGGAATGGTTAATTCATTGCTAAATCACACTGACAATCATCACATTCCGGTTCCAATACTGCCTTAGACACATCCAAGTAGGCAGTTATGAAGCGTTGGGTGAAGGGTAAAGGAAACTTGGGAGTTACCGTACAGATATAGGTGTAGAAATAAGGACACTGAAGTTTTCTTAAGTGGAACAGACTTTGAGAAGGCTTAAAGTGGATCTTTAGTGTGTAAGGAGGACTGGCTTCATGGAGCGTGTAATGCTTCGAAAGCAAACTTATCTTACTACTTCAAAGGCTCCCCAGGTGCAGTGATTCATCCAGTTTTCGAGTTACTTTTGGAGGGGAGTTATTTAATGTTGAATGATCAAGGCTGTTGTTGTGGGATGGCGCCAGGCATCGCATATCTCGTCACAGTAAGCCTCAGGGTGGTTTATTGTAAGCAAGTATTGTTTCCCCCAGCCGCACAGTTAGGGAGGCACCACTGTGGCCTTCATTGAATGTTTCCAGTAGAAGGTTTGAGTTGCTGAGCAGACTGAAAGCCATGTTGTTACAACAAAATGTGGCCTTAACTTCAGCCCAAGAGACTTTTGATCTCCAGGTTGAAAGGTCTTCAGCAGAGATACAGGCCCTGGGCCGTACGAACTTCCTGATCCATTTCCGAAAAATGGTTCATCGTATCTTTAACATGTATGATACGAGTGCGATCGTACAACTATTTAGGCATCTTGGATCGAGTCTCTTAACCACCTTTTAGGCCATCTTTGGAGTAATTCCAGCTTTCATACACTCCATACTTGGAAGCATTTTTGGAGGGCTTCCTTTGGTCATGCTATCAGTGGCGGCCATTCTGATTTTAATACTATTGCTGCGCAATGGACATCTCAATCCCTCAAGACATGGAGAGAACAGCGCGAGAACGATATTGACGTGAGCCTATGGTGTTCTACCTGACTACGCCTCGGCTTCACGAGCTGAGTGACCATTGGTTCCTGTCTGTTAGACCAGTCTGGCTAAACTGTGTCCTGCCTGTGTTGCACTGCCTCTTCTGCAGATTGGGATGCACGTTGGATCTGTGTCTGACTCTTTCATTGGTTGCGCCACCAGACATAGACCTGCTCCTGGAGCCCTTGCAGGCCCACATGTACAGTTGTCCACAGCGTATTCCCATGTTGATGACGACATTCTAGAGCCTCCAAGGGATGCTTCTGGTCCTGTTGGCAGGGAAATCAACTCTGCTTTAGAGGTACAGGCATTGGTTCCAGGCTTGCAAGCACCTAATTCTTCCCTCGGCGGCTGCTGTGGAAACCAGAGAGGACCATCTTTGCTCACTCGACATTATATTGGAAGTACTGGAGGGATTGCCACCTGCGAATGCAATGTTCAACGATGTTGAGTATTTGGCACAGTCTTTATTAACAATCTGGCATTTCCTGTGCTGGGAACAATTCGGGATTTTTAAAAGAAATTCCAAATTGAAGGTCAAAACTGACTTTGTTTTGTTTTTTCTTCTCTGCTCTGACTGAGAATAGTTTCTTTCAAGGTGTTCAGTGTAATAATAACCACTCATACAAGTTTTGAGGACTTTTTAAACATTTTTAGGGAAAATTGCTTTTCTTTTATGGAAACCTTTTACAGGCTTTTAATGTGCTTTTAGTATTTTAATTATAAATGATTTGTATGCTTTTACTTGCCTTAGCTTTATCATTATCTAACTGACCCTGTTGACCTTCTGATGAGGAGTGGGTGTCATGTTCTTTAGGCTAGTTCTGTCATGTATACCCCTTTTTACATACATTAACTCATCCACACAACAATAATGTTTGTGAAAAGGTGACCTTTTACCTAGTAGCTTGCTTCTGTCTCTTCGACACCAAGCTCTCAATATCATAATCTTTGTACCTGATGTACATAAACATATCCTCAGGCACAGTAAAATTATTGTGTATAAGGGTCACCACTTTTTTTTCATCCTTGGCCAACAGCCGGCTGTGCATGATCCCATTTGTTTATAAAAACAATTATGATTATTTTCAAAACATTTATGACTGTTTTCAAAACATATTGATTCTAGAAGAAACCCTGGAGTGACCACTCTAGTATATAATAGACTTATTTCTCCCTTAATTAGAGGAGAATTCCTTCCACGCTGACAAGGGGTCCTTCTTGCTGAATCTTCAACACGCAGCGGTCTGACATCCCTTTCAGGTTGTCATTCTCAAAGCAGAGACGGGGTCCTTCGTTCTCGATCATCAGGTGAAGGGGTGGTTCTTCCCTAGGAGTTTCTTGGCTACATACACATGCATATACATGCTACACAAATAGATCTATGCTACTTACATTTAGGCAAATTACTCAGGGCACGCATTTTAGGAATTTGCAAGTGCTACTGTTCTCATCTGAACTGCTTATGTTCATCTTATTAGCACTATGGTAGAAATTTTACTATTTACTATATTGGTACTAGCAATGTTTTTCGTATGCTTCTGTCTCCTGATTGTCACAGCAAATATGTTTTACATATGACTGATGCTGGACCAATAAATACTTATTGAAATGTCCCAATCGTCCTCTTGTGTATTTTTTGAGAATAAGTGAGCACGAGTGACTGAGCGAAAAGTACTGTACTGTTTCCCACGATTCCTGAGGAATCAGGGGTGTCATGTTCAGTGATTGCCAGAAACTACCTATACCACTGTAAGATACAGGGGGTAGTAGTGGCACTGTAGAGCTAGCTAAAGGCTGACATATCCTGTGGGGGTGTCCAGAAGCAGTCTGGGTACCAAGCCCTCAAGTTTAAGTAATTTAAATACGCAGGTCCTGGCGATTCCTAGGAACTACACAACAGCCCTTGCATCACGCAAGGCGATGTAAGGCAACTCAAGCCCTTAATTCAGATTTACTAAGTCACATAAAGCCACCTTATGTTGCTCTGCGTGGCTTAATAACATCCTTGTATGGCTGCGTGAGGTAAGAGCTCAAGAGGGGAGAGAAAAGGAGTTGGCCTAACGGCTAGGGCAGTCGATCTCGAATCTGGGGAACCGGGTTTGTCTCGGCAATGAACCTGAGCTTCCTCATCATTGCTTGTTCAAAATCAATGATAATCTTTTTGGGGCAGTAATTGTTAGTTCACTGTTTTATTTGGGTTTGGAGTTCTATCTAGGTAGTTGTTTGTTTATTTGGCAGTAATGCATAGATGAAATTCCCCTTGGATGGTATAAAGTTGGTAAAATGGTTTGGGGCATATTTTAAATGTCCCATCCATCATCATCCATCATCAATGCTTCACATTGTCCCAGTTTTAATATGTTTGTAGGGGTAGCAAAGATGATAATTCATTTTTCATGAATTTTATTGTCATATAAAAGGAATTTTTCCTATTTGGGTGGTAATGTGAGCTGAGGTTGAAATTCTACCTCTCTAAGGGCCTTATTTTGACTTTGGCAGTCTCGGAGCGAGACCGCCACACTGTCTCCCCGCTCCAAAGTCGCCAAAGCTATTTAAGACCGCCTGCCGGAGTATGACTTATTTTTACTCTGGCCGGTGTTTTTTTGGACTGTACCACTACGGTGCCTTTGAAAGAGGCACCACAATGGGAGCGTCAAAGGCAGTTCCTGCACAGTCCATGCCATGCAGGAATTAGGGGTGCATGCACACGGAGGGGCACGACATGTGCCCTGCTGCATGTACACCAAGGCGCTGAGGCAAGAGGGGGCCCTACGTTTCCTTACTGCCACACTTTTCATGGCGGTAGCACCTCCATGAAAAGTGTTCCCGTGAGGAAACTCTCATATGTTTTGTGGTGCTGCGGTGACACTGCCAGCATATTAGGAGCCTCAGACCGCTGCATCACTGACAGGGATCATGGCAGCAGCAGTGGTCCAGTGGTGATCGAACCGCTACAATCTGAATGTGGGGGTGGGCTCGCACCATGGGTTTAGGTGTTGGACCCCCAGACTAGTAAAACCGGCTTAAGTGTTTTTGGGGCAGGTGGTATTTGAGTGGTGGCTTTTTTGTTCTGGAAATTAGATGTTTTGAAGTTGGTATTACAGTTAACTGACCAGTTAAGTGCTCCTGGACATGGAGAAAAATATCTTTTCAAATATGAGTTGTTGGTTTTTGGAGCTGGTGCTTGCTTCCTTAATGTTTTCTAGTACATCTCTAACTTCAATTTCAGTGACGTGGCAGGGTTATGTTCTTTAACACTTATAACTTGTTTCTCTAGTTGTTGCCCTCTCATAGCAAGCATTTTGATTAATATGAGGTACATTTCCAATTGATGTGGTTAGCGGATGTTTTCGCTTGGCTGTATGTGTACCCCATATTGCATAGCAAAAGTTTGCCCTTTTGTGAAGAGATAACATTTGCACCTTCTGTCATTTTCTCAATTGTTCTGTAATTGTAAATGTAGAAAGAGTTAAATATATGTTTTATACATTTTTTACATGATAACTTTTTCAATTTTTTTTACAAACCTACATATATGTTGTACTTTCAGTTTCTTGCTTTGTTGAGAATTTTTTTATTGTATTTCACTGTTTTGAGCTTGCTGCTTTCTCCTGTTGAACTAAAAAATCATGTTAATTTATGTTTGGGAAAAGTATGGTGTTTAAGAATGGTAATGTTGAGGATAGGAATGTTTTAGTTGTTTAATTGTTTGCTAATTTGCCTTTTAAGTAAACTTGGGATATTTAGTTGATTTTGGTTGTTATTTAGTGAAGTTTGTTTAATTGAAGTTGGTATAGTCTGTAGAGAAGGAAAAAAGATACCAACATAATTATTAATCTTATTATTTAGTGTATATTAATTTTAAATTTAGTTAGTTAAATGTTGAAATAAATTAGAGAGTATGCTTACTTTGTTTTGTTTGTGTTTAATTTTGTTTCCCAAAGTTGCTGTGTTCTGCGAGAGATCCGTCAAAGTTTCATTCTTCTCCAGTATTTGCAGTTTTAGAGGTAGTTGTTCATTTTTTGGCATCTTTTATATTGTTTATTTAATTGGTTGAAGATTTGTATAGGTTGATGTTGTTTGTAGTTTTATTCCATTGGTTGTTGTAGTATCTGTTTAATAGTTATTTTAGTTATGCCCTCATTAGAAAACGCGATTTAATTTTGTTTAAAGGTGTATGTGGTAGTAAATGTGTATTAATTAAATTATATGCGTTTATATTAATTAGCTAAAAAAATGATATTATTTATTGATATTTATAAATTGTATTTGTTTGGTACATAATGTAAAGTAAAAAAAATTGAAATGTTAATTTATAAATTAATAAAAAAAATTATTTATACGTGGCATATATTTTTATATTTGTAATTCTTTTGTAGTTGTGTAATGTAATATTTTGTTTAGGTATTTATGTGTTATTACAATATTTAAGTAGTGAACATTGTTAGTTTGAATATTTTTGTTATTTTCTATGTTTATTAATGACAATATTTTTGCTGACAATGTTTGTGTATTCAATATTAGTAAAATCTTCTTTTATGCTGATATTTTTTGGTTGATATTAGTGTATTATCAAGTATAGGTTGACAATATTTTTGTTGATAATATTAGTGTTGTGATAATTGTCTAGGTACACATTCAAAGTAACGATATTACATCAGTGAGCCAGTAGACACATGGCAGGCATACAGATATTCTGCTTGGTAATCTACATATGCCACTTCATCAAACAGAGAGTTCTGTGCTATACCTACATAGCTCTGATCAATATTTAAGGCCAAAATTACCCAAATATGGCTGCTATAATCCAGCAACCCTTAGATAAAGGAGGAACTTTCACCATAACTTCCTGTTTTTTCTTTTCTGTATCTATGTTTTCCCAAGCTGAGGTAGGTAAAGGCCTTATTAGGAGTTTGGTGGTGCGGGAGTGGGACCGCCCCGCTCCCACACTGCCAAACCGATGTAGGAATCGCCTGCCAGATCAGGGGTTTTCTTCGGTTTATTACTATTATAATATTTGACATGTGACTTCTGTTTGTAGACATGTAAGGGTATTTGGTTGTAGTGTTATTTTGTAATTATTTGTATTACTTTCTGTATGCAGGCGGTATTTATTTGTATTACTTCCTGTAAATAATATGTCGTTGGTATATCAAAGGGAGGAATTTGTGCAAAAGGAAAGATCCATGTAGTGATCTATATGTGGGGACATTTTGTCTTGCGCAGCTTGTGGAACCCTGACATTGTTATGTGAGATTTCCATGTGCTGGGTAATCGTGAGAAAGACAGTTGGAGATGGACTGCAACGCTACCAGCAGCTTACTTTTCTTACCCTCTTTCCTATCCATTCTTGAAGTATCACCCCTTTGCCACTCAATGCTACATAAGGTTTGTTCTGGAATCGTCGGCGCCCAATCCAAGGTGGCATCTCTCAGTGAGCCGGCAATGAGGTTTCTACTGCTATAGATCAATCAATCAAGGAATTTGTAGAGCGCACTACTCACACGTGAGGCTCTCAAGGCGCTGGGGGGGGGGCGCTGCTACTGCTCAAACAGGTCTTGAGTAGCCTCCTGAAGGTTAGTCTTGGGTCTGCCGTAGGAGGATGGGGAGGGTGTTCCAGGTCTTGGCGGCGAGGTAGGAGAACGATCTGCTGCCGGAGGTCGCTCTTCGGATGTGGGGGATGGTGGCGAGGGCGTGGTCGGCAGAGCGGAGCTGGAGGTTCGGGGTGTAGAAGGTGAGTCGTCTGTTGAGGTATGCTGGTCCGGTGTGGTGGAGTGCCTTGTGTGCGTGGGTGAGAAGCTTGAAGGTGAGCCTCTTGTTGACAGGCAGCCAGTACAGGTCTCTCAGGTGGGGTGTGATGTGGCTGTGTCGAGGGATGTCGAGGATCAGGCGGGCCGAGGCGTTCTGTGTGTGTTGTAGTCATTTCAGCAGTTTGGCCGGGGCTCCTGCGTAGAGGGCATTTCCGTAGTCCAGCCTGCTGCTGACGAGGGCCTGGGTGACCGTTTTTCTTGTGTCAGTGGGGATCCACCTGTAGATCTTGTGGCGCATGCGGAGGGTGTTGAAGCAGGAGGGTGAGACGGCGTTGACTTGCTTGGTCATGGAGAGTGTTGAGTCGAGGACGAACCCCAGGTTGCGTGCGTGGTTGGTGGGCGTTGGTGCTGCTCCCAGGGCGGTCGGCCACCAGGAGTCGTCCCAGGCTGAGGGGGTAGAGCCGAGGATGAGGACCTCCATCTTGTCCGAGTTCAGTCTTGTCCGAGTTCAGCTTCAGACGGCTGTTCTTCATCCATTCGTCGACGGCTTTCATTCCTTCTTGGAGGATGGTCTTGGCGGTGAGGGGATCCTTGGTAAGGGAGAGGATCAGCTGTGTGTCGTCGGCGTAGGAGATGATGTTGAGGTCATGAAGTCTTGTGACGTGGGCGAGTGGGGCCATGTAGATGTTGAACAATGTCGGGCTGAGGGATGATCCTTTGGGTACGCCGCAGATGATCTTGGAGGCTTCGGAATGGAAAGGGGGGAGGCGGACGCTCTGGGTTCTGCCGGAGAGGAAGAAGAAGGTCCATTCCAGAGCCTTGTCTCGGATCCTTGCGTTGTGGAGGCATGTGCATAGGGTGCGGTGGCAGACCGTATTGAAGGCGGCTGATGGGTCCAGGAGGATGAGGGCTGTGGTTTCACCATTGTCCAGCAGGGCCCTGATATCATCGGTGGCTGCGATGAGGGCAGTTTCGGTGCTGTGGTTGCTGCGGAACCCGGACTGGGATGGGTCCAGGCTGTTGTTCTCCTCGAGGTAGCGGGTCAGCTGCTTGTTGAACGTTTTCTCGATGACCTTTGCCGGGAACCGGAGTAGGGAGATTGACCGGAAGTTCTTAAGGTCCCCCAGATCTTCCTTGGGTTTCTTGTGCCAGGCGTTGAGCTCGGCGTGCTTCCAGCTCTCTGGGAAGGTCGCGGTCTCGAAGGAGATGCTGATGGCCTTGCGGAGATGGGGTGCGATGGTGGTGCTGGCTTTGTTGAAGATGTGGTGTGGGAACGGGTCTGACGGGGAGCCGGATTGGATGGTGTTCATGATTTTGATGGTGTCGTCGTCGTTGATGTTAGTCCAGGTGAGCAGGTGGTCGTTGTGGGTGGTGGTCGTGGGTTCTGAGATGTCGTTGGCTGTCGTGGTGGTCTGGTTACGAAACTGTCGTGGATGTCTGTGATCTTGCGATGGAAGAAGGTGGCCAGGGAGTTGCACAGGTCTTGAGATGGTGGGATGCCGTTGGTGTTGGAGCTGGGGTTGGAGAGTTCCTTCACGATGTTGAAGAGCTCTTTTCTCTTGTGTGCGTTGTTGTCGAGGCGCTCATTGAAGGAGGTCCTTTTGGCGGATCTGATTAGGTGATGGTGTTGGCGCATGGCGTACTTGAGGGCTGCGTGGTTCTCCGGTGTCTGTTCGTGGTGCCATTTCTTCTCTAATCTTCGGCACGTTTGTTTGCAGGTCTGGAGGTCCGCAGAGAGCCAGCTGGCATTCTTGTTGGTGTGTCTGTTGAAGGGTTTCTTGATCGGGGCGAGGGTGTTAACACAGGCCTGGGAGACGTGGGAGATGGCGGAGAAGATGGGATCAAGCGTGTGGCCGGCGGAGTGGGTGGTCGTTGTGATGAGCTGTCGGAGTCCAAGGTTGGCGAGGCTGTCAATCACGGTGGTAGAGTTGGTGTCGTTGTTGTTCTCGAGATGGAAGTTCAGGTCTCCGAGGAGGATGTAGTCTGTGGAGGTCATGGCGTGTATGCTGACGAAGTCGGCAATGGCGTCGCTGAACTGAGGCCGGAGTCCGGTGGGTCTGTATATCAGAGTTCCTCTGAGGGTGGTGTTGGGATCAGTGTGGATCTGGAAGTGCAGGTCTTTGGCGGTGCTGAGAGTGTCGTCGGAGTTGGTTGAGACCTTGAGGGTGGACTTGTGGATGATGGCGATTCCCCTTCCTATTCCGTTGGTGCCGTCCCTGCGGGTGATCTTGTAGCCGTCTGGGATGGCTATGGCGATGTCCGGTGCTGAGGAATCGTTCATCCAGGTCTCTATCAGGAAGGCGACGTCCGGGGAGGATGTGTCAAGCAGGTCCCAGAGTTCGACTGTATGTTTGTGTGCGAAGCGGGTGTTCAGTATTATCCATCTGAGGTGGTTGCGTCCTGTCCTGGTGGGCGGGTTGGCGGCTCGGAGACTGGTGAAGCTGCAGCTCCGGCAGGAGAAGGGTCCTTTGGTGTGCTTCGGGGCGGCCCGGAAGCAGGTGTGCGCTCGTCCGGTGTTGAGTGCGTGGAGGGTGCTGACGTCACAGTGGAGAAGGGCGTCGTGGCGTTCGTGGGGGCCAGGGTGGGACGCAGCGGCGAGAAAACGGGGGCAGGAACGGCGAAGGAAACAGAAGGTAAAGGGCACAGGGCACAGAAATAAAACAAGGAACAAGGAGGAAAGAAACAAATAAGACAGAAGCAATGGGCGAGTGGGGGGCGGGGCCGCAGGGGACGCAGCGGCGGGAAAACAGGGGCAAGAACGGCGAAGGAAACAGAAGGCAAAGGGCACAGGGCACAGAAATAAAACAAGGATCAAGGAGGAAAGAAACAAATAAACAAATAAGACAGAAGCAATGGGCGAGCGGGGGGTGGGGCCGCAGTGGACGCAGCGGCGGGAAAACAGGGGCAGGAATGGCAAATGAAACAAAAGGCAAAGGGCACAGGGCACAGAAATAAAACAAGGAACACGGAGGAAACAAACAAATATGACAGAAGCAATGGGCGAGCGAGGGGCGGGGCCACAGGGGACGCAGTGCCCCGTATAGGTAGCACCAAAACATGAAGTTTCAGTCAGATATTGTGCTTTCCAGTTCTGGTTAGAGAAATTTTTCAATGTCTGTATCTGCCAGTTTGTAAGCCTTGTGCTGAGCCAGGCATGGTAGAGCTACTAAGGAGGTGGCGGAGCCGTCCAGCGTCTTACTGGAAATAATATCAATTCAGCTAATGATCGAAATGGCTGTGGAAGAAGCATTTATAGCCTGAGGAGGCCAGTTACTTCCTAAAATCTCCAGGATACAGGTTTTGACAATCCCGGATTGGACACTGAGGATGAGGGGAGGAAGGTCCATATTATACAATGCACCAAGCTTACTGAGTTATTGCAGCATCAATGTATGAATCTCAGCCTGCCTGCCCCTGAGCCTTCTGCTGAGTAGGATGCTTTCTTGTCACAGTACCAGCCAGAGTCTAATCTGATGCATGGGGTTATTCGACTGGTGCTCTCACATGAGTGGAAGGAGGTAAATAAGCCTGATTTTTTTTTTTTAGATTATTATCCAGACGCTACCCAGTGGATACATTTTCTGATGAATTCCAGGCTGTGGACAAAATAGATAACCTGATAGTAGGCCTCCAATCCCAGGATAACATAATTTCAGAGGATTGTTTACTTCCAGATCCCATTAATAAGAAGGTGGAGAGAGCAGTGAAGATATCTTATTCTGCTTCCAACTTTTCTTTAGGAGCATAAATATATACCACATATTTTTTTTTATTAGGGTTTTGCATTACAATATTCCATGAGAGACATCAGATATTTCGCAGTTTAACAATCTTTTGTGCCACTTTTAAGTATCAGCACTGTTTACAAAGGGCAATTTCATTTATTGTCTAGTCCTCAAAATACATTAACATATCATAGTCCATAGATCTACTACTGTTTTGCCCCTCTAGACGGTAATGTATCCTGCTTTGTCTGAACCGTTGTGTCACATGGTAGCGAGGGTTGGTATATCATCCCTTCCTCTATCTGTGTATGCCTTCCCCTGTAATGTGTCTGATCATCTATTCCGTATGATGATTAAGTCGGCGTTAGAACTGCCGATGGGGATTTAACTGTGAACCGTGGGAAGAAAAACCTGGGGAGGGGGGGACACACAAGGTGGGCAAGGATGATCGGTTGTGACGAGTGATGAGATGACTGGCTATAGGTCCGACGGGTACGTCATGGGGTCATCGTGGGGGAAATGAGCGGTCGTAGGGGTGGGCGATTGTCCCCGGGGCATTGTCCATCTCATTTAAACAACCCTCTTACCTGTCTATTATTCCGCTATTGTTGGGATCTGCGTAGCGGGAGATAGAGAGGGAGTGTGGGGCGGGGGCTGTGTTGCTTCAGGTGTTTCCCCTGCTGTCATCTCCTGTTTGAAGTGAATTAATAACTGCGCCCATTCCATAGATACTGGATGTTTACGCGTACCCTTTACTTCTTCCTCTCTCAGGGTCTCTTCCTCCGCTGCCCCCCATTTGTTCATTGCTCCCACCCAAGCTGCCTCCGGAGGCCCGATAGGGGCTCTCCAATGCATGGCTATATTCCTCTTTGCCAAGAGGATGGCTAAGGATGTGAATCGCCATTGTAATTTTGCAGACTTCTTTTTCCGGAAGACCCCCAGAGCGCATGCTTCCTATGTGGAGATGTTCGGGAGATTGACCGTTGTTCGAAGTGCATGATGTACCTTGTCCCAATATGGTTGTATGGAGGGGCAATCTCAGAACATGTGCTTAAAGTTTGCTTCTAGCGTTTGGCAACGGGGGCATGTGAATTGTGTATCGGGGTAGAATCGGTGTAGTTTATCCGGCGTGAGATACGCGCGGTGTAGAATATTAAACTGTATGTTTTTGAATCGCGCATTTCTGGAAACCCTTTTGGGATATTCCAAAGCTTGGCTCCACTCTTTATCGTGGAATGCCCGACCCACGTCGTCCTCCCACGTCTGTCGCAGTCTGTCAAGGGAGATATCAGTCAATTCCCGGATCGCTTTGTAATGCCAAGTGATTAAGTGCCTACCCGCTCCCATTCACAGTATCGTGTGTAGCACTGGATGTGTCGGGGGCTCCCCATCCCGAAGATCCCAGTATTGGCGACCACTGTCTAAGAGTTGTCTGTGCCTTAGAAACTGTCCTTGTGAGAGGTTATACCACTCGACCATCTGGGCATAGGTCTTCAGTTGCCCCTCATGAAACAGCGCCTCCACCTCTGTTACGTCGTGATTGGCCCATACCCGAAGGGCTCCCATGGTGTAGTATTCACTCCACCGGGGGAATCCCACCAGGGGAAGTAATGGAGAATACAATGGTCGTCCCTTCGACATACGGTGCACTCGCATCATACACTTGCGGGCTATAGAAACCTGTTGCGGGTGTGTGCGTGCCGGATTGGTGCCCGGCATTAACATTCTTCTGATAGCGGGGAGGGGTAGCCTGCCGTCCTCAGTTATTGTTTCTCCCACTTGCCTTTCTGCTGTCCAGTGAGAGAGCCATTGGAGTTGCGTCGCGAGGAAATATGATTCGAAGGATGGAGCTCCCAGGCCTCCGCAAGTCGTGGGCAGGTACAACGTGCGCAGTGCTATTCTATGACGACTGTCTCCCCAAATCAAAGCTACCAGTAGCGCATCTAGTTCCCGAAAGAAGGATCGCGGTGGGACTACCGGGAGATTTGTGAAGTAATAGAGCATTCTAGGAACCATAATCATTTTTCCTATGGCTACACGCCCGATGGGTGCCAGAGGTAATGTCTTCCAGAAACCCACCGCCGTTCGCAAGCCCGCCAGTGCTTTGCGATGGTTGCCCTCATAGAGATCCCCGGGGGAATGGTACAGCCGCACTCCCAGATATCTGGGGGCCGTAGCGTTCCACGCCAGTGTCTGGGTGCCCACTGTGATCTCCAGAGGTGCCAGATGGGTGCTGAGTGGAAAAATCGTCGATTTTCCCCAATTTACTCTAAGTCCCGAGGTCTCTCCGAACTCCTGTAACTCTGTCCATATTGGGGTGAGATCGTCCGTAACGTCCCGAACATAAATCAGAAGATCATCTGCGTATAGTGACACGCAATGTGTTGTATCTGCTATTGGGATTCCCCACGTCTCCCCCTCCCGTCACAATCTTATGGCCAAAGGTTCCACCGCCAGAGGGGAGAGGGGGCACCCCTGCCTGTTCCCTCGTGCTACCGGGAATGGGGCTGATATAAGTTTGCCGATTCGTACCCTAGAAGTGAGTTCTCTATAGAGGAGCTGAGTATATGCCATAAGTGTGGGGCCGACATTTATTCTCCGGAGGACTGCGAACAGATAGGGCCGCATTAAGGTATCGAACGCTTTCTCTAGATCCAAGATCAGGCATGCTGCTCGTGGGAATCGGTCTTTTGCTCTGTCTTGAATATGAAATAGTCTACGTAAGTTATGTGAGGTATTGCGTCGTGGAACAAAGCCACATTGGTCAGGGTGCACTAAAGCCGGAAGGATTTGACTATAGCGATCAGCCAAGAGCTTCCCTAGAATTTTGCAGTCCGCGTTTAAGAGCGTTATCGGTCTGTAGGAGGCTGGGAGTGTGGGGTCTCTGTGCGGCTTCAGGAATGTCACTAGGACCGATGCCCGAAGCGATTCCGGGAGAGTCCCTCTGGTTAATGCCTCCTCATACATAGAAGCCAACCGAGGTGCCATCTGGGCCGCAAACGTGCTATAATACTCGAGTGGAAAGCCGTCCATTCCTGGCGCCTTCTTTCGCGCTAACGACCTGATCGTATGCGTTACGCCTGCGGGTGTGATCTTCCCTTCTAATTCCTTCCTGTCTGCGGGGGAGATTTCGGGCATGGGCCTATCTGTGTCTATGAGTTCTGTGATGGGTTGTGTCGCTGCGTCTTGTTTGGCTAACCAAGCCAATAGTGACCCCATTCTATTACCCTCCCGGTGTGCTTTAGCTGCATAAGCACGAAAGTTGTATTTGCGCAGGTCTCGCATCGCTTCTGCGTGAGAGGTTTTAGCTGCAGACACTTGTGCTAGTGTGGCTTTCCCTTGGTCTATGTTTTTTGACAGTTCCGCCAATTTGGTCTCTGCATTTTGTAAGGTGGTTTCCAGTTCTCTCCTCACCCCCACCACCTGTTGGATGCAGTGTCCCCTGGCGCTGACCTTAAATGCGTCCCATTCTATTGATCTGGAGGATGCCGTGCCAGCGTTCTGTAGAAAGTGTTCCTGAATGTATTCCCCATGGCTTTGGCGGAACACCTGGTGGGTGAGGCATTCTTGGGGTAGCTTCCACTTTGGGACTGGGGGATGGGGTGGTCGCCATCTAAGGGTTACTGTGTGCACGTCGTGATCCGACACTATCCTACCCAAGTAGTCCGTGTGCTGCACTTTGGGTAGGAGTACTGCGGAGCACAGAAACCTGTCGAGCCTGACTCTCAAATTGTGAGGGATAGATTGAAAGGAGTAGAGTCTAGCGGTTGGGTTCCGAGCCCTCCAGGCGTCCATCAACGCCCATCGATCCGCCCATCTTCAGAAGCGCTCAGCTTGTTTATATGCCAGTGAGTGTAGCGGTGGGGGATGCGATCTGTCTAGGTGCATATCTAGTGTGCAATTGTAGTCTCCCCCTAGGAGCCACAGGATCGACGTGTGGTGAGCCAATACGCCCGCGAGTCTATCCCAGTATTGTTCTTGTTCTACATTGGGGCGTATATACTCCCTATGAGTAGCGATTGACCCTCTAACAGCCCAGTCAGCAGTGCATATCGTCTGTCCTTATCTATTAGTCGTGTTTGCTCTTTGAATGGCACACCCGGTCTGATCCATATAAGTGCGCCCCTGGCAAATGCGGAATACGTAAGTGGGATGGGTATTCCCAGACGTGGGACCCGTGCTCACTACGCCACTGGAGTCAAGCTATCCTAGCTGATGACGGCTGATAGCCAGAAACCGGTCCTAGGATGCTTGATTCCGGTCCAGGGAAGACATGGCTTGGCAGTTCGGGCTGGACTGTTCCCATGAGGCACAGGGTCAAGACTGATTTGCATATGGCCATGTCTAAACTGGGGTGGTGTAGTGGGCAAAAGAAAGATGGATTTAACCCAGATCTCTTGACTGGGGGAGAATGTATGCATTGTCAGCATTCCGTCCATCATTTGTTTGTTGTAAAGCAGATAATGCCCCGCCATTTTTTGTGCTGACGGTCCGACCTCCTTCGCTGTCAGGTGTGTCTCTTGCAGGAAGGCTACTTGGGCCTGCTGTCTCTTAATGTATGCATAGATAGAGTACCGCTTGCGGGCTGTGTGCATTCCCTTGACATTCAGTTTGATAAATTTTATGTCTGTATTAGGGGTTTTGTAGGACATGTAGTGTGAAGTTGAAGCAGTGTTTTTTTGATGTACGTCGCCCCTTTAACCCGTCGAACCCACCTTACCACCCGCCACCCGCCATTTACAATGAATCTGCATTGTCCATTTCCGTCTCCTCGCCCACTTGAGGATACCTGGGAGATAAAAGAGAAGGGGAGGTTAAACTGAAACACTGGGGAACATTCCCAAATCAGGGGACCTATCGCTCAGGGCGATACGCCCAAACTGGTTGTCATATGTAGACTTTAGTTCGTTGCTGTGGGGGTGGTGGCTTTGTTTCTCCCTGGTCTCCGTCGTTGTGGCTGCCCGTCTGATAATAGCACCAGAGAGGTGCCCGATAGCACCACGCCTGCATTTAGTCATATATTTCTGGCTGGAATATCGTTCACTGCTACAATTGTTGCAGCACGCCTGGACAATCCCGACATCATGCCGTCGAGACTGGATGCCACTCCATCTGCATTTACTCCGGTTCGAGGTCGTGTTGCTCTCCCCATGCATCTCAGATGACCGTTGTCCCATTATATCAGTGTGTCCGCCGTTTGGGGGTCACTATTGGAGGTGTCACCGAGCCCCCCCGAGACATGGGTGTATCACTGCCTTCGTCTTCCGAGCTGAACAAGTGTGGGCCTCTCTCTATGTCCGACCCCCTCTCTGCGGGGCTCAGTGTAGCCACTGCTTGTAGTGCTTTCCTGCGTTCTGTTATGATTTGCGCGAGGTCTGGGGAGCTGGTAGTGGCTGAGCTGGGCCGCATACTGAGTTGTGTGAGGGTGCCCTTTCGGAATCGCCGTCCCGAGCATCCGGATGGTCGAACACCTTGTTTGCCAGTGTCGTACATAGGGTGCCGTATGCGTTGCTCCACCCAGGTTTCCGCATCCCTTGGGGCCGTGAAAAAGTGAGTCGTGCCATTGTGTATGATTTTGAGTTTGGCAGGGAAGAGGAGAGCATATTGTATGTTCTTTTGGCGCATGGTGCGTTTAACTGCGAGGAAGGTGGCTCTTTGTTGTTGGACAGCGCGTGAGTAGTCCGAGAACAGCATGACCTGTTTGTCTTCTACTTGTAGTCGTCCATGTTGCCTGGCTGCACGGAGGATGGTGTCCCTGTCCTGATAATGTAGGAGCTTCAAGAGGAATGGGACATATATCCCACATATACTGTTCAATCTCTCCTCAAATAATTTAAATCCTTAGAAGATTGAACAAATGAATCCCTGCATTTTCCATCTCTCCTCAGTAGTATGGAGCAACGGATCCATAAAGAATTGTTGTTTAATAGTTTATGTGCCTTTTTGGGTGACTTCAGGAAGTGCTATTTCTGTTCATCTGCATCTTTGGATCAACACCTGGAAGACTGATTCAGCTCAGAAATTGATTTTTTTTTTTTTCGTTTTTTTTTAAAAACCTTTATTTCTTCAAGAGTCTGGACACAGCTATTCAGCCGACAACCCGGAGGTTCGGCAGTTTCGATAGGAGAGTACAAAGAATCGTTCACAGTACATTGAAGGAGCAGTGAGAAGGTTCCATTTTTAATAATTACAAACACACAACAAACCCCAGCAAGGCAACAACACTGAATGCCCACGGTGGTAGCCCCTCAGGGGGAGCCGGACCCCAATCGTCTAACAGTCACAGTACTATGATAAGAGGAAAAAAGGGGGAAAAGCAGAGGCCCAAGAAGTCAATTGACCATCACATCTGCATACTGAGCTGGAAAGAAGGTCAAGAAGAAAGCTGTTCCTCGGGGGGATCCAGATCAGGGGCAAGACATATTCCCCCCCTCAGAAATTGATTTTAATGAAATTACCCTTTGATGGTTCTAGGCTGTTTGGCCAGCAGCTGTAGGACATGATAAAAAAAAAATGAAAAAAAACTTTTAGCTTCTGTCAATCTTTTTGCTAGAGGTGGAGGTTTTGGTACAAAATAACATTTCCACTGGAATCTTCAAAAATGGATTCCCAGCCCTTTAAGAAGGGGGTAGCAGCTCGGGGGGGGGGGCTAAATTATCTTAAAGTCTCTAATCCAACCGACCCCTACCACAACCCCCCTCCAAAGTCATGACCGCGCTTGGACTCCTCAGTAGGAGGGCGCCTTCTTTAAATCCAGAACATTTGGAGTCATTCAATTTTCAGGGACTTCAGCCTCCTTTTAAAGGTTGACCCTCCACCTCCTTCCAAGGAACATTCTGTGACAGAAGGCTCTTCTGGACAGAGTCCAAAAGCTTTCCTCAAAACAGAGATTGTCCCAGTTCCTTTCCTCAAACAAGACCATGGCTTCTACTCAACATTATTCCTGGTTCAGAAACTTTCACGCGACTTCCGCCCAGTGCTAGACCTCAAGGAGCTGTATCATTTTCTGGAATATCGAAGTTTCAAGATGATGATCCCACACAACGTTTTGCCACTCTTAAAGAAAGAGGACTAAAGAAAGGGGAATTATCTGAGGTTTGCAGTGGGAAATCACCACTACCAGTTTTGTGTCCCCCCATGCGGTTTGACTTCTGGCCCAAGAGTTTTTACAAGATCTTGGCCCCTCTGGTGGGTACTCTGAGCAACTGAGGTATTCAGTTATATCACTGTCTCACTGACTGGTTAATTATTTTGTTATACTCCATATAGGTACCCTGATATAGGCCCAGGTAATACCCTAAACCTTCACCTATATTCTTCCATACATAACGGTACTTAGGGACTGACCTTTTACCTAGATACAACACTGCATACAGAACACGGGATTTTCCCTGGTAAAAGCCTCATACATTATACATGAGGATGCTTGGAAACTCAACAAGATTACCATGTCCTGTATAATAACTATGTATAAAGTTCATTCCCGACATCATCCTAAGTCCGACAAGTGGCACAGCAAGGTAGAACCCCCGGGGAGACCTTTCGGTATATAAACATCACGTCTTGCTGAGACAAAGAGAGAAGATCAGGATTTCCCTGCTAACACACTGACGCCAGACCTTGAAGTTCCTGCATGCAGATACTCCAGCTGGCAGTGGTCTAACATCCCTTGCGGGGTGTCCAACTCAAGACCAGGAGGGGTCCCAGAGTTTCTCACTTCAGGTAATGGGGTTGTCTTTATCCTAGAGGGATTCTTGGCCTAACACCTACATACATGCTAGGCACACTTAGGTACATCTAGTTAGGGTAGTATCGTAGGAATACACATTTTATTGTCATGTATTTTATATACTTGCCTGTATTTATGGTTATAGCAAAATGGTAAAAATCTACCATCCTTTTATTTTCTTAGTGCTTCTAATCCTTTATATCTGTTACTGTCTAATGGTTGTTTCAGCACACCTATTTTACACTAGAATAACGACTGTTCAATAAATACTTATTGAAAAAAGTCCATACGGTTTATTCTGTGTATCTCGCTGAGACTAAGTGAGCACAAGTGACTGAGCAAAAAGTAGTACACTGTTTCCACGGTCTTGAGGGATCAGGGTTGTCATGTTTGATAGTTGCCAAGAACTATTCTCTTCTTGGTAAGAGGAGTTTCTAGTGGCACTGTGAGCTAGCTGGTATACAGACCAACATATCAGGTGGGGGTGTCTGGAATCAGTCTGGACACCAAGCCCACAGTGTATGTTGTCCAAATGGGTAGATCCTGTATAGGGTTTATAGGAACTACACAACAATTTCTTCTTCTCTATCTAAGGTAGGGCAGTATGTCAAAGAAGTTTGCATCCTTCTTTTTGACTATGAGGTACTCCTGAACCTCCAGAAGACCCACCTTATAACAATGCAGACTCTTAATTCATAATGGCTCTTTTTCGCATGGGTTTGGGAGAAGTAATTCTCTCTGCTGGAAGGAGAGGCAGACTTGTGACTTATTAATCAAGACTTTTGAAAGGTCCCCAGGCTTTAGCAAGGTTATTATATTGTATTGTAATTGCATTCATGTAGCGCTTACTTCCCCTGATGAGGTGTTGAAGTGCTTTTCATGCAAGTAGCAAGCTACTCCAGAACCCATAAAGTATTAGTGGTGAATTAGTATAGTAAAATATGAAATTAATTTGAGTGGTGGACATGTTAGCTAGTTATTTGCATTGAGAAGGATAGTGTACGGGTAGAAGAGGGAAAAAAGGTTTGCATTTATATAGCCTTGCTACCCCTGATAAAGTGTTGAAGTGCTTTAACGGCGAGTAGCACGCCACTCCGGAACCTATAAAGGATTACTAGTGAATTAGTATAGTAAAATATGAAATTAATTTGAGTGCTAGATATGTTAGTTATGGGATAAAAGAGGGAAAGGGTTTGCATTTATATAGCCCTTACTACACCATATTAGGTGTCGAAGCGCTGTTTCTGTGAGTAGCACGGTACTCCGGAACCCAAAAAGGATTAGCAGTGAATTAGTATAGTGAAAAATAAAATGTATTTGAGTGGTGGACATGTTTGTTAGTTATTTGGATTGAGAAGGATAGTGACAGGTTAGAAGAGGGAAAAAGGTTTGCATTTATATAGCGCTTACTTCCAATGATGAGGCATTGAAGCAATTTTTCGGCGAGTAGCATGCTACTCCGGAACCCACAATGACACGACGGCTTTAAATACCAATCTCGGAAGGATATCATAGATTATCTTATCGTAAAAAGAATTAGCGATACTAAGGATGAAATGGGACAGCTAATTATAATAAAGTCTAGGAATAATTATTTATATTAAAATAAATTGCAATTAGAAAATTGACAATCATATTTTATCCTATTTAGATAACGCTTAATTTGATGAAAACTAAATAACAGACCTGGATGATACTGATATCCTTCCGAGATTGGTATTTAAAGCCATTGTGTCATTATTTAGGCGGTATGTGATAGGTCAACATATTGAAACGACAATGAGAGATTATTATAATCAAAATTGGATAGAGAATTGTAATAAAGTACATGAACAATGATTTCAATGATGTGTTCTGAATCTTCTATCAGATCATTTTGTGTGATCTAAATCTCAGCATGACAAATTAACATGTTATTCTTTTCAATATTATGTGATGAGGGTTTTGGGTAAATTCTTCAAAAATAAGATTGTCATTTAGGCAGGATGTAGAGGTAAATTCTTCAAATTTAAGATTGTCATATAGGCAGGATGTATAGGTTATAGACGTACTTGATAACATTAATTTGTCTGTAAGCAGGAATTGGGTTATAGAGACGTATGATTTACTCATTAGTGATAATTTCTTTTTTATTCTTGCAGCCCTGATGAGGTCCCAAGGGGGACGAAACGCGTTGGCTGTGTTTATATGTAACTAAGATTGTGTTTGGACTTCTAAGAATGTGTTGGAGCACCAACTTGAAAATAATTTGAAAGAATAAAAGAATCTTTTTGGAAGAAATTTCTTGGACTTCAGAAAATAATTTCTTTGGACTACAATAATTTATTGTTGACGAAGTACTTGCCCACTCCTTCCATACATTGATATATTGTTTGTTCCAGAGTGGTTTTTTTACGGTGGGCCACTGGAGGTGGAGTGGAATATATACGTTCAGAATTACTGTATCAATTTTATATTCTTCAGTGCACACATATTGGATCCTCATCGTTTTGGATGTTAGGTTGGTTAGTTATTTGGATTAAGAAGGATAGTGGAGGGATAGAGGAAAAAAGGTTTGCATTTATATAGTCCTTGCTACCCCTGATAAAGTTTTGAAGTGCTTTTTCGATGAGAAGCACGCTACTCTAGAATCCATTAAGGATTAGTAATGAATAAGTATAATGAAAATATGAAAGTAATTTGAGTGGTGGATATGTTAGTTATTTGGATTGAGAAGGCTAGTGGAGGAATAGAAGAGGGAAAAAAGGGTTTACATTTATATTGCGTGTGGTATGCCTGATAAGGTCTTGAAGTGCTTTTTCCTTGAGTAGTACATTACTCCAGAACTCATAAATGATTAGCAGTGAAATAGTATTGTGAAAATATAAAAGTAATTTGACTGGTCGGTATGATAGTCAGTTATTTGGATTGAAATGGATAGTGGAGGGATAAAGGGAAAAAAGGTTTGCATTTATCTAGCTCTTACTATCCCTGACGAGGCATTGAAGCTCTTTTTCTGATTAGCACGCTACTCCGGAACCCATAAAGGATTAGAGGTGAATTTATATAGTAAAAATATGAAAGTAATTTGAGTGGTGAATATGTTAGTCAGTTATTTGGATTGAGAAGGATAGTGGAGGGATAAAAGAGGGGAAAAGGTTTATATTTATATTGTGCTTGCTAACCCTGATAAAGTGTTGAAGTGCTTTTTGGGTGAGTAGCACGCTACTCTGAAACCCATGAAAGATTAGCGGTGAATTAGGATAGTGAAATATGAAATTAATTTGAGTGGTGGACAAGTTAGTTAGTTATTTGGATTAAGAAGGATAGTGGAGGGGTAGAGGAAAAAAGGTTTGCATTTATATAACGCTTACTACCCCTGATGAGGTGTTAAAACGCTTTTTCTGCTATTAGCACACTACTCCACAACTCATAAAGGATTAGCGGTAGACATGTTAGTTATTTGGATTGAGAAAGATAGTGGAGGGTTAAGAGAGGGAAAAAGGTTTGCATTTATATAGCCCTTGCTACACCTGATAAGGTGTTGAAGTGCTTTTTCGGCGAGTAGCACGCTACTCTGGAACCCAATAGGGATTAGTAATGAATTAGTATAGTGAAGATATGAAAGTATTTTGAGTGGTGGATATGTTAGTTATTTGGATCGAGAAGGATAGTGGAGGAATAGAAGAGGGAAAAAGGTTTGCATTTTTATATTGTGCTTGGTATGCCTGATAAGGTGTTGAAGTGCTTTTTCCTCGAGTAGCACACTACTCCAGAACTCATAAATTATTAGCAGTGAATTAGTATTGTGAAAATATGAAAGTAATTTGAGTGGTGGGTATGATAGTTATTTGGATTGAGAAGGATAGTGGAGGGATAAAAGAGGGAAAAAGTTTTGCGTTTATATGCTGCTTACTACCCTTGATGAGGCATCAAAGTGCTTTTTCTGTGAGTAGCACGCTACCCCAGAACCAATAAAGGATTAGAGTTAAATTAGTATAGTGTAATATGAAATTAATTTGAGTGGTGGACATTCTAGTTAGTTATTTGGATTGATAAGGATAGTGGAGGGATAGAAGAGGGGAAAAGGTTTGCATTTAAATAAAAAACGCTTGCTACCTCTAATAAGTTGTTGAAGTGCTTTTTCTGTCAGTAGCACGCTTCTCTGTAACCCATAAAGGATTAGTAGTCAATTAGTATAGTAAAAATATTAAAGTAATTTGAGTGGTGAATATGTCAGTCCGGAATTTGTATTGAGAAGGATAGTGGAGGGTTAGAAGAAGTGTGAGAAGTTGGCCTGGTATATGCTGTCCACTAATTAAGGTGTATGAGGTCAAAGATAACCTTTAAAAAACTATCCTAGTGGTAGCTGTGGAGAGCAGTCTTTAGGCTTAATCTTGAACGAATGTAAAGCAGCTTGTTTTACCAGCACATTACCTCCTATATTGACTAAATGAAAGGAGAACCACACAGTAGTTAATTAAAAATATGTATTTATTAATCTAACACTCTAGTATCCTCGTCACGAGGATAGGACACTAAGCACGCAATACGAGATCAATAGAATAGTTGTAAGTAGCACAATAAACAGTGGGCTCCAGGGGGAGACCAAACCATATACTAAAATAGTGGTATAACAACCACGACTCTGTGCAAGACATGATCTAGAGCACATAGAATTTCTGGAACCCCAAGGAACCACCCAAGGTGAGTAGATGGGGACCCCACGGAGGACAGGTGCTGTGTGCTAACAAGACCGCAGGCTCCGTACAAATCTATGGGGAAGTTGTGGTTGCAATTTCACAGTTTAAGGACCCTTCTAGGAGGACTTCGAGGAAATCCTTTGGAACCTAAGAGGTTGGAGAGCCACCCCACCTGTGGATACCATAGTAACCGACATACCTATCCCAGAGAAGCCGGGTGCATAGATCTGGAGTAGTATTGGAGACCGCCGTCGTTCTCAATGTAGGGCTGCGAAGAAGTACTGCTGCCATGAAGGCGAAAAGGGTTCTGTGGAATCCAAGCATGGGTTCTGGAAGGAAGGAACCTGAAAGCAGAGAGGACAGAGTCTGGGTCACTTCAGAGTGACCAGGGGCTTGGGAGATGAATGCCAACCGATGTCAGGTGATTGAGGTGCTAAGAAGGGATGCTTGACTCTGCAGCCATGAGGACCAGGAGCCAGATGCGAGCTGACCCACTAAGGATGTCGAGTGCTGAGGGGTCTCAGTCCAGCTGGAGCTCCAACAAGCCTTGGCAAAAGCAACTCACTCAGGGAGGTCAAGCAGGTTACGGTGTGGCCCAGCAAGGTCCAAGGGACTCACCAAGCAATGGGGAGTCAGGGCACATCTGGAGCAACTAGGAAAGCCCAAAATAAATCAAAATGACCCTCAGGAGGACCCACAGGCCGAATGACCAGGAGTTACAAGGGGACCTCAAGCAAGATTGTAAAGTACCAGCCCACGGAGCACTCAGTGTGAGGAGGCCTGAGTTCTTTGGTGCAAATACTGCTCAGGACTACACCGACTCCAATGCACAAGTTCGGAAATTGTCAACAAACATATGCACTTGCAAATATACGCAGTGCACAGTGGTTCAGAATATGCACTCCCCATGAGGAACACTGGCCTCAAACTTGCTGAGAGGGCAGATCAACCTCAGGGACCTTCGTAACCCACCTCATGTGTTGCTGAAATCTTCGGAGTCCACAGGAGCTCAGAAGCAGCAGACCAGTCAGTTGGATTGCCATGCCTGCGAAAGCAGGGGAGTGACTACTTCACTCCAAGGGAGGTTCTTCAGTTATCCTTAGTGCACCACAGGTCCTGCATGGAGCCTGTATGGAGCAAGGGCACAGACAAAGCTTAGGCTGGAGAGGGAGATGAAGTCGAGCCCAGTCAAAGTCCATTGAAGTCCAGAGTGTCCAGACGTTCGAAAGTCAGTGGTTTCTTCTTGTAGAATCTTGTCCACGTAAAACTTTAAAGTCCTACAGCCAGGTAAGCCCCGCTGGAGCGGGTTCGACAGATTTGGGGACCCTCCTAGGGGAGGGTCAAGACAGAGGGGTGGTTTCACCCATGCACTTTGTCCAGTTTCGCACCAGAGCAGGAGCCAACAGCTTCCAGAACTGGTTTTAGCTGGACGATGCACAGGGACACCAAGTGTGCCCCAAGTGCAGACTTTCAGGCACTCTCACTGTGCACCCACCCAGGCCCAATACACTAAAAGCTGTCTGACAGGATGCCTATTGTGCTGCCTTCGTCTGCTTGAGCTTGACTCAGCAGCAGGAGGGCAGAAATGTGTGTCCGGTCGGCAGCATCCATTTTGTGCTGACGGGGTCGAGAAGACTGACACCGGATAGACCAGTGACCCACCAAGCTCGCTTCCAAAGGGTGGAATCACATCTTCCCGGTTACCAGTGTGGAGGTATGATTCCAAGGTGTTTGATACCAAACACGATATGTTTCTATGCAGCCGTTTTCGAGATAGCATTTACCGCGAGGTTATTAATGCACCTCTATCTATATGTCTGGCTGAGTCACAGACAACCCGGGAGAATGGTCTCCGAAGGCTGCAGAGGGGCTCTGCTCATGCATGGGCACCCTCTCACATAAAACCCAGCACCCTGCCTTCAGGACTGATAAGGCCTGCTATAGGGGTGACTTATAAGTGTAATGACTTATAGATATAGTGAACCTATATCTAAAGTAAGTGGTGCAAGCACCAGCTTACACAGGCTGCAGTAGAAGACCTGTAGTTCCATTTTGCATGGCCTCTCATGGGTGGCATAATACATGCTTCAGCCCATGGGAGATCTCTGGGGTACCTATGCCCTGGATACATGGGTACCAAATACTAGGGACTTTTAAGGGTACCAAAGTATCCAATCTGGAGTGTACCAAAGTACATGCATGACAATTTTAAGGAGAAAGAAGATACTCTAGGGTCCTTATTAGCAGGATCCCAGTCAGACTAGTCAAAAACAGTGCAACATCAAGCAAAAAGTGGAGGTAACGATAAGAAGCAGATGCTACTTGCCTACATGAAGGAAAAAGGTTTGCATTTATATAGCGCTTACTACCCCTGATGAGGCGTTGAAAAGCTTTTTTTGCAAGTAGCACACTACTCCGGAACCCATAAAGAATTACCGGCGAATGAGTATAGTGAAATATACAAATTAATTTGAGTTGTGGACATGTTAGTTAGTTATTTGGATTGAGAAAGATAGTGGAGGGATAGTGATGCAGCGGAGTTTACCAGCTCACACATACATACACACAACACTCAATTGGGCCCATATACTTTCATACATACACTCAATGAGTTAGCAAATATCCACTGATCATCAATTTTGATTTACCTTAGAAAACCTTTACACCCGTATTCAAGTAGATACACCAAAATCCTCCATCAGGTAAAAGTAGTACAGTTAGCTTATAATTCAATTCGCATGAATTAAATTCTTGTGATGACAGTACCTAAGGAGAGAAAGAACAGAGAGCAAATACGTAGCATAACCCAACAGAGCTATATTTACCTAGTAAGGTGTGAGGACCTAGACATCAGAGTATCAATAATTCAGGACAGCAAGGGAGGAGGAGCCTAGCGCGCAACCAAGATGGCCGCGTAGGTGCGAAGCTCCCGAGGACCTCCGCGACCTCCTGAATTAATCCTGACTATATCCTGTCCTTGATGAGGGGACTGTGTCTGTGAACCCGAGCTGAGGCGGCACCCGTTTTCCGTTTTCGAATCGGACCCCGGACACCAGCGGGAGCACCGAGTGAAGGGTTGCGGCCTTCTCCGCGCCGGCCCCCCGGATTGGAGTTGTGGGGCGACCCGGGGACAAAGTGAACAACAGCGGCGGGCAGGGCTGGGCGACTCGCGTACCCCGCGCTTTCACTTTCGCTTTTGCGCCCTCCTTGCCCTCAGCGAGGCGGGATTGCGGAGCGGGGTGCGGTGGTGTGGACTTGTCCGGGTGCCCGGCCGACCCGCCGGCTGTGTGTCGTCCTGCGGTCCAGTGGTCACCCCCCCCCGGAACCTGTGAACCGGTTTGTCGGCCCTTTCGAGGAGATTGGCACGACTTTGGGAGTGCAGAGATGTCCACCAAGCAAGATGGCGACCGGGCGAAGGTGAAGACGACCCGCCGTGGCCCGGCACATCAGTCCAATAGCATGGACCGCTACACCCTCCAGAAGGGCTCTCCAGAGGCATCGCGTACGTCCCCGGCGGGCCCGACTGAGGCATCTGCTCAGCCCGCGGATCTGACCCTCCGGGACGTCATGGGCGCCATCGCCGAGATGAAGGCCTCGGTGGACCAGCGCTTTGATACTCTGGCGCAGAAGATAGACTCGGTCCTTGTGGATGTGGGCCTGGTGAGGGCCGACTTGTCCAAAACAAATGACCGGGTCGATTCCCTGGCCCACACTACCTCGAGCCTCACAACAGATGTGGTGGCCCTCCAAAAGGAGGTGCACCGGCTTGGCCAGGCGAGCGCCCTGATGGACCGTCGATTGGAGGATTCCGAGGGTCGGGCCCGGAGGAACAACGTTCGCATTGTGGGGGTGCCGGAGGGACGAGAGGAGGAGGCGGCAGACCTGTTTGTGGAAGAACTGATCCTCACCCGTCTCCAGCCCCGGGGGCTGAGTAAGCTCTTTGCGGTGGAACGCGCCCACAGGGTCCCCGGAGGAAGACCTAAGGCCGGTGCCCCGCCGCGGCCTCTCATCGCCCGGATTTTTAACTTTCGGGACAGAGACGCTATCCTGCAGACTTCCAGGCAACAGGGACCGGTCAAGCTTGATAATATGGACGTGAATTTCTACCCTGACTTTACTCCGGCGGTCCAAAAGCAGAGGCAGAGTTTTCTCGGAGTTAAACGTCGCCTACGGGACCTGAACCTTAAGTACTCAATGCTTTTTCCAGCCAAGCTGAGGGTGGAGGTGGATGGTCGCCACACTTTTTTGACCGACCCGAGGCGGCTGGGGACTGGTTGGACACTCTGCCTGGGGATCGGGGCCGGGGGGGTGGGGGTGGGTGCGGTTGGCGGGGAGGGCCCGCCGGATCAGAACTGAGGGGTGAATAATAGGCCTTGCTCTGGACACCATTCCTGTTACCATTTATTGATCGTGTAGGTTCCCCTCCTATGGAGGTCGTACGGGGTCTGTTGGGGGCTTTCCCTCCTCCTCTGGGGGACTAGTTAGTTTTTCATCTATGGGGCGACAGGCACACTGCACTTTGGGGGGGCTGTCTGGGCTCATGCAGGGGTGCAGGGAGGGGGGAGTTCTGTTGGGATGGGGGGGTGGGGGGGGAGTGTTGTTTGTTTGCACCGCAAGGCAAACCCCTTACTGTATTGTTGCTTTCGAGACGCTCTTTGGGGGACGACTGATGGCTTCTACGTATGATGGGGGGTAGGGATTTGACTGTGTTGTCATGGAATGTTAACGGACTGGGGGACAGGATTAAGCGTGGTGTGGTCCTGCAGTATCTGAAACGCATTTCACCAGATGTGGTCTTCCTGCCGGAGACACACCTTAGAGGTAACTCCTTTCATGCAATGAATCGGCGAGGCTATCGCTTGGTGGCCCACTCGGGCTTCACCTCGGGCTCGCGGGGGGTGGGCATCATGATCAAGAACTCGCTCCCGTTGGAGATTGATGAGGTGCGCCATGATGAGAGGGGACGCTACACTGTCTTGGTGGGTAGAATGGAGGGCAGAGTGGTTGTTTTTGTATCAGTGTACGTTCCGCCGGGGTTACAATCTACTACGTTTGCGGACCTGGGACGCCTCCTCCTTGACCTCCCGGGTGGGCTTCTGGTAGTTGGGGGGGACTTCAATGCGGTGGCTTCTGGGTCTATGGATCGTCACCCCCCTAGGGACCTCCCCCGGGCACAGGCGTGGCTGTCCGGCCTTTTAGATACACTAGGATTGGTGGATTGCTGGCGACTAAAGCATCCCGCGCAGCTGCAATACACCTTCCACTCGGGTGCCCATGGTAGCCTCTCGCGGCTTGATTATGTCCTTGTCCCTGCGGCCCATGCTGGGAGAGTGGGAGAGGTGCGCCATCTGGCGCGGGGTATTTCAGATCACTCCCCACTACTGTTGCACTTTGATGTCTTCCCGAGGGGGGAGGGCAGGGTAGCCCCAATCAATGCTTGGTACCTGCGCGACCCTACTATTCGTGCCGACTTGATCAAATCCTTGCAGCGGTACTTTGAGGAAAATGTGGGGTCTGTCCCTTCGGCCATCTCCCTGTGGGAGGCTTTTAAGGTAGTTCTCAGAGGGGAGGCCCTCTCCTTTATCTCCCATGCCCGGAGGCGCGAGCGGGAGGAGGTAACCCGGGTGGAGGCCGAAATTACAGAACTAGAGGGTGACCTGGGGAGCGGGGTGACGGATGCCACATTGCATGTTCTACACCTCAAGCAGGCGGCCTATAGGGCCCTCGTCACGGAGGCGGCCAGGGGCCTCAGCAGAGAGCAACAGGGGCGACTGTGTGATGTGGGTGATAAAGCTGGTAAATTGATTGCGTGGTTGGACAAGAAGGAGAGAGCGAGTCGTGTGGTTCCTTTGATCGAGGGGATGGATGGTGTGCGTGTCACCGAGCCTGAAGCCATTGTCTCCTGCTTCGCGGATTATTTCCGCGAGGTGTACTCCCCGGTTTCTCCCTGCTCGGAGGAGGATTCCCATGCCCTGCTTCGGGACATCGCGCTGCCCTCCCTTTCGGTGGAGGACAGGGATTCGCTGGACGCTCCTCCCACCTCGGACGAAATTGCCCTTGCTATCTGCTCGGTCGCATCTGGCAAGGCCATGGGCCCCAATGGTATCCCTATCGAGCTGTACAAGCTGCGACCGGATGTACTGGCGCCCCACCTGCGCGCGATGTTCCTGGCGGCCCGCTCGCGGGGTTCCCTTCCGCCGGACCAGCGTCTGGCCACAATCGTGGTGATCCACAAGGAGGGGAGACCCCGTGAGCGGGTCACGTCCTATAGGCCTATCTCGCTCTTGAACGCGGAGCCCAAAATCCTCGCCAAGGTGCTAGCCAACCGGCTGGTCGGCGTGGTGGGCGATTTGGTCCACCAAGACCAATCCGGCTTTATACCCCACCGCAACACGGCCCTTAATCTGCGACGCTTGCACGGGGTGCTCGCGCGTGTCCCGTTTGTGCGGGAACCGGCCATCTTGGCGTCCTTGGACGCCACCATGGCGTTTGATACGCTCGAATGGCCATACATTTGGGCGATGCTGGCGAAGTTTGGCTTCGGACCGGGTTTCATCAGCTGGGTCAAGTTGTTGTACGCGGGCCCATTGGCGCAGGTGGTGGTGAATGGACGAGTCTCGGCCCCATTCGCACTGGGACGGGGCACGCGACAGGGGTGCCCCCTGTCGCCTCTCCTGTTTGCACTGGCCCTGGAACCCCTGGCGGAGTGGCTGCGGTGGCACCCTTCCATCCGTGGTCTCCGCTGGACCCCCGAGCATGAGGACCGCGTGTCCCTCTACGCAGACGATATCCTTCTGTATCTCGCCTCCCCGCGTAAATCACTGATCGTCCTGGTTGATGTTTTGCGCTCATTCGGTCGCAACTCAGGCCTTGTCATTAACTGGGCGAAATCCTGTGTATATGTGCTTTCCGGGGAGGCTCCGGTCCTACCACGGGACTGTCCGATCCAGATTGCCTCCCAGGGGTTTCGGTACTTGGGTATATATATTACCCTGGACCCAGAGGCCCGCTACGAGCGGAATTTGCTACCCCCCCTCCAGCGCTTGAAGGAGGACGTTGTGCGTTGGCGGCGTCTGCCACTTTCGCCGCTTGGCCGAGCGGCCTTGTTTAAGATGATGTCGTTGCCGCGCTTTCTGTACGCTCTCCAGAACACTATGGACTTGGTCCCGGCGCGCTATTTCCGTGAGGTGGAGAGCCTGCAGCGGCGCCTGTTCTGGGACGGGAGGCCGCGTATTGCTTTGGCTAAATTGACGCTCCCGTGGTACGATGGGGGGGTTGCCCTCCCGGATATCAAACGGTATTACTGAGCCTCCCAGCTAGCTGCAATTAATCATGGCCTTTACGGGCCCGCCTTGAACCCGGCATTCGAAATGGACAAGATGCTCCTGCCCGGTGGCGACTACAATCGAGCGCTCTACTCTGGCGCGCCCGACTCCCGCCTGACGGGACCGACGCGTGTCATGGTGCGTGTATGGCACGCGGCTAACGCAGCTATGGGGTGGAAGGACCGTTTGACCCGGGCGTCACCGCTATATGCGTCTGAGAGGTTGGGCTCCCTGTGGACCTCGAAGGGCTTCGAGAAGTGGGACACGATCGGCATCAGCACAGTGGGAGATCTCTGGACAAGGGGGGGATTCAAGACTTTCGAGACGCTGCAGACGGAGTTTCAGTTGCAAGGCAGCGAGTACTTTCGGTACTTGCAAGTCCGCCACGCGCTGGGCTCCGTCTTTCCGGATGTCGCATCCATACCGGAGTCTTCCCCCCTGGAGGACAGAGTGCTGGATGGCCATGTCCCAGACAGCACGATCTCCCTTATATATAAAAAACTGATTAACGACCGATCGGGCCTGCTGACTGGCCTCCGCGAGGCCTGGGTTGCTGATGGGCTGGAATTGGACGACGAGGACTGGATTTCCGCGGTGGCCTCTCCGAAGGAGGTGGCCATCCCGGCTCGCCTTCGCTTCGTCCAGCTTAAGATCCTCCACCGGGTTTACGTGACGGGGCCACGGCTTCTACGTATGGGCTTTGCTGAGGATGGATTGTGTAAGCGTGGCTGTGGTGCCTTGGCAACTTTCTTGCATATTCTGTGGGAATGCCCAAAGGTGGAGCGATTCTGGCGTGGTGTGCATGAGGTCCTGCGAGTGGTCACGCGTGTCGCGCTGTTGCCTGAAGCGAGGAGATGCTTGCTGAATGTGTGGGAACCAACTGACTACTCGGTTCCGCAGACGCGGTGGGTGACTCTGGGATGTATGATAGCCAAGCGTGATATTGCCCAATTGTGGGGATCCCAGAGGCCCCCGTCGGTGTCGGCCTGGAAAGAACACATGGATTGGTGTATGTTTCGTGAGAAGGTGGTGTATGTGGCGAGGGGTAAGCCTGGGGCGTGGGTGAAAATCTGGGGCCCCTGGAACGCCTATCGCGGGGGTATTTGTGAGCCGCCACTGCTACCGGCTGCCTCACCAGCTCCGTCCCCCTAGCCGACCCCCCCCCCCAGCCGTGGGCAGGTGGTTCCCCAGTCCCTGATCTGTTCCCATTCCCCTCTTCAGAGTTTGGCGGTTGGTTGGGATCCCCCACTTAAGGAGCGCGTGCCGTCACTTTGGATTGCGGGTTGCCTTGCGGGTGTGGTTTTTTGTGTTGTTATGTTTTGACAAAAGGAAACCGTATTGTGTGCTTGGAGTTATGTGGCCCGCGCTATTGATATCTCCTGATTTACCACTTTGCACCGCTAAGAGAATTTTTCTGTATGTATGTCATATGCTTATGCCACTCTAGCGGCCGGCCGGACGGTTGTAGGCCCATACTTGTAACTATTTGAGATTGCAATAAACGGTTTCAAAAAAATAAATAAATAAATAAATAAAAAAAAAATAATAATTCAGGACAGGTTCAGGACCGGGAGGGTAATCTCTTCTAGTGTAACGCCAGCGTTACACCCCTCTCTGGTGCTACTCTCGGGCTCATCCAGACCCCTTCCTAGATGTGCCTCCTCGGTTGTTCCACAATTCTTCCCTAGTGTTGGATTCTTCAATCAGATTGCAGCAAATTCAGGCAGCATCTGAGCATAGCATCGGCATCACGTTGGTCAAGTGTGACTAACTAACTAAAACTTACCTCTGTTATACCAATTCAAATGTATGAACCTCTCCCAAATGTTTTTATGTACACTTTGATTGGGCCAGGCAGTGGAGTGAGGACATAACACCATACTGAGTGCAATAACTTTCTTTAGTTCTATTGTCTAATTCCCTGTCCCTTAATTTTAATACCCACAAGCTTTATTCCCACAAGCATTTCATATGTGGATCAATAAATCTGTAATACAATGTTTCATCTTCTTCCTCTCGTAGGGTCAGAAGTTGTTCTTCCCATGTCCTTGCTGGGCACATGGGTTGGCAGCCATTCAATGTCTCTATTGGTCTCTGAACAAGGAGGTATCACACATGCGTAGTTGCTGCAAGGGGACAGAGACGTTGGTCACCCTCCAAGGCCCAAATACGAGCTATTAATAAAGTCAGAGAAGAACATGTTAGAATACAGAACTAAATGAATTCACTGTATACCGCTTACTTCTACACTAACACCATTTACTTCATATATATTTTGCATTAATGGCTTAGTAAAACTTGCATAGGTTTAGTAAAACTTGCATAGGTTAGTTTCAGCACAGCATGTGCGTTAATGCGAGGTTTTCAAGCAGCCATATTAAAAGCTATTGCGCAGCTGCAAAGATTTCCCCCCAAGCGACAGGAGACTTCATACTATGTAGATGTAGTAGACGCATGCGCAGAGAAGTTTCTGCGTTTTTAGCGGCCATCTTAAGACACTCAGGTTACTTATTAGTAAAGCGCATAGAAAAGCTTCCCCTAGATACGATATGTAAAATGTAATGTAAAATTAGTATTCACAGACATGTTGATTATCATGTTACAGGTTATTCGAGAGGATTGCATACGAGCACGTCTCTTATTATATGAAACCTTGCTTCATCAATCCCTTCTCTGATGGCATTTTATGCAATCACTAGTTCCATTAAATCAGATGCCAACTTTAGCATTCTACCATTTCAATTTCTTCAAATCTTTTACTCCCTCCTTTATCCTTCTTAAACTGTGATCCTTTCATTCTTTTGTAGATATTTCCTTTCAATTCTTCAAGTCGTAGTTCATCTAATTTTCTTTTCCTACACTTCTCATTCACTTCGTACCTTTTTCTTTTTCCACTGCATTTGTGGCAACACATTATCATCAGAACCAACAAAGTTATGCCCATGATCGGCAATAATATTTGACCTAAGATACTATTACCTATGTTAGAAAATCAACTACTGATAGTGGAAAAACTATTGGTTATTTTCTTCCATACACTGTCAACCTCCAGTGGTTTCAGTTCCTCTTCCAAATGTGAAATATTTTTAATATACCTTCCAATCTCTACACTTTTGTCAGGTATATACGTGCAACACTGTTGTGCTTTCAACATTTTACAGACTCCACCCTCTTTTGCTAATAAGATATCAAGGGCAAGTCGACTTTGCTAAACCATAGATCTAACAGCAACTAATTCTGTATTGATTAATAAAAATCCTCCAGCAGTGTCAGTAGATAACCGATCAACTACTGTTGACAATTGACAGAATTTTCGAGATTTCAGCAGAACCCCCACTGAAGGTATCAATGCACCAAATATATCACCTACTATTTCCGAAAAACTAGCTCTTTTATATCCGGTTAGTCCATTACTGTTATTATTGCTTCCAGTGATTCTTTTAACATGATAAACTTTAGGGAATACTATTTAAAAATAGCAACTCCCGTACCAGTGATCAGGCAATCTGAAATAGGCTTTGTTTCCACAAATATAATACATTCCAGGGAATACAGGATCAGTTCCTCCTTTTAGCTTCCAACCACCAATTACTAAGAAGTTATGTTCACATTCACTGAAGTCAATAAATGCATTGTTATATTCTGTTTTAAGTCTATGGAGACAGATTTAACCTTTCTTTTCAAAATCCAGAGACGTAGCAGCATGAGTCTTGCCAGTTATCAATAGGTCTTCCCTTCAGCCTATTTAGGTATCTGAGGTTTCGGTTCTGAGGCCCTTCTTTGGAAATCCTGTCTCCTTTGTTCTCCTAAATTCAAAAATATCTTTTCTTCTTCATGTAACTTACATGTTAGGTTGCGTTTGTGTGCATCAGCTATATCTATTGCCTTCATTGTTAGGAAATATTCACCCATAAATTGTGAGTCTCTAGTACTAAGGACAGGGTTCATGCCCTTTCGCATAGGGACTTCAAAAATATTACATCGAAATTTGAATAATAATACTGCAGTTTTTCGGTTCTATAAAATAAACTAGTCAACACACTACATGAAATACCATATGTCAAGGGTTTTCCACTATCCTTATCGTCAGACATTTTTGGACAAGAAGTTTGGTCTCTCTTTAATTCAGAACTTGGTATGAGATAACACCTTCAGCGTCTTCTCTCTTTCAAGTCGGTCTCACTTCCTCATTGATTAGTTCAACATTCAGCTCTTCATCACTTTCTTCATTTGAGTCGAAATTCTCAAAATCTTCAAGAATGACATATGTCCACTCAGGACCCTTGAACTTGTTATTCGGTGTCTTCAACCTTTGACTCCTTCTTTTCAGGGTTACTGTGGAAGGTCCAGATTGACTGGATACGTCATTTACTTGATCAGGTTCTTCACTGATTGTCTTAAGACGATATTTCAGTCTTTTGATATATCTTGGCCAATTATCACGTTTTTGACTTTTCTTAAATCTCACTGCACTGCCAGGTTCTTCAAAGCTTCTTTTATTTTCCTTCATTTCCGGCACAATTTAATCAACTTCGTCTTCAGATTTTCTCTCTACCTGACCTTGTCCAGGGCTTATAGTTCTGGCCTGTTCTGCCTGGATATGTTCGTCTACCTCAATCTGACCCTGTTCAGGATCTGTAATGTCTGGGTTTTTTTCTGTATCCTGAACTTGTGTTTCTATACCTAGCTGGTCCTGTTCAGGTCGTTATACCTCTTTACCTTCTTCTGCCTGAACGTTTTCTCTCAACCCCATCTTTCCCTCCTCAGACTCAGGAATAGGGCATTGGTTTTCTTCTGTGTGAGTATATTTTTCTCTCCTTAACTGTTCCTGCTCAGGTTCCCTAAAAGTCGTTTCCCTACTCTCCTGAGCGAGTTCTTCTACTCCTGACTGGTCCTCACTCTTTTCCTGTCTGTGTAACTGTGTTTGGCTCCTAGTTCTTATAAATACTTCAGATATGTCCACCACTGGGTTCCAGTCGTCCTGATAAGTGCTTGGTTGTCCTTGAGCAGCTATCTCATGATCATCTATAGGAAGTTCTTCAGCTGCACAACCTTCAGCGACGTCAGATTCTCGTTTCAATTGAAACTCTTCTTCTTCAGGAGCTGGTACTCTTTTAGTATGACTTGCATGAATCCAATTAGGCCATCCTGCACACTTTACAGCTGTTGAAGTAGTAAGTATAACTTGATGCGGTTTGTCCCACCTTGATGCTGGGCATGATTCTCCCGTGTGATTCTTCACAACTACTCAGTCACCGGGATTCAGATCATGCGCTTGGTTCAGCTGTCTGTCGACTGCGTCTTCCCCAACCTGATGAGAGATAGAATGCACTCTGTCAGCCAACTCTTTGCAATACTCCAAAACCAAGTCATCAGTTACATTCAACAGCCTGTGTCCTGGTACACATGCTTGTCTCATGGCTCTTCCCATGAGTATTTCATGGTGACTCAATCCAGTATTTTTGTCTGGAATACTTCTGAGTCCCATCAGAACCAGAGGTAAAGCATCAGGCCATTCCAGTGGGGTGGATGCACACACCTTTCCGAGTCTTGACTTGATTGTGCCATTCAATTGTTCTACCACCCCAGAAGCCTCTGGACGGTAAGCGCGGTGCAATTTTTGTTCGACTTTAAATGCGTTGCAAATTAGTCTAATTATTTCATTATTAAAATGAGACCCTCTATCTGATTCAATGGTTACTGGAAAACCAAATCTAGGGATGACTTCTCTTAATAAGAGTTTGGCCACTGTCAAGCTGTCATTTCTTAGGGTCGGGTATGCTTCCACCCACTTTGTGTTGAAATTTTTTATTAAAGTTTTATAAAACAAATACATCAAAGCATAAACAACAGAAAATGAAGAGAAAATAGATCCATGTTGAGAGAAATAATGCAAAAAGATACTGATGAATAAATATTAGATAAATATGATATAAATATGCATTTAAATATATAAATACTAATTGAAGTAATAATTATGTCAAGACATAGAATGATACATTATAAAGACATAACCTATAAGGGGAGGAAAAAGGGAAGGAGCTTAGACAATAGAAGTGCAGGAAATATAAATAAATAGATAAAACAAAGGTAAAATGATTAGATAAAGACAGATGAACACTGTAGCGAATAAAACAGAGGATACAGAAGACAAGAAAAAGAAAAGAAATAAACAAAGGACAAGAGAGGGTAAAAGCTGATTAATGTGCTTGGATAGAAGTAGAAGCAGGGGAATTAGCAGAATTTGATTTAAGAAATGGAGACCAAATTCGGAGAAAGGTGTCAGCTTGATCCTGAAGGTTATAGATTGTGCGTTCATGTGAGGCAGTCTGTATCATCGCTACCAACCAATCTTCCTGAGAGGGAGGCAAAGATGATTTCCAATGACGCAGGATACATATTTTAGCAGTAGCCAGTGAGATATGAAAAAGACGGAGTTGTGGTTTCGAGAGCTTTGGGGAGTGGCGGACATCATGCAGGAGGATATTAGTTGGTGTAAGTGGCAATTTTAGGGGCATAGTGGAATTCAAAGTAGTACCAATGTAAGCCCAATAAGATCGGATACTAGGGCAATCACAAATGATATGAGTAATATCGCAACCTGAATTGGAGCATCTCCAGCAATTGGAATGGGAAAGAAGGCCAGCTTTGTGCAATTTGACTGGAGACCAGTGCCAATCGTGTAGTATTTTAAAAAGACAAAATTTAAGCCTTGATTCACGGGCTCCCTTGTTCAAATTCTCCAGAATCAGATCCCATTCAATGTCAGAAAAGGAAATTGAGAGGCGAACTTGCCATTTACGCTGAAGATCATGTGAAAGGGGTTTAGAGAAGAGGTGGGACGATAAAATTTTATATATGCCGGAGGTAACACCTTTAAATTTCCCCCAAACGTGCAAATAGGATAAAATAGGGGAATCTTGTAATATCCATGGCGGTGACCCCATATGGGTCTTCAGACATTGCTGAAGCTGGAGGTATTTAGAAGAATGGTGTAGGGGAAGATCAAATTCTACTCTTAGCTGAGAGAATAGCTTAAAATCCCCATCATGCAGAAGCTGATCCGGATAGAGGATACCTGCAGCACGCCATTCAGGCCAGGATAACATACGACCATTGATACGAATGCCCGAATTATTCCATAGGGGGGCTTTGATATGAATTCTTGGATTCGAACCTAACAGCCTATGACTTCTCTGCCAGGATTTATGCATGGCAGATAAAATCGGATTTTTCGGGTCAAGACGGCTAGTGCCACTACCATACAAAGGAGTAAGATTCGATTCCGAGGATAGAAGATGTCGTTCTATTTGGACCCATTGTGGCAAGTCTTTAATACCAGGTAAAAAATATGAGAGTTGGGAGATATGTAACGCCAAGGAGTAGTGTTCAATGGATGGGAGACCAATGCCACCAGATAACTGATGAGCCTTCAGCTTAGTTATGGCAAGACGTGGCTTGGCATTACCCCAAATGAAGGTTTTAATCTGGGCATCTACTGATCGGAGTAAGGATAAGGGAATCTGTAGGGGAAGCATGCCTAGAATGTAAATAAATCTCGGAAGAGTAACCATTTTAACAGCCTGGGCCCTACCCCAGAGAGAAAGACCCAGAGCCTTCTATTTATCAAAATCCCGACGCATTTGGGAGATAAGAGGAGATAGATTATCTGTAACCATGTCCTGTAACCCTTTATTAACTAGGACACCCAAGTATTTGAGGCGTGAGGCCTGCCAATGAAAAGGAAAACCAAAGATGGCAGCTTTTGTGGTACCATTAGAAATAGGTAGAGCCTCACTTTTGTCCCAATTAATCTTATAACCTGAAAAGGAAGAGAAATCATTAATAATTTGAAGAAGAGAGGGGATCGACCGAGGAAGACGAGTAAGGGTGAGTAAAATATCATCAGCGTACAGGTATATTTTAGAATGTCCAATAGGGAGGGGAATACCAGAAACTTCATCAGATTGACGGATGGTAGCAGCTAGAGGTTCCATAGCTAAAAGAAACAGAAGGGGGGATAGTGGGCAACCTTGGCGTGTCCCTCTCTTAATTGTAAAGGTATCAGATAGAAATCCACCACAGTTCACTTGAGCAGAAGGATGATCGTAAAGTAAACGCACTTTATCAATAAATTTTGTACCTAAGCCAAATTTTTCCATGACCGTGAAAAGGTAATTCCATTCGATGCGATCAAACGCTTTCTCTGCGTCAAGTGAAAGGGCTAACGCATCATCTGTGAGATGTTGAGCCGACCACAGTGCATGGGTCAGGGAACGCAGATGATTCCGGGAAGAGCGTCCCGGTACAAAGCCTACTTGAGAATGGTGTATCAAAGAAGGTAAGACTTTACGCAAACGAGACGCAAGGATACTGGCCAGAATTTTAATATCAGAGTTCAACAGAGAAATGGGACGATAACTACTGCAAAGCTGGGGATCTTTGCCTGGCTTTGGTAGCACGACAATGATAGCTTTGTTAGAAAGGGAACCCAGTGAAGATGCAGCATCCGCCTCCTGGAATGCAGCATGTAGAGTGTCAATAATATTGAGACCCGCCCAACGATAGAATTCAGGAGGAAACCCATCCTCACCAGGGGCCTTGTGATAGGGCAGAGCAGCTATCGCACTGGAAACCTCATCCCTAGTTATTTCACCCTCAAGGATGGCCTTACCATCCGCTGAAAGAGAAGGGAGATGCACTTTCGCAAGGAATGCCGTCATCTTATCCGAATCCATTCGATTATCAGAAGTATAGAGGGATTCATAAAAGGAGGCGAACTCATTGACAATGTCTAGAGGTTTTGTGCACAAGTGTCCTTGCGCAGATCTGATGGCCGGAATGGCCATAGATGCCTCCCTTTGACGCAACTGTGCGGCTAATAACCTTCCCGCCTTTTCTCCCTGCTCATAATGTCGACCTTTCATTTTCTGTAAGGCGTATTCTGCCTTAGATGTAAAAAGACTGTTTAAGGCCATTCGGGCTTGTTCAAGCAATTTCCGATTTTGTAGGGACGGAGAGGTGATATATAGGCGAGAATAGGTTTGTATGTCATGTTCGAGTTCCACTTGCTTCCTCGCATTTTGCTTATTAGCGAGTGCTGCATCGCGCATTAGTTGACCCCTTAAAGTAGCCTTAGCTGCAGCCCAAAGAGTCCTGCTGGAAGTCACGGATCCCTGATTATTAGAAAGATAAGTTTGAAGGTGTGACTGCAGTTGGGATTTACCAACAGGAGTTCTGTGGCGCTGAATGTTCATTCGCCAGGGCTTACGTCCAGGATTAGAAAGTCCCAGGTCTAGGGAAAGGAGAACCGGAGAGTGGTCAGACAATGCCGCTTCCAGGATGCAGGAATCTGTGACCAACCTAACTGCGTTCTGTGAGATAAGGAAGTAGTCAAGGCGAGAAAACGTACCATGAGTCGACGAAAAGAAAGTATATTCCTTATCCGTTGGGTGACTGATACGCCAATGGTCAACCAACCCGATATCTGAGATAATATCACCTAGCAAAGCTCTATCTGACGCATTACCCCTATCTAATGGACCAGTTTTATCTAGAATAGAATCTTGCGTCACGTTCCAGTCACCACCAATCAAATATTGCGATGCATTAATTTCGAGCAACAATCGGGATAGTTGAAGAAAAAATGTTTTCTTGGTACCTGTAGGGGCATATACAGACCCTACACAAACGTGAGAATCACCAATTTTAAGTTTAGCAAAAACATAGCGGCCATTTACATCTGACCATGTTTTAGAAACAGTGACCGGAAGGGACTTGCGAAGAAGAATTGCAACTCCACATTTGCGGAGGGGGCCTGTGTCCGTGGATTCATCTTGTTGAATGCTGCTATGTATAACTTTACCCACCCAGTCCCTACAAAGTTTGTCTGATTCTAGAGCATCCAAATGGGTCTCCTGAAGCAAGGCTACATCTACATGCTTAGTCTGAAGGTAGGAGAGAACCTTTTTCCGTTTTATGTAATGGGTGAGACCATGTACATTCCAAGTAATTGCATTAAGAGAGTGTGTTTTTGCCATATTAGAACAACGTAAATATCAGAAACCGGAGAATGAAGCACAAAACAACGTGCTAAACCAAACAAAGGAAAAAGAAAAGAAATGACAAAAAGAAAGGGAAACAAGGATAAAATAAATGGAAACGAAACTACGATTTAAATGGAATACATGAAAAAAGCGATAAGAAGAATGATGAAAAAAGAAGAAAAAGGGAGATAAGATTTAGAGAGGTGATATAATATTAAAGAGAACTAGAAAATATTGAGTAAAAGCAAAGAGAGAACACGAGACCGTAGACTGTTACCCGCGGGCCTGGGCGCACTAGAGCACCGCCACGGGAAAGGACCCCACAGAAAAGAGAAAAGATTAGGAGAGTAATAATGATATAGAAGAAAAGCCCAGAATAGCATTGTGAAAAAGAACCTAGGTGCAATAAAAAGGTAGGTAAAGCAAAATAGAGGTTGAGAACCAGTATTGCAAAGAGGGGGGGGAATCCAGTGATAATTAAATGTAAAGTAACCTAATATCATAAGGCATACAATGCGTGTATAAATAAACCAACATAGAATCATGCAAGTAGAATAATAAAACTGTAATTAAACCATTAAGCGCCAAGACGCCCCAGTAGATACAAAATTGTTGGGGAAATATTTAAGGCAATAAATTGTAACAGGAAAAGCAATGAATGTAAGAAGAAGAAAGAGTGGAATTATTATTAGGCAGAGGAATAACAGTAAGCAGACTGAAGGAGAAAAGAAATAAGATGAAAAGCTAGAAAGAGAGAGGTAAAAAAGGACAAGCAGATATTATAAGAACAGCAAAACATGTGAAAAATGTGGTAAATAATTAACAGTAAAAAATAAGACTCTCAAGACAAGAGAGTCTACAGCTAACTGCCAATAGTATTAAGGACAACAACTTCCAGAAGTGAGAGGATTATTCAGTCCGCATCCGAAGGAGTTTTAAGAGGAGACCGTGACTTGTCTCTCTGTAGATCTTGTGAAAACGTAGCAACCGAGACCGATTGAATTGCAGCTTTCCTATCTTCTTGTGAGCGATGAAGACGTTCAAGATCCCTTCCCCTTGGTCGGGGGCTGCTAGGAGGGCGCCTGTTGCGATCTGACAATGTAGTGGAAGACTTAGAGGGTGAATGGGACTGAGCTTGCTGTGAGGGTGTAGTAAGAACCTCCATTTCTTGAGGATGAAGACGGTCCAGGAACTGCTGAAGATGCTCGGGGTCGAAAAAGTCCTTAGAGACTCCATCTTTGGTAACGCGAAAGCGTGCTGGATCGAATAGGCCATATTTGATACCTAGCTGACGCAGTTGAGGTCGCATGGAGAGAAAGGCTTTCCGCCGCTCATTAGTTTCCTTGGAGAAATCAGCTGCCATAAAAATGCGATGACCTTCAAAGGAAAAGGAGCCTTGCAGCCGAGCCGCAGATAATATTTGTCTTGTTTGTTCATGACGAAGAAGACAGGCAATAATTGGTCGTGGACGTGCGGCAGGATCATCACGTGGAGGACCAATTCTATGAGCACGTTGTATCTCCAGGGGTGGATTGAAAGGAATACCAGTTAGCTTTGGGAGTATACGACACAGAAATACACTGGAATTCTGCCCTTCAATGCGTTCTGGAAAGCCAAAAAAACGAATGTTGTCCCTCCTACTTCTGTCTTCCAAATCAATGAGTTTACTATGTAAGAGTAAAAGGTCCCGGTCTTGATTTGGAAGAGATTCCAATCGATTCTCCACTGCCAAAACCCTAGAATCAAGGGATTCAAACTTCGTATGAAAGGTGGTAAGTTCTGTCTTAATAGATTTAGTCTCCTCAGCTAGTGATGTGATTGTGAGGTGCATGTCATCTAACCGACGACTGACCTCGGATATTTCGTGCAGGATACGTTGCAAAGCTGCCGCCGACGCCTGCCCACCATTAGAGGTCGACGCCTGAGGTGAGGCGGAAGGAGAGGAGGCATTGCCTTTTGTAGGCATATTGGTGGATTGCTTGAGAGCTTCTGCAAAAAGAAGTGGTTTAGAAGCCTTGTTTCCTTGCTTAGAGGCAGGCATTTGAGGAGAATGTTTAATAAAAACTTTGAAAGAACGTAAAGCCGTCTTGCTGCCAAGGAATGCTTATATGTAGCTGCAGAACAACACCAAGACATGCAAAAGAAACACCTGATAACTGTATATGTACAGCATTAATAAGCAAAAAGAAACTTATAACGCGTTTCTAGACAGTAAAATGTAAAAGTGTATCATTGCTTAATGACCCCCACTGCCTACACTTGTAAATATGATAACAACTGTCGCTATATTCACAGGTATGTAAATAGAGGTAAGATAAAATGAAACATCATACGCGCGTTTATGGTAATAACAATAAGCACAGCTACATGCACAGCAATATGAACAGGGCTGTAGAATGCAAAGTAATCATAGTCAAAGCAGAAAAGGCACAGCCTGACTGAAGGAGTTGACATGAGCGCTATAATGGCGTTAGAAGAAAGCACTCTCTTGTGCAGGACATATATACTGCGCTAAAGGAGGCCATGAAGCGTCAATTGTAACCAAAGTCAAAAAGGCGCGAAACTGTAACTGCAGCAAAAAATTTCCCAGCTTTGAAGAACAGTTTAGCGTGATGAATCGCAAATTGCTTGCTGACCTGATAATATGCTCATTGGCTGAATGAGGCGAATGACATGTGTGCCACAACAGGAGTATAGAAGGAAGTTATCCTACCAGTGGCTGAGCGACGACACGTCCAAAAAATCTAACTCCTGTCAGGTGACATTCCTGAAGAGAAGTATTGCAGGCAAGTTGAGAAAGGCGCGACCTCATGAGGAGGCAGACAGTCGTCAGGAGCAACGAAGGCGCGGCCTCATGAGGAGGCGGGCGCCCGTCGTCAGCAACGAAGGCGCGGCCTCATGAGGAGGCGAGCGCTCTTCAGTAGCAGCAAAGGCGCGGCCTCATGGGGGCAGGCGGTCTTCGTGGCATAGGCGCGGCTTAAGGAGGAAGGAGAAGCAGCCTGTGTAAATACGTCAGGCGAGCCCCGCCGGACGCGCAGCTCCACACCACTCCGTCATCCGAGCAGCAAACACCGGGGAGACTTCGCCATCACATCGCCGGAAGCACGCCCAAGTCGTGCCCACCACTCTCCGGCTGTCGCAGGGCACAAGAAGAGGACTCCAAAGCAGACGTGAGGTAGGAATTTTTCTGTTAAGGGTCCATCCCGCGACGGAGCTCACTTGTCAGGCGGCCATCTTCCTGCGTGGCCAGACCACGCCCCCCTCCACCCACTTTGAAAATAAACAAACTATGACAAGTACATATTTCAACCCTCGACAAGCAGGCAGTTGAATGAGTCTAATTGAAGTCATATAAATGGACCTTCTGCCTTTCCAATCTTTCCCATACTAACCAGTTTTCCTGCCTGGATTCATTTGCTGACATGTTAAGCATCTTTGGCAAAGACTCTCTGCTACATTCCTGAATTTTGCGTTAAACCAATCTTGTCTGAAAAGTTGAATCATAGCATCTCTGCCCACATGTGTGTCTCCATGATACATTCTAGCAAAAGGTGTAAGCATGCTATCTGGCAATTCTGGTCTGCCATCATAACAGACCCACACACCACACACCCTTCTTTGACCACACACCCTTCTTTGACATTTATTTTTACACACTCTTCCTTTTCTCTTATTTCTACTGAATCCTGCAGATCTTTCACCTCTTCCCAGGTTCCCACTCCTGCATGCAGCATACAGTGGCAGCTGATTCCACATGTTTCGATTTTCTTGTTTAGGGCAATTTTATGTCTCGCACAGTGTTGGGCAACCTGGTCAGCATATCGGTTACCGGCTGTCACATAGTCATCTCCTGATTGGTGAACAGCACACTTAACCACAGCAACCTCTTTTGGTAATTGAATTGCCTCAATTAATTCTCTCACAAAATTGCCATTTTTGATAGGAGTTCCTGAGGAAGTCAGGAAATCCCTCTGCATCCATAGTTGGTCAAAATCATGCACAAACCCATAACCATATTGGCTGTCAGTAAATATGGTTATTCTCCAATTTTTCCCAATTTTACATGCTTTAATTAAAGCAGTCAATTCGGCTACTTGTGCAGATCTGACTTCTGGTAAATAGGATGCTTCGACTATTCCAGTTAATGTACATACAGCGTAAGCAGCACTTAATGTCCCATGCATGAGCCATCTACAAATAGCTCATGATCTGCGTTTTTCAAAGGTTCCTCTTGTATGTCAGGATGTGGTTTGGTGCTAAGTTCTGTCACGTCAAGACATTCATGTTCAACTTCATCTTTCACCTCTTCTTGGTAGGGATCAGATAGTAAAGTGACTGGATTAAGAAGACGGCTGAAATGCCAGAAACCTGTCCTAGGAAGCTTGTTTCCGGTCCAGGGAAGACATGGCTTGGCAGTTCGGGCTGGACTGTTCCCGTGAGGCACAGGGTCAGACTGATTTGCATATGGCCATGTCTGAACTGGGGTGGCAGAGTGGGCTAAAGAACGGTGATGGATTAAACCCAGATCAGTTGACTGGGGGTGAGTGCTTGCAATGTTCAACACTCTGTCCATCATTTCCTTTGGTTTTGCTTTGTTCACCATAAGTTGGCAGGGTATGCTCAGACGTAAGTCCCTTGCTCACTTTGCCACTGGATTCAAGCAAGCCTGGCTGAAGACGGCTGAAATGCCAGAAACCGGTCCTAGGAAGATTGTTTCCGGTCCAGGGAAGACATGGCTTGGCAGTTCGGGCTGGACTGTTGCCATGAGGCACAGGGTCAGACTGATTTGCATATGGCCATGTCTGAACTGGGGTGGCAGAGTGGGCTAAAGAACGGTGATGGATTAAACCCAGATCAGTTGACTGGGGGTTAGTGCTTGCAATGTTCAACACTCCGTCCATCATTTCCTTTGGTTTTGCTTTGTTCGCCATAAGTTGGCAGGGTTTGCTCAGACGTGAGTCCCTTGCTCACTTTGCCACTGGATTCAAGCAAGACTGGCTGAAGACGGCTGAAATGCCAGAAACCGGTCCTAGGAAGCTTGTTTCCGGTCCAGGGAAGACATGGCTTGGCAGTTCGGGCTGGACTGTTCCCATGAGGCACAGGGTCAGACTGATTTGCATATGGCCATGTCTGAACTGGGGTGGCAGAGTGGGCTAAAGAACGGTGATGGATTAAACCCAGATCAGTTGACTGGGGGTGAGTGCTTGCAATGTTCAACACTCCGTCCATCATTTCCTTTGGTTTTGCTTTGTTCGCCATAATTTGGCAGGGTATGCTCAGACGTGAGTCCCTTGCTCACTTTGCCACTGGATTCAAGCAAGCCTGGCTGAAGACGGCTGAAATGCCAGAAACCGGTCATAGGAAGCTTGTTTCCGGTCCAGGGAAGACATGGCTTGGCAGTTCGGACTGGACTGTTCCCATGAGGCACAGGGTCAGACTGATTTGCATATGGCCATGTCTGAACTGGGGTGGCAGAGTGGGCTTAAGAACGGTGATGGATTAAACCCAGATCAGTTGACTTGGGGTGAGTGCTTGCAATGTTCAACACTCCGTCCATCATTTCCTTTGGTTTTGCTTTGTTCGCCATAAGTTGGCAGGGTATGCTCAGACGTGAGTCCCTTGCTCACTTTGCCACTGGATTCAAGCAAGCCTGGCTGAAGACGGCTGAAATGCCAGAAACCGGTCCTAGGAAGCTTGTTTCCGGTCCATGGAAGACATGGCTTGGCAGTTCGGGCTGGACTATTCCCATGAGGCACAGGGACAGACTGATTTGCATATGGCCATGTCTGAACTGGGGTAGCAGAGTGGGCTAAAGAACGGTGATGGATTAAACCCAGATCAGTTGACTGGGGGTGAGTGCTTGCAATGCTCAACACTCCGTCCATCATTTCTTTTGGTTTTGCTTTGTTCGCCATAAGTTGGCAGGGTATGCTCAGACGTGAGTCCCTTGCTCACTTTGCCACTGGATTCAAGCAAGCCTGGCTGAAGACGGCTGAAATGCCAGAAACCGGTCATAGGAAGCTTGTCTCCGGTCCAGGGAAGACATGGCTTGGCAGTTCGGGCTGGACTGTTTCCATGAGGCACAGGGTCAGACTGATTTGCATATGGCCATGTCTGAACTGGGGTGGCAGAGTGGGCTAAAGAACGGTGATGGATTAAACCCAGATCAGTTGACTGGGGGTGAGTGCTTGCATTGTTCAACACCCTGTCCATCATTTCCTTTGGTTTTGCTTTGTTCGCCATAAGTTGGCAGGGTATGCTCAGACGTGAGTCCCTTGCTCACTTTGCCACTGGATTCAAGCAAGCCTGGCTGAAGACGGCTGAAATGCCAGAAACCGTTCCTAGGAAGCTTGTTTCCGGTCCAGGGAAGACATGGCTTGGAAGTTCGGGCTGGACTGTTGCCATGAGGCACAGGATCAGACTGATTTGCATATGGCCATGTCTGAACTGGGGTGGCAGAGTGGGCTAAAGAACGGTGATGGATTAAACCCAGATCAGTTGACTGGGGGTTAGTGCTTGCAATGTTCAACACTCCGTCCATCATTTCCTTTGGTTTTGCTTTGTTCGCCATAAGTTGGCAGGGTTTGCTCAGACGTGAGTCCCTTGCTCACTTTGCCACTGGATTCAAGCAAGACTGGCTGAAGACGGCTGAAATGCCAGAAACCGGTCCTAGGAAGCTTGTTTCCGGTCCAGGGAAGACATGGCTTGGCAGTTCGGGCTGGACTGTTCCCATGAGGCACAGGGTCAGACTGATTTGCATATGGCCATGTCTGAACTGGGGTGGCAGAGTGGGCTAAAGAACGGTGATGGATTAAACCCAGATCAGTTGACTGGGGGTGAGTGCTTGCAATGTTCAACACTCCGTCCATCATTTCCTTTGGTTTTGCTTTGTTCGCCATAATTTGGCAGGGTATGCTCAGACGTGAGTCCCTTGCTCACTTTGCCACTGGATTCAAGCAAGCCTGCCTGAAGACGGCTGAAATGCCAGAAACCGGTCCTAGGAAGCTTGTTTCCGGTCCAGGGAAGACATGGCTTGGCAGTTCGGGCTGGACTGTTCCCATGAGGCACAGGGTCAGACTGATTTGCATATGGCCATGTCTGAACTGGGGTGGCAGAGTGGGCTTAAGAACGGTGATGGATTAAACCCAGATCAGTTGACTTGGGGTGAGTGCTTGCAATGTTCAACACTCCGTCCATCATTTCCTTTGGTTTTGCTTTGTTCGCCATAAGTTGGCAGGGTATGCTCAGACGTGAGTCCCTTGCTCACTTTGCCACTGGATTCAAGCAAGCCTGGCTGAAGACGGCTGAAATGCCAGAAACCGGTCCTAGGAAGCTTGTTTCCGGTCCATGGAAGACATGGCTTGGCAGTTCGGGCTGGACTATTCCCATGAGGCACAGGGACAGACTGATTTGCATATGGCCATGTCTGAACTGGGGTAGCAGAGTGGGCTAAAGAACGGTGATGGATTAAACCCAGATCAGTTGACTGGGGGTGAGTGCTTGCAATGCTCAACACTCCGTCCATCATTTCTTTTGGTTTTGCTTTGTTCGCCATAAGTTGGCAGGGTATGCTCAGACGTGAGTCCCTTGCTCACTTTGCCACTGGATTCAAGCAAGCCTGGCTGAAGACGGCTGAAATGCCAGAAACCGGTCATAGGAAGCTTGTCTCCGGTCCAGGGAAGACATGGCTTGGCAGTTCGGGCTGGACTGTTTCCATGAGGCACAGGGTCAGACTGATTTGCATATGGCCATGTCTGAACTGGGGTGGCAGAGTGGGCTAAAGAACGGTGATGGATTAAACCCAGATCAGTTGACTGGGGGTGAGTGCTTGCATTGTTCAACACCCTGTCCATCATTTCCTTTGGTTTTGCTTTGTTCGCCATAAGTTGGCAGGGTATGCTCAGACGTGAGTCCCTTGCTCACTTTGCCACTGGATTCAAGCAAGCCTGGCTGAAGACGGCTGAAATGCCAGAAACCGTTCCTAGGAAGCTTGTTTCCGGTCCAGGGAAGACATGGCTTGGAAGTTCGGGCTGGACTGTTCCCATGAGGCACAGGGTCAGACTGATTTGCATATGGCCATGTCTGAACTGGGGTGGCAGAGTGGGCTAAAGAACGGTGATGGATTAAACCCAGATCAGTTGACTGGGGGTGAGTGCTTGCAATGTTCAACACTCTGTCCATCATTTCCTTTGGTTTTGCTTTGGATTAAGAACAGTACACCTCACTATAGTCGCGTTTTCAGCTCCCAGTATTGTTCTTTCATATTTTGTTAGCCTACTTGGGAGTAAGGTACTGTGTTCGGGTTCTGGTCAGCAAAATCACAACTGCTTGTGGAACGTACACCTTAACAGGGTGTCCCAACACAATTGACTCACTCTGTTCTATGCTCACACAGGTTGTGGCTACAGCTTTCAGGCAACCTGGTAATGCACATGCCACCGGATCTAGGGTAGCAGAAAAATATGCCACTGGTCTTCTCATTATTCCATGTCTCTGGGTCATGACTTAAAGTACACAATTACCCCGCTCATAGCAGAATAATGCAAATTCTTTTGAATAGTCCGGCATTCCTAAAGCAGGTGCTCCACACAAACAATCTCACAACTTTCTAAATGATTCCATGCTTTCATCATCCCATTCTATAGGGTCCTTTGCTCTTTTTCTGGTCAACTGTATCAGAGGTTTAGCTAGTAAAGCAAATCCTACAATCTATTGCCTACAATATCCTACAACCCATGCAACTGCATTTGTCTTATTCTGATCCTTTCAGAGGTCACTCTTCTAATTCCTCTCTCTATCTGATGTCCTAAGTATTTGACTGAGTTCTTGCAAAACTGAAGTTTCTCAGGGGACACTTTGTGTCCACCTTTTGCCAAGTGATTTAGCAATGCAATTTAATCAGTGACACAGTCATCTCGAGTGTTTGTTGCTACCAACAGGTCATCGATATACTGCACCAGGACTGACTCTCTGGGCAACACAAGAGATTTGAGGCTTCTTTTAAGAATCTGATTAAAGATTGAGGGACTTTCAGTGTACCCTTGAGGCACACGATTCCACACATAAACATGCTCTTCGAATTTAAACAAAAATAAAAACTGGCTATCCAGATGCAATGGAATAGAAAAAAATTCATGGCATAAATCGATTACTGTGAACCAACCTGCTTTCCCGGGTATCTGATAAAGAATCACAGCAGGGTTGGGCACTACTGGACAGCATGGTACAACAATCTTATTAATTTTCCTAAGATCTTGAACCACCCTATACTTCCTGTAAGGTTTCTTAATGCCAATTATAGGTGAGTTACACGTGCTACTCATTATTTCTTTCAGGATGCCTTGTTCGACTAATCGCTCAATCTCTGTTGCAACACCTGCCTTTACATCTGGACTCATTTTGTATTGTCAGGTATTCGGATAAACAGCTCCTTCTTTCACTGTTACTTTTACGGGATCTATATTTACCATCAGTCCTATTTCTTTTCCAGTAAAATCCCATATTTCTGCATTTACAGTCAGTTTGACTTTGGGAGGTAATTCCTTTTGGGTCACCATCGAATATAATTCATTTACTTCTGTTCCCTATTCAGATAGCAAGAACGGCGGGCCCTTCTTGCCGCACCTCACATCAGTTCTGAAAAAAAGTAATCGTCGTGCAATCAACCCCGTACGCCAGCCGTTGAGCAGCGTTGCTGTGTTCCAGATCAAAGCAGAGAAAAAAGAAAAGTGGGGGTGCACGTATCTAACAGTCCAAAGAACCAAAATATAATTTTCATATGTCCTCTTTATTTCAAAAAGATTTTTTTTGAGTAATAAAAAATGGTCAGCCAACAAGATCCTCAGTGATCCGGCGTGTTCCTCGAACACGCCGGATCACTGAGGATCTTGTTCGGGACACTACCGGAATTCGAGGCGCATGTTAAATAGACTGCTTCTCTGGGAATTGTTGTGAAGAGTGGAAACATTAAGTAAAGCCCTGATGAAGTTCCACTTGAGGGAATGAAACGCGTTGGCTAACCATTTCTTATTACTCCCAAAAAATCTTTTTGAAATAAAGAGGACATTTGAAAATTATATTTTGGTTCTTTGGACTGTTAGATACGTGCACCCCCACTTTTCTTTTTTCTTTTTTCTCTACTTCTGTTCCCTGTTTAGCTGGCTTGAACTTGTAAACTCCATCTTCATCTGGGGTTTGTATTGCAACACCATCCGGTGTTCAAAATATAGTGCAATTGATTTTGCACAACAAGTCTCTTCCAAGCAAGTTTACAGGAATTGAGTCACAGACCATAAATGTATGCATCTCTTTAAAATTTCGCACCTCCATTGGTTCTGTGATCGGGGCTCTAATCTGTTTGTTCGAAACACCTACGACTTGGATGGCTTCACCCGAGAGGGGCAGGTTAGGAATGTCTGCTGTTCTCACAGTAGACCTGGTAGCACTAGTATCCAACAAGAAATTGATATAATTTCCTTCCACTTTACCTTCTACATATGGACCTGACTGATCTACCGGTAGGGATGTGCCTAGTATGCACTCCCCTTCCTCCCCTCAGGCACTTTCAAACCTGTTCATAATCAATTAGTGGGTCCTGCAAAAGAAGCTGTGATGTTACAAAAATTTTTTACCACTTCCTTCTGGAAATCCGGCATCCACACTGTACTTGGCTTGACTCACAAAATTTGACTTAGGGGCAGGTAGCAATTGACTCTGAAGATCTATACCCTGTTGCTGATGACTCATTAACACCTTATTCTGCGTCTGTGGATTTAAATTTTGATTCGGGCCATTATTAACTGGTACAACTTTACACTCGTTCTTCCAATGCCCCAACTTCCCTCACCGTGACAGGGAAACCTTTTCTTTGCTTTTTCCCTGTTCAAACTTCCCCGTGGCTTACCCTCATTATTTTCACCTTGACCTTGCACTCTTCCTTGATTTTCTGACTGTTTATTTAATTGAAGCTCTTGTTGTTCAGCTAATTTTACTTGAGCCCACATTACTTTTTCTTCTAAGGCTTTTCGTTTGTTATCAATTTCATCCCCACAATATTTAGCATATTTTAAAATCTCATCAATGAGCTTTGATTGCCAACACAACATGTGCTGCTTAATCAGTTGTGATATATCCAATCTTAACCCTGTCACAAATCGATACACAAACTGAGTCATGTCCTTGTTTTCTAAACTTACAAACCCACTATACTGTTTGAACTCCTGTAAAAGACGTTTGTAGTAGGCATGTACAGACTCATTTTTCTCTTGGGTTGCTCTGTCTATTTTTACCCAATCAGTTTCTTTCGGGGGAATTTTACTTTTCAGAAAAGTGATTACTTGATATTTTTTCATTACCTCTTCTGACGGGGCTCCTGTCTTTGAATCTCTTGGATATTCCTCACTAGGTCAATCTATAGTAATTTTACACTCTGTCCACAAATCCTCAGGTACCACTATGTCAAACAGACCATTCAGATCTTTTAATAAAACCTTTGAAACTTTCATAAACCTTTCAACTTGTCTGTACCACTCCACTGGTTTCTCTCTCAATTTTGGGAAATCATTCATAAATTACAAAATATCCTGTCTAGTCCATGGTACATGTACGTACTCCCCTCCAGGTACTTCCCTCATCGGAGACAACCTTTCAGCTTTTTCTGTTTCCCTCATGGCATATTCAGATGTCGTTTGATTTACCTGTGCTTCTTCCTTTTTTTTTTTTTAAAAACCTTTATTCAACAGATAAAGTCATCACATGGCATTTCCTTCCATCCACTTCGGGCCGGCAGCATATCATGATAAGCAGAGTAATAAAGAGGTACACAGCGAAATGCCAACAAACCTAAAGGTCCGGCCGCGCGACATTATATATGGGTTTTGCATTTTAGTAGAACATAGATACTATTGTTCAAAAATAGAAAAAACAACAACTGAATACCCCTTCCTAAACTAGCTTCACGATGAGAAGAACAGTCCGAGAGTGAAGAACTCATAGCGAACCAGGGGGCCTCCTGGGCAATAAATCTCAGGCTTTAATTCGGAATCATTACAGTGCATATCTTGACAACATTACTATCAATTCTTTAAGTAGTGCTCCTGACAAACCAACCATACACAGCCGGGTGCACAAGTTCACCATCTGTCGCCTCACCCAGCCAGCCGCAATGGGCGACTCAGCTCCAATAGGCCTCAAGAGCAGCGGGCAGGTACACTAGTACAGGGTCTCTAAGAAAGTCCCCAGTCCCCAGTCTCCCCAGCCGGCAGCCAATCCCGGACAGCTTCTGTACCCCCCCCCCCCCGGCACGCCATCCGCTCTCCAGTCTAGTCAGGGAGAGAGGGGGCCACCTCATTAGGTAGCAGAGGGTACAGCAATAGGTACGTCTTTAAGGGGTCCCAGATGGCCCGGGGTCGGGAACCAGCCAGAAGAAGGTCAGAGTAGAGGGCAAGCCGATCCTGCTTCTTCCTTTTTCTTTGCCCACCTACCTTTCCATCTTTCAAGATCTCCCCATTTTTGTAACAGAAATAACAACTCCCTGACCTGTAATTTTCTTCCAGACACATTCATATTCTCCAAATCCTTATGAGAAAATTCTGCTCTATATGGTTTCTGCAACACCTTTGACTTCCCTATGTCAATTCCCATTTCAGATGCCAGATTTGTCATGGAATGTTTTTGTGTTTCGTGTAATTCTTCTGCAAATAAACAGTAACTCTTCCTTACTGTATGTGTTTAATCTGTCCAGACCCACATTTCCAGCAACCATTTCTTCCAATTCTACTCTCAATTTGAAAATATCTAATATTTTTGGCTGTGATTTTGGTTTTTCTATTTCTTGAGACCATCTCTCTATATCTTCTGGGGTTACATTTGTGGCACTTCTAGTACCTTTTGAGGTTATTGTCTAACTTACTTCGAACAACTGGGCAAATTTCTCTTCGGGGTTTCCATTATTGGCTCTCTTATGGGCAAATCCATTAATGATATTACTGATTCGCATTCATTGCTTGATCATCTACTATTATTTTTTCTTTTCTAAGTTCTATGCTTGGGGTAGCCATTACAGGATCTTTAGAACAGTTTGACTTTTCACCATACAATGGGACTACTGGACCTATGGTTAGTGGTATGGTCAATGCATCAGGATGTATATTCATCTGAGTTATTTTCTGGATCAGTTCCTCTTTATTCCTATTTATTACTTCCTTTTCTTTTTCTTTAAGTACCCTATTGGCGGTGTCATGTACTATTTGTGGAACCAAAGGTGTTCCTATCATCGGGGCACTAGGGGTCATTCTATTGAATCCTTCATTATAAGGCGGAGGACTTTTCATCAATACGTCTTCTAAATACCCTACTTCTGCTTCTCCGCTATCTATGAATGAATGAATGAATCAGTTTTTATATAGCGCAACGTTGACTCCAAGTAGTATCTTGGCGCTGATGCTGAGGAAAGGGCACCTTACAGGAGAAAGAGAAAAGCTAGCATAGTCACAGATGATTGCTGATCAGAGAAAAGACCAAGCTGTGTTCTCTGGAATACCAAAGATCCATGTTTTTAAGGACTTCCTAAAACTGAGTTCATTTTGTGTATGTCTGAGTTGGGTAGGCAAGGAGTTCCAGGCTTTTGTCCCTATGGCTACTAGTGTTAATAGGAGGTTCTCTGAGGATGACCGTAGAGTACGTTGAGTGATGTATGGCTTAGTTCTAACGTTAAGATATTCTGGTCCGATATTGTTTGCTGTTTTATAGATAATGGTAAGAACCTTGAACAGAATCCTCTTATGGATGGGGAGCCAATGAAGGGTTTTCAGTGCAGTTGCAGAGGAGGTATCTCTAGGCAGATTAAGTACAAACCTCGCTGCAGCGTTTTGGACCACCTGTAGTCTTTGTAATACTTTTTTGTTGGTTCCTGCGTAGAGACTATTACAGTAGTCCAAACGGGATAGCACTAAAGCTGCTACCACCGTTTTTTTGGCCGACATTGGGAGTGGATCAAAACATTTTCTGAGAGTTTTTATTACTTGACAACAAGTACCAGCCACAGCAAGAGCTTGCATCTGTCATGGTTAAGTGCTTGGTTTTTTCTATGCATTTACCTCCCGTCCGCTCTTCTGATGTTAACACAGGATATAAACCTTCTGCCACCATGGCCTATCTCCATTGCTTCATTTGACTATCTCTAGTCTCTCAGGGAAATTTAGGATAATATTTGCTTAGGGTCCTGTTACTTCGTGGTCTATCACTTTCAAAGGCTTCCATTTTCCATTCTTCTAAAGCCTCATACTGGGTCAATCCAGGTCTGGGTTCTAATTCATTCATTCGTCTTAAATTGTACAATATTCCTCCATTAAAGCTTCCGTACTGAGGAAATGCTAATATTCCATCATCTTTTGTGTATTATACCCAATTTTCTAACCATACACAGGTATGATAGCCTCTTTCCACCATCATGTATGATGCAGGCGTATTAGGAGGAGGAATAAGAATCCCTTCTCTACTCTTAATGGGTTTGTCCTTTTTAAAATAATTCTTAACCTTTTGCATAAATGACATGTTTCTCTTTTCTCCGTACATTGCGTGCTTATGCTTATTAAGGTACTGTTCGTAAGCAAACCCTATAAATCTTCTGTCTGGACTAGTCCCTGTTAATGTTGGATCGTACATGCAAACTCCACTAACTATTATTGTTCATTGGATTTCTATTTTGATGACCAATCAGACGCTTGCTTTAATTCTAAAAAATTCTCCAATACCAGCGTGTTTTCTATTCTGAAGACCAATCTACTCTTACTCTGTTATCTCGCTCAGCCAATGCTTGTGCGACTTTTCTGTGATGTCAATATCACTCCTTACTACTGACCCCTCCTTTACAATTTTTGCATCAACTACACGCCCACTGTTCCAACCAATTCCAGCACTGCTCTCAGTGACGTCAGTGCAGCACCCGCAACTGACCCCTCCTTTACAAGGTAATGCGAAAACGTATTTTCTCCCAGAATTTCACACAATTTTCATTGATTAACAACATATAAACATTTGCCATTGTGTCTGACCCACTAATTCAAAGAATAGTAAGATTTCTTTCACTGCAAGTAAAACCCTACGCCTTACTCTTCACACACTAAGAGTAAAACCTTTCCGCTTACTCTTCACACAAGCATCAGAGAACCTGCTACTCCTTCAGTATTACCCTTTCTAGGTGATATAATACCAAACTTTCACCAGCGAAACTCTTTGCTACCAATTATTCTCTCTAACATACAAGAAATTAATCCCTAACTTAGTGCTTCTAATCCTACATAACTTTCAGCACTTTCTCGATCCAGACCAATAACCTCACTGCAGTGTGGCTTCCATTCAACACCCACTATTCAATATTCACTGGAATTTCCAGACAACATAAAACAATACATAACGGGTTTTGGTTAAAACATAAATTAATAATTAAAATTTTCAAATACAATCCCCCATCTCACTAATTATACTAACCATGCCTCTGCTACCAAGAAAAACTGATGTAGCGGAGTTTACCAGCTCACACAATCATACACACAACACTCAGTTGGGCCCATATACTTTCATACATACATGCAATGAGCTAGCAAATATCCGCTGGTCATCAATTTTGATTTACCTTAGAAAACCTTTACACCCATATTCTTACCATTCCTGTCTCCTAAGTAAATGTACATTTCGAAAGATCTAGTAGTAGATTAGAATAGGGAGGAAATACAAATAATAATATTAACACATTTAACCTTTATTAAAGAACCACAGACTCAGTAGGAGTTTTGAAAGTTTATTTGAATTAATAAATTTTGTGAGTCAAATCAAATTACAAGTAGATACACCAAAATCCTCCATCAGGTAAAAGTCGTACAGTTAGCTTATAATTCCATGAGCATTAATTAAATTCTTGTGATGACAGTACCTGAGGCGAGAAAGAACAGAGAGCAAATCCGTAGCATAACCCCATATATTTACCTAGAATGGTGTGAGGACCTAGATATCAGAGTATCAAGGATTCAGGACAGGTTCAGGACTGGGAGGGTGATCTCTTCTAGTGTAACACCAGCGTTACACCCCTCTCTGGTTCTACTCTCTCCGGATCGGGCTCGTCCGGACCCCTTCCTAGATGTGCTTCCTCGGTTGTTCCGCGATTCTTCCCTAGTGTTGGATTCTTCAGTCAGATTGCAGCAAATTCGGGCAGCATCTCAGCATAGCATCGGCATCAAGTGGGTCAAGTGTGACTAACTAACTAAAACTTACCTCTGTTATACCAATTCAAATGTATGATCATCCCCCAAATGTTAAAATTCTATGTACACCCCTCAATTTGATTGGGCTAGGCAGTAGGGTAAGGACATCACACCATACTAAGTGCAATAACTTTCTTTAGTTCTATTGTCTAATTCCCTGCCCCTTAATTTTAATACCCACAAGCTTTATTCCCACAAGCATTTCATATGTGGATCGATAAATCTGTAATACAATGTTTCATCTTCTTCCTCTCGTAGGGTCAGAAGTTGTTCTTCCAATGTCCTTGCTGGGCACATGGGTTGGCAGCCATTCAATGTCTCTATTGGTCACGGAACAAGGAGGTATCACGCATGCGTAGTTGCTGCAAGGGGACAGAGACGTTGGTTACTCTCCAAGGCCCAAATACGAGCTATTAATAAAGTCAGAGAAGAACATGTTAGAATACAGATCTAAATGAATTCACTGTATACTGCTTACTTCTACACTAACCCCATTTACTTAATATATCTTTTGCATTAATGGCTTAGTAAAACTTGCAAGGTTAGTTTCAGCACAGCATGTGCGCTAATGCGAGGTTTTCGAGCAGCCATATTATAAGCTATTGCGCAGCTGCAAAGATTTCCTCCAAGCGCCAGGAGACGTCATACTATGTAGATGTAGTAGACGCATGCGCAGAGAAGTTCCCGCATTTTTTGCGGCTATTTTAAGACACTCGGCTTAGTTATTAGTAAAGCACATAGAAAAGCTTCCCCTAGATACGATATGTAAAATGTAATGTAAAATTAGTATTCACAGGCATGTTGATTATAATGTTACAGGTTATTCGAGAGGATTGCATACGAGCAAGTCTCTTTTTATATGAAACCTTGCTCCATCAATAGAAGAGGAAAACATTTTTGCATTTATGTAGCGCTTGGTACCCCTGATAAGGTATTGAAGTGCTTTTTTGGTGAGTAGCACACGACTCCAAAACTCATAAAGGATTACTAGTGAATTACTATAGTGAAAATATCTAAGTAATTTGAGTGGTGGATATGTTAGTCAGTTATTTGGAATGAGAAGGATAGTCGAGGGATAGAGGGAAAAAGGTTTGCATTTATCTGGCTCTTACTACCTCTGACAAGGCATTGAAGCACTATTGGTGGGAGTAGCACACTACTCCAGAACCCATAAAGGATGAGCTGTGAATTAGTATAGTGAAATATGAAAATAATTGAGTAGTGGACATGTTAGTTATTTGGATTAAGAAGGATAGTGGTGGGATAGAAGAGATGAAAAAGGTTTGCGTTTATATAGCACTTGCTACCCCTGATAAAGTGTTGAAGTGCTTTTTTGGTGAGTAGCAAGCTACTCCAGAACCCATAAAGGATTAGTAGTGAATTAGTATAGTGAAAATATGAAAGTAATTTGAGTGGTAAATATGTTAGTTATTTGGATTGAGAAGGATAGTGGAGGGATAAAGGGGAAAAAGGTTTGCATTTAAATAGCGCTTGCTATCCCTGATGAGGTGCTGAAACGCTTTTTCGGCGAGTAGCACGCTACTCTGGAACCCATAAATGATTAGCAATGAATTAGTACAGTGAAATATGAATTCAATTTGAGTGGTGGATATGTTAGTTAGTTATTTGGATTGAGAAGGATATTGGAGGGATAAAAGAAAAAAAAAAGTTTGCATTTAGATAGCGCTGCTACCCCTGAAGAGGCGTCAAAGAGCTTTTTTGGCAAGTAACAGGCTGCTCTGGAGCCCATAAATGATTAGCGGTGAATTAATATAGTAAACTATTAAATGAATTTGAGTGCTTGATATTTTAGTTAGTTATTTGGATTGAGAAGGATAGTGGAGGGTTAGAAGAGGGAAAAATGTTTGCCTTTATATAGCGTTTGCTACCCCTGACAAGGCGTCAAAGCACTTTTCCTGCGAGTAGCACGCTACTCCGGAACCCATAAATGATTAGCTGTGAATTAGTACAGTGAAATATGAAATTAATTTGAGTGGTGGATATGTTATTTAGCTATTTGGATTAAGAAGGATATTGGAGAGATAGAAGAGGGACAAAGGTTTGCATTTATATAGCGCTTGCTACCCCTGATAATGTGTTGAAATGCTTTTTCGGTTAGTATGACTCAGAAGACAGGGGGCGATTGTTTCAGCAAAGTTGGTCATTCCATGGAGGTATCTCATCCTGTATCCTTTAGTCTATGTCCTGAGCCATTGGAAGTGACTGTCCTAAGATTACGAAGCCTCAAATCCAGTACCCCCTCAGATAAGCAGATCTGCAGTGGCGGCTTCTCCTAGTCAATTTAAAGAAGGGTTACCAGTTGACTCAGCACTTCACAATCAGAATAGCAACAAATGGCAGCAACAAGGTATTGGGGGCAGTCCTCGGAACAGCCAAGACTCAGGGCAGGTGGAGCACTCAGGAAGCCTTCTGCTTCTACAATTGGAGGGAATTAGCTGCAGTAAAAACAGCTCTATTGTATTTTCTTCCACTTATCAGGAGCTAACCTGTCTATATGCAAACAGACAAACAAAGTTTCAGAGCTTACTTGAATCGACAAAGAGTGATAAATCATTCTCTCTTTTTTTTCCTTTCCAAGGAGATAAGCTTATGGTCAGAGCAGAATCTCCACTCCCTGAGGTCAGTGTTTCTTTCAGGGAATGAGAATGGGCCTGCCGACCAGCTCAGCAGGAAGTTTCCCTCCTTTGTTTTCCTCTATCTCTCTCAGCAGACCTTTTAGGGGATGACACGGACGTTCAGCCTCCCTTGCCTGGACATCTTTGTCATGGAGTCAAACTCCCTTCTTCCTCTATTCTGGTCTCTGGTTCCATCTCCGGAAGAAGGGGCTATAGACTCCTTTTCAGTGACTTGACCCCAAAGTCTTCTGTATTTTTTCCCACCTTTTCAGTTAATTCCCTGGGTCTTGCAAAAGATCGAAGACGTTCAGGCCGGGGTTTTTTTCAGTAGCACCGGGTTGGTCCAGAAGGCATTGGTTTCCTCTCCAAATCCATTTGACAATTGTGGTACCGTAGTATTCCCTCTTCATCCCTCTCCATTGAGTTTTTGAGTTCTGTCCCAGGAGTCTTTCAGCTATTTCAGTCGAGGGGCTTGGCTCCTGAATGGCTGATTCTTTTAACTCAAAGTTGTTTAAATGAGGTTGCTGAGTTTATTCAGCTCTTTCCTGTAGACCCTCCACCTATGAGTCATACAGCCGACATTGGCACAATTTTGGGACCTGGTGCTTAACTAAGAACCTTGAGCCAACCACTAGTGAGCCTATAAAGATTTGTCATTTCCTGTGACATGGATTTGTGTTGATTTTAGCTGTTTCTATCATCAGAGCTCAGTGCACAGCAATCCAGGATTGCAGGGGGAGGGTGAGTTTGTGATGGCTCATCTGGCATCCAGGAGTTTTTTTCTTAAGCAGCCTTTGGTCCATTCTCCTGTCTCTGCCTGGAATTTGCCAGTAGTTCTTGAGACATGTATCTGTCTTCTTTTTAAATGCTTGGACTCTTGAGCTCAAATATCTAACTGGTCATTTTTGGTGGATATCTGCTTGGGCAGGAGAGTTGGTGAGATTGGCTCATTGCTTTCTGTTTCTCCCATATATGGTGGCTCTTCGCCCTGATCCTGCCTTTTTACCAAACGTGTAGTGTTCTTTTCACTATTCTGAGAGCATTGCTCTCCCAGTAGTCTATCTAGCCCACTCATCAGCTGATGATGAAGCTCTATATACTCCTATTGGGCTTAAGCTGTTTATTTAAATAGGACATCATCTTTTCATACAATGAACTCCCTATTGTTACCATTGAGGTTCCCAATAAAGTGTCTCATCCATCCGCAGCCACAATCTCTAGATGGATTAAATGTGCCATAATTAGGTGTTTTAAAAATTGCAAATCTGAGCATTCCCCATCAGATTTAAGAGAGATCTATATGGGAATAACCACCTAATAGGTTTAATTTATGTGAGCCGTACTTAGAGACATTTGGTGTGCTGCCACGTCGAAGTCTCCACTTATGTTTTTTTCACCTTATCGGGTGCTATTGGTTGAAGGTTTTTCTGCTTCATTTGATGATCATGTTATGACTTCAGCTTCCAAGACATCATGTTTTGTTTAAATAGATTTCTTTTGATGGGTGAATAGGAGAATCCATAGTTTATTTTATCACCTATATAGCATTCTACCTGGAGTGTTTTCTTTAATTATAAGACAGTAAGCATAGTCACTCAGATATAACTGGGTATTATTTCACATGTAAAGACTGGATCGAGGAAGGCATATGAGGGGGTTATGCCCGATACTTTACTGGTAATCTTCATTACTCCGATTCCAGGTCTGCCCCAATAAAGTCCTGTATCCCACCCCCTACACTTCCCAGGGTATAGAATTGATTATGTCTTATGTGGATGGTGTTTGGTTTCATCTCTAGTAATAACAAGAAGTTATGGTGGAAGTTCCTCCCTTATGTAAGGGTTGTTGGGTAATAGCAGCCATATCATGGGTACTATTTTTGTCCACTATACAACGGGTTCTGCAGCACAGAGATTCCATCTCACGTGTAAGGACTGTATCAGGGATGACCTCGACTCAGAGTCCCAAAGATTAGAGGTAAGTAACTGGACATTCCTCAGTATTAAGGGAGATGGTGAGACCAAATAAAGCACATATGTTAGATATGACTTTTTCATCGGGTTTGCTTCTAGACTTTTTGCTTTTTGACCTCCAGTTTTTGGCCCTGTTTTTGTTGGTTTTAGGACTCTGAGCACTTTACTACTGCTATTTAGTGCTAAAGTGCATATGCTTTCTGTGTAAATTGTATTATGGATTGTTGTTTCCATAATTGGCATATTTGTTTTACTGGTAAATCCCTAGTAAAGTGAACTGAGAGTGCCAGGGCCTGTACATCAAATGCTGCTAGTGAACCTGCAGCACTGATTGTGCTACCCACAGAAGTAGCCATGTAAAGGTATTTCAGACCTGCCACTGCAGTTGACCTGGCAAGTGTACCCACTTGCCAGGCCCTAATCTTCCCTTTTCTTTCATATAAGTCACCCCTAAGGTAGGCCCAAGGTACCCCTGTGGGCAGGGTGCTGTGTATGTTAAAGGTAGGACATGCACTGGTGTGTGTGACATGTCCTGGTAGTGAATTACAGTGTATTTTGTTTTTCACTATTGCAAGTCTATCTGTCCTGTAGGATAGAATGGGAGTTTACTTATAACATCTTATAAATATATCTTACCATTGGGACAAGATGGAAAGATGGAGTTTAGTATGCCTGAACTCAGAATATAAAAATGCATCCTTTAGTAAAGATGTTTTTTAGATTGTGTGTTTGAAAATACCACTTTTAGAAAGTGGGTATTTTCTTGCTTAGCCATCCTGTGTGCCTCTGCTGGTTTGTGGATTGACTGTTTGGCTTTCGAGTGACAGGGGCTGGGGATGTGCATTCTCTCAGACAGTCACTGGGAGGGGTGATATGTGGCCTGCCTTTCCCGAATGAGTCAGGGCAGGGCTGATAAGACCTGGGCTGCATTCAGAGTAGTGGGAGGGGGTTTCCCTGGCACATGAATAGGCCAGGTCTGCATTTAGAATGGTGGGAGATTTCCCTTGCACTTGAATAGGCCCTGTCTGCCTCGGACAATACTGTCTCCCCCTACTGCCGGGAAGCTGGATCAGAGAGGACAGAACTGATTTGGACTAAGCACAGGGATTCTCTGCACCAAGAGAACAAAGGAATTTGCTGTATAAATATTGGGACCCAGACCCCAGAACTTCAGATTACTGCTGATCTAAGGAACCCACTAGAAAAAAGAGCTGGTAATGCTGTCAGAAGGAACTGCCACTTTGCTGCGTGTTCTGCTGTGTTGGCCTACTGCTTGCTGCTCCTGTCTTGGGCAAGGAAAGGACTGTATTTAACTTTCATCATCCTGCTGTTAGTTTTCTCCAAGGGCTTGAAGTAGAGATTGCTTCCTGTTGGAAGTCTCAGGGACATAAAAGATTTCAGAGTACTCTTTTGGGACTAAGAAGTCTACCAAGAAGAAGAGCTGGAGCAGATGTGAGGAAGAACCACCACTTTGTTGTGTGCTTTGCTGTGTTGGCCTGCAGTGGCTGCTTCTGTCTTGGGCAGTGAAAGGACTGGACCGGACTTTCTGCAACTTCTTTTTGTCAGAGCTTGAGGTAGAGCTTGCCCCCTGTTCAAGAAGTCTTAGTAACAGCAAAGACTTCAAGTTCATCTGCTACTATCACTGGTGACTGTGTGTTTTATGCTGCAACAGAAGCAAAACCAACCCAATGCTGTCAACGACGCCGCTGCCAACTCCGTGTCCTGAAGGCACCACAGAGGGTACCGCCACACCCCGCGCCGCAACCCTGGTCTAACAGATGATGCCACCTGACGCCACCACCAAGCCACTGCTTGTACCGCGACTTGTAGGCACCGCACTCCGCACTGCCTGGCTTCACAACGCCGCCCTGGTATCTCCAGAGACAACGATCCACGGCGACATTGACACTGCTGCTTGCACCATGGTTCGGTCACCACTCGTAAGTTACACGATGCACCGCCCTCATTCCGCACCGCACTGCAGCTTTGGCCTACTGATGCCGGCGCCATCGACTCCAGTTCGTCAGCCGACGACAGCGCTTTCATAATGACGGCACTGCTGCTTGCACTGTAACCTACCAGCACTGTGATAAGCACTGCATCACTTCGGCCTGCAGCCCTGGTCTCACCGATGCTGCTGGACAACCGTCACCGAGTAGCTGCCTGCACCGCAACCTCAGGGTACTACACGCTTCACCACTGCACTTCGTACTGCAGCCCCGACGCCTGCCGACGCCGGCGCTCCCGACTTCAACCGCAAGGAGTTTGACCTGCAATGGGTATGACTTCAACGGCCCAATGACTCCTGCACCGACCTCCAAAACCGACGCCTGAGGATGCCGGCTCTGCGGGGCTCAACGAGAGGTCGCTGACACCCTGCAATTTCTAAAAGGTACTGTTTTGCAGGTCTTTCCGACACCTTAGCTGGCTCCTGATGCCGAGGTCAGCCAGAACGGTTTGGATTTATGTTCACGACGCCGTGATACCCCCAGACGGAGCTATCGACTTCAAGGAACTGTATTTTAAGTCTAATTTTGATTATTGAGAATTCTAAGAACTGTATGGTAGATCTTTATCGTTTTTGGCCTTGTTTGCTTAGATAAAATATTGGGTAGTTTTCTAAAACTGGTGCGGTGTCCTTTTGTAGTGTTTTTACTGTATTACTGTTGGTTATGTGCACCTGCTTAACACACTGCTTCTGAGATAAGCCTGACTGCCCGTGCCAAGCTACCAAATGGGTGAGCAGTGGTTATTTTAAGAGTGTGTCCCCCTTACCCTGACTAGAAAGAAGGGTTCCTACTTGGAGAAAGGTGCAAACATGGCCAACTAGAGCCCCCCCATTTCTAACATTGGTTGTCAGCAGTGAGGATAGGACTTGTGTTTGTACTTGACTTACAGTGATTGGTGTGCACTACTACCATAGCGCAGACCATTACGTGACACATACTATTTTCTTCTTGGTCTATTTTTGTACTCCCATCATTTTTTAACTTGAACTGCTATTGCATCAATGCCTGAATCAAGAGCATAATCTGTTGCATCCTTGGAAGTGGCCTTTGAGGAGGAGATGTTAGAAACCCACAACGTGAAGGAGTTTTAGGCAATTCGCAAGAACCTCAAAGTCCAAAGCAGGGGCCTTACCAGGAAAGAGGATCTACGAAAGGCACTGAGGGCCTGGGTAGCAGCCAGAAATGTTACACACACAGAGGAGTAGAGCGTGGTAAAAGCAGTTTCTAAAAATACTGCCCTCACTCACAAGATTGTGACATGCTTCATCATTGGGCTTACTTCAGTACACCCCTGCGCAGCCCAACGCCTGGGGTGGAGCAAAAGGGAGAGGAAGACAATACAAACATGTAAGATATACATATATTTCTTACCAATGTATATTGGGATCACCGAAAGAGAAGTGCAGTGAAGATTAAAACTAGCTCGGAGGTTTTGTTGCTCAAAAATGTATTACTAGACACCCCAAACTCAGAATATAAAAATGCATCCTTTAGTAAAGATGTCTTTTATATTGTGTGTTCGAAAATACCACTTTTAGAAGGAGGGTATTTTCTTGCTTAGCCATCCTGTGTGCCTCTGCTGGTTTGTGGATTGACTGTTTGGCTTTCGAGTGACAGGGGCTGGGGATGTGCATTCTCTCAGACAGTCACTGGGGGGGTGTGATCTGTGGCCTGTCTTTCCTGAATGAGTCAGGGCAGGGCTGTTTAGACCTGGGCTGCATTCAGAGTAGTGGGAGGGGGATTCCCTGGCACATGAATAGGCCAGGTCTGCATTTAGAATGGTGGGAGATTTCCCTTGCACCTGAATAGGCCCTGTCTGCCTTGGACAATACTGTCTCCCCCTACTGCCGGGAAGCTGGATCAGAGAGGACAGAACTGATTTGGACTAAGCACAGGGATTCTCTGCACCAAGAGAACAAAGGAATTTGCTGTATAAATATTGGGACCCAGACCCCAGAACTTTAGATTACTGCTGATCTAAGGAACCCACCAGGAAAATGAGCTGGTAATGCTGTCAGAAGGAACTGCCACTTTGCTGCGTGTTCTGCTGTGTTGGCCTACTGCTTGCTGCTCCTGACTTGGGCAGGGAAAGGACTGGATTTTACTTTCATCATCCTGCTGTTAGAGTTTTCTCCAAGGGTTTGAAGTAGAGCTTGCTTCCTGTTGGAAGTCTCAGGGAGGTAAAAGATTTCAGAGTACTTTTTTGGGATTAAGAAGTCTACCAAGAAGAAGAGCTGGAGCAGATGTGAGGAGGAACTACCACTATGTTGTGTGCTTTGCTGTGTTGGCCTGCAGTGGCTGCTTCTGTCTTGGGCAGTGAAAGGACTGGACCAGACTTTCTACAACTTCTTTTTGTCAGAGCATGAGGTAGAGCTTGCCCCCTGTTCAAGAAGTCTTAGTAACATCAAAGACTTAAAGTTCATCTGCTACCAGCACTGGTGACTGTGTGTTTTATGCTGCTCCAGAAGCAAAACCAACCCAATGCTGCCAACTCTGTGTCCTGAAGGCACCACAGAGGGGGACCGCCACAACTCACGCCGCAACCCTGGTCTAACAGATGCCACCTGCCAGGTATTGCCGTCTGAGTTAATTGAGCAAATGGACCAAAACGCGTGGTTCGTTCTGTGGTCCTGCCCCCCTCCTCCTACTCCTTACTTTATCAAGGTGGGAGTGTCGCCCGGAGTGTATCCAGTTTGATAGTAGCCGGGAACTGAACCGGACTGCCTTTCATAGCAGTAATGCTTCCTGTCACGTGAGGAGCTCGGCGTGACGCGGCCAATTTACGTGACTCGTACTGGTGTCAGCACATTTCCCCAGGCAACAGCGCTCGCGCTTTTTTTTACTCTTTTGGCAAAATAGCTTCTTTTGTTCCCCTTTTCTCTGGGTAAACGGTGAAAAACAAAAACAAAGATGATTTTTTATCATTATGTGTACTGCAGTATTGGGGCAGAAAACGTTTTTCTAGTAAGGCACATTCATGTAAAAGTCATATGGGCACACCACTAGTGGCTATCATGTGGTTTAGAAATGCCTGCCCTGTGTCAAATGTGTCCAGCTACAGCATATGCTGTGCAGGCACCCCTTGTCTGTAAATAGATGCCATATATTATGCTGCTGAGTAGACGCAAGTACAAATACAATATTAAAGCAATATAAAAGCAACTGACCCAGGTGTGATATGGTTCTATCTGCTAAGGGTGTTCCAAGGAATATCATCGCTCAGCCCAAAGACGTGGCTTTTAAGTCTGTATACCCATTTTTTCCCCTCATCAGGAGTGAATTTTTTGTCGCCTGTGTTAGAATTTAGTCTAAGTTTTTCCACCACCGTCCATGCTAAGTCGTTTACTGTGTGGTGTTTTTCCAAGTAGTGTGCTGTCAGTTTTGTGTTAGACTTCTGACACCTATTGGTGATCCTGTGTTCCATTATACAAGTTTTTTAATTTTCTAATGGTCATGCCAATATATTGTTTACTACAGGGACACGTGATGAGGTAAATGACGTACTCAGAGTTACAATTAGTATGTGTCCTTTGCTCCCATGGGTATGTGAGACCCACATCAACCGTTTTGGTGTTCTTTGTCAGGTGACACACATCACACAAGCCACATCTCGTGTGTCCCTTGAGGGGAGGTAAAGTCCTTGGATGCTGTGAGCTCATGGGTGGCTAACGCCGGGTCTGGTGTGTACTAATATATCGCTCAGATTTGCACTCCTTTTTAAGGAGAACAAGGGCTTTTCCACATTTAGTCCATTTGTGTTTAGTATGCGCCAATAATTCTTTTTAGTATTAGCTGCTTAATATGGTGTGAGGTAGTGTGAAAGGTAGTGACACATACTGGTTTGTTCATACCCAATGCAACAGTCTGTATTGTTAACCATAAAATTTCATAAATATGAATAATTATTATTTAAAAGGTTACAAAAGATCTGTTTATCTATTGTGACTCATAGCGTTTTCTTAAGGACATTGCGACTTTAATATAATTAGAGACGGCAGCGCAAATAGGTAAAGTAGACAAAGAGTGCAAAACATTCAAACCGGCAATATAAGTACAGGGCCAGATTTCCTTCAAAAGTGGGGCTAAGAATTCTCCCCCCAGCTCCTTATAAAGAGGGTAGAACAACATAAAGTGCAAAGTGCTCTGAGATGCCAAATTGTCACAAGGGCAAGGTGTTAGTTGATCAACCCGTCCTGATTGTTTGACGAATGCCACGGGAAAGTGCAAGATACATACATGGAATCTAGTTAAAAACAATTGTGCCTGTACGTTGGTAGTAAAAGTTAGATAACATTGCTGTTGTGTAGGAAACAAGCATGAGGGACCTGTCACTACCAGTTGTAAGCGGTGGATATTTTCCCCAGAATAATGCGCCTCTTTTATAATAACTTTCGCATTTGTGTGGATATTAGCAGGGTTGTCATAGTAGTGCCCCAGGCTTATCTCATGGATTTTATCTTTCACGAAACGGAGTCAAGGGATCAACGATGCGGTATCTAAGTTGATACAATCCTTAATAACTTCCCTTGAGAACATTAAGTCCTCAAATAGCCAGATTTTTTCCCAGAGGAGCAAAGGGGCAATATCTATTCGATCCTCAGGATAGTCCAGCCACAGCTCATGATGACAAAAAAGTGTGGGGCCACTATTTGGGGTCATCTATATCCTTTTTATAAATTTGTTTTCCAAGACCTGTAGGTGTCGGCTTTTGTGGTAACCCCGAACTCCTGTCCATTAGGATGCAACGGATAAGCATTTGGCTTTGTAGAGGGTAACCAATTCTGCCACTAGCTTGTGGCCTGGCTTGCAGGCAAAGCGGAATAACCCCTCCACAACCCAGCTAGTATGTTGAACCCTTGCAGTGATAAGGGAATCCCAATTCATAGTATTATTAAAAATGTTCCCTAAATATGTAAAATTAGACAACTTATTGGTGGTCTTACCCCTTACATTGAATTTTCTTGTTTTAGTTGATTTGGTTTAACACACCATAATGTTTGATAGGCCCAGTGCTGACATAAAATCTGTGAAAGCAGTAAGTGATTTTTGAGGCTCTTAGCTGTCAAAGCCATTAGCACGGGGTTGTGCACATAAGATAACAATGGGACCGGATTGCCTCCAATCCTAGGAATATCAAATTCCTTCTCTATTAAAAATAAATCTAAATAAAAAGAGAAATGGAGCTAAAATGCACCCTTGACGAACACCTTCGGTGGAGACAATTGGCCTAGTCTTTAACCGTAGTGGAAGTATGAAGCATATGCAGAAGGGAGATGAGAGCCTCTTCAATACCCATTTTCCCCATTAGTCCCCACAATTTCTCCCTATTAACAGTGTAAAAAAGCTCTGGACGAGTCCATGAAGGCAAGGTGGATGGAGCCCCTGCTGGCCTTCATGTACTTTTCCATAATCGGAGACAAATTGAGGCACTGTTCTTTATTGCCCATTCCCGTTCTATAACCATATGGCATTTTTGACACGATCCCTGTACTGCTCACCCAGGTCTCTAGGCGTGCAAGGACGCCCCTCCTCAATACCTTTGTAGTGGCATTGATAAGAGAAATTGGCCTATAACAGGCAGGGTCACTCCTGTTGCCCTTTTAATACACTGGAACCTCAATGGCCTCCTTCAAGGTTGTTGGGATGGGGCAGATAACCACTGCTTTAAAGACATTGGTGAGCAGCGGTGCCCACAGGTTGGGGTTTCTTTTGAACAGATCTATTGGAACCCCATCAGGGCCTGGGGCCTTCATACAGATTCCCCTCGCTAGAGCCTCCTCGACCTAGGCCACTGTGAGGGATGCACTTAGTTGTGAAGTCAAAGTTAAATCCAGTGTCGGTTCCCCGCTTTCCTCAGTTCTTCTTTCCTTTGTATAATAGTGCTTTTATAAGCCTGTCTTGAATTATTTATTTGGGTGCTATCACGGGGGTTAGCTTGGAGGGCCATTTTAAGGTTCTTTTGAACTCTGGAAAACCTGGTGTTAAAACACCATATCCCCAGGGGTTCCCTTCTCTGGATTTGTCTGGTTAGATTTTTAGCCACATCTGCACAGATCAGTTCAAAATCATGAACCACCTCGTCAGGGGAAGAGTCATCTTGGAGGCATCTCATTATATGGTTTTCAATTTGCCGTGCCAGTTTTCTCCTCAAATTCGGTGGTGTTTATTTTGCCCCAATGTAATCTTACCCATTTATTGTGATTATAGTAAATTGGGCAACCACCACCTTTCCCTTACCTGAGCTATGCATTATTTGGTTCCACCTCGAAGTCGCTGACAAGCAGCAAAAACTTTCTTGTGATTAACATAAAATCAATTAAACTTTCTCTTCCTCCTCCAACATAAGTAGGGCACTGTGGTAAGGGGCTGCTGACTGAATTATAAGTATTAATAAGACCCAGGTCATTTTTAATAATAATGGAGTTTAGAGCTTCGCCCTGTGATGTGTGAATAAAATGAGGCTGAGGCTGGCCCTCTTTTTCCAGCAACCCACAGCATCATTTACTGCTATACGAACAGGTGGTACAGTTGAAATCCCCCACCGAGTGGATACATAAAGGCTGACACTTCCCTGCAATATTATTGATCTCCGCCTATAGGCTTCAATAACATGACAGCTATTTTGTTCGAAGATGTTATATTACCAATTTACCAGTAGTGACTTAACCCGAATCAAGTTGAAATCAGGATTAGTTGGTACCAGGGTGAGGCCTTTACAACAAGGGCTTTTATGGACCCATATTTAACTGAAATTAGAGTCACCAGCCCTCCTTTGCCCTCCCAGCCAGTGAAGGTGTTGCATGGAGGGTGAAGGAACGGTAACAGTCCAATACAATATCAACCTTATTCCATGCTTCCTGGAGGCAGACAATATCAAAACCCCTAATACACTCCAACCATACCTCATTAGACAATTGTGCACGTATACCTGTGATGTTCCATGAAATAATTTTAAATGGAGTAGTATGACCCTGGTTCACCAAGCCCACCTCAGTCCAGTTAACGACATGCATGGTGTGCGGGTTGCTATGCCAAACCCCTCCCCTCCAGGATTATTATTGGGGATTGAAATGGGGAGCTGAGAACGGGTTTCAAGTTTATCTATATTGTTACCAAAGCTGATGGTGTTTTGCAAAGTGGGACCAGGTGGATTTGCAAGCTGCCTGTTACCAATGTCATCTGCATGCGAGTCCCTCCCTAGGTTGGCACGTTGTGAACTTGTTCTTCTCGATTTGGCTGAGCTACCAGTTTGCACAGGAAGTCAGTCGATTTCTGATAAGCCAGAGTGAGCATCAAAGCATTTGGAGTGAATACATGAAGAGGACTGGGGGGGAGGTATCTATTCCGACCTAGCCATGAGGGGTGTTGCCTCTTACTAGTCGCCTGGCAAGTGGGGGTAGAAAAATTCCAATGGACAAGCCTTTATCATTTCACTAGGTGAGTCTCTAAGGTGCTTCAGAGCAAAATGTGCGCACCTAGCATTGCTAAAAGTAGGTACTACACAGTCCCATTGCACACATTTAACTGTGGAACCCAACCAGCTCACCCGCCTTGCCAGGATGATGTGTTCAGGCCCGTCAGAGCCTGGAGGAGGCTGGGCTGGGCCCACCCTCTTGGTTCTTTTCATCTCCACACCAGGATAGAAGCATTAAGTGCCAAGTTCCGACCTGGTGAAGCGGTGTAAAGGTAAAACCTTTAGCTTCCCCTGACTGTTTATAAAAGGTCCTCTTCACTATGGGGAAACAGAAACTCACACCTGCCACAAAAACCACCGAATCTATTTTAGATGGCTTCCTTCAAATGGCGACAGGGGCAGTTAATAAGGAAATAGAACTGGCTGAGAGAAGACTTTCACTAGCCACACTCCTTGATCCACCTGCCTTAGTTACTGGGGACTCCCACACAGTTACCACTGAAATAGATTCTGAACAGAGGCCACAAGCTCCACTTTTGCCCACTGTTATTATCTTGAGTCAGGGTGACTTATGTGCCACATGTGAGGGAGATGTTCTTGCCTCTTGACCAACTACAGAAAAGACTGGGTCCCATGGCGCAACAGGAGGGAAGAGGAAGCACACTGAACTGGCAGGGGTTGACCATAGACTGAAGGGTCAGTCACCAAGGGTTAAGAGAACTAAACACACCCTAGGAACTGCCTGTGGAACTCGTAATGGTGGAGGAAAAGCTTCTGCACAGGTTGAAATGGACACATAGACTGAAAACGTCAACAAAGTAGTAAAAGAGGCTTTGGAACCTTTTCTATCTTGCTTAGTTTGCATAGAAGAGCATCTTGTCTGACTATAGCAGGACCCAGGGAAACAAATGGCACTTAAAGAACAAAATTATATGGCCATCCTATCTAGCCACAAACATAAAAGGGCAGATGATGCTCTCCCTAGTGCCTCTCTGGGTGGATCAGGCCACCTTACAAGAGTTCCCCCTCACTAATGCCAACAACAAGTTAACGGTTATGACAGCATGGGAAGCCGGGCCGGATGTGATCTCTAATGGGGATAACCGAAGGAGGGGGCACAGGGTGACAGAGCAGTTAAGACCTGGACTCATGTGTCATATGTATACAGGTGTCGGATCATTTCCTGTCTCTTCACCTTGGCCACAGCATCGTCGGGGGAAACCGAGGGAGACACTGGCACGGACGTGGGGAAGGGATCCAGCACTGGGGCCACCAGTGCGGGGGAGTCTGGCGCAGCAAGTGGCACGGAGGCCGAGGGCTGTCAGGCGGAGGACCTGTCCAGTCCCAACACCGACTATGACGCTGACGGGTCCGAGGCTGAGCTCCCAGAGGGGGCGGAGGCTGCTCCCAGAGCTGAAAGCAACACTCTCTCCCTCGCCGCACCCTCCATTCCCATCACCCCCCTCCCACTTGCTCGGGTCCCTTGTGTCCGTGTTAGGCGACAACAGGTGCGTGAGAGACGGCAAGGAGGTGTATTTAAGAGGTGAAGGGTGCACTTCCACTCTGGATCATTCTGTGGTGTGTAGGCACATTCAATTGCATGGTGCTTGTCACATGCACGCTCATGATTTAGGTCATATTCTGAAAGGAATTCGTGTGCCAGTCACGACCCCGTCTTGTACGCTGCTTGCTAACGGTAATCATGTGCTATTCAATGATGAAGCTTGCTGTGGGATGCTTCCGGGAATTCCTCACATCGTGACTGTATCACTACGAGTGGTTTTCTGTCATTACGTCCTTTTTCCACCCCCGCATGGCCGGCTCGATGTATCCATCTGGCCTTCCATTCCAACCTTGAAAGCAGAGTTCAACAGGATGAGCAGAATAAGGGCTCTATTGTCTCAAAAACAAGTTGTGTTGACTTCATCCCGAGAAACATTTGTCCTTCACGTAGCTCACACGTGCACAGAGGTGCAAGCGCTTTTGAACACTGTTCTCCCACTACATATTTGGGACTCGGATTCAGACTATCTTTCATGCCTCGTCAACAAGTGGCCTGGCTGTTTTTTTAATGAATTGTGGGCTCCGGCCTCGTGACCTCCTTCCAAACTCTGTTTGGTGTGATCCCCGCATTTCATCATTCGATTTATTCTAGCGTCTTCGGAGGTGTCCCTTTGCTTCTCGCCCTCGTAGCTGGGGTGCCATTATTGATCTGCGTACTACGCTGTGGCTTCACAACTTGCATTACAAGACAGCATGCACCGGCTGCTCCATCTTCGGAAACAGATGCTTGACTACTACGGCACTCTGCCGCTGGCGACCTTAAGCAGTGCCTATGGATTGTCGCAACAAATGCGCATGCGCGGGCTGCCGCGCATGCGCATTTGTGAGGAAGTCGTAGGCGCGAGAAGGAAGAGGGAGCCCCGGGACGCCGCAGCTCAGGTAAGTTATTTAATTTAATTTACTTGTACATTGTTTTTTAAAAGTTTAACATTATATTTAGGTGCCGATTCCAATCCTGGAAAATTTTTCCCCGTACGAATCGTATCCGGTATTTTTACCGTACGAATCGTCCAAGTAGCGTACAAACTGCCAAGTACGATTCGTATGGGAAAAAGTCCATACGAATCGCATTGGGAAAATTTCCCCACACGTCCTCGGGTCGGAAAATGTGTTTGACACATCCCCGGACGATTTGCCGTACGAATCGGAAACATGAAGTCCGACCGCGCAAGTACGATCCGTCCCGTCCTTCCGAATTTACAACCGTATGGAAAAAACACCGTACGGACCGAACTCCTATAGCAACCATCGAGACATGTGCCCGCATACGCGCCGAACACCCCCCCAGCCCCCGTATGTACGCGCAGAACACCCCCCAGCCCTTGGATGTACGCACCGAACACCCCCCCAGCCCCCGTATGTACGCGCCAAACGCCCCCCCACCGCAGATGTACGCGCCGAACCCCCACCAGTGCATGTACGGCACGTACCAACACCCCACCAGTGTATGTACGGCACATACCAACACCCCACCAGTGCATGTACGCGCAGAACCCCCACCCGTGTATGTACGGAGCGTACCCACACCTGTGTATGAATGGAGCGTACCAACACCCCACCAGTGTATGTACGGCGCGTACCAACACCCCACCAGTGTATGTACGGCGTGTACCAACACCCCACCAGTGCATGTACGCGCAGAACCCCCATCCGTGTATGTACGGAGCGTACCCCCACCTGTGTATGAATGGAGCGTACCAACACCCCACCAGTGTATGTACGGCACGTACCAACACCCCACCAGTGTATGTACGGCGCGTACCAACACCCCACCAGTGCATGTACGTGCAGAACCCCCACCCGTGTATGTACCGAGCGTACCCCCACCCGTGTATGAATGGAGCGTACCAACACCCCACCAGTGTATGTACGGCGCGTACCAACACCCCACCAGTGTATTTACGGTGCGTACCAACACCCCACCAGTGCATGTACGCGCAGAACCCCAACCCGTGTATGTACGGAGCGTACCCCCACCCGTGTATGAATGGAGCGTACCAACACCCCACCAGTGTATGTACGGCGCGTACCAACACCCCACCAGTGTATGTACGGCACGTACCAACACCCCACCCGTGTATGTATGGAGCGTACCCCCACCCGTGTATGAATGGAGCATACCAACACCCCACCAGTGCATGTACGCACCGTACAGACGCCAAAAACACACGTACTGAACCAGGACAAACCAAAACAACACAAGGAGAGTCAATTCGATTCACACAACACCACAAAACATGTCCAATAAGCCCAAATACACCCCATACACTGACCTGCAACTGCCAAACAGCTAAACAGAGGCCCAAAACACAACCACTCCTTATAACACACCCACCCAAAGTTTAAACACAGCCACACCCACAAATGGACCAATAAAAAGGCACAACACACACAAACCATGATCCTTTGCAACAGATCCACTACTGCCAGACCACAGAGACAACGCACAGCACCATACTACAGCCATCAATACACCTTACACTTGCACTCCTTCACACAACCACCATCACAAACACCCCCTCATCACATTCACACACACACACCTTCACAACCACACTCACACACCCACAACCATCCACACCCCCACAACCAACCACACCCACACCCCACACCATGCCCACTAACAAGAATCCAAAGTTCACAAAGGAGGAGCTGGAGGTCCTTGTCGACGAAATCATAAGAGTCGAGCCACAGCTCTTTGGAACATTGGTCAGACGGACCAGCATATCCGAAAAAACAGCCATGTGGCAGAGGATTGTCGATGCTGTGAATGCTGTTGGAGCCACCAGAAGGACCAGGCATGAGTGCCAAGCCAGGTGGTACGATCTGCGGAGGACGGTCCGCCGCAAAATGACGGACGATCACAACCAGGGGAACATCACTGAAGGAGGGCCGCCCCGCAGACTGGTACAGTACCATCCCTGGGAGGAGAAGGTGATGGCCACGCTGCCGCCGGTGGGAGTAGACGGAGTAGAAGGAGTCCGAGAGCCTGGTGAGTACACAAACAACTCACCTCACATGGGGGGAACGCCATCCACACCCAAAATCCCAATCATGCACGCAACCCCCCCAAAGCCAGCACCGGACACAACCACACTCCAAAAACACACACATGCCACTAGCGCCTCCATGCCCCATGCAACAGGCAAGGCCATGCCAAGTCACAGGCCACACAAAACACCAACACAAGACAGGATGTCCCCGATGCCGGGAGGGTGGGCCCCAAAACTAACACATAGCAACTCTGAAGCACACAACAATGCCCTCAGCCCATATGGCCTAGGGCACAGCCATACAAACAGTGTGTCCCCACACAGTACTGTGTTGCCTGCAAATGGTGGCCGCGTTGCAGGATGACATGGGTATGAAGGCACAATTTGCACATAACAGCAGCTAATCAAGACGCATCACTCTGGAAGAGTGTCAGCACACACCGCCACAGCAGCAGCGCAGACTCAGACACTCTGCCCAATGGGTGCCTGGAGTTAAGAAACAAACCCACATGAACAAGCCAATGGCCTTTGTGAGACCTGCAAACTGTGTGTGCCCAGGAAGCTGGGCTGAGGTGACAGAGGGTGACACACAGAGGGAGGGAGGAGGGTGACAGAGGGAGGGAGAAAGGGAGACAGAGGGAGACGGACAGAGGGAGGAGGGTGACAGAGGGAGGGAGAAAGGGACACAGAGGGAGGAGGGTGACAGAGGGAGTGAGAAAGGGAGACAGAGGGAGACGGACAGAGGGAGGAGGCTGACTGAGGGAGATGGACAGAGGGAGGGGGTTGACAGAGGGAGACGGACAGAGGGATGAGGGTGACAGAGGGAGACGGACAGAGGGAGGAGGGTGACAGAGGGAGGGAGAAAGAGAGACAGAGGGAGACCAAATCACCCTTGGGTGGTGTGGCCATGTCCGCTGGTCAGAAGGTGGACTGTGTGCATGTAGACAAGGTTTGGCAGTGCCTGAACCCCCCCTCTTTCCATTGATAAACACTGGGCCATGTGTCAATCTGTGCACAAGTACATCCGTGCTGCAGGCACAAACCTAACCATACACCCAGTAAACCTACCCACTGTGTTTATTAGAACCCTGTCACAAATGCTTAAGTTACCTACCTGCATTCTCCAATAGCATGTAAAAAACACCATTTGCCCACGTACAGTGCAACACGTAAGGCGGCTCTGCATGGCTTGCTACGCCCCCTCACTACACTGCTGACTGCGTTCCAAAAAGAAGCATCAACTAAGATTGTGTCACACATAGGTAAAGTGTCGAAAGCTGTGGCCAAGGGACATACCCATGCACAAGTGCACTGCGAGGGGAATGCAAGCCATATCCAACCACCCAGAGGAACTGTGCCAACTCAAAAATGAATGAAACATGGATGTTGCATGTAACACAATTAACATTGGCTCTCTCACACACAGGTCAACGTCGTCAATCTCCCCCCAACACTGGGGGGGAAGACTCACAGGACCAGGTGTTGCATAGAAAGTCTTCAGATCCAATAAATTTAAAATAGATTTATTTTAAGCAGCACAGCAACCCAAGGTGACTGATCAGCATAATCCAGACAGAGGTAACTGCCCAGAGCATCACAGTCCCTTAAGGTTCCAAATGGAACAAGAACTGTTACTCATAAGATGCTACTGTGCCATAGCATAACAATGTTGAATAACAAACATTGAAAATGCAAATGTAACATACCTCTCTTTTTTTTTTAAACAAGCATATATATCCCCCAACAACTAATACACTACTTATTGAGTACAAACATTACTCATCATCAAATCTTCTTGGAGCTGTTCTTATGCGATCAGAAATTTTAACTCTAGACGCTACATTATCATTATCACTCACTGATGGAGAATACACAGCTTGACTGGGTATATTGTGACATTTAGCAACACGTTTAACATTCCATAATCTTCCATCTTGGGTTATGACACTGTTATCAAAAACCCTTACAATCTTCATGGGTTTCCCAAAACTTCCTGAACACTTCATAGTTAAACCAGGCTTTTTAACCCTGACCCAATCACCCCTGTTGAAATTGTGAGCTTTAGTTTTCCACTTGTCATACCACACCTTTGTTTTCATTTGCTTGGAACTCACTCTTTCTTCAACTCCAGTAACCATGGAGTCAGAAAAAGACTTATGCTTGCATTTCTCTTTAAACCACCATGGACATATCTTGGAAGCAGGATCTCTCCCCTTTAAAAGACGGAAAGGACTGACTTCCGTAGTGGATTGAGGTGTGATGCGGTACAACCATAATTTTTCCCTTACAACATTTTTCCAATTATCCTTCACTTTTACTCCATCTGCAACATACCCTTTTAACACCCTATTGAACCGTTCAACAAGACCATTCTCATGTGGTTCATAAAATGAAACAGTATGGTGTTTGATGTTATGACATTTTAAAAAGTTTTCCATATCATTGGATGTGAGTTGTACACCATTGTCTGTAACCAGCTCAGCTGGACATCTTTCTCTAGAAAAAATCTCTTTGAAAAATTCCATGACTAAATTGGTCGAGGCACCTGAGGAAAATTTAACTTCTGGCCATTTGGAGTGATAATCCACCAACACAAATGCATACTGGGAATCACGTGGTAAACACAAGAAAGGACCAGAGATGTCAAATGCCACTTTCTTCCAAGGCTCGGTTGGCCATTCAGTATTCTTTAAAGGAGGAGTATTCAGTTTTAACATATTCTCACTTGCCATGCACACATCACATTCTCTTACAATGCGATCCACCATGCGATCCAAGCCAGGCCACCAGAAATAATTCCTGACCAAACGCTTCATTGCTGATATTCCTGGATGTGACTTGTGTGCCAACTCTATAATGATCTTTTGAATTCCACAAGGAGGCACACACTTACCATCTTTAAACATCAAATCACCTTCTAATACCAGAGAATCTGCAACTCTATGCATTGGCATTAACTCTTCTGGTAACGCCTTTCTTTCTGGCCAACCCTTCAAAATACACTCTTTGACAGTTTGCCATATGATATCCTCCTTCTCACAACACTTCCAGCTATTTTCAGAAATGTCCTCAAACGTTCCATTCACCACATCCTGAATTGTGGTAATCACCTCAGAATCTTCGCAGTCACTATTATCAGGAGCATGACATGGAAGTCTAGACATGAAATCTGCCATGACATTTTTTTTCCCAGGAACAAACACTGGTTTGAAGCAATATTCTTGTAACCTAGAAGTAAGTCTTGCTATTCGGGCGGTAGAGTTCCAGCCACCCCCGGAGAAAGTATGTTAACTAACGGTTTATGATCAGTCCTCAAGACAAACTTGCTACCCCAAATGTAGTTCCTATAATGTTCAATGGCCCACACGCATGCTAAAAGTTCTTTTTCTATTATTGCATATCTACGCTCAGTGTCATTTAAAGTGCGGGATGCAAAACAAACATTCCATTCACCCTTACCACATCTTTGGGATAAAACACCTCCAACTCCATATAAGCTTGCCTCCACAGTAATGATGCATTCTTTGTTCACGCAATAAGGTTTAAGGGTAGGAGCCTTCAGAATTTCAGCTTTGATAAGTTCAAAGGCTTTTTGTTGTTCTGAACCCCATTCAAAAACAACTTTCATTCTTAACAATTTCCTCAAGGGCTCCATCTTGTCAGCAAAGTTTTCAACAAACTTGCTATAGTATTCACACATTCCTGTGAACGATAACAACTGTTCCTTGTTCGATGGAGGGGGAGCCTTCACTATTCCTTCAACATTAGATTTCTTAGGTACTACCCCATCCTTAGATAGAGTGTGACCTAAATATTCGACCGAATCTTAAAACATTTTGCATTTATCTGCTTTAAGAGTTAATCCACAGCGTCTTAACCTTCCACACACCTCAGTTAAATGCTTGAAATGTTCTTCCTCATCTTTTGAAAAAATTAGGATGTCATCTTGAAAACACTTAACAAATTTAACCACATCCCTGAAAATATTAAACATCACTTTTTGAAACACCGAAGCCGCTGAGGCTAACCCAAATGGCATTCTAGTGAACTGATATAAACCCTGGGGAGTGATGAATGCCGTAAGTGGTTTGGAGTCTTCTGTGAGGCAGATTTGATGGTAGGCGGACCTGAGGTCCAAAGTGGAAAACACTTTCGCACCCTCTAACATTGAGACCACTTCATTTATGTTGGGGAGGGGATTGCAATCAATGATAATACCAGCATTGAGTGCCCTTAGATCAACACACATTCTCAATTTTTTATCTGGTTTTCTTACCAAAACAATGGGAGAAACCCACTCAGCCGAATCAATAGGTTCAATAATTTTTTCTGCGACTAAATCATTTAACATGCTCTTAAGCTCTTCCCTGACGTTAATCGGTACGTTTCTTAGTTTTTGTTTTACAGGATCAACATCTCTTTTAAGTTTTATCCTGTGGGTATAATCTTTTAGTTTACCTAACGTGTCTGAAAATACATCCTTGAAATTACTCTTTATGACATTACCTTTCACTTGTGAAGAAACATATGAAATGTTGTTTAAATGCACTTCCTCATCCAATAATACGGGTTCACTAGAACGGGGATTAAGGATGACACCTAGTTTCCACTGGTCCCACCATCCCAAAACATTGATGCCTTTGACCGCAATGTATAACTTGACATCTATTTTCCTTGTTTTAAACCGTAAATTTACCTCGAAATACCCCATCATATCAATTTTTGTACCATCATAACCATGTGCAACTATGTCGGACGGTAACAATTGTGAAGGTAGCAATACGGTACTAAGTTTTTGCTGGAAATAGTCATTTGAAATAATGGTCCATGGTGAACCAGAATCAGCCATCAGATCTATTAATATACCAGAGATTTCCACCACACACATGGGCGGTTTCTTACATTCGTTGGACACTGTATTGTTTATGCTAGAGATTCCTTCATAGATTGAAACTACAAAACCTTTGTTATATTCTGTGCAACAACAAGTATCACATTTATACACAGTGTTATTAACCTCAGCCATTGAAGATACTCTGCCTTGAGTAAGGAAATTGTTTCTCCTTACATCCTTGCATGCAGAAGCAAAATGACCAATCCTACCACATTTCTTACACTCTTTGTTGATTGCTGGACAGCCCCCATAATTAGCTAAGTGTAGCTTGCTACCACACCTGTAGCAGGATCCAGGTCTATCATTCCTTTCGAATTTCTTTTGAAAAGGATGTGTACCACCACGAAATGAATTAAATCTTGTAGGGTTCTGCTCGCCTTTATGATCACTTTGTTGTGTCTCTATATGTTTGACCACACATATATCGTCTGATACTTCAGATTTATTGATTGTGGTACTTTTTACAGTTAACATCCACTTTTCAGATTGTTCTAGTGCTTTTGCTGTTGAAATCGCTTCTGCTAACTTAGGATCACCCATTTCCCATAAACGCTCTTTAGTTTTTTCGTTCTTTACATGTACGATGATTTGGTCTCTAATCATCTCATCACATATTGCCCCAAAGTTGCAGTGAATACTTAAAGCTCTCAACGCTGTTAAAAAATCATCAAATGATTCGTTTTCATGTTGAATCCTGGTGTAAAATTTGTATCTATTTAATGCAATATTAGTAACAGGTTTAAATCTGAGTTCCATACGTTGTAAAGCTTCTTTGTATACATTAAAACCTTCTCTTTCTCCTTCCAACGGGGGTACTTGAGGTAGAGCTCTAAAAACCATCTGACCCTCCGAGCCCAAACAATGTAAAAAAATACTTTTTTTTCTTTCTGCTCCCATGCGTTCCCCATCTATTGCCTTCATGTAATTTAAAAAATTTTCTTTCCATCTTGTCCAAGGCATTGGCGGATCATCTTTGTTTTGGAGAAACTTGTCAGGCGGATCAAATTGCATTTTGTTGTTTTGAATCAGTAAGGCACACAGACTTGCAATCCACAGTAAAATGTATATATATATATATGGTTATATATTTATATAACCTCTTAGTTCAAATTCATATGTATATAATTGCAAACTTTTTTTTTATTTTTGTTCTTGATCCAAAAAAAAAACGAAGAAAGAGAAGAGAGAAAAAAACAAAAAAAAAATTCTATAATAATGACTAGTAGTAGTGGCCTGTGGCAACAAAATTTTCCTTTATAATTCCATCATATTTTTTTTACTTTATTCTGATGAGCTCTCCTCTAAAACTTAGTACAATTTTGTTGAAAGTGCTGTTCTGAACTCAGTGTTTTTTTTTTTTTTTTTTTTTATTATTCCGGTGACTTCCTTTGTTACCAAGCGTTGTCATGTAAACAGGTCGGGCCTCTCAAACCTCAGGAAACACACGCGTAGTTAAAAGCGTCTGTTCTCAACCATGGAGATCGTAATCTGCCAGAGTGTCTCTAGAGACAATCGCGCTAATTGAGCTTGAAAAGCATGCGCGCGCTCTGAGAAGCATCAAGCTGAAAACCTTCCGATCAGAACACTCAGCATTATTCAGCGTGCGTGGATTGTCTCCCCTGAGGATTCCAGGAAAGCCCCAGAGCAAGGTATTTACTTTTAAAATACACGCTCGTTTCCTCGCGCTTCAGACTTGTGAGAGATAAATATGTCAAAATGTTCAAAATTGATTAACTCACGTTTCCAAGCAAATGGGAAAGTCCGTTTTTCGCCAGAAGTAACGATCTGGAAGTGTCGTTTTTAACAGCAGGGTCCGTTTCAGCAGGTCAATAAAAGCGGAGTTTAAAGAACACACAACACCTGTGCTGCAGCAGTCTGGTTGGTCAGGTGTTCCTCTCCTTCATAACTCGTCGCCATTGTTGCATAGAAAGTCTTCAGATCAAATAAATTTCAAATAGATTTATTTTAAGCAGCACAGCAACCCAAGGTGACTGATCAGCATAATCCAGACAGAGGTAACTGCCCAGAGCATCACAGTCCCTTAAGGTTCCAAATGGAACAAGAACTGTTACTCATAAGATGCTACTGTGCCATAGCATAACAATGTTGAATAACAAACATTGAAAATGCAAATGTAACTGCGTGAAGAGGACCCCACCGTCAGCGACAACTCTCACCACTCCGTGGATGACCCAGACCAACCTGGCCCCTCTGGTGTCCAACCACCTGCAGCACCTGCGTCAGGTACAACTGTGCCAACCACCACCCCCATTCCTGCCACTTCCCCGGAGACACCCAGGAGCCCTGCCCGCACACAACAACACAGCCAGTCTGTCCAGGAGGGACAAGGTTCTCCGGGCACCCAGGAGGAGGCAGGCGACACCGCAAATGCCATCCCTCAGGGGTCCCGGAGACCCGATGTGCCCACAACGGCAGGCCAGGTGCAAGTGGGCAGGGGTGGTGGGAGTGGAGGACGGCGGAGGCGCGAACCTGACCAGTTGGCTCAGCAACCGGTAATGTCACACGTCAGCAACATCCTGGACACATACCGGCGTGACACCAGGGGCATGGTCCAGATTGCGTCAACCCTCACAGACATCAAGGGGACCCTCGAGGAGATTAAGACCCTGCAGGCCGAGCAACATGCCTGTCAACAGCGACACCAAGGACGGATGGAGGCAAGACAGGCTGAGCTTGTGGCGGTGCAAACGGAAATGACCCGTGTACTCCGTCGGATTGCCGACAACATGGGCAACCCTCCCTGTGCCACCAGGCGAAGAACATCACCACCCACAGGGAGGGATCAGGAGGAGGAGGATTCATCCGACGGAGCATCCCAAGCATCGTCACGGCCTGCTTCTGAGGGTCCCCGCAGGAAGGTGGGTCGTCCACGCAAAAGACCGTGAGAGTCAGCGGAACATCACCATCTCCAAGGTCACCTGGCCTGGCACCTGGCCCTCTGGCCCAACAGCAGCACATCAGCAAATGACATTCTCTGCCACATGGACATGCTGGTCACTGTCTGACCAATGTTGACAAAGACTGTGACAAAGACTCTGATGACTTCCAATGGCAAGGATCCCAACTCCCCCAGTGAACTCTGGATTCTACACTCCCGCCAAGCACCCCTTGTCATCCCCCCAAACACGTACCCCACCACAAATAAATATCTTCACAATCACGAGATGATGCCGTCATTGTGCATTATTCCACTACATGTGTGTGTTGTAAAGTCAATCCATGCCTGAATTCTGAAGTAACTCCAACCATCCATACCCTGGGGTCTGAGTCTGGCACAGGACACACATGGGTCACAATGTATCATCCAATACAGACATGGAGCACCATACTCACCCGTGATGGGCCCAACCAGCTGAGGGGGTGCCCGCACAACTGTGCCTACAGACCTATTTAGAAGAGCAACGGTCATGCGCAGAGGTCAGGGATCATGTGGAGTGTCCTGGGGTGCTACTCCCAGGTATGTGTAGACAGGTGGCAGAACCATGGCCTGCATGCTTGAGTCAGGTGGATGTGGAGAATGGTGGGCCGGCCAAGGTTGGATGCATGGTGATGGCACAATGGGGTCTTGGATCACAGTGCCACAAGGTTGTGTTGTTGTTGTGGGCTGCATCCTGAGTGTGTGCGTGGATTGAGAAGGTCATCCTGCAGCTGGCAGTGATCCATTCCCCCCATCTCTGTTGGACGTTCATGTGGCCTGGTCACTGGATGTAGAAGCAGAGCTGTGCAGATGCACCCTGGATGTGGACAAGTATCATGGGAGTTGTAACGCACATGTCCGTAGAGTGCAGGGTAGGATTAGACACGGATGTTGGAGTTGACCTGGGGGATGGTCTCTCTTGCCTTGAGGTGGACGGAACTGGGGATCTTGCGCATAATCTTGAGTGTGCTGCAGCATGAGGCACAGATGCTGCTGATCAGCATAGCACATGTCAGCAAGCAATCCATGATGAACACCAGCTCGTTTGCGTGGACACTGGGTGCCCTTGCTGCAGGGCCTGCAGCAGCATGCGCCATGTCAAGTAAATAATGCCCCAAGTTTCACACAAAGACAAGGATCTCAGGAAGGAACTATGCAAAAGGTGTATGTCAAGGAAGGAATGTCTAGTTCAACATGCCACACACACACACACTGGATGCACATGCAGCACAGTGTCCGTCGTGGAGACTGACATGCCACAATACCTATACAACCATGGACATCATGCACAATACAGATTCTAATCCCTGACAAACAGCTTGCATCTTGCTACTCTACACATGGACTCATATGCACCATCTCTGATAACTATGCCAGACATGCCGCATGCAAAGTGGCAACAGACCACCATTGACAGAGATGAGGCACCTTGGAGGCAGAGGGACACCTTTATTAGTCATGTTTTTTCAGAATGCTAAAGCAACTCTGTCAACACATACACAGGTCATGTGGATGAACATGTGGGACCGACACTGGCACCCCCCTTTGCACCACAGATGCAGGAAATCCATAGAACTGGCACACAAGTGACGGGTCACAGCTAAACACCCCCTGCTGCTCACGGAGAGGCTGCCATACACCATTGAGCCTCCAATGGGGAAATCACACACCATGTCAACCCGGTGCAACCCGTATGTTTCCGAGGGCAGTGTTACACACATTGATGTCATCATCACAATCCACAATCCCATTACAGATGACTGTCACCAAGTCTGACCATCAATTCTGGTGAATTCAGCTCCATGTCATGTGCCCCATGGTGATTCTACATGTATGCTAAGTATCCAAACATGAACAGGAGCAGTGCACACACAATCAAAACAAATACCACACCCAAAAAGCCGTGCTGCATCCCTTACCCTAAGGAGATTTTCAAACTTGTCCGTGCATGTAACGCTGATTCAGCACATGTTGCTGTGTTCATGAGGAATAGCAGGAGCACAACAATGCCACCAGCAGACAGCATGCGTAAGTACCTGTGGATGAGAGACACACCAGAAGTCAGCCAAAAGAAGCACATCCGCATGCATGTGCATGTACTCGACACGTGTAAGGTTGTCAACATGCTAGGTGACAGTGATGACTCTGGAAAAACATTCGTCTATTGCATCATCACTCGAGTGACACATCCAAACACACCTCTGACTCACCTGGCAGACATGCAGATGGACACACACATTGCAACACATGCCACACACGGCCCAATGCGTGCACACTCAGAGACTGGAACTCACCACTAAGCAAAGAAGTTGCGTATGAGCCGACTCCGGATGTCCTCTACCGCCTCCTCCTCCTCCACATTACTTGCCTCGTGACCAAGCCCTTCATCCTCCACGGGTGGATGGGCCTGCTCATCTGGATCCAGGATGAGTGGCACAGCTTTCTCCACTGCCATGTTGTGCAGCATGCAGCACACGAGGAAGATCTTGCAGACCTTCACCGGTGCATATGGGAGTGCACCACCGGTCTTGTGGAGGCAACGGAATCGGCTCTTCAGGAGGCCAAACGTCCTCTCTATCACTCGCTTGGTCCGCCCATGGGCGTTGTTGTAGCAGTGCTGGGCAGCCGTGCTGGGGTGGCGGAGAGGCGTGATCAGCCATGGCATGTTGGGATAGCCAGCGTCCCCTACATGGAAACATCATGGACAAAAGTGGGTCAGGAGAAGCAGTAAGACAGGAAGATGACGCTAAATACAGGACTGACAGAGTATACCCACCAACAATACATGCTCGTTCGTTGCGCAGCTGCAGCATCATTTCAGGCACCCTGCTACGCCTCATGATGTAGGCATCGTGTGCTGATCCTGGAAAACGAGCACAGACATGGGAAATCACCATGTTGGCAAGACACACCACAAGGGCATTAATGGAGTGGTAATGCTTGCAGTTCCTATACGCTACCTCCTGTGCCTGTGGTTGTACCAAAGCCACATGTGTTCCATCTATGGACCCAATGACATGGGGCATCCCTCCCAGGGCATAGAACCCACGCTTGACACCTGTCAACTGCTCAGGAGTTGGGAATTTAATGAACTCATCCAGGTGATCCAACATGGCCTCTAAAAAATCATGCAGCACACGGCTGAACATGGTTTGGGACATGCCACCAACGTGAGCAATGGTATGTTGAAAGGTACCCGTGGCAAAGAAATGTAGGGCTGCCATCACCTTCATCTTGGGTGTCAGTGCAATAGGATACCTGTGTAGCGGTTGGAGGTGTGGTGCCAGCCGTGTCGTCAAGTCCTCAATCAACTGTTGGGGGAAGCGGTAGCGGCGTATACAGTCATGTTCCCTCAGGTCAGCCAAGTCTGGAATTGGTCGAGGGAGAGGCGGAGCCCTGCAGTGAATTTGGAGGGACAACGAAGAGTGAGTACAGTACACCACCAATGTCAATGTACTGAGCACATGTTCAACAGGCAATACACATATGCTACATACAGAGTCAGGTCTGTGCAATATGCCCTGGACACGTATGCCAGGCAGGTGACACTCCTACCAAGAGCCAGCTACAAACGTCGATTCTCAACCTCAATATGCCATGCCATGAAACTAGCTGTGGGCCAGTGTAAGTGAACAGGCAGACGCATTACAGGAGTTGCAGACATCCACATATGTGCAGAAGCAGGATGTTCATTGTACAGACAAGTTGCTGAACACTAGATGCACAGGTCACATGTCATTTAAAAAAGACTGGCCACACCCCTTGGCATGAAGGAGTACATGTCAAGACTGATCACACATACATTGAGAGTATGCAGATATGTCCTTGTCATGAAACTCCATGTCCATGCATACATACACACCTTACGTCGGATTACACATGTGGGCTGCTGTGCGTAACAGTGTGCCATGCCCATCTACACACAGACACATGTTGTTTGCAGCAACTGCAGATGCATTTGACCAAACACCTACAGCAAACCTATGGGAACACATGACACACACATGACATAGTTACAGCGTGCAACGCGGGCATACACATCCCAGGGGTAATATTCCGTGTACCTGGCATCAGGGGACAGTTGCGGGTGTCGGTGACTGTGCCATGCCAGTGACACATGCCTCAACGAGTCTGTACCACATGCACACATGTCAAAGGAGTGAAGGGGATGTGTGGCACATAGTGCACCATCACACATGACATGTGTAAACAGCTCATCATACTTTCATTGGCTTCACACCTCAGGAGTAATGTGCCATATCACAGCCTGACACACCTGTGCCCGACACATATAGTACTGCACAGACAATGCCTTGATGTCCAGTTTTGGCCAAGTATGACAGCTCTATTCCTGTCTGTGTGCCGCCTGTCACAACTGTCAGGTGTGAAACGCACCGTACATTAGCTCTGAGGGCGTGTGTAGGGTCCCTATCACTATGGTTGTTTCGCCGTAGGTGTACGCCATGGTGATATGGACGGTACACGCGTGTGTAGGGTCCCCATCACTATGGTTGTGTCGCCGTAGGCGTACACCATGGTGATACGGACCGTACACGCGTGTGTAGGGTCCCTATCACTATGGGAGTGCTGGCGTATGAGTACGCCATAGTAATACGGACCGTACACGCGTGTGTAGGGTCCCCATCACTATGGTTGTGTCGCCATAGGCGTACGCCATGGTGATACGGACCGTACACGCATGTGTAGGGTCCCTATCACTATGGGAGTGCTGGCGTATGCGTACGCCATAGTAATACGGACCGTACACGCGTGTGTAGGGTCCCCATCACTATGGTTGTGTCGCCGTAGGCGTACGCCATGGTGATACGGACCGTACACGCGTGTGTAGGGTCCCTATCACTATGGGAGTGCCGGCGTATGCGTACGCCATAGTAATCCGACCCGTACACGCGTGTGTACCATCCGTATTACTATGGCCTACGCATACACCAGCACTCCCATAGTGATAGGGACCCTACACACGCGTGTACGGTTCGTATCACTGTGGCGTACGCATACGCCAGCACTCCCATAGTGATAGGGACCCTACAAACGTGTGTACGGTCCGTATCACTGCATTTGGGGTGCCCTAGGGCCGTGGAACGCACCGTACCTGTGTGAAAATGTTGAAATTACATAGGGGACACATGAGGGACAAGTATAATGGCCTAAATGCATGCTGGTTGTCATGGAGACCGAGTTTACAGTTTGAATTTTTGCATCAGGTGGCCAGCAGAAGTCGGTTGGAAACAATATACTTTGTTGCAAAGTGGTTGTTGACTTGACATCATGCTCATTTTTTAAACCATGCTAAGCCACTCACTGGGGTAGGTTTAAAGGGATTGGACAAAACGTAGGATGCTAATGTGACTGACCAATCACTCTGTACTCCTGTAAATGAAACAGGCCAGCAAGGCAGATATAAGGCAGCCAGGTCCCATGAGAGAGCACTTGCCTGCACATCCTTTCATTCCACAACACTGCTGCTGCTCGTGATTCCTCTGGCACCATGTCCAGGTCTGTGGAGAGGGCCCAGCCATTCACACAGGAGGAGAACATTGCCCTGCTGGATGTGATCCTCCCACAGTACATCATGCTGTATGGTCGACCAGGGGAGCAGGTGAGGGCCGACTCCACTAGCTTAGACTGTGCCCCTTTTATGTGACTTCTGGCATTGTGTCCCTGTGTGACAGACATGCAATGTTGTTTAGAATGGGTCCCAGGGTGGGGAAGGCCTCATGTCTCCCAGGCTGCGCATGCTGTAGTTCCTGTGTGCACTCATCACTTGCATAGTGCTTACTGTGACAATCAATGCATGGTGCATGCCACATTCTGCCTGGCTACTCCTCCGGAGAATGTTGTTACTACAGTCCTGATGTGATTCTGTGGTCCCCCCAGTGTGACAGGTGACAGTACCCATAGATGTGTGTTTGTTTAGTGTACCTGTGCTGTGAGTGTCCAAATGATGTGTTCGTCCCCTGGACATTGGTGTGTGTGTGTGAGTCCCCTGTCATGTGGGTGAGTGCATATGGGGAGTGTTGCACACCAGCTGCTTGAGGGATGGATATACCCTGCCCATGTGATGTGAGCAGGGAGCAGTGCTGTGTGACTGCCGTGCTGAGCCAGCCCCACACCTGTGACACCCCCCAGTCTAGTGGCACATGGGCAGAGTGATGTGTGTACCCGCAGTTGGCAATGGCAGGTGATTGTCCTGTGCATGTGTGTGTCTGTGTACTCTGCTGAGGTTGCGTCAGTGGGCTGGGGCATGTGACTGCTTTGAGGTGCTGTCCATAATCCTGGTGTAGCTTGTGATGCACAGTGTGATCCAGGATCATTGCTTGTGTGGCACCCCTCATGCCACCTGTGTACTTTCAATGCCACGTAGTGTATTTTGCCTTCCCCAGAGGATAATGTCCCTATGACAAAGGTGCAATGAGTTGCCTGCAAACCATGGCCTGTTCAAACAAGACAAATTATTAATATGTGTGTCTCTGTGTCATTGCTCAGGTGTATTAAAGTATTCTCACTTTTGCATCCTCACAGGTAGGCGTCCATGCCAAGGGGGAGATATGGAAGCGAGCCGTCAGTGCCGTGAGGAAGACGGAGGGTAGGAAGCGGCGCCTAGCCCAGGTGAGGAAACGCTGGCAGGATATCCGGTGCTGGACGAGGAGGATTGCACGGGTCCTGCTGGGGGACTCACCTGAGAGCCACAAGAACCGTGGGCGCCGGCGTCTGACCCACATCCATAAGCGTGTGCTGGCGGTGGTCTTCCCCGACTTGGACAGGCGCTTACAGGAGAAGCAGCAGCAGGAAGGGGGTAGGTACATGTGTGTTTGTTGTGTGTCACCAGCTTTTGGAAGTGCGCAGTTGCATGGATACACTGCCAGGGTTTACATGTGCAGTGCACAACCTGTTCCCCAAAGTAAACCGGTGCTGTTCTTCCTCCCTTCCCCTCCTTGCCATGTGTTCCCTGGTCTGTGTGCAGTCACTCTTGCACAAGGTATTCTAGGCTGGCAGTTAATCCAAGTGCCCAATGCTTGCAGCATCATGTGTGGGGGTGGTGTGTAACAGGTTTTGGGACCTTGCCTGTGCCCTGGCCAGATCTGTCATTGTGGGGTCCATGTCAGTTGGCACTGATGCTGAGTCCCAACATAGGAGTGTGTTTTTAAAGTGTACTGCCTTACAGCATGCATGTCCAATGTTGTGCCCTCTGACATGATGTGCATGAGTGGGAGTAATGCACAGTGCAGGGACGGTTGCTTCAGTTGCAGTCATATCCATCCAGGACCATGGAGGAGTGTGGCCACTACCGTGCCCTGGGGCACCTTTTCCTAGGTATCATGTGTGTCATCCAACAATGTGGACATTCTCTGTGTCTTCGGCATAGGTTGGGCTCTGTGGCATTGTACCCTGGCCTCATCTGTATTGACGTAAACTGTGCTACATGTGTCCACTGTACAGTGTGACTCAATTTTGCTTGTGCATACTCACAGTGGGCAGTGCCTGTGTGTCTTGGTACGACAATCTGATGATGGTTGGTTGTCAATGATGTATGTGGACAGGTGCAACAGGGGTGGTTTGTGTACAATCAGGATTTAGTGCAGCCCATGTGTTTTCATCCCAGGGTAAGAGGTGTCAGTACTTCCTCTGTCTCAATCACATTGTCTCAGGTAGGGGGTGGTTTGTGCGGGCAAGGCCTACATGTCAAAATCTGATGTCTCCTTGCTAGATCTGGCCTGTGTGTGATGTTTGTCTGGACATACACTCAAGGTGCAGTGACCCAGTCATGTTGGGCATGTTTTAATGCGTTAGCTTTGCAGCATGTGCACAAAGTTAATAGACATGGTTCCTGCTCATCCCTTTTTTGGCAACGCTGTGTGTTACAGATGCTGTGCACCATTGTCCCCAGAGCCTGCCTCCTCTGTCCATTTGATATCAAGTAATTTGCTGTTGGGTCATGCTCTCCATTGTTTCTCAGTGGCATGGTGGGTCAACCAGCTGTGTGTTGCAGGGCCTACATATGTACCTTGTATTGTAGATGTTAGTCATGTAGCTTTTCAGCCTATGCACTGTTACCTATGTAGATTTAACTCATGTGACATATGTATACTGGTGTCTGATTATTTCCTGTCTCTTCACCTTGCCCACAGCATCGTCTCCGAGGGAGACACTGGCACGGACCGTGAGGAGGGAGCAAGCACCAGTGGCAGCAGTGCTGTGTTGTCTGGCACATCGAGTGGCACGGAGGCCGAGGGGAGTGAGGCAGAGGACCTGTCCAGTCCCACCACCGACTATGACGCTGACGGGTCCGAGGCTGAGCTCCCAGAGGGGGCGGAGGCTGCTCCCACAGCTGAAAGCAGCACTCGATCACTACCCGCCCCCTCCGTTCCCATCAACGGCCTCCCACTTGCTCTGGTCCCTTCCCGCCGTGCTAGGTCACCACGTGTCTCCTTCTTGCCAGGCACTGCGCCCCCTGCCCCTGTCTCCACTGCTGCCGCTAATGCCGAGTCTGTGGACATCCTGCGCCAGTTGCAGGTTGGTCAGACTGCGATGCTGAATGTCCTCCATGGCCACACACGACTGCTCACCCAGATGGAGGCATACATGGAGGGCATCTCAGCTTCGCAGTCTGACCAACGCCAGTTGCTGAGGTCCATAGACTCGACACTGACTGCAGCAGTGGGTCTCCTGCAGTGCTACGTCCCCCCCACTACCCCTGCCCCATCCACACTTCCCACTCCCATGCCTGTCCCAAGCACACCTAGACGTACCCATGCACGCACCCCACCAGACACAAGCACCACACCACCAGGGAAGCCCAAGCGCACACCTCCTGTCACGCACACACAGGGTGAAGTAGGCACACCCACTGGGTCGGGGGGCAAACGTAAGACACGCAGCCACAGTGGGAGTACACATTCATCACAACCCCCTGCCTCCAAATCCACTCCCCTCAGATCTCCTGGCCAAGAGTCGGACACAGGGTCAGTCCTGCCCAGTCTGTCCATCAGCCCCAGTGTGGCTCCACCCCGCAAGCGGTGGAGGCAGGACACCGGCAGGGTAGTTGAGTCCCCCCCTGTCCACACCCTCCCCCAGTAGCGCTGCGACCCATCCCTCCGACCCCCCCCCTCCTTGGGGCCTGTGGTTCCTTTGGGTGCAGGGTAGACGCTGGAGGACCTTGCAACCGTGTGCAGCGCCATTCTCACCTCCACCTTTGGCGCTGCCCCACCCCCTGTGGTGGAGTCCTCCATCCCTGCACCCACAACACCTACCCTTGCCCCTGCTGTCCCTGCGGTGCCTGGTCCTTCTCCCCCACATGATGCCCCTACCCCTGTGGAAGACAAGGAACTATGAACAGTGCAGGCAAGCCATGGGACACGTGTCCCAATGTGTCCCCCACCAGGGTTGGAAATATGGACTGCCCTATGGGGCTTGTTAATAGTGTACATATAACAACCTCTTTTATTTTCCTGCTGAATAAAGCATTTTTTTTTCATTTGTACAATAATGCTTTTCTGGTATCGCTGTTGGTGGTGCTGCTCCATGATTAGGGGTGGGGATAATGTGTTAGGTGTCTGGGAAATGTAGTAGTGTGCTGCTCATGGGGTGGACCCTGGTATCTGTGTGCCATCACAAGGTATTTGCAAAATAACTTTGTTCATGTAAGCTCATACTGCATGGTGACATTGTCCCAAGGTGTGTTCCTTCCTCTGTGGACCCTGACATCTTCCCTGCAGGGTGTTTCCTAAATGTTATGCTGAGCTGTGTCTACATATCCTTGGTGTGTGACGGATCCGTTCAACTTTGCCCATGCATGCTGGGCAATGTCTCCACCTGCATCCTTAGTGGCATCCTTGGTGGTCACTGAACTTGAGTTTCGAGTATGTTGACGTGACTTCATGTGGACAGGTTCCCTTTTACACACTATGCATGTATGTACTCCCAGCCTCGCACACATGTGTTCCGTGTTCTGCAGGGTCTATGAGCATCTGACTGTCAATTGTGTGCATTGTATCTGTGGGTACTGCACCCTTTTCTTTCCATGGGCACTGCTGGGAGGACTCTGCACCCACCCCTCCTGTGTCTGGGGACTGCTGGGAGGACTCTGCACCCACCCCTCCTGTGTCTGGGCACCCCTGGGAGGGCTCTGCACCCACCCCTCCTGTGTCTGGGCACTGCTGTGAGTGATAGGCACCCACCCCTCCTGTGTCTGGGCACTGCTGGGAGGACTCTGCACCCACCCCTCCTGTGTCTGGGCACTGCTGTGAGTGAAAGGCACCCACCCCTCCTGTGTCTGGGCACTGCTGTGAGTGATAGGCAACCACCCCTCCTATGTCTGGCCATGTACGCTCGGGACATACACTGGTGGGGTGTGGGTACGCTCCATACATACACGGGTGGGGGTACGCTCTGAACATACACGGGTGGGGTGTTGGTACGCGCCGTACATACACGGGTGGGGGTACGCTCCGAACATACACTGGTGGGGTATGGGTACACTCCATGCATACACGGGTGGGGGTACGCTCCGAACATACACTGGTGGGGTGTGGGTACGCTTCATACATACACGGGTGGGGGTACGCTCCGAACATACACGGGTGGGGTGTTGGTACACGCCATACATACACGGGTGGGGGTACGCTCTGAACATACACTGGTGGGGTGTGGGTACGCTCCATACATACACGGGTGGGGGTACGCTCCGAACATACACGGGTGGGGGTACGCTACGAACATACACTGGTGGGGTGTGGGTACGCTCCATACATACACAGGTGGGGGTACGCTCCGAACATACACAGGTGGGGTGTTAGTACGTGCCGTACATACACGGGTGGGGGTACGCTCCGAACATACACTGGTGGGGTGTGGGTACGCTCCATACATACACGGGTGGGGGTATGCTCCGAACATACACGGGTGGGGTGTTGGTACACACCGTACATACACGGGTGGGGGTACGCTCTGTACATACCCGTACCCACGCTCTTAAGGCCTGGGTACGGTGCGTACCCCCAATGGGGTGCCGTAGGGGTCAGCACCGTACCCAGGCCTTCAGAGCGTGGGTACGGGTCATACCACCCGTACCCCTACGTCACCCCGACAATGCTGGTACGGCCCGTACCCAGGCCTTCAGAGCGTGGGTACGGGTCGTACCACCCATACCCCTATGTCACCCAGACAATGTTGGTACGGCCCGTACCCACGCCTTTAGAACGTGGGTACGGGCCGTACCGCCATTGTTGGGGTGACGTAGGGTTTGGGCGTGGTACGACCCGTACCCAGGCCTTTAGAACGTGGGTACGGGCCGTCCCGCCATTGTTGGGGGGACGTAGGGGTGGGCGTGGTACGACCCGTACCCACGCTCTGAAGGCGTGGGTACGGTACGTACCGGAATTGTTGTGTTGCCGGTTCGCGTCAACATCCACTTCCGTTGTCGTGGACGCAGGCGTTGCTGGACACGCCCCCAGCCCCTCGAAGTGACCAGGCCCTGAAGGTCAGGTATGTCCAGGGCATGTATGATTTGTGACTTGGGTGGGGGTTGTGTGTCCTGCCCCTGCCCCCCCTTAGCCCCTGGGTGCTGTTCTGACCTTCTGCGGCATCTGCGTCGGTTCCTGTAGAGCAGGTGGACTGCTATGAGGGCTGGGATGACACGTAGGTTCGGGTCCATGGCTGTCCGTCGCGTACAGGAGCTCCTTGTGCGCATCGTCCTGATTTCCTGGCAGTTTTTGGCAGTCGGAAAATATAATCCTTGCGGGGTGACGTCGGTACGGATCGTACTTCCTGGTTCGTGAAACGCAGCCTGGATGCGTCCCGATGGCACGTCGGCACTTTCCCGGATCATGTTTGTATGTATTTTTTCGTCGGTCGGTGTTTTGTACGATTCGTACGGGAATAGTGTTTCCATACGAATCGTACTTGCATATTTGTAATGTTTTTGGACCGGGTACGAGTCGGACGGAGAAAACGCTCCGACCGACGGTTCGTACCCGGTTTTTCCAGGATGCGAATCGGCCCCTATATTTCGGAAAAAAACACCGACCGACTCAAAAATACATACGAATGTGATCCGGGACACCGTGGACGTGACGTCCGGGCGGAGTTAGGCATGTTTTTACGTCTCAGCAAGTACGATTCGTACCGACAGCAGTCCGGACGGCAATATTTTTACGTCACCCAAAAAGTGCCGGAAAAGCGAAGTACGCCGTGATGCGAGCGGAATAGGGGGCCCGGTATGCGCCGTTCCCCCCCACAGCCCCCGTATGTACGCCCTGTCCCCCCCAGCCCCCCGTATGTATGCGCCGTCCCCCCAGCCCCCCCGTATGTACGCGCCGTCCCCCCAGCCCCCGTATGTACGTGCCGTACCCCCCCAGCCACGCGGATGGACGCTCCGTACCCCCAGCCCCCCCGCGGATGGACACGTCATCACCCAGCCAGCCCCCCGTGTGTGCAGTGCGGACCCCCACCCCCGTAGGTACGGTGCCGACCCCCACCCCCATGTATGTATGGCGCATACCCCTACCCGTGTATGTGGCACCGTACCTACGGGGTGAGGGTACGTGCCGTCCATACATGGGTGGGGGTACGTGCCGTACATACACGGGTGGGGGTAAGCGCCGCACCTATGGGGGTGGGGGTACGCACCATACATACACGGGTGGGGGTACGCGCCGTACATACACGGGTGGGGGTACGCGCTGTACCTACGGGGGTGGGGGTACGTGCTGTACATACACGGGTGGGGGTACGCACCGTACATACGGGGGTGGGGGTATGCGCCATACATACACGGGTGGGGGTACGCGCCGTACCTATGGGGTGGGGGTACACGCCATACATACACGGGTGGGGGTCCACACCGTACACACGGGGGGCTGGCTGGGGGTACGGCGCGTCCATCCGCGGGGCTGGGGGGGTACGGCACGTCCATCCGCGGGGCTGGGGGGACGGCGCGTACATACGGGGGGCTGGGGGGACGGCACGTAGATACGGGGGTCTGGAGGGAACGGCGCGTACATACGGGGGGGGCTGGGGGTACGGCGCGTCCATCCGCGGGGCTGGGGGGGTGTTCGGCGCGTACCGGGCACCTGTTTGGACGTCTCCATGGTTGCTATAGGAGTTCGCTCCGGACGGTCTTTTTACCATACGGTTGTACAATCGGACGGACGGTACGAATCGTACTTGCGCGCTCGGACTTCAGTATACAGGTTCGTACGTAAAAATGTCCGGGAACGTGTCGGACACCTTTTCCGACCCGAGGACTTGTCGGGGAATTTACCCAATGCGATTCGTATGGACTTTTTCACATACGAATCGTACTTGCCAGTTTGTACGGGACTTGTACGATTCGTACGGTATAAAATCCAGATACGATTCGTACGAGGAATATTTTTCCAGGATCGGAATCGGCCCCATAGAATGCACAAAATATCGACATCAAAATATAGAAGGACAGAATATCGACTCCCTATCTACAAACAGGTAAGTACTAAAATATCGATTCCAAAATATAGAATGTTAAAATATAGTTAGCCAAAATATCGAATTTTTTAAATGTATTAAAAATAATATAAACTTAATTAAATATTAAAAACAATTAAATAAAACATACATAATATAATAAAAAAAAGCTTAAAATGTAAACATAATAAAAAAAATGTAAAAAAAGTAGAGATTTTGTTGGATAGTGAGAGCGTAAAAATTACTATTCTCACTCCAGTAATTGCAACAGTAGGGAAAACGTTGGATAGCGTAGGGGTAAAAATTACTATTCCCACTCCAGAGAGTGCAACAGTAGGGAAAGCGTTGGATAGCGGGAAGGTAAAAATTACTATTCCCACTCGAGTGAGTGCAACAGTAGGGAAAGCGTTGGATAGCGTAGGGGTAAAAATTACTATTCCCGCTCCAGTGAGTGCAAAAGTAGGGAAAACGTTGGATAGCGTAGGGGTAAACATTACTATTCCCAGTCCAAAGAGTGCAACAGTAGGGAAAGCATTGAATAGCAGGAGAGTAAAAATTACTATTCCCACTCCAGAGAGTGCAACAGTAGGGAAATCGTTGGATAGCAGGAAGGGAAAAATTGTTATTCCCACTCCAGTGACTCCAACAGTAGGGAAAGCATTGGATAGCGTAGGGGTAAAAATTACTATTCCCACTCCAGAGAGTGCAACAGTACGGAAAGTATTGTATAACGGGAAGAGAAAGATTACGATTCCCACTCCAATGAGTGCAACAGTAGAGAAAGCGTTGGATAGCGTAGGGATACAAATTATTATTCCCACTCCAGTGAGTGCAACAGTAGGGAAAACGTTGGATAGCGTAGGGGTAAAAATTACTATTCCCACTCCAAAGTGTGCAACAGTAGGCAAAGCGTTGGATAGCGGGAGGGTAAACATTACTATTCCCACTCCAGACAGTGCAACAGTAGGGAAAACGTTGGATAGTGTAGGTGGAAAAATTACTATTCCCACTCCAAAGAGTGTAACAGTAGGGAAAGCTTTGTATAGCGGGAGGGTAAAAATTATTATTCCCACTCGAATGAGTGCAACAGTAGGGAAAGCGTTGGATAGCGGGAGAGTAAAAATTATTATTCCCACTCCAGTGAGTGCAACAGTAGGGAAAGCGTTGGATAGCGGTAGGGTAAAAGTTACTATTCCCACTCCAGAGAGTGCAACAGTAGGGAAAGCATTGGATAGCGGGAAGGTAAAAATTACTATTCTCACTCCAGTGAGTGCAACAGTAGGGAAAGTGATGGATAGCGGGAGGGTAAAAATTACTATTCCCACTCCAGTGACTGCAACAGTAGGGAAAAAGTTGGATAGCGGGAGGATACAAAATACTATTCCAACTCCTCAGAGTGCAACAGCAGGGAAAACATTGGATAGCGTAGGGGTAAATATTACTATTCCCACTCCAAAGAGTGCAACAGTAGGGAAAGCGTTGGATAGCGGGAGGGTAAAAATTACTATTCCCACCCCAGAGAGTGCAACAGTAGGAAAAGCGTTGGATAGCGTAGGGGTAAAAATTACTATTCCCACTCCAAAGAGTGTAACAGTAGGGAAAGCGTTGGAAAGCGGGAGGGTAAAAATTACTATTCCCACTCCAGTGAGTGCAACAGTAGGAAAAGCATTGGATAGCGGGAGGGTAAAAATTATTATTCCCACTCCAGTGAGTGCAACAGTAGGAAAAGCGCTGGATAGTGGGAGGGTAAAAGTTACTATTCCCACTCCAGAGAGTGCAACAGTAGGGAAAGCATTGGATAGCGGGAAGTTAAAAATTACTATTCTCACGCCAGTGAGTGCAACAGTAAGGAAAGTGTTGGATAGCGGGAGGGTAAAAACTACTATTCCCACTACAGTGACTGCAACAGTAGGGAAAGAGTTGGATAGCGGGAGAGTAAAAAATACTATTCCCACTCCTGAGAGTGCAACAGTAGGGAAAAAGTTGGATAGCGTAGGGGAAAAAATTACTATTCCCACTCCAAAGAGTGCAATAGTAGGAAAAGCATTGGATAGCGGGAGGGTAAAAATTACTATTCCCACTCCAGAGAGTGCAACAGTAGGGAAAGTGTTGGATAGTGTAGGTGGAAAAATTACTATTCCCACTCCAAAGACTGTAACAGTAGGGAAAGCGTTGGATAGCGGGAGGGTAAAAATTACTATTCCCACTCCACACAGTGCAACAGTAGGGAAAGCATTGGATAGCTGGAAGTTAAAAATTACTATTCTCACTCCAGTGAGTGCAACAGTAGGGAAAGAGTTGGATAGCAGGAGGATACAAATTACTATTCCCACTCCAGTGACTGCAACAGTAGGGAAAGAGTTGGATAGAGGGAGGGTAAAAAAACTATTCCCACTCCTGATAGTGCAACAGTAGGGAAAGTAATGCTTTAATTTTAAAATAAGATTACATTAATTATCAATACCAATAAAAAGTTAATTAAAATTACAATTATTAAAAATTAATTACCATTGGAAAAAAATAATTACCAATTAATAAAAAGTAATTACAATTAATAATTAATTATCAATTAATTATCAATACACATAAATTAAAAAAATGTATATTTACTTTATTACAATTAATTTACTTCCCACCCAATTCCCCTATAAACCCACAACCCACTCACAATACTAAAAAATACAATTAACATTATCAATGAATAAATTAATAAAAATTATTTAGCAATTAATCAAAATTAATTAGCAATTCATACAAATTAATTACCCATTAACACAAATTAATTACCAATTAATAAATAATTATCAATTAATTATAAATACACATAAATTAAATAATTAATATTTACTTTATTACAATAAAATTACTTCCCACCCAAATCCCCTATAAACCCACAACCCACTCCCAATAATAAAAAATACAATTAACATTATAATCAATTAATCAATTCATAAAAAAAGAGTGCAACAGTACGGAAAGCATTGTATAACGGGAAGAGAAAGATTACGATTCCCACTCCAATGAGTGCAACAGTAGAGAAAGCGTTGGATAGCGTAGGGATAAAAATTACTATTCCCACTCCAGTGAGTGCAACAGTAGGGAAAACGTTGGATAGCGTAGGGGTAAAAATTACTATTCCCACTCCAAAGTGTGCAACAGTAGGCAAAGCGTTGGATAGCGGGAGGGTAAACATTACTATTCCCACTCCAGACAGTGCAACAGTAGGGAAAACGTTGGATAGTGTAGGTGGAAAAATTACTATTCCCACTCCAAAGAGTGTAACAGTAGGGAAAGCTTTGTATAGCGGGAGGGTAAAAATGATTATTCCCACTCGAATGAGTGCAACAGTAGGGAAAACGTTGGATAGCGTAGGGGTAAAAATTACTATTCCCACTCCAAAGTGTGCAACAGTAGGCAAAGCGTTGGAAAGCGGGAGGGTAAACATTACTATTCCCACTCCAGACAGTGCAACAGTAGGGAAAACGTTGGATAGTGTAGGTGGAAAAATTACTATTCCCACTCCAAAGAGTGTAACAGTAGGGAAAGCTTTGTATAGCGGGAGGGTAAAAATTATTATTCCCACTCGAATGAGTGCAACAGTAGGGAAAGCGTTGGATAGCGGGAGAGTAAAAATTATTATTCCCACTCCAGTGAGTGCAACAGTAGGGAAAGCGTTGGATAGCGGTAGGGTAAAAGTTACTATTCCCACTCCAGAGAGTGCAACAGTAGGGAAAGCATTGGATAGCGGGAAGGTAAAAATTACTATTCTCACTCCAGTGAGTGCAACAGTAGGGAAAGTGATGGATAGCGGGAGGGTAAAAATTACTATTCCCACTCCAGTGAGTGCAACAGTAGGGAAAGTGATGGATAGCGGGAGGATACAAAATACTATTCCCACTCCTCAGAGTGCAACAGCAGGGAAAACATTGGATAGCGTTGGGGTAAAAATTACTATTCCCACTCCAAAGAGTGCAACAGTAGGGAAAGCGTTGGATAGCGGGAGGGTAAAAATTACTATTCCCACCCCAGAGTGCAACAGTAGGAAAAGCGTTGGATAGCGTAGGGGTAAAAATTACTATTCCCACTCCAAAGAGTGTAACAGTAGGGAAAGCGTTGGATAGCGGGAGGGTAAAGATTATTATTCCCACTCCAGTGAGTGCAACAGTAGGAAAAGCGTTGGATAGCGGGAGGGTAAAAGTTACTATTCCCACTCCAGAGAGTGCAACAGTAGGGAAAGCATTGGATAGCGGGAAGGTAAAAATTACTATTCCCACTCCAGTGAGTGCAACAGTAAGGAAAGTGTTGGATAGCGGGAGGGTAAAAATTACTATTCCCACTCCAGTGACTGCAACAGTAGGGAAAGAGTTGGATAGCCGGAGAGTAAAAAATACTATTCCCACTCCTGAGAGTGCAACAGTAGGGAAAAAGTTGGATAGCGTAGGGGTAAAAATTACTATTCCCACTCCAAAGAGTGCAATAGTAGGAAAAGCATTGGATAGCGGGAGGGTAAAAATTACTATTCCCACTCCAGAGAGTGCAACAGTAGGGAAAGTGTTGGATAGTGTAGATGGAAAAATTACTATTCCCACTCCAAAGACTGTAACAGTAGGGAAAGCGTTGGATAGCGGGAGGGTAAAAATTACTATTCCCACTCCACACAGTGCAACAGTAGGGAAAGCATTGGATAGCTGGAAGTTAAAAATTACTATTCTCACTCCAGTGAGTGCAACAGTAGGGAAAGTGTTGGATAGCAGGAGGATAAAAATTACTATTCCCACTCCAGTGACTGCAACAGTAGGGAAAGAGTTGGATAGAGGGAGGGTAAAAAAACTATTCCCACTCCTGATAGTGCAACAGTAGGGAAGGTAATGCTTTAATTTTAAAATAAGATTACATTAATTATCAATACCAATAAAAAGTTAATTAAAATTACAATTATTAAAAATTAATTACCATTGGTAAAAAAATAATTACCAATTAATAAAAAGTAATTACAATTAATAATTAATTATCAATTAATTATCAATACACATAAATTAAAAAAATGTATATTTACTTTATTACAATTAATTTACTTCCCACCCAATTCCCCTATAAACCCACAACCCACTCACAATACTAAAAAATACAATTAACATTATCAATGAATCAATTAATAAAAATTATTTAGCAATTAATAAAAATTAATTAGCAATTCATACAAATGAATTACCCGTTAAGACAAATGAATTACCAATTAATAAGTAATTATCAGTTAATTATCAATACACATAAATAAAAAAAATAATATTTACTTTATTACAATTAAATTACTTCCCACCCATATCCCCTATAAACCCACAACCCGCTGCTAATAATCAAAATAAAATTAACATAATTACCAATTAATCAATGAATATAAATTAATTATCAATTAATAAAAATTAATGACCAATTAATAATTAATTGTCAATCAATTAATTATCAAAGCATATAAATATAATTAATATTTAATTTACCATAATTAAATTACTTCCCACCCTATTCCCCTATAAACCCACAACCCGCTACGGAATTAAATTACGCAAAAATTAAATTACATAACATTCATTAGTTTAAAAAAATTAAACATACATTACAAAAATAATACATAATTTTAACACATATACTACCATACATAACACTAAAAAAAATTCGATATTATGGGATTCTATATTTTTAAAGTCGATATTATGGAATTCTATATTTTTACATTCTATATTATGGAAATCGATATTTCGTACCCCAATTTCGATATTCTGACCTATCTATATTTTGATTTTCGATATTCTGTCCATTTTATATTTTGGAGTCGATATTCTGTCCATTCTATATTTTGGAATCGATATTTAGGTTGTTCACCATGTGGATGATGTTGGTGTGGCCAGGGGGGTAATATCTGAATGGTGGGCTCATTCTATGGATCCCAGAGTATAATTGGATCCTTTTGAGGAGTCCCAACAATCGTGAATTACCACTGGAGAGACAGGTGAATATAAAAATGGTATGTATTTTGAGCTTTCAACAGTGGAGGAGCCCTGTGAGTAAGTTGGCCACACTACATCCCAGCGTGTTGTGTCTGGAAGTGTGGGGTTAGGCTTGAGATGTGTGGAGCAGTACCCGGGGGTGGCAGCTCTAGCAAGGTCAGTACAGAGACCCTTACTTCTATTGTTGGAGTTAAGTTTACTCCCGGTATGTCCCAAGCTACTGACAGAAGGTCACTTTGGTACTCAGTTAGTGGAGTTACTGAGCCTGTTTGACTGTTAAATACAGCAACCAGTCTGTTATGGAACGAGTGGAGGATCACTTCTGTTATTTCATTGTGGTTATTATTCATTATGCGTGTATTCATAGTGCTCATCAGAAACATAAATCAAGATTTAGGCCTTTGGCTATGTTCTAATGTTCTCTGCTAAGTACTTCCTCCCACTCGTTAGCCTATTTTAATAATTCCTGATATTTTTATTAAAAGGAATTTCAAGCCGGTCTTTTCAAGTTAAATGTAACAATGTATTTTTTAAACGTTTAGGTGCCGATCACGATTTGGCAAAAACCGGGTACGAACCGTCGGACGGAGCATATTCTCCGTCCGACGCGTACCCGGTCGTACCAAACTACAAACATGGAAGTACGATTCGCACGGACGCTACAGTTCCGTACGATTCGTACAAAAGCCCGACCGACTAAAAAAACCATACAAATGTGATCCGGGAAAGCGCCGACGCGACGTCGGGACGCACGCAGCCTGCCATTCACGAACCAGGAATCACGATTCGCACCGACGTCATCCCGCACGGTGAATATTTTCCAACAGCCAAAAACTCCCGGGAAATCAGGACGACGCGAACAAGGAGTACCTGTACGCGACGGACAGACATGGACCCGAACCTACGTGTCCTCCCGGCCCTCATAGCAGTCGACCTCCTCTACAGGTTACGACGAAGACGCTGCAGAAGGTCAGAACAACAAAGGGAGGGGGGAAATGGGGGGGGGGGGCAGGAGCATGGGCAGGCCACAAAACCCCCACCCAAGTCACACAGCACACATGCCCTGGACATACCTGACCCCCAGGCCCTGGTCACTACGAGGGGGTGGGGGCGTGTACAGCAAAGCCAGCGGACGCCACAACGGAAGTGCCTGACGACGCGAACGGCAACACAACCATACAGGTACGTCCCGTACCCACGCCTTAAGAGCGTGGGCACGAGTCGTACCCCGCCCACACCCACGTCATCCCAACTATGGCTGGATGGCCGTACCCACGTGGCAAAGGCCTGGGTACGGCCTGCACAAGCATCACATAGCGTGGGGATGCATATGTACGGACCGTACCCCCACCCCAACAGTGTAAGTACGACACGTACCCCCACCCGTGGTCGTATGGAGCGTACCCCCACGCCAACAGTGTAAGTACGACTCGTACCCTCACACACGTATGCATGGAGCGTACCCCCACCCCAACAGTGTAAGTACGACACGTACCCCCACCCGCAGTCGTATGGAGTGTACCCCCACGCCAACAGTGTAAGTACGACACGTACCCTCACCCGCGTATGCATGGAGCGTACCCCCACCCCAACCGTGGATGTACGACACGTACCCTCACCCGCGTATGCATGGAGCGTACCCCCACCCCAACCGTGTATGTACGACACGTACCCTCACCCGCAGTCGTATGGAGTGTACCCCCACGCCAACAGTGTAAGTACGACACGTACCCTCACCCGCGTATGCATGGAGCGTACCCCCACCCCAACCGTGGATGTACGACACGTACCCTCACCCGCGTATGCATGGAGCGTACCCCCACCCCAACCGTGTATGTACGACACGTACCCTCACCCGCGTATGCATGGAGCGTACCCCCACCCCAACCGTGTATGTACGACCCGTACCCCACCCCAACCGTGTATGTACGACACGTACCCCCACCCGCGGTCGTATGGAGCGTACCCCCATGCCAACAGTGTAAGTACGACTTGTACCCTCACACACGTATGCATGGAGCGTACCCCCACCCCAACAGTGTAAGTACGACACGTACCCCCACCCGCGGTCGTATGGAGTGTACCCCCACGCCAACAGTGTAAGTACGACACGTACCCTCACCCGCGTATGCATGGAGCGTACCCCCACCCCAACCGTGGATGTACGACACGTACCCTCACCCGCGTATGCATGGAGCGTACCCCAACAGTGTAAGTATGACACGTACCCCCACCCGCGGTCGTATGGAGTGTACCCCCATGCCAACAGTGTAAGTACGACACGTACCCTCACCCGCGTATGCATGGAGCGTACCCCCACCCCAACCGTGGATGTACGACACGTACCCTCACCCGCGTATGCATGGAGCATACCCCCACCCCAACAGTGTAAGTACGACACGTACCCTCACCCGCGGACGCATGGAGCGTACCCCCACCCGTGTATGTTCCAAGCGTACATATCCTGAAATAGGAGGTGTGTGTGCAGAGTCCTCCCAGCAGTGCCCAGAGACAGGAGGGGTGGGTGCAGAGTCCTCCCAGCAGTGCCCAGAGACAGGAGGGGTGGGTGCCTATCACTCCCAGCAGTGCCCAGACACAGGAGGGGTGTGTGCAGAGTCCTCCCAGCAGTGCCCAGACATGAGAGGGGTGTGTGCAGAGTCCTCCCAGCAGTGCCCAGAGACAGGAGGGGTGTGTGCAGAGTCCTCCCAGCAGTGCCCAGAGACAGGAGGGGTGTGTGCAGAGTCCTCCCAGCAGTGCCCAGAGACAGGAGGGGTGTGTGCAGAGTCCTCCCAGCAGTGCCCAGAGACAGGAGGGGTGGGTGCAGAGTCCTCCCAGCAGTGCCCAGACATGAGAGGGGTGTGTGCAGAGTCCTCCCAGCAGTGCCCAGAGACAGGAGGGGTGTGTGCAGAGTCCTCCCAGCAGTGCCCAGAGACAGGAGGGGTGTGTGCAGAGTCCTCCCAGCAGTGCCCAGAGACAGGAGAGGTGTGTGCAGAGTCCTCCCAGCAGTGCCCAGACATGAGAGGGGTGTGTGCAGAGTCCTCCCAGCAGTGCCCAGAGACAGGAGGGGTGTGTGCAGAGTCCTCCCAGCAGTGCCCAGAGACAGGAGGGGTGTGTGCAGAGTCCTCCCAGCAGTGCACAGACATGAGAGGGGTGTGTGCAGAGTCCTTCCAGCAGTGCCCAGAGACAGGAGGGGTGGGTGCAGAGTCCTCCCAGCAGTGCCCAGAGACAGGAGGGGTGTGTGCAGAGTCCTCCCAGCAGTGCACAGAGACAGGAGGGGTGGGTGCAGAGTCCTCCCAGTAGTGCCCAGACATGAGAGGGGTGTGTGAAGAGTCCTCCCAGCAGTGCCCATAGACAGGAGGGGTGTGTGCAGAGTCCTCCCAGCAGTGCCCAGAGACAGGAGGGGTGTGTGCAGAGTCCTCCCAGCAGTGCCCAGACATGAGAGGGGTGTGTGCAGAGTCCTCCCAGCAGTGCCCAGAGACAGGAGGGGTGTGTGCAGAGTCCTCCCAGCAGTGTCCAGAGACAGGAGGGGTGTGTGCAGAGTCCTCCCAGCAGTGCCCAGACATAAGAGGGGTTCGTGCAGAGTCCTCCCAGCAGTGCCCAGACACAGGAGGGGTGGGTGCAGAGTCCTCCCAGCAGTGCCCAGAGACAGGAGGGGTGTGTGCAGAGTCCTCCCAGCAGTGCACATAGACAGGAGGGGTGGGTGCAGAGTCCTCCCAGCAGTGCCCAGAGACAGGAGGGGTGTGTGCAGAGTCCTCCCAGCAGTGCCCAGACATGAGAGGGGTGTGTGCAGAGTCCTCCCAGCAGTGCCCTGAGACGTGAGAGGGGTGGGTCAGAGTCCTCCCAGCTGTGCCCAGAGACAGGAGGGGTGGGTGCAGAGTCCTCCCAGCAGTGCCCAGAGACAGGAGGGGTGTGTGCAGAGTCCTCCCAGCAGTTCACAGAGACAGGAGGGGTGGGTGCAGAGTCCTCCCAGCAGTGCCCAGAGACAGGAGGGGTGTGTGCAGAGTCCTCCCAGCAGTGCCCAGACATGAGAGGGGTGTGTGCAGAGTCCTCCCAGCAGTGCCCTGAGACGTGAGAGGGGTGGGTCAGAGTCCTCCCAGCAGTGCCCAGACACAGGAGGGGTGGGTGCAGAGTCCTCCCAGCAGTGCCCAGACATGAGAGGGTTGGGTGCAGAGTCCTCCCAGCAGTGCCCAGAGACAGGAGGGGTGGGTGCAGAGTCCTCCCAGCAGTGCCCAGAGACAGGAGGGGTGGGTGCAGAGTCCTCCCAGCAGTGCCCAGAGACAGGAGGGGTGTGTGCAGAGTCCTCCCAGCAGTGCCCAGACATGAGAGGGTTGGGTGCAGAGTCCTCCCAGCAGTGCTCAGAGACAGGAGGGGTGGGTGCAGAGTCCTCCCAGCAGTGCCCAGAGACAGAAAAAGGCTGGAGTACCCACAGATCCAATTGACACAATTGTCAGTCAGGTGCACAAAGACCCTGCAGTACATGTAACACATGTGTGCGATGTTGGGAGTACACACATGCATACAGCCAAAAAGGGAACATGTCCACATGAAGTCATGTCGAGGGACTACATACACAAGTACAGTGATCACCAAGGATGCCACGAATGATGCAGGTGGAGACATCGCCCTGCATGCATGGCCAAAGTTGAAGTTGTCCGTCACACACCCAGCCAATGTAGACACAGCTCTGCGCTAAATATTGGGAACACCCTGCAGGGAAGATATCAGGGTACACAGAGGAAGGAATACACCTTGGGACAATTTCACCATGCAGTAACTGCTCACATGAACAAAGAAAGTTAGCTAACACCTTGTGATGGCACACAGATCCCAGGGTCCCCCCAATGAGCAGCACACTACTACATTTCCCACACACCCAACACATGAACACCACCCAAAACCATGTAGCAGCCCCACCAACAGCAATACCAGCAAAGCAGGAGTGTTCCAAGGGAAAATAATAAATTGCTTTATTCAGCATGATGAAAAAAATCGTGTATGTAGGAAGGTCAATATTTACAAAGCCCATAGGGCAGTCCAGAAGTCACAGCTGGATGGGGGACACAGTGGGATGCGTGTCCCCTAGCTTGCCTGCACAGTTAGATTCCGTCGTCTTCCACAGGGGTGAGGGCATCATGTGGGGGGGAAGGACCAGGCACCGCAGGGACATGAGGGCGAAGGGTAGGTGACGTGGGTGCAGGGATGGAGGACTCCACCACAGGTGGTGGGGCAGGGCCAAAGGCGGAGGCCAGGATCTCGCTGCACACCTTAGCAAGGTCCTCCAGGGAATCCCCTGCACCCGAAGGAACCACAGGCCCCAAGGAGGGGGGGGTCAGAGGGATGGGTCGCAGCGCCACTGGGGGAGGGTGTGGACAGGGGGGGGACACAACCACCCTGACCGGGGACTTCCTTGACCGCTTGCGGGGTGGTGTCACTGTGGGGCTCAGGGACAGAGCGGCCATGAAGGAGTCTTTGGGGGAGATGTGGCCAGGAGAGCTGAGGGGAGGGGATTTGGAGGGAGTGGATTTGGTGGAATGCGGACTCCCACTCTAGCTGCGTGTCACACGTTTGCCTCCCGACCCAGTGGGTGTGCCTACTTCACCCTGTGTGTGCGTGTCAGGAGGTGTGCGGTGGACCTTCCCTGCTGGTGTGGTGCCTGTGTCTGTTGTGGTGGGTGCATGCTGACGTCTGGGTGTACGTGGGACAGGCATGGGAGTGGGAAGTGGGGCTGGGGTAGGGGTAGGGGGTGGGACGTAGCACTGCAGGAGACCCACTGCTGCAGTCAGTGTAGAGTCTATGGACCTCAGCAAGTTGCGTTGGTCAGCCTGCGATGAATGAATGCCCTCCAAGTATGCCTCCATCTTGTTGAGGACCTGGCTGTGGCCATGGAGGACATTAAGGATCGCAGCCTGACCAACCTGCAACTGCCGCTGGATGTCCACAGACTCGGCATTGGCGGCAGCAGTGGAGACAGGGGCAGGGGGTGCGGTGCCTGGCATGAAGGAGACATGCGGTGACTGGGCACGCTGGGAAGGGACACGAGCAAGTGGGAGGTGGCTGATGGCAATGGAGGGGGCGGGGCGAGATGTAGTGCCGCTGTCAGCTGCTGGTGCAGCCTCCGCCCACTCGGAGAGATCATCCTCGGACCCGTCAGCTTCATACTCTGTTGTGCCAGTCGACAGGTCCCCGGCTTCACTCTCCTCCACCTCAGTCTCACTCGATGTGCCAGCCACGATGTCACCGCTGGCACTGGTGCTCGGTCCCTCTGCTCCGTCTGTCCCCATGTCTCCCTCCGTGTCCCCCGACGATGCTGTGGGCAGGGTGAAGAGACAGAAATTAATCATACACCTGTATACATATGTCACATGAGTCCAATCTACATAGGTTACAGTGCATAGCCTGAAACAAAGGAAGAGTTACATCTACAAAACAAGGTACATATGTAGGGCATGCAAGACACAGTAGTTTGACCCACCATGACACTGAAAAACTATGGGGAGCATGACACAATAGCAAATGAGATGAAATGGAATTTTGACTGAGGAGCAAGGCCCTGGGGACAATCCAGCACTGCATCTGCACCACACAGCGTGGCAGGAAATAGGGATGAGCAGGGACCATATCCAGGAACAAGAGGCACATGCAGCATAGGTGATACTGAAAACATGCCCACCCTGACTGGCTCACTGCACCTTGAGTGTATGTCCAGACAAATATCACACACTGGCCAGTCCTAGCAAGGAGATATCAGGTTTTGACATGTAGGCCATGCCCGCACCACCCACCCCCTACATGAGACAATTCTTTGGAGACACAGGAAGCACTTACATCTCTTAGTCTGGGTGAAATACACATGGGATTAAAAAATTCAAGATTGCACACAAAATACCCAAGGTGCGCCTGTCCAAATAATCATGTTCAAATGGGCATCATCAGATGATTGTAACAAGACACACAGGCAATGGCCACCGTGAGTATGAACAAGGAAAATCAGGTCAGGCTGTACAGTGGACACTTGTACTACATTTCACGTCAATATACATTGGGCCAGGGGACAATGGCACAGAGCACAACCTATGCTGTAGACACAGAGATTGTTGACATTTTCGGATTACACACATGATACCTAGGAAAATATGCCCCTGGGGACAGTAGTGGCCACACAACTCCATGCTCCTGAATGGGAATGACTGCAACACACGCTACCATCCCCGCACTATGCGTACCGCACACTCATGCACATCATGTCACAGGCCACCACATAGGACATGCATGCTGAAAGGCCTCACACTTGAGAGACTAACTCCCATGTCTGGACTCAGCATTAGTGCCAACTGACATGGAACCCACAAGACCAGAACTGGACAGGGCACAGGCAAGGTCCCAAAACCTGTTACACACCACCCCCACACATGATGCTGCAGGCATTGTACACGTGGAGAAGGTGCCAGGCTACATAACCTTGTGACGGAGTGACTACACACAGACCAGGGAACACATTGCAAGGAGGGGAAGGGAGGCAGGAGAGCACTGCTATACTGTGGGTAACATAATCTGCACAGCACCATTAAACCCTGGCAGTGTATCCATGGAACAGTGCACTTACAAATGCTGGTGAAACACAACAAACACACATGTACCTACCCCCTTCCTGCTGCTGCATCTCCTGTAAGCGCCTGTCCAAGTCTGGAAATACCACCGCCAGCACACGCTTGTGGATGTGGGAGAGAGGGCGGCGCCCGCGGTTCTTATGGCTCTCAGGTGAGTCCCCCAGCAGGACCCGTGCGATCCTCCGCGTCCAGCACCGGATATCCTGCCAGCGTTTCCTCACCTGGGACAGGCGCCGCTTGCGACCATCCGCACTCCTCACGGCACTGACGGCGGTCAGCCAGATCTGCTCCTTGGCAGAGGCGCCTACCTGTGAGGATGAACAAGTGACACTACATCAATACACCTGCAACATGTCACAGAGACACATATGAGAACAAATTAGCTGGTTACAACAAGGCATGTCATGCAGCCAACGCATTGCACCTTTGCCATAGGGACATTCTCCTCTGGGGAAGGGCAAAAGCAGTACGTGCCAGTGAAAGTACACAGGTGGAATGAGGGCAAAGACACAATCAATGATCAAGGCTCACACTGTGCATCACACCCACCCCTCCTGCGTCTGGGCACTGCTGGGAGGACTCTGCACCCACCCCTCCTGTCTCTGGGCACTGCTGGGAGGACTCTGCACCCACCCCTCTCATGTCTGGGCACTGCTGGGAGGACTCTGCACCCAACCCTCCTGTCTCTGGGCACTGCTGGGAGGACTCTGCACCCACCCCTCCTGTCTCTGGGCACTGCTGGGAGGACTCTGCACCCACCCCTCCTGTCTCTGGGCACTGCTGGGAGGACTCTGCACCCACCCCTCTCATGTCTGGGCACTACTGGGAGGACTCTGCACCCACCCCTCCTGTCTCTGGGCACTGCTGGGAGGACTCTGCACCCACCCCTCCTGTCTCTGGGCACTGCTGGGAGGACTCTGCACCCACCCCTCTCATGTCTGGGCACTGCTGGGAAGACTCTGCACCCACCCCTCCTGTCTCTGGGCACTGCTGGGAGGACTCTGCACCCATCCCTCTCCTGTCTGGGCACTGCTGGGAGGACTCTGCACACACCCCTCCTGTCTCTGGGCACTGCTGGGAGGACTCTGCACCCACCCCTCCTGTCTCTGGGCACTGCTGGGAGGACTCTGCACGCACCCCTCCTGTCTCTGGGCACTGCTGGGAGGACTCTGCACCCACCCCTCTCATGTCTGGGCACTGCTGGGAGGACTCTGCACCCACCCCTCCTCTCTCAGGGCACTGCTGGGAGGACTCTGCACCCACCCCTCCTGTCTCTAGGCACTGCTGGGAGGACTCTGCACCCACCCCTCCTGTCTCTGGGCACTGCTGGGAGGACTCTGCACCCACCCCTCTCATGTCTGGGCACTGCTGGGAAGACTCTGCACCCACCCCTCCTGTCTCTGGGCACTGCTGGGAGGACTCTGCACCCACCCCTCTCATGTCTGGGCACTGCTGGGAGGACTCTGCACCCACCCCTCCTCTCTCTGGGCACTGCTGGGAGGACTCTGCACCCACCCCTCTCATCTCTGGGCACTGCTGGGAGGACTCTGCACCCACCCCTCCTGTCTCTGGGCACTGCTGGGAGGACTCTGCACCCACCCCTCTCATGTCTGGGCACTGCTGGGAAGACTCTGCACCCACCCCTCCTGTCTCTGGGCACTGCTGGGAGGTCTCTGCACCCATTCCTCTCATGTCTGGGCACTGCTGGGAGGACTCTGCACACACCCCTCCTGTCTCTGGGCACTGCTGGGAGGACTCTGCACCCACCCCTCCTGTCTCTGGGCACTGCTGGGAGGGCTCTGCACCCACCCCTCTCATGTCTGGGCACTGCTGGGAGGACTCTGCACCCACCCCTCTTCTCTCTGGGCACTGCTGGGAGGACTCTGCACCCACCCCTCCTGTCTCTAGGCACTGCTGGGAGGACTCTGCACCCACCCCTCTCATGTCTGGGCACTGCTGGGAGGACTCTGCACCCACCCCTCCTGTCTCTGTGCACTGCTGGGAGGACTCTGCACCCACCCCTCTCATATCTGGGCACTGCTGGGTGGACTCTGCACACACCCCTCCTGTCTCTGGGCACTGCTGGGAGGGCTCTGCACACACCCCTCTCATGTCTGGGCACTGCTGGGAGGACTCTGCACACACCCCTCCTGTCTCTGGGCACTGCTGGGAGGACTCTGCACACACCCCTCTCATGTCTGGGCACTGCTGGGAGGACTCTGCACACACCTCTCCTGTCTCTGGGCACTGCTGGGAGGACTCTGCACACACCCCTCTCATGTCTGGGCACTGCTGGGAGGACTCTGCACACACCCCTCCTGTCTCTGGGCAGCACCTCGAAGCAGTCACATGCCACAGGTCACTGACGCCACTTCAGCAGAGTACACAGACACACACAGTCACAGGACATTCACCTGCCATTGCCAAATGCAGCGACATACCTCACTCTGCACATGTGCCACTAGACGGGGGGGCTAACAGGTGTGGGGCTGGCTCTGCACGTCAGACACACAGCACTGCTCCCCGCTCACATCAGATGGCCAGGTAATATCCATCCCTCATGCAGCCCAGGTGCTACACTCAACATATGCACTCACCCACATGACAGGGGACTTACACACACACATCAATGTCCAGGGGACAAACACATCATTTGGACACTCTCAGCACATGTACACTAAACAAACACACATCTGTGGGTACTGCCACCTGTCACACTGGGTGGAACACAGATTCACATGAGGACTGTAGTAAGAACATTACCAGAAGGATTACACAGGCTGAATGTGTAATGCCACATGCAGTGATTGTCACAGTACACACAATGCAAGTGAGGAGAGCAGACATGCACCACAGCATGCACTGGCTGGGAGACATCAGGCATTCCCCCCCTGTGACCCCCCCTACAGTACATAGCATGTGTGTCACACCTGGACACAATGGCAGAAGTCACAGTCACAAAAAAGGGACACAGTCTGTGCTAGTAGCCTCTGCACTCACCTGATACCCTGGTCGCCCATACAGCAGGGCGTACTGTGGGAGGATCACATCCAGCAATGCCAGGTTCTCCTCCACGGTGAATGGCTGTGACCTCTCCACAGACCTTGACATGGTTCCAGGGAATCAGGAGCAGCAGCAGTGTGGTAGAATCCAAATATGTGCAGGCAAGTGATCCCTCATGGGACCTGGCTGCCTTCTATCTGCATTGCTGGCCTGTTTCATGCACAGGAGTACTGAGTGATTGGTCACTCACATTTGCATCCTATGTTTCCTCCAATCCCTTCAAACCTAGCACACTCATTTGTTTTTCATACTTTTTTTCTTCAGCATGATGTCAACTCCAGAACCACATTGCAACAAAGTAGATTCATTCAAACTGACTTCTGCTGTGCACCTTCCAGAAGAAATTCAAACTTTAAAATTGGTCTCCATGACAACCAGCATGCATGTAGGCATTTATACTTGTCCCTCATGTGTCCCCTATGTAATATGGAGTTTCACACACAGGTACGGTGCGTACCGGTGCCCTAGGGTACCCCAAATGCATGGCAACGGCCCGGACACGGAGTAGCGTAACAAGGACAAGTCTGCGTCCTCTCTATGAATGTGTGGTGAGTCATTACATGTACACCTTCATGGCAAGGTGTGTGGGCTGTCCTAGTGTAATGTCATGTGTCCTGTGGCTCTAGTGTTCCGCTACCAGTCTCTGCAATCGACATCCTACTTCTGCTGATGTGTGGATGTATGTCACTCCTGTGTTGCGTCTGGCTGTTCACTTACACTGGGACACAGCTAATCCCATGCCATGGCATGTGGAGGCTCACAATCTCCGTGTGTAGCTGGGTCTTGGTAGGAGTGTCACCTGGCAGCCATACGTGTCCAGGGCATGTGGCACATACCTGACTCCGTATGTCGCATATGTGTATTGACAGATTAACATGTGCTCAGCACCAAGAAATTGTTGTTGTAGTGCACTCACTCTTCCTTGTCACTTCCAAATTAATGCAGAGCGCCGCCTCTTCCCAGAGCAATTCCGGACTTGGCTGACATGCGGGAGAATGACTGTATCCGGTGCTACCGCTTCCCCCAACGGTTGATTCTGGAGTTGACGGCGAGGCTGGCACCACACCTGCAACCGCTGCACAGGTATCCTACGGCACTGACACCCAAGCTGAAGGTAATGGCAGCCCTACATTTTCTTGCCACGGGTACCTTTCAATATACCATTGCTCATGTTGGTGGCATGTCCCAGAGCATGTTCTGCCGTGTGCTGCATGATTTCTTAGAGGCCATGTTGCTTCACCTGGATGAGTTCATCCATTTCCCAACCCCTGAAATGTTGACTGTTGTCAAGCGTGGCTTCTATGCCCTGGGAGGGATGCCCCATGTCATTGGGTCCATAGATGGGACACATGTGTCTTTGGTACCACCACAGGCACAGGAGGTAGCATACAGGAATCGCAAACACTACCACTCCATCAATGCCCTTGTGGTGTGTCTGTCCAACATGGTGATTTCACATGTCTGTGCTCGTTTTCCAGGATCAGCACACGATGCCTACATCATGAGGCGTAGCAGGGTGCCTCAAATGATGACGCAGCTGCGCAACGAACGAGCATGTGTTGTTGGTGGGTACACTCTGTCTGTCCTGTATTTTGCGTAGACTTCCAGCACGACTGCTTCTCCTGTCCTACTTATGTCCATGTGCTTTCCATGTAGGGGATGCTGGGTATCCCAACATGCCATGGCTGATCACACCTCTCGGCAACCCCATCACGCCGGCCTAGCTCCGCTACAACACCGCCCATGGCCGGACAAGGCGAGTGATAGAGAGGACATTTGGCCTCCTGAAGAGCTGATTCCGATGCCTCCACAAGACCGGCGGCGCCCTCCCATATGCCCCGGCGAAGGTCTGCAAAATCTTCATGGTGTGCTGCATGCTGCACAACATGGCAGTTGAGAAAGCTGTGCCACTCATCCTGGATCAAGATGATCAGGACTATCCACCCGTGGAGGACGAAGGTCTTGGTAATGGGGCCAGTGATGTGGAGGATGTGGATCCGCAAGAGGACATCCGGACTCGGCTCATACGCGACTTCTTTGCTTAGTGGTGAGTACCAGTGTCTGTGTGTGCACGCATTGGTCCCCGTGTGGCATGTGTTGCGATGTGTGTGTCCATCTGCATGTATGCCACGTGAGTCAGAGGTGTGTGTGGATGTGTCACTGGAGTGATGGTGCCAGTGATGTGAATTTCCACAGTCATAATTGTGACCTAGCATGTTGTCATTCTTACATGTGTCGAGTACATGCACATGCAAGTGGCTGTGCTTTTTGTGGCTGACTTCTTGTGTGTCTCTCTTCCCCAGGTACTTGCGCATGCCGTCTGCTGGTTGCATTGTTGTGGCACTGCTATTCCTCATGGACACGTCATCGTGTGCTGACTCAGCGTTACACGCACGGACTAGTTTGGAAGTCTCCTTGGGGTAAGGGATGCATCAGGGGTGTATTGGGTGTGGCAGTTGTTTATGATGTATGCACACTGCCCCTGTCGATGTTTGGTTCCTCTGCAGACATGTCGCCTCACCATGGTACACATGACATGCAGCTGGGTACACCTGAATAGATGGTCAGACTTGTTGACAGTCATCAGTGATGGGATTGTGGAATGTGATGATGGCATCAATGTGTGTTACACTGCCCTCGGACACATACGGTTTGCACTGGCTTGACATGGTGTGGGACTTCCACATCAGCGGATCAATGGTGTATGGCAGTCTCTCCGTGAGCAGCAGGGGTTGTTTAGCTGTTAGCTGACACTTGTGTGCCAGTTCCATGGCTATCACGCATTTGTGGTGCAGAAGGGGGGTGCCAGTGTTGGACCCACATGTTACTCCACATGACACGTTCATGTGTACTCCGAGTTGCCTCTGCAATCCCGAATACATGACTAATAAAGGTGTCCCTATGCCTCCAAGGTGCCTCTTCTCAGTCAATGCTGGTGTGTTGCCATGGTGCATCCGGCATGTCTGGCATGGTTTTCCGTGATATTGGCTATGTGTCTATGTGTCGAGTAGCAAGATGCAAGCTGTTTGTGTGGGATTAGACTGTGTATTGTGCATGATGTCCATGACTGTGTGGGTATTGTGACATGTGCCATCCCCATGCATCCAACATTGGCCAGCCCACCATTCTCTGCATCTACCTGACTCAAGTTTGCAGGACATGGTTCTGCCACCTGTCCACATATACCTGTGTGCCCCCAGGCCACTCCACATGATCCCTGACCTCTGCACATGGCTGTCGCTGTACTCAATATGTCTGTCTGCACGGTTGTGCGGCCACCCCCTCAGCTGCTTGGGCCCATCACGGGTGTGTATGGTGCTCCATGTCTGTCTTGCCTAATACAATGTGACCCATGTGTTTTTCCTGTGCCAGACTCGGGCCCCAGGGTGTGGATGGTTGAAGTCAAATGAGAACTCAGGCATGGTTACACTTTACAAGACACATGTAAGGTAAGAATGCAATCAGTAGGCATCTTCTCTTTATGGTGTGACTTTTTATTTTGGTTGGGGTAGGGGGGGGGGGTTTGACATGAGGGGCTTTCCGGGTGTGTGGAATCCAAAGTTCACTAGGGGAGTTGGTGTCCTTGCCATTTGAAATCCTCAGAGTCCATGCCACAGTCTTTGTCAACATTGGTCAGACAGTGACCAGCAAGTCCATGTGGCAGAGAATGTCTTTTGCTGCTGTGCTGGTGTTGCTCCAGTGGGCCAGGTGCCAGGCCAGGTGTCCTGGGAGATGGTGCTGTAGCGCCGACCCTCACGGTCTTTTCCGTGGACAACCCGCCCTCCTGCGGGAACCCTCGGAAGCAGGCCGTGACGATGCTTGGGAAGCTCCGTCGGATGTTTCCTCCTCCTCCTCCTGATCCCTCCCTGTGGGTGGTGATGTTCTACGCCTGATGGCACAGGGAGGGTTGCCCATGTTGTCGGCTATCCGACGAAGTGTACTGTGAATTCCCGTGAACACCGTCATGAGCTCAGCCTGTCTGTCCTCCATCCGCCCTTGGTGTCGCAGTAGACAGGCATGTTGCTCCGCATGTTGCTGGGCCTGCTGGGTCTTGAGCTCCTCGAGGATGGACACAACCTGGGCCATGCCCGTGGTGTCCTGCCGGTATGTGTCCATGATGCTTCTGACATGGGCATATACCGGTTCCGCAGCCAACTGGTCAGGCTCGCGCCTCCGCCGTCCTCCACTCCCACCACCCCTGCCCACTTGCGCCTGGCCTGCCCTTGTGGGCACATCGGGTCTCCGGGACCCCTGAGGGGTGGCATTTGCGTTGTCGCCTGCCTCCTCCTGGGTGCCCGGTACACCGTGTCCCTCCTGGTCAGCCTGACTGCGTTGTGGTGGTGGGGCAGGGATCCTGGGTGTCTCCTGGGATGTGGCAGGAGTGGGGGTGGTGGTTGGCCCAGTTGTACGTGACACAAGTGCTGCAGGTGGTTGGACACCAGAGGGGCCAGGTTGGTCGGGGTCGTCCACAGCGTGGTGAGAGTCGTCACTGCCGGTGGGGTCGTCATCCCGCAGAGCCGGGTCCTGTGAGTCTTCCCCCCCAGTGTTGGGGGGTGATCCACCACGTTGACCTGTGTGTGTGAGAGACAATGTTATTATTGTTCCATGCAACATCCATGTTTAATTCGTTTCACAGTTAGCACATTTCCTCTGGGTATTTGGATATGTCTTGCATTCCACTCACAGTGCACTTGTGCATGAGTATGTCCCTTGTCCACAGCTTTTGAGACTTTACCTATGTGTGACACAGTCTTACTTGCTGCGTCAATTGTGACAGCAGTCAGCAGTGGAGTGGGCAGGTGTGGCATGCCATGCATTGGCGCCTTCCGTGTTGCACTGTACGTGGGCACATGGAGTTGTTCCACACACTTATGTAATGCAGGTAGCTGTCGTTGTGCTCGTGCACAGGTTGAGACATGGCCTAGTGTTTTGCCATGGAGAAGAGAGGGGTATTCATGCACTGGCCACCCTTGTCTACATGCACACAGTCCACCTGCTGATGAGCAGACATTCCCACACCACCCAGGGCTGGATTCTTCTCCCTGTGTTTCCCTTTCTCACTCCCTCTGTGTCCCCCTCTCCCTCCCTCCCTGTGTCAGGCTCCTCCCTCTGTCCGTCTCCCTGTGTCTCCCTCCCTCTGTGTCCCCCTCTCCCTCCCTCCCTGTGTCAGCCTCCTCCCTCTATCCGTCTCCCTGTGTCTCCCTCCCTCTGTGTCCCCCTCTCCCTCCCTCCCTGTGTCAGCCTCCTCCCTCTGTCCGTCTCCCTGTGTCTCCCTCCCTCTGTGTCCCCCTCTCCCTCCCTCCCTGTGTCAGCCTCCTCCCTCTATCCGTCTCCCTGTGTCTCGCTCCCTCTCTCTCCCCCTCTCCCTCCCTCCCTGTGTCAGCCTCCTCCCTCTGTCTGTCTCCCTGTGTCTCCCTCCCTCTGTGTCCCCCTCTCCCTCCCTCCCTGTGTCAGCCTCCTCCCTCTATCCGTCTCCCTGTGTCTCCCTCCCTCTCTGTCCCCCGCTCCCTCCCTCCCTGTGTCAGCCTCCTCCCTCTGTCCATCTCCCTGTGTCTCCCTCCCTCTGTGTCCCCCTCTCCCTCCCTTCCTGTGTCAGCCTCCTCCCTCTATCCGTCTCCCTGTGTCTCCCTCCCTCTCTGTCCCCCTCTCCCTCCCTCCCTGTGTCAGCCTCCTCCCTCTGTCCGTCTCCCTGTGTCTCCCTCCCTCTGTGTCCCCCTCTCCCTCCCTCCCTGTGTCAGCCTCCTCCCTCTATCCATCTCCCTGTGTCTCCCTCCCTCTCTGTCCCCCTCTCCCTCCCTCCCTGTGTCAGCCTCCTCCCTCTGTCCGTCTCCCTGTGTCTCCCTCCCTCTGTGTCCCCCTCTCCCTCCCTCCCTGTGTCAGCCTCCTCCCTCTATCCGTCTCCCTGTGTCTCCCTCCCTCTCTGTCCCCCTCTCCCTCCCTCCCTGTGTCAGCCTCCTCCCTCTGTCCGTCTCCCTGTGTCTCCCTCCCTCTCTCTCCCCCTCTCCCTCCCTCTGTGTCACCCTCTGTCACCTCAGCCCAGCTTCCTAGGCACACACTTTTTGCTGATCTTTGAATGGCCCTTGGCTTGTTCATGTGGGTGTGTTTGTGATCTCCAGGCACCCATTGGGTGTAGTGTCTGTGTCTGCGCTGCTGCTGTGGTGGTGTGTGCTGCCACTCTTTCACAGTGTTGGCTGTTCATTAGCTGCTGTCATGTGCGAAAAGTGCCTTCACCCCCATATCTTCATGCAAGGCGTGCGCCATTTGCAGGCAAGTCTTTCCTGTGTGGGGACACACTGTTTGTCTGGCTGTGACCTAGGCCATATGGGCAGAGGGCATTGTTGTCTGCTTCTGAGTTGCACTATGTGATTTTTGAGGCCCACACTCCCGCCATCTGGGTTCCCGTGTCTTGTGTTGGTGTTTTGTGTGGCCTGTGACTTGGGATTGCCCAGCTGGGTGCATGTGGCATGGTGGCGCTAGTGGCATGTGCGTGTTTATGGAGTGTGGTTGAGTCATGCGATAGTTTGGAGTGGTTGCGTGCATGATTGTGAGTTTGGTTGTGGATGAGGTTCCCCCCATGTCAGGTGAGTTGTTTGTGTACTCACCAGGCTCTCGGAGTCCTTCTACTCCGTCGACTGCCACCACCGGCAGTATGGCCATCACCCTCTCCTCCCAGGGCTGGTAGTATACCGGTCTGCGGGGCGGCCCTCCTCCAGTGATGTTGGCGTTGTTGTGGTCGTCGGTCATCTTGGCTCGGACCCTCCTCTGCAGATCGTACCACCTGTTTTGGCATTCCTGCCTGGTCCTTCTGGTGGCCACAACAGTATTGACAGCATCGACGATCCTCCGCCACATGGCTGTTTTGTCGGAGATGCTGGTCTGTCTGACCAATGTTCCAAAGAGGTGTGGCTCAACTCTGAGGATTTCATCGACGAGGACCTCCAACTCTCGGCTAGTGAACTTTGGATTCTTGTTAGTGGGCATGGTGAGGGGTGTGGGTGTGGATGGTTGTGGGGGATGTGAGTGTGGATGGTTGTGGGGGATGTGAGTGTGGATGGTTGTGGGGGGTGTGGGTGTGGATGGTTGTGGGTGTGTGGGTGTGGTTGTTTGTGTGTGTGTGTGAATGTGATGAGGGGGTGTTTGTGAAGGTGTGTGTGTGAAGGTGTGCAAGCGTAAGGTGTATTAATGGTTCAAGTCTGGTGCTGTAGGTTGTCTGTGGGGTCTGGCAGCAGTAAGTCTGTTGCAAAGGCTCATGGTTTGTGTGTGTGGGCCCTTTTTATTGGTCCATTGGTGGGTGTGGCTGTGTTTGAACTTTGGGTGGGTGTGTTATAAGGAGTGGTTGTGTTTTGGGCCTCTGTTTGGGATTTTGGCAGTTGCAGGTCAGTGAATGTGTTGTATTTGTGCTTGTTGGACATGTTTTGTGGCTTTGTGCCATTCGAATAGTGTATTCTTGTGTTGTTGTGCTTTGTCCTGGTTGTGTACGTGCGTTTTTTACGTGTGTACGGTGTGTACTTCGGGCATTTTGTTGTACAGTGCTGTCCTTGTGTCTGGCTTGGTACGACTCGTACATGTGCGATGTTGTGTGGAGGTGCTGGTGTTGGGGCCTGGGGTGCGCTCAGTACTTAGAATGTTGGGGTGGTGGTACGCTCCATGCATACGCGGGTGAGGGTATGTGTCGTACATACACGGTTGGGGTGGGGGTAAGGGTCGTACATCCACAGTTGGGGTGGGGGTACGCTCCATGCATACGCGGGTGAGGGTACGTGTCGTACATACACGGTTGGGGTGGGGGTACGGTGCGTACATACACGGGTGGGGGTACGGTGCGTACATACACGGGTGGGGTTATGGTGCGGACATACACGGTGGGGGTACGGTGCGTACATGCACGGGTGGGGGTACGGTGCATACATGCACGGGTGGGGGTACGGTGCGTACATACACGGTGGGGGTACGGTGCGTACATACACGGTGGGGGTACGGTGCGTACATACGGGGGCTGGGGGGGTTCGGCGCGTACATACGGGGGCTGGGGGGGGGGTTCGGCGCGTACCGGGCACCTGTTTGGACGTCTCCATGGTTGCTATAGGAGTTCGGTGCGGACGGTCTTTTTACCATACGGTTGTAAAATCGGACGCCCGGGACGGATCGTACTTGCACGGTCGGACTTCGCTTTTCACGTTTGTACGGTAAATCGTCCGAGGACGTGTCGGACACTTTTTTCGACCCGAGGACATGTGGGGAATAATTCCCAATGCGATTCGTATGGACTTTTTCCCATGCGAATCGTACTTGCCAGTTTGTACGGCACTTGTACGAATCGTACGGTAAAAAGACCGGATACGAGTCGTACGGGATTTATTTTTACCGGATCGTAATCGGCACCTTAATCTACCGACATGACATGGGCAGGGGACATGAGGTGGCATTGTGTGCTCAAGCTTAGCAGAGAATGGATAGTGGGCAAGTATATTTAACAGAATGGAGCAGGTCAACATGCACACGACATATACATATAGAAGTTTTACACCTATATTTTGTCTGAATTGATGCACTAGGCACCGTTCTTAGAAAACAACTGCAGCAGATTCAGTGGAAGATATGGAGACAGACAAACCACCACGAGCTAGCTCTGCAACCATGCAACATTTAAAAATTTGACTATTCTTTCACAATTAATTTAAAGGAAAAGCTGTGCACTTTTGTTTGCCAAAAAATAGTAAAAGCAAACGAATTCCTACGATGCAAAATATGTTACTAAGAAGGAGCTTTATTTTTCTTTCACATGGGAAGAGTATGAAACCACAAAAGAAGCTGTTTTTGAAAGTGAAGCACTTCCCCTTTATTGTGCTATGCAATTAGGAATACTTTCTGCTAAATACAAGGATATTATAAAGCTAGTTATTTTTGTCTACCAGCTGTTAACTTAGTTTAACTCATTAGAAGCTGCACTTTTCAAATGCTGTTTTAGCACTAAATAAACTCCCTTGGCAACCACCAGACATGGGCTGACAAATACTTGTAGGAGTTCTGAACCTTTCAGAACCCTCAAGAACTGGGAGACGCAGGGCGCGATTTCCCTTGCATACTAATTTAATATAGGCGCATGACTCTTTGCGCATCGGTTATAGAGGATGATACCCTGGCATGTCTCTAGACGCATGAATGATCTGACATGTTTCTGTCCTATCCACTCGCATGACATGTCCCACTGTCAGACCAATGAGGCAAGCGATCCCTATCTTGTTTAGACAGGCGATATGAAGAGAAATTTATAATATGAAAAATGTACACGGGAAAACCAAAAACTACAACCTTCAAAATTCAACAATAAATCCTGGCTCAGCGCCTGCATACGTGTATCACCTTAAAGAGGGTTGTTTGATATGGCAAGACACCCAGTCAGCATGGAACTGTGGCTTGGGTGGTATTATACCTAGAGGTTCTCAACCGATCACAGCGAGACATCACGCTAGGGCAAGGCAAAGAGAAAACAATAAACGCTGTTTGACTTACCTGTGTGTGTGTGGCCGTTCCTTCAGGAAGAGGCGCTGAGGCGCAATCTCTGGCCTCTGCCACAGGGGAAGGTTCCCTCTCCCTGCAGGCTGGAAATTATTTGCACGTCCCTTTGTGGTACGCCAGCTGTTAGAGGGTAATTTCTACCCCAGAAGTCGCCCACAAATGTGCCATCTAAAATAATAAGACACACGTGTGAAATGCAGGAAGTGAGTCAAGAGTGGCACTGTTTATTAAAAAATAATTCAAACAATAAGGTGCCGATTCCGATCCATTAAAAATATTCCCCGTACGAATCGTATCCGGATTTTTTTATGTACGAATCTTACAAGTCCCGTACAAACTGGCAAGTACGATTTGTATGTTAAAAAATCCATACGAATCGCATTGGGAAAATTCCCCGACACGTCCTCGGGTCGAAAAAAGTTTCCGACACTTCCCCGGACAGTTTTACGTACAAATCGGTAACCTGAAGTCCGAGCGCGCAAGTAAAGTACGATCCGTCCCGTCCGTCCGAATGCACAACCGTATGGAAAAAACACCGTACGGAGCGAACTCCCATAGCAACCATGGAGACGTCCAAACATGTGCCCGCATACGCACCGAACACCCCCCCAGCCCACCCCCCCAAGTACGCGCCATACCCCCAGCCCCCCATGTATGTGCTGTACCCCCACCCCACCCCCATGAATGCGCCGTACCCCTACCCCACCCCCATGTACGCACCGTACCCCCACCCCACCCCATGTACGTGCCGTACCCCCACCCCACCCCCATGTATGTGCTGTACCCCCAGCCCCCCCTATGTATGTGCCGTATCCCCACCCCACCCCCATGTACAGGCCGTACCCCCACCCCACCCCATGTACATGCCGTACCCCCAGCCCCCCATGTACGCGCCGTACCTCCACCCCACCCCCAAGTACGCGCCGTACCCCCACCCCACCCCCGTAGGTATGGTGCGTACCCCCACCCCACCCCGTAGGTACGGTGCGTACCCCCACACCCATATGTACGGTGCGTACCCCCCGCATGTACGGTGCGTACCCCCACCCCCGTATGTACGGTGCATACCCCCCGCATGTACGGTGCGTACCCCCACCCTCGCATGTACGGTGCATACCCCCCGCATGTACGGTGTGTAACCCCACCCCCGCATGTACGGTGCGTACCCCCACCCTGTAGGTACGGAGTGTACCCCCACCCCCGCATGTACGGTGCGTACCCCCACCCCTGCATGTACGGTGCGTACCCCCACCCCCATATGTACAGTGCATACCCCCCGCATGTACAGTGCATACCCCCACCCCCGTATGTATGGTGCGTACCCCCTGCAGGTACGGTGCGTACCCCACCCCCGCATGTACGGTGCGTACCGCTCGCATGTATGGTGCGTACCCCCATCCCTGCATGTACGGTGCGTACCTCCACCCCCGTAGGTACGGAGCGTACCCCCACCCCCGCATGTACGGTGCGTACCCCCACCCCCGTATGTACCCCCACCCCCGTATGTACAGTGCGTACCCCCCGCATGTACGGTGCGTACCCCCACCCCCGTATGTACGGTGCATACCCCCCGCATGTACGGTGCGTACCCCCACCCCCGTATGTATGGTGCGTACCCCCCGCATGTACGGTGCGTACCCCACCACCGTATGTATGGTGCGTAACCCCGCATGTACGGTGCGTACCCCTAGTGTGTAGCGCTGGGGGTACGCACCGTACATGCAGTGGTGGGGGTACGCACTGTACATGCAGGGGGTATGCACCGTACATACAGGGGTGGGGGTACGCACCATACATGCTGGGGGTACGCACCGTACATACGGGGGTGGGGGTACGCACTGTACATGCGGGGGGTACGCACTGTACATACGGGGTGGGGGTACTCACCGTACATGCGGGGGGTACGCACCGTACATACGGGGGTGGGGTGGGGGTACGGTGCGTACAGGTACGGGGCTGTGGTACAGAGGTGGGGTACGGCGTGTACACATATGGGTGCTGGGGTACGGTGCGTACATGGGGGGCTGGGGGGACGATGTGGACATGTAGGGATGGGGGTATGGTGCGTACTGGGCCCCCTTTTCGTCGTGCATCGCGGCGTACTTTTGGGTCCCGTAAAAATATTGGCGTGCGAAGTGCTGTGGGTACGAATCGTACTTGCTGTAAACGCTGCCCGACTCCGTGCGAATGTTGCGTACGCGGTGTCCCGGATCCGAATTGTGGGTATATTTTAGCCAGTCGGTGTTTTTTACGATTCGTACGGAAATGGTGTTTCTGTACGAATCCTACTTGCGGGTTTGGAAGGTGTTTTTCCCGGGTTCGAGTCGGACGGAGAAAACGCTCCGTCCGACGGTTCGTACCCGGTTTTTCCAGGATCGGAATCGGCCCCTAAATGTCAGAGACACATCTTTAGTCAGAAATAACTCTGAGTAATCTAGTAACAAGTGTCAGAGCCTCATTTTAGATGGAGAACAAAAACATGTAATCCAATCAGTTTTAAAATCAAGGCAATGCAAAGGAAAGTGAGAGAGAGAAAACGAATTTCAAAATACAAGCATAACAACCTCAGCCAAAGATGCTAGACTTATTTAAGAGTTTTATATAGCGCTAGCCAGACCCGAAGGTATCAGAGCGCTTTACAACATTTATCGTGATGTAATCAGTTATATAGTATTACAATAAACAGCATTGCCTTGTGTCGAATCTTGTTCAGGCCTGGATGCGGTACTGGGAGCGAGTCAAAAGGCAGGCGATGAAAAGCCCTCTTATCGAAGTGTCTATATTCTACGCTGGGCAGGATTTCTTTGGAAGAGGAGCTCTGTCACTTTGTGAGGCCGCTCTCCATTCAGATGAGATCGGTTGAAGAAGAGGTCTTTGAACTGACTTTTGAAGTTTGAGAAGGGGGGCGCATTTCCCAAGGAAGGAGCGAGATAGGGTTTTTTGTTTGCGCGTTTTCGCAGGAATGAGAAGAAGAGTATTGGTGCTCCTGAGATTCCTTGTTTGTCCTGCCTTTTTGAGTTTGGAAGCCAGGTAGGCCGGTTTACCGGTGTGAAGAGCTTTATGTGTGAGACATGCAGTTCTGAAGTTGGCACGCATTTCGATTGGGAGCCATTTTAGTTCTCTTAGAGAGGGAAAAATTTGGTCATATTTCTTTACTCCTGTGATCATCCTGGCAGCTGTATTTAGAGTTGATTGGAGGGGAGCTAAGTGAGATTTTGCCATGCCAGTGTGTGTTGCGTTCCCATAGTCTAATCTGGACAGAACCAGGGATTGTGTGGACAGTTTGAGGTTGTTGGGGGGGATGAAGAGTTTTATTCTGTTGAGTAGTTTTACGTTAAAGAATGCACTCTTCGCAGTGTTCTTGATATGTTTGTCCATGTTTATGTTCGAGTCCAGAGTGATTCCCAGGGATTTTACAGAGTCTGCCAGGGTAAGATTGCAGTTAAGAGCATCAATGGATGTTAGCCATTCTGTGACTAGGGGGTTCTGCTCCTTGTTGGATATGAGAAGGATTTCCATTTTATCTTGGTTGAGTCTTAGGTGGTCGTGGGATAGCCAGTGCTGGACTTCTCGTAGAGTGTTATATGGTTTCTGTATGTCTCCAATTGAGGCTGTTTCTAGGTAGATTTGGGTATCTTCTGCATAGAGGTGTAGAGAGATGTTGGCTTTTTTGAGTATGGCAGTGAGGGGCTCCATGTAGATGTTAAACAGTGATGGGGAGAGAACTGATCCTTGTGCGACTCCCCTGGTTATGGGGAGACGTTCAGACGTGAAGTTGTTAATTTTTATTCGTTGGGAGTGGTTCTGAAGGAAGGAGGTAAACCATTGTAGGACCACCTCGTCTGCACCAATTCTTTCACAGAGTACATTTATGAGCAGCTTGTGGTCAACCGTATCAAAGGCTGCCGATAGGTCAAGGAGTATGAGTAGGCAGTCATGGTCTGCATTGAGTTATTTGTAGACATCATCTATGACATTCAGGATTGCTGTCTCTGTGCTGCAACTTTTTCTGAAGCCCGATTGTGTGGTACTGTAAATTTCGGAACCATGTATTTAACATGGTCCTAACATGTCGAATTTGGTATCAGCAGACCGAGAATGATTAGGCTACCATGCACAAGCATTTGCGTCACATTCGAGTGGCGAGATCACCTGAAATCGGAGTTTTTGTTCTGAAACTCGGGTTTCCATTTTAGAAACGACAGCCATTTTGTGATTGCCCTCACATAGGCCCAGGACTAGGCCAAGCATCGGTCTAAAGGACACGCACACCTTTGTTGACTCTTCGGTGACCTGAGCAAACTAACTTCGCTGCCTAAGGCCGAACCTGTTCGGTCAGTTTCCCCCCGCGGCCGAATGAGATTAGTATCAGGGCCCAGCCTATTACGAAACCTTTTCATCTCACACAAACCGTGCCTAATCTTCTGCACACCTGTCACTGTTTCCTACTTTATGACTTGCTTTACGAGGAGGAGGTGCCCGTTTTTATTGGGTGTCCGGCGATATCTGATGAAAATACTAAACCTTGCCGGGTAATTGATTAAGGGCTGGACAAACTCAAATATGTGCTTGCCATCATGACTCTGCTTTTTCCTTTGTAGTGAATGTATGTGAATGATCAAGCTGTAAAATAAGGAATGATTGCCTAAAGCATAATATTTTGTATAAAAGAGAAGGCTGGCTTTGTAAGGTTGAGCAGTTTCCTGAGAATATACACCGTGTTGTACTTCTAGGATACCTGTTACTGGCTGCAGCCAATAAATACGATCTTTGACTTCACCAAGAAGACTCTGTGTTTCTGTAGTCTGAAACAGGAAGAACTCGAAGTCTTCGGGTGTGTTCCCTGGCACCGCTGGGTTCTGAAAAACCCAGTACTTCAGTTGGCGCCCAATGTGGGGCGATTTCAGCGGTACCGGTCCAAGCCAGAGGTTCGTGAGGAGCTTCGTGTGAAAATTCTGGAGGAAGGCCGCCACTTCATCGACCCCTGCATGTCGATGTGGTCTGAAAGTCTTTGCTGCGAGGTTCCCCGCTTCCCGACGGCTACGAAGGACTGCTGCCCTGACTATCGCCCTGTTTTGGACCCTTGATGATTTGGTAGAGCGAAACGTTAAACGAGTCTTCTGGTGACGTCATCGATACCTCAGTTAAGTATAAGTGGAGCGTCTCCCAGTCCTTAGTTTGGTTTTGGTTTGGTATCCCCTTGGGATCGCTTTGATTTGGAACTTGCAAGTCCCAAAGCCGAAGGACTCGTGTATTCACGAGACTATTGTATTCGATCATCCTTTGAAGTTTGAAACTAGACTAGAGAGCGAAGATGCCTGGTTCTAGTATATTTGGAAATTTGTTTTGTCTTGGTTGTAGTAGGGATTCCCGATTAGAGGAATCGTGTCCGGTTCCTCCGATTGGAACTCCAACTTATGAATTGTATGTGAAACATGGCATAGGCCCCCTCGCATATAATGAAATATGGATCCGTTACACCAGAAAGGATGGTGACTTAAAATGGCCCCAATATGGTAGTTTCGATACAGAGATTTTGGATAATCTAGAGGTTAAGCTGTTTAAAAGGAAAGCCCGGTCGGCGATGTTTGACTCTTTCCGCCTATGGCGTAAGGAAGCCAAACAGAAGGAAATTAAATTAGCGAAAAAGAATAAAAGAGAACAGGGTATTTCGGTAATGCAAGCTGCTTTGCAGTTTAAAGATAATGAAGAAGAACAGATGAGTGAGCAGTTGCACAGGTAATGTAAACTAGTGATCGATAAATGTTACCCAGTTTTGCCGCTTCTTCAGCAAGATGCGTCAAAAGAAATAGAGAAAGATGCGTTAATGTCACACTTGTTGAGTTCACCACCCCCTTATGCGCAGAGTGCTACCGCACCTCCGCAACATTTAATTGTGCAAGCTCCAGTTATCGTGCCTCAAGTTCCTCCACCTCCGCCAGCTCCCCTTCAGTTGGCTCCTACTTCTATGGTGCAGCCCCCTCAAGGGCCGCCAACTTCGTTACCTGCTCCCTCTGTACTTCCTACGACCTTGCCTACTACCGCTACTACATCGACTGCCTCCCTCGGTGCTCCTCCTGATACTGTCTCTGCATCCGCATCTGCTATGCTTCCCTCTGTGTTTTCCCCTGTTCTTTTGTCAACTTCTCCTTCTATTACAAAGAGAATGAATGATGCCGTTGCTAGCCTTATGCTTCCTCTCTTTGGATCATCTGGTGTGACCCCTGATTCAACGCGTAAGCAGACGCGTAGTCAACTGCCTAATTCTCGAGAGAAAGAAATGCTTGATCGTATGGCGCGTAGATGGATTAATTGCCCTTTACGATATAATGTGGAGTCTGTTATGGATGTTTTTCATCAATGGGAAGCACCGAAACAGAGATACGTTTTCGAAAAGATGTGTGTTTTCCTTTGTGAGGAATTGGAGGATAATGATTTGGAAGCGAATCCGCAGGAATTGTGCCGTGTGCGATTTGAATTTGAAAAGGGTACGATTGTGGGTCCCGATGTTGAGAAAGCAGTTGCGACATTGTTATCTTTTAGGATTGAGGATCCTTCTCAGTCATTGTTTGAACATGACTCCTCTGATAAAAAGGTGAGACAATACCCTATGAGAGAAGTCCCTCCGGTATGGAAAGACGCTGTTGCAGCTGATGCCGCTCGAGGTATTGCTGCTGTGCCAGCTCATTTTCAGCGTGTTTGGGTACATGTGCCTTGGAAGCGAATTGAAGTTTTAGCCCTTAAGCAGACTTTGCCTCACCCCCGTAAAAACCCTGCAGGATATTATAAAGAATTAGCACAGACTGCAGAATCATGCGTTATGAATTTGGCTGACATAGACATGTTATTTGGGAACGTTGTTCCACAGCCTTTGTGGGGAATGATTCGCAATGCAGATCATGCGCAAGAGCTAAGTGACACATGGGCCAATATTAGTGCTGCTAATGATAGACAAGTTGGTGGTGCCAAGCCTGAGCCTTTGGTAGCAGAACTCCCTGCTAGAATTATCACTTACGTGAAGACTTTAATGCCCGCGATGCGTGTTAATTGGGATAAACTGTCTGCATGTAAGCAGAAGAAAGATGAAACAGTGCCTGATTTCTTCACCAGGTTTGAGGAAACGTTTATCGACCACAGTGGTCAAGATATGAGTACTGAAGGTGGTCAACGGTTGTTTGTTGACAAATTTGTGCATAATTTGCTTCCCGAGTTGTGTAAGAAATTGAAAGATTCAGAGAGTTCTTGGGCTGTTTCCTCTTCAGCGCAAATACTGGCTACTGCACAGTATTACGAAAATAGGGATAAAGATGAGAAGGATAGAGCAGAAAAGACAACTAAAGAATTAAAGACGAAGGTTCTTTTACAACAGGCTTACCCGCCACGTGGTGGTCAGAGTAACTATCAGCAACCCCAACAGTTCCAAAGAAACTCGCAAAGGTTCGAGTTTACTCAACCGCGTGTTCCTGTGGACCCCAATCAGTGCTCATATTGTAAAGAAGAGGGTCATTTTAAGTATAGTTGTCCTATTTTGTCACAGCGTACGAATGGTGTTTCGGGCGCAAGAGGTCGAGGTGCTCAACAAGCTCCTAGAGGTAGAGGACGTGGAAGTTTCCACCAGAACTCGCGTCCCCTTCCACCTCAGAATTCAATGAATAGTTTTGACCAGCAGAATAATGCGTCTGGTAGGACGGCTCAGTACTATAATGACGACTATTATGCGGAAGATGAGAGTATGGAAGGTAATGATTGCTAGGACAGCCATAGACAAAGAGAGGGAGTTGTTTCAGTTCCAGTAGATCAAAGTGGACCATATGTTAAGGTGACTACATCAGGTGTGTCAGAGCCTTTTCTGTTGGATACTGGTGCTGCAATGAGTTCTATTATGCACTCAAAACTCCCTGGCGCGCCTTTGTCTGGCAAGATGAATGTTTCAGTAGGTTTTTCTGGCGCCCCGGTTAGGAATCCGATCTCTAGCCCTATGTCCCTTTCTGTTGGACCTTGTGAATTGGAAGCACCCCTTATTCTGACAACAGGTTGTGGTGAAAATTTGTTGGGATTGGATTTGTTGAAAAGATTGCATGCGACATTATATTGTTCTCCCTCGGGAGTACAACTTACCCTGGGTAGGAAAGTGATCTCTCCAATGTATTTGTCGAAGAATAACCTTCCGACTGAATTGTCGTCTCTTCCTGATACTCTTTGGGCTACTGGTCCTAATGATGTGGGCCTTTTGGAAATATCGCTATATGTTGTGACATTGAAAGCCAATGTTAAATTGCCACGCATTCCCCAATATAAGATCACTAGTGAAGGTGAAAAAGCATTGCTAGCGATCATTTATGATTTGATTAAAAAAGATGTGATTGAAGAGACAAGAGGCAACGTTTGTAATAGTCCTGTTCTGCCTGTCTTGAAACATACTGACCCTTCTCAGCCACCTGTTTACAGGTTCGTGATTGATCTTAGAGAGGTCAATAAAATAGTTGTACCACAGTTTACAGTTGTTCCTGATATCACTGCCCTATTGACTATGATTCCAGCTTCCGCCGCCTGGTTCTCGGTGATTGACTTGAAGAATGCTTTCTTCAGCATCCCGATTGCCGAGGAGAGCAGGGATATTTTTGGTTTCAGTTTAGGAGCTCGAAGCTTTCGCTTTAAACGCGCTCCTCAAGGCTACTGTGAGAGTCCATCAATATACAGCCAGTCTTTAAAAACACAACTTGACACGATTGTTTTACCTGATGGTGCTACGCTTGTTCAGTACGTCGACGATTTACGAATCGCCGCAGATACTGAAGAAATTTGTAAAGAAGCAACATTGTTGTTGTTACGTCATTTGTCTGATTTACACCACAAAGTGTCTATTTCGAAACTGCAATATTGTCGACAAGAAGTGACCTACTTAGGTCATCTCTTATCGAAGGAGGGAAGGAAACTAACACCAGAAAGAATTCAGGCAATTGCAAAATTGAGTGTGCCTAGGACACAGAGAGAAGTACGTGCTTTCTTGGGTATTACATCCTACTGTAGACAATGGATACCTGGGTTTTCTTTGCTGGCCAAACCTTTGATAGCATTGACGTGTAAAGATACACCGAATCCCGTTCCATGGTCTGAAGATTGCCAGAAAAGTTTTTCCGAATTGCGTAAGGCACTGTGTTCAGCTCCTGTGTTGGGTACTCCCGACTACAGTAAGCCTTTTACACTGTATGTTCATGAGAAAGAAGGTTGTGCATTGTCAGTGTTGACACAGTCATTTGGAGACAAGTAGCATCCATGCGCGTATTTTTCGTCGATTTTGGATCCGGTAGCTAAAGCATTGCCAAGTTGCTTGAGAGCTACAGCGGCAGCAGCTGTTTCTATTCGACAGTCTGCTGGGTTAGTGATGAATAATATGTTGATTGTGATGGTTCCACATGCAGTGGACACGTTGTTAAACAGGACCAAGACACAACACTTAACTAGTGCTCGATTGTCAGGTTACGAGTTGACACTGTTAGCGAGTCATGTGCACATAAAGAGGTGCAATACGTTGAATCCAGCCACATTATTGCCGATTCCAGTAGAGACAGATGATGTTGAACAGCATGATTGTCTTTTCAGGACAGAAGAAGAAATGAAAGGAAGAGTGGATCTTAAAGATACTCCTCTTGTAGAGTGTGATGGTACCTTATGGGTGGATGGTTCATGCTTCAATCTACCGAATGGTGATACGACTGCAGCATATGCTGTCACGACTGCATACGATTGTTGAAGCTGCACGTATACCACATAATTCAGCTCAAGCAGCAGAGTTAATTGCACTTACAAGAGCGTGTGTGTTATCGAAAGGAATGAGAGTGACCATATATACCGACAGTCAGTATGCTTTTGGTGTAGCCCATAGTTTTGGGCGATTATGGAAAGAACATGGGTTCCTGACTTCGCATGGAGCTAAAATACAGAATGGTCAGTTGGTGAATGAGCTCCTTGAGTCGCTGACCTTGCCGTTACAAGTTGCGATTGTGAAGTGCAGTGCGCACAAGAAGGTTACTGATGATGTTGGTCGTGGTAATGCATTTGCTGATGAAATCGCAAAAGAAACAGCTAAGGATGTGACGAATCGAATGTATGTCGCAGGCCCTGCAAGATGGGTTGGTGATGTTGGAATGTGTGAAGACACGATAGAGAGTGTGAAGTCTCTTCAAGCTGAAGCCACAGAGAAAGAATTGAGTATGTGCAGAGAAAGTACGGGTAAATTGGATGAAAATGGTTGTTGGGTTGACTTGTCAGAACATCAGCGATGGTTGTTACCTGATGCGTATGTGCTTGCAGTGGTGACAATGGCTCATGGAATGGCCCATATTAGTGTGAAAGGTATTTGTAAGTTGTTGGCTCCAGTATGGCAAAATGCTGGAATTCCTAAATGTGCAGAGAATGTGGTCAAAAATTGCATGGTGTGTCTGAAATACAACCCTGGTAGGGGAACCCCAACTCCAGCTGGTCATTTTGCGCCTCCAACGTACCCATTTGAGGTTTTGCAGCTAGATTTCCTCCACATGGAATGATGCAACAATTTGAAATATGTACTAGTTGTTGTTTGCGCTTTTTCCAGGTGGATAGAAGCATACCCTTTGAAAGACAACACTGCCTTATCCACAGCTAAAGCCCTTGTCAAAGAATTCTTCCCTAGGTTTGGAATGCCGAGAATGGTCTGGAGTGATAATGGGAGTGAATTTGTAGGTCGAGTGATGAAAACAGTATGTGAGGGACTAGGCATCAAGCAGAAGTTCCACGCTGCAAATCACCCCCAATCAGCTGGACTAGTAGAGTGCTATAATGGCACGCTCAAGTTAAAATTAGCAAAGATACAGGCAAGCTCTGGACCTAAATGGCCTGACGCTCTGCCTTTAGCACTCCTATCAACAAGAATGACTGTGCATTCACGAGTGGGACTTAGTCCCTATGAAATCGTGTTCGGCCGTCCGGCCAACATATGGGGAGTGCCAAGGCCGACAAAATTCAGTGAGATCGAACACCCCGTACTGCTTGATTATTTGTATGAATTGACGGCTAAATTGCGTGTTTTACACCAACAGGTGCATGATACTCTGCCTCAGGTCTCTGAAGCTCCAGGACACCCTATCGATCCTGGATCATGGGTGCTGGTCAAAAACTTTCAGCGGACGAAAAATGATGAGCCCCGTTGGACCGGCCCCCATCTCGTCCTTCTCTCAACGAGATCAGCGGTTCGAGTGAAAGGGAAAAAGAACTGGATTCACGGCGTTCACTGCAAGAGGGTCCCTTTGCCTTACGACCAGTGGGTCCAGGAGGGGATCGCTGACTCGGAGACTGAGATTGTGCCTCGTTTTCTGCCGTTTAGCGATGCACGTGTAAAAGGAACGCTTTCTGAGCAGGAAAGCGATGACATTTTGCAAGAAGCTGTGCCACCGTCAATCCGATTGGACACTACAGAGCCTGAACTCTTGTTTCAAGACCAAACAGTACCTGGAAAAAGCCGTTACAATTTGAGGTCAAGAACTATGGACAAATAAAATTTTCTTTTCCTTTGCTATTTTTGAATAGTGCAGCTCTCTCTTCTGAGAAACTTGCTTATTTTAGTTTTTTCGAACCGCCATCCGGGTTCAGCTGCAGGGTCGCGGTTGCCCAAGTCTTTGGAGTGCAACTGAAGACGTTAGGTCGACAGTTCTGGTCGGTCTAAGAGAGTTGCCCTGGACTGACAGAAGCATTTCCTTAAGCAAAGAACACCCTACCACCGCAAGCAGCACTTAGAGAGGATGGAGTTTTTCGAGAATGAGAGACCTGCCAAACCGATGGACTTCAAAGCCAGAATGTGTAAAATGATGACAAGGAAACGATTTTTGATGTTATGTATTTTCATGTTGTTTAGCGTAATAGCGATTCTCGTAGGATATGTTTTATTCACTTTTCAAGTGACATTTGCACCCACTACACAGCCCATACCTCCTCCTACTGTTTCCTCACATTCTTTTCATCCTCTACCTGAACACGAGTCCGCTAGAAGATTAGAATTTGTCAATAATTCGTTCATTCAACTTCTACACCAACACCAATTAGTAGTAAACACGACTAATTGTTGGGTGTGTGGTCTTATGCCCCATACTACTGATAAAGGTATCCCTTATCTGGTCCTGCCTTTCAGCCATAATGGTTCTGTGTGGGCATATAGAACAATGTTTATGTATGCTCACGAAGCCAACCCCCTACGTTCCGTGAAAGATAATCCCAAGAATAGGGGGCGCTAGAGGGCGCGCAAGCAGAATGGCCGCACTCATGTGAGGCTCCTGCAGCCTGGTACTGAAATCCTGCAATTATCCTTCCTTGCCGACCGCCTTCCCGACCGCAGCCATCTGAGATTACTGCTGCCCTTTCCCTGCAGCTTCGGTGCAAGTTTGTATGCTGTGGGACCTGCCGTGCTTGAGCTGGAGGTGGAGTGAGCGGGACCGCGTCCAGGGCTGCCGAGGGACGGAGTGTGTGGCTGGTCCTCGGATCTACGCGAGACCGGGGCGCACCACGAGGCAGGTGGGCCCCGAGGAGTGGTTCGCTGTGGCTGTACCCCCTGCGCTTCAAGGACTGATTGGCGGCGGTGAGCGGAGGGTGCCGCGGAGACGGGGGACGCGACCTTTGCCTGGAACCCCCCCCCCTGTGGGCTCGAGAGTGAGATCTGCAACGGTCCGGCGGAGATTGATGTTCACGGTGAGCGTGGCTGGCGCGGAGGAGGCCTGCCCCCCCCCTCATCTCGCTGTGCTGCATCTAAGGCCTGGGGGCGCGTTTGGATCGTGCCGGGGGCGCGGTGCCTGGCGTCCCCCCCCCCGCTGGATGGCGAGGACGCGATGAGCAACTGGTGACTGATCGGCGCCCCCCCCGCCCTGCTGTGACTGACATCGCGGCGAATACCTGTGCACACCGTTGTTGATGCCCCCCCCGGATCTTTTGACTGGTGAGCTTGGCGTGCTGCCGCGCTGTGAACTTCGCTGTGCTGGGAGGAGGAGTGTAGGCTGTGCCGGGGCTGCCTGGGGTCCGGTGCGCGACTGGTGGAAGCCGTGGCTGAAGCACAGAGGCGCGGTCTGACTGTATGGGCCCTGGGGTCAGCGGAGAGTGAGGCCCTGTGTCGCGCCTGGACCCGTGTACTACCTGCGCGGCCACTGCCGGGGCCACCCGGCTCCCTGGTCCTGCCGCTGATCCTTGGTCCCGCTGCTGCTGCTGGGGGCTGGTGGCCACAGATCCGAAGGCTCAAGGCGCAATTGAATGGTGGCGAACCCCGAGTGGTGCGCCCAACTATCCACTTGCTGGCTCGCCGTACCCCCTCAAGAGCACTCCTAAACATACGGTGGTGCGGCGACGACAGGGGAGTTCTGCGCGTGTGACCCCTCTCACGCATCGGGCGGAGTGGATGTTGCTGGGCGCTGGTGGCGGACGTTCCCCGTGACGGCGGGGTTTGACGACTTGCTCCTGCCGGTTGGTGCCGCGTTGGACCAGCCTGGGCCCTCCTGTATGCAACTGACGGCTGCGACTAAGGTGTGACTGAGAGCTGGCCCGGACCGGCCTGAGAGATCTGCAGCCTTTGCCCTCCTCATAATTGTCAGCGTCTCTCCACAGAGGGTCCAAAATGGGTAAGCAGGACAGTAGACAGCCGAAGCTCACATTTGAGGCCCCTGTGGCTAAGAAAGGGCTGCGAGGTGCACAGGATGTGGGGGGCTCGGACGGACCCCCGGCGGATGTCGCGGGCCCGAGCTCGCCGCCGCCTGACCTGCAACAACTAATGCAGGAGATGCGGCAAGGCTTCGCTACTATAGTGGACAAGGTGGATCGTATTTCCACGCGTATGGATGCTGTTGCACAGAAGATGGACGTCCATGAAGAGCGCATCACTGAGGCAGAGAGGCGGATCTCTGATAATGATGACGTCACTGCCTCGCATACTGCGCAACTTTCGAGAATGGATAATGTCTTGAGAGTTATCACTGCGAAGAATGAGGAGTTGGAAGCCCGCAGCCGGCGTAATAATATCCGCGTGGTGGGTGTGCCGGAGTCCACCAACACTGGGCACATGGGAGAATATGTGGAGAAGATACTCCTGGCCTCCGTCGGATCAGAAGCATTCTCTAAGCAATTCATCTTCGAGAGGGCGCATCGCTCGCTCGGGCTGCGGCCCAGGCCTGGGGCTCCGCCTAGGCCCATCATTGCTCGGCTTCTCAACTATAGAGATCGCGACGCTGCGTTGCGGGCCGCGCGCCAGAATCAGCAACTCTCCTGTGATGGTGTCAACTTCACCGTTTATCCGGATTTCACACCTGTCGTCCAGGAGCAGCGGCGTAAATTTCTGGATGTGAAGAAAAAACTTCGCGCCCTCCAAATTGACTACGCGTTGCTGTATCCAGCAAAGTTGAGAGTCACCCATCAGGCAAAGCAACATTTTTTTACGAACCCGCAACAAGTGGACGACTTTTTGAAAACCCTGAGGAATGCACGAGCTGAGCGACGAGTCGAAGCAGGTGCTGGGCATGAGGATGATCAGTGACTGCTTTCCTGTTGACTTCTGGGGCTTGCCGCTGCACTTGGGGGCGGCCCGGCTGTCGCCTGTCCGGGGAACCTCTGCACGAGTCCACCCGAGAATGGGCACCGAGACTGCACAAGACTGCTCTGGCTGGGTTTTGGTTGGCGGCTGGTAATGTATCCCAGGCACCACCCTCCCCCGTTCCCCTGACTGTCATGGGGCGCTAGACATGGAGGGTGGTTTTGTGTGTCCCCTGGATGACCCCCGTAGGGTGTACCCCAATGGAAAAACTGAATACGTTGCTCCTGTTGAGCTGCTTGGTGGTAAGCTTGGGTGGGGGGGCGGGATGTGATTTCTGGCAAGTTGGGGATACTTCAGTGGGTTGGGGGGGGTTAGGGGAGTTAGTGCCCGAGTTGATACCTGACATTTCCACTCTTTGTGCTGTTGTCCTCTTTTCCTTATACTATGGGACTGGTAACCTCACATCACCAGCTAGAATGCTAATTGTAAATGGCACAAGTTGCATGGTGGGGCTATTTGAGGTAAAGGGTGGGGAGATCTTCTTTTTCGTTAATGTTGTTATGTTGTTATGCGCAGCTGATGTCACAAGGTTGCTATTCACAGTGCTGACAAGGTATTATACTCAGGGGCTGAATAGCGGTCCGTTCGTGCGACATGCGGTACACCGAATTGCTGGCTGCAGGATGGTGGTGGGGCGGACGACACGCTTGCTTTCTCAGGGGTGCGAGTTTATGGGTCCGTTGTCAGTGCGCCATATTTCTTCTACTTATCAGCCTGCCTATGGGAGACACTGACTTGAACATACTTACATGGAACGTTAGAGGCCTGGGGGACCCGAGGAAACGGAGACAGATCCTTTCTTATTTAGACCGTCATGCAATACACATAGTGCTCTTACAGGAGACCCACTTTAAGGCGCAGGCGACTCCGGCCTTTGCCGGCCGTTGGGCTAAGTACACTGCCTTCTCCTCCTACTCTTCCTATTCCCGAGGCGTTGCAATACTGGTAAAAAAGGGGACCCCCTTCATTATGGCTGGCTTTAGGAGTGACACCCAGGGCAGGTACTGTCTGATGTGGGGTAGACTAGGGCACCTTGCAGTTACCCTGGCCTGCTGCTATGGCCCCAACGTGGACGACCCGCACTTCTTCGCAGACCTCGGGGCAGCCGTACTTGGCGCAGGCCCACAACACCTCATATGGGGGGGAGACTTCAATACCGCAATCAATCCACAGTTAGACTGGTCCCACCCGGCCCCATATCACTACACCAAGTCCCGCGGGGTGCTTTTAGAGATACTAGAGGAGCATAGTCTGATTGACGCGTGGAGGCACCTCCACGCTACTGTGCGGGAAGGTACACACGTCACGGCGCAGGCGAAATCTTGGGCACGGCTTGACTATGTTTTTTTGGCTCCGCGCTTTCATGCGGCGCTAGTTCGGGCGTGCCACCTCCCACGCACCTTCTCGGACCATTCGCCGGTGCGAGTTACCTTGCGAGCTTCGGGCCTGGGCCCTCCGCTGTCGGCCTGGCGTCTACAACCCATGATGCTGCTGGACGCCCCGTTTCAGGAGGAACTGCGAGACGAATGTTTAGATTTTTTTCGGCGTAACAAGGACTCGGTGAAGGATGTAGCCACTATTTGGGATGCATTTAGGGTGACCCTACGGGGCGTATGCATTGCCAAGGGGTCGGGCGTACTGAAGAGTATACTGGCGCGACTTCGCCTCCTGGAAGCTGATTTGAAGTCGCTCGAGACGTCATTGGCTGACAAGCCCGACGATGTCACGTTAGCGCGCATTCGCGACAAAGTCACGGAGTATACTGATGAAGCCGCTAGAGAGACGAAATTTAGAGGCAAACACTGGATCTCCCGCCGCTATGGCGAGGGTGAGCGGCCGGGTAAAGCCCTGGCAGCGACGATGAGGCTGACGCGGCCTACCAACACCATCGTGGAGCTCGTAGGGGAGGACGGTATACTGTACAGAGACACTGCGCAGATTCTTAATGCGTTCGTTGCACATTACCACAAGTTATATACGTCGGCTAGGGCTGGAGATCTTCACTTGCATGAATACCTGGAGGACGTGTCTCTTGGCTGGCTTAGTGCTGCGCAAAGAGAGTTCCTGAGCACCCCGTTCGAATTGGACGAAGTGCGGGAAGCCATTATGCACATGCGGTCTGGTAAGGCCGCTGGGCTGGATGGGATACCGATCGAATTTTATAAGACCTATATTGATTTTATGGCGCCGGTCTTGAGGGAGGTGTATGAAGATGCCCTAGAGGTGGGCCGTTTGCCTCCTTCGATGCGCATGGCCCTCATCACGTCCCTCCTTAAACCCGGGGAAACGGCTACTAACTGTGATTCTTACCGGCCCCTCTCATTGCTTAATTGTGATGTGAAAATCCTTGCTAAGCTCATAGCTACTCGTATTAATTTACTACTCCCCAACTTGATATTACCCGACCAGGCTGGGTTCGTACCCGGTCGGGCGACGTCCCATAATCTGCGTACGTTCTTTTCCATCCTAAATTCGGTGCATGACGACCTGCCAATGGCCGCGGTCTTCCTTGATGCCACGAAGGCCTTCGAATCCCTGGAATGGGATTATGTGTTCCAAGTGCTGGAACGTATGGGCTTCCCGGGAATATTTATCTCATGGATCAAGTTACTCTATATTGGCCCTAGCGCCAAGGTACTAGTGAACGGCCAGCTGTCCGCTGCGTTCCCCATCTCCAGGGGCACCAGGCAGGGGTGCCCTCTATCGCCGCTACTGTTTGCTCTAGCCATGGAGCCCCTGGCGGCAAAATTGCGACAACACCATAGAGAAAAAGCGCTGCGCTGCTTCCAGAGGCAGATATTAATATCTATGTGCGCTGATGACATCACTCTTTATACGCGATCCTCGGGATAATCTCAATCCGATTCTCAGGGAATTTATCTGATTCGGCAGGATTTCTGGGAACCAGATCAACTGGAGCAAGTCTTGTGTGTTCCCCCTAACGTCCTCCACGGGGCGATTTGGATTAGATTACTCACTTGCATGGTGTGAGGGTGACTTTAAATACTTAGGCATACACATAGAAAAAAATAGGGAGGAGCTCATGAGGGCTAATTATGGCACGGCGTTGACTCGTATTACGGATTGCATTACGCGTTGGATTGCCCTGCCCCTCTCCATGGCTGGCAGATCATCACTGATTAAAATGGTTATACTGCCGCAGTTGCTGTATCTCTTCCTGAATATTCCCTTTCACCCGGGTGCCTTTTTTTTTCGGCAATTGCGTACAGAGCTGATTAGACTCGTGTGGGGCGGTAGGACACCCCGGCTTAGATGGGAGATCCTAATTAAGCCATACAATCAGGGCGGTTTTGGCATCCCCGACTTTGAACTCTATTATTATGCGGCCCAGGCACACTACGCCTATTTCTGGATAAGGCAGCCTAGGTATATGCCCCAACTCGCTGCTGAACACTGGCTGGCACACCCGATCCCTATAGAAGGTGCTTTGTATATCCCGGTGTCGGGCAGGGATAAGACGCCCTCGACGGTGATCAGTACGGTGTCTGCATGGAATCAACTGACTGCCGGGATGGGGCTTGACTTGTTGTATGCGCCTCTTTTGCCTCTGGCTTATCATCCTAGCATGCCCCTGCTGCAGGAAGCGGGTTTTCGGAGGCTTCTACAGACCATCCACGTCTCAACGTGGGGTGATTTGTATCATAATGGCACATTCCGGTCCATGGACCACCTGTATGAAGGAATACAACCTTCTCCCCTTGACGTTTTTTTGTACCTCCGGCTTCGACAAGGGCTACGGGCGCTCATACCCAGCTTTCCACAAGAACCCCCGCATATGGCACCGTTGCAACGCATCCTTCAGGATGATGCTCCGGCCAAGCTAGTTTCTAAAATATACAGATCGGTGCACTCATTAACAACTGCGCCACCGTTGGCTGCCAGGGTGAAATGGGAACAGGAGCTGCAGGCTCCGCTCACAGATAAGCAGTGGGAATTCTGCTTGCTGCAGACGGAACGTATCTCCGCCATTAGTGGATTTAGGATCATTCATTATAAATGTATCCACAGATTATATTATACCCCTGCGCGACTGTGTCGCTATCAGCTTCGGGATAACGACCGATGTGATAGATGCCGGGCTCCTAGGGCAGATTTTCTGCATTTAGCGTGGGAGTGTGAAGCGGTACACCGCTTTTGGTGCCAAGTGTGCGAAGCGCTCTCTAAAATGACCAACACAGTGGTGGAACCTTCCCCTCTTCTGGCTCTGCTGGGATATGTGGAACCCATACGGGCGGCATACCGCAAATTCGTCGCGCTAGCATTTTTACTTGCCAAGAGACGAGTTGCGTGTCGATGGGGCAGGGCCCCGAAGTTCAAGGATTGGGTGCGAGACCTCGCATACTGCCAGGAACAGATCAGTATATATTCTGAACTCTTGCCGACAACGTCCCGTCCCACGGATATCTGGGCTCCGCTACGGGGCTACCTCTCGGCGGAGGAGGCTGCTCCTGACGATGGAGCGCCTGGTTAGTGTCCTTTTGCGGTTGCCCCTACATGCTCCTGAGGGTGGGCGGCCCGGGGCCACTGTCTTCTGGATATTGGGTATGCGGTCACTGCGCATTGCGGACCTCCAAGTTGCTGTGATAAACATGGTATGAATATGTGAGTGGCGGGCGGAGGGGGCCCTCTGGGTATGGTACAACATCAGCTGACCCTATAGGTAACCTACTGCTTGTTCTATTGCACTGGTTTGATTCCGATGTCCGCATTGACAATGTCTGCTTGGTCCTGTCCTTTCTGCTCCCTATTCATGATGTATTAAGTATGATGGTAATGTGTACCCATTGTCGCACCCTTTGATCACAGCTGTATGTTTGCTCAAAAGTTCATAAATAAAGTTAAAAAAAAAAGATAATCCCAAGAATAGTGCTCTATTTAAGGGGATTGTAGATATGATTAGGGAAGAGATTTCCTATGAGACTATCCCGAGAGATGAGACACTAGCATATATTGGATGGAACATAACAGGATATGGAGTTACTTTGAGTGAGAACCAGCAAGCAAAGAAATCCTCCCCGATTTGGATTGTACCCCATCAGGGTCACCTATGTCTGCAAGGTAAAGGCAAGAATCCCAGAGCTCAGTTAGGGAGAAGTATCTGTGCTGAAACTTATGTTTTTGCATCTCAGACTTCCCCTTCGTTCCAGGCAGCTAAGGGTACCTACTTCATTTGCCATGACAGAGCCTATACATGGTTGCCCCCGGACTTTTCGGGCACATGTTTTGTTTCGTTCCTGCTGCCTCCCACCTACATGACCACGGCAGATTACCATAGGACAAGGATAGTTAGAGGTGTCATCAGTCAAGATGACACTGCAGGACAGGAGTTTGGAGACTTCGTGAAGGGTTCTCTGCCGTTTTGGGGTCCAATGGTTAACAGCAGGAACATAAGGCAATTGACAAGGGTGGTTGAATCCACGGTAGTCGAAACCGCCGGTGCCCTTAATAATTTGACTGCTGAGCTCCAGTCGGATCGCCTTATGACTCTTCAGAACAGGGTCGCGTTAGACGTCATACTTGCAGACCGAGGTGGGGTATGTACTGTGATCAAATCAAGTTGCTGTGTTTTCATTCCAGATAACGCTCCAACAGTTTACCAAGCCATTTCCAAACTGCATAAGATTTCCGAATCTATTCACGTGGATAAAGGAGATTGGTCATTGGTGGGGTGGTTCTGGGAACTGATATCCGCCTGGGGTTGGAAGATTCTGATAGTCATTGGGATGATCTTAGCCATTCTTTTCCTATTCTGTCTGTGTGTACAGTGTGTTCCAATAATTTGTGGCATCTGTGCTACATCGTGTGTATCAAGAGACGAGCTAAGTAATAGGATGATGCTACAACAACACCTCCACAACTTTATGGACATAGACCTGGACTCAGACTAGCGTGAGTATAAGTTATTTGCCTATGTAAGGGCAAAAGGGGGGTCTGTGGTACTGTAAATTTCGGAACCATGTATTTAACATGTCGAATTTGGTATCAGCAGACCGAGAATGATTAGGCTAGCATGCACAAGCATTTGCGTCACATTCGAGTGGCGAGATCACCTGAAATCGGAGTTTTTGTTCTGAAACTCGGGTTTCCATTTTAGAAACGACAGCCATTTTGTGATTGCCCTCACATAGGCCCAGGACTAGGCCAAGCATCGGTCTAAAGGACACGCACACCTTCGTTGACTCTTCGGTGACCTGAGCAAACTAACTTCGCTGCCTAAGGCCGAACCTGTTCGGTCAGTTCCCCCCCGCGGCCGAATGAGATTAGTATCAGGGCCCAGCCTATTACGAAACCTTTTCATCTCACACAAACCGTGCCTAATCTTCTGCACACCTGTCACTGTTTCCTACTTTATGACTTGCTTTATGAGGAGGAGGTGCCCGTTTTTATTGGGTGTCCGGCGATATCTGATGAAAATACTAAACCTTGCCGGGTAATTGATTAAGGGCTGGACAAACTCAAATATGTGCTTGCCATCATGACTCTGCTTTTTCCTTTGTAGTGAATGTATGTGAATGATCAAGCTGTAAAATAAGGAATGTTTTCCTAAAGCATAATATTTTGTATAAAAGAGAAGGCTGGCTTTGTAAGGTTGAGCAGTCTCCTGAGAATATACACCGTGTTGTACTTCTAGGATACCTGTTACTGGCTGCAGCCAATAAATACGATCTTTGACTTCACCAAGAAGACTCTGTGTTTCTGTAGTCTGAAACAGGAAGAACTCGAAATCTTTGGGTGTGTTCCCTGGCACCGCTGGGTTCTGAAAAACCCAGTACTTCAATTGGTGAGTATCTAGAAGGTTGTTGCTGTCAATCTGTTGGTTAAGTTGGAGGAGTACACAGCTTTGCAGGATTTTGGCTAAGAGAGGGAGATTGAAGACAGGCCTGAAGTTGTTGGGGTTGTTTGGGTCTGAACCTGTTTATTTTATTAATGGTGTGACTTGGTCGATTTTCAGACAGTCTGGCATGACTCCAGTACTGAGGGAGCTATTTATAATCTTGGCCCCAGAGAGGGGCTAGGGTGAGGTTGAGCTTTTTAGCCAGTTGAGCGGGAAAAGGGTCAGCTATGTGTGAGGAAGGTTTGGACCTGATAATCATTTCCGTGATTTCTGCTTCGGAGATGGGGTTGAATGTCTTCCAGCTGCTTGGAGGGTGCCAAGGGGGTTTTTCCTTCGTTGCTGAGGGGCGGGCTTTCGTTGGCTGACAGGAGGTGGTCAACAAGGGAGCGTTCAATCTTGGTGATTTTATCGTAAAAGAAATTGTCAAAGGTGTCTCATAGCTCTTTGGAAGCCTGCATGGTTGTTGAGGGAGGCTTGGCTGTTTGTTGTTTAATGAGATTGAAGAGTTCTTCGGGACAATTTTTGGCATTGTCTAGTGCACTACAAAAGAAGGTAGATTTTTCGTTCTTGATATGTTTTTTATATTTCCTGCATTCTGTTTTGAGCTGGTAAAGGTGTGATGTGGACGGGTTGTTCCGCCAGAGTTTTCTGCAGCTCTGAGATGTCGTCTTTCAGAGTTTAGGTCTGTATTGAACCAGGATCTCAATGGGTTGTCCCTGGCTCTTTTTTGCTTCAAGGGGGCTACTTGTTCTAGTATGGTTGTCATTGTTGTGTTGTAGTGTGTAGTAAGTATAATGATTTAATATTATTTTAATTGTAAATATGTGTACTCTTTTATGATGGTTTTTAACCAACGAATAAAGAATTATTGAAAAGTGTAGTAAGTTCAGTTGTAGATAGGTCATTCCTGTTGGGGGAAGTAGTGTTCTTATCCTTTCTTCCAGGTCAGCAAGAGGAATCTGTCTTAGATTTCTTGCTCAATGAAGGGAATTCTGTGTACGGGGTAGGCAGTGAGTCAGATGGTTAATGTGAAATAGAATGATGTGATGATCTGACCAGTCGACAGGAAGGATGTGGTCGATAGTGACTGTATCTTCAGGAGCTATAGTGGCATCAAGGATTGCGCCTCTATTATGGGTTTGCTCTGTCCAGTGTTGGATAAGGTTACTGTTGAGTAGAAGTTCATTTAGGGATTGGATCAGAGTATTATTTTCAAAAATTCCAATGGAGGTTGAAGTCCCCTAGTATTATGTTGTTGGAGTCTAAGAGTGAGCAGTGTGTTATCGGGTCGGAAAGGTGTTCTCCGAAAGTGGGAGTGTTGCCTGGTGAATGGTAGAGGAGGTGGCAGTATATCGTTTTGTTGTCCATCGTCTTAATGGTGGAAATGTATTGTAGGAGAAGGAGTCAATTTCCGTTATGGAGATGTTGCTCTTGTGGATGACTGCAATACCCCCGCCACGATGGTTCTTTCTGTCTTTGTTTATGATTGAGAACCCGGGGGGCACAAGCATGTCAAAGATTGGTAAGGAGGATTAGTTCAACCAAGTTTCTGTGATGAACGCGATATCGATGTCGTGGGTTAGGATGGTTCCTGCCAGTCCTGTTGCCTGTTTGGTCGCAGATCTGCAGTTTATAGGCATGCAGTGGGTCGTTGCCTTGTTGTCGAGTTTCTTCTAGGGGGGGCCTTGGGCATGTTCGTGAGGAGGGCTGGTGGTCTGTCCATTCTTGGTGTGATGCTTTCTCTCCCAAACTCAGTGATTACCTGGATTGTGAAGTTTGGGTTGCTAGTTGTAGAGGAGTCGTAAGAGTTGGCAAGATCGGTCACCTCTCTTAGGGACGTTGCGGCTCTTGTTCCTTTGGGTCTCTGAGGCTGGTTACTTAATGCGGTTGAGTGCAAACTTGTTCGTTGGAGTCAGTAGGTGGGGAGTGTAAGCATTGGATAGGCTCCAGATGTGTGGTGATGTTCGATAACATTTTGCTTAGGCCCTGTATTACAATCTCTAGATGGCATTCCACCAGATAAAGGTGCCGATTCCGATCCTGGAAAAACCGGGTACGAACCGTCGGAGGGTTTTCTCCGTCCGACTCGTACCCGGTAAAAAACCCTACAAACTTGCTAGTACGATTCGTACGGAAACACCATTTCCGTAAGAGTCGGAAAAAACACCGACCGACTGTAAAGACACATACCAATGTGATCCGGGACAGCGCCGACGTGACGTCGGGACGCATGCAGGCTGCATTTCACGAACCAGGAAGTACGAATCGTACCAACACCAGTCCGGACGGCAATATTTTTACGGCACCCAAAAAGTGCCGGAAAAGCGAAGTACGGCGCGATGCGAGCGGAATTGGGGGCCCGGTACGCGCTGAACCCCCCCCATCCCCCACATGTATGGCGCGTACCCCCCCAGCCCCCGCATGTACGGCGCGTACCCCCACCCGTGTATGTACGGCGTGTACCCCACCCGTGTATGTACGGCGCGTACCCCCACCTGTGTATGTATGGCGCGTACCCCCACCCATGTATGTACGGCGCGCACCCCCACCCGTGTATGTACGGTGCGTACCCCCACCCCCGTAGGTACGGCGCGTGCCCCCACCCCCGTAGGTACGGCTCGTACCCCCACCCGTGTATGTACAGTGTGTACCCCCACCCCTGTAGGTACGGCGCGTACCCCCACCCGTGTATGTATGGCGCGTACCCCCACCCGTGTATGTACGGCACGTACCCACCCCCGTAGGTATGGCACGTACCCCCACCCCCGTAGGTACGGCGTGTACCCCCACCCCCGTAGGTACGGCACGTACCCCCAACCCCATAGGTACGGCGTGTACCCCCACCCCCATAGGTACGGCGCATACCCCCACCCCCGTGGGTACGGCACGTACCCCCACCCCCGTAGGTACAGTGCAGACCCCCAGCACTACACGCTGGGGGTCTGCTCCGTACCTATGGGGGTGGGGGTACACGCCGTACCTACGGGGGTGGGGGTACGCGCCATACATACATGGGTGGGGGTACGCGCCGTACATACACGGGTGGGGGTACGTGCCATACATACACGGGTGGGGGTACGCGCCGTACATACACGGGTGGGGGTACGCGCCGTACCTACGGGGGTGGGGGTACGCGCCATACCTACGCGCTGGGGGTCCGCTCCGTACCTATGGGGGTGGGGGTACGCGCCGTACCTACGGGGGTGGGGGTTCGCACCGTACCTACGGGGGTGGGGGTACGCGCCGTACATACACGGGTGGGGGTACATGCCGTACATACACGGGTGGGGGTACGCGCCGTACATACACGGGTGGGGGTACACGCTGTACATACACGGGTGGGGGTACGTGCCGTACATACACGGGTGGGGGTACGTGCCGTACATACACGGGTAGGGGTATGTGCCGTACATACACGGGTGGGGGTACGCGCCATACATACACGGGTGGGGGTACGTGCCATACCTACGGGGGTGGGGGTACGCACCGTACATACACGGGTAGGGGTACACGCCATACATACACGGGTGGAGGTACGCGCCGTACCTACGGGGGTGGGGGTACGCGCCGTACATGCGGGGGCTGGGGGGGTACAGCACGTACATGTGGGGGCTGGGGGGGGGTACGGCGTGTACATGCGGGGGTTGGGGGGGTACGGCGCGTACATATGGGGGGCTGGGGGGGGGGTGGCGCGTACCGGGCACCTGTTTGGATGTCTTCATGGTTGCTATAGGAGTTCGCTCCGGACGGTCTTTTTTCCATACGATTGTACAATCGGACGGACGGTACGGATCGTACTTGCGCGCTCGGACTTCAGTTTTCCGAGTCGTACGTAAAACTGTCCGGGGACGTGTCGGACACTTTTCCCGACCCGAGGACGTGTCGGGGAATTTACCCAATGCGATTCTTATGGACTTTTTAACATACGAATCGTACTTGCCAGTTTGTACGGTACTTGTACGATTCGTACGGAAAAAAATCCGGATACGATTCGTACGGGGAAAATTTTTCCAGGATCGGAATCGGCACCAAAGTCTTTGAGACATATTCAGTGAGGAGGGAGTAAGAGAGTTTAGGTTCAAGATGTCCTGTGCAGGACAGTCTAGGGATGGCGAGAGCCTGTCGGTAAGAGTTTGGGTTATGGTCTCATTATTACCTATGTTTCTCCTGTGGTTAACCGTGGACATGTGGTGAGAGTACTCTTGTATATTAAGCAACAGTTTGTTGAGTACTGTTGGGTGGTGAGAGTTGGGAGACTTTGATTGTGTGTCGGCTCCCTTGGTTGCCTGTGTGGACACATTTGGTGGAAAAGGAAGGGAGGGGAAGGGGTCGGGAGGGGCATGGGTGGTTTTAGCAGAGATATTCCTCGGAAATGCTCTGGATGAGAAGTGTTTAGTGTGTGAGTGGGAAGTTGTGGAAGAGGAAGAGAGGGTGGTATTGGAGGGAGTGAGGCTAGATAGGATGGCTAAGTGGGAACACACACGCGTCATGACCCATGGGTTTACTTGTGTGAGGTGGTCCGTCAAAGAGGCTGAGGGCAGCTCTTTTATATTATTTTAATGAGGAACTGCTGACCACAAGTTCTGATTATGACAGATGTTCGTCAATAATAACAACATTTGTACATTTTTCGAAAACAATTTGCGTCACTTTTCGGAAATTTATAAGAAAGCAGAAGATTGCAAAAGGTTATCGGTCATTTATTTGGTCAAGTTGCTGTTTTAATTTCTAAAGCAAGCAGAAAAACATCAGATGTGAAGAAATGCAATGTTCCAGCTAGCCCCCACCTGAGTCTTACCCCATCGTGTTCCTCTAACTAATGGATGTTTCTTATTTTTACTATATCATCTTGATGTGCAGGACAGAAGTGCACTTCGAGGACAGTGGCAGGAAGTGGGGGCTTGTTTACCAAAAAGATAGTGGCTCAGTTCGTAGCCTTGGCAGGAGGGACATCTGCAATCTTACTAGAGAGGCATAAGGCCTACCATTTTCAGTGAATGTTTTAGGACAGTATGGGCAATTTAGTAAAGTCCTAAACATTGGGCTGGCAGGACCATTCAAGACTCTCATGCTTCAGATGTAGGACAGAAATAGCTAATGTATTATATATTAAAACTAGACCCTGCTTCAATGTAGCACTAGTGGGTCACCATTTTAGAGCATGTGGTCCTAGAGGTAGGCGGGTAGTTTTTGTCCCCACTCTTCCGTCCCATTATTAAGATTTAAATTTTTCTGCAATTTTTGGGATGTCTTTTTCTGTGGGGTAGGTAGGCAGACTGTGGCAGGTGTTTGCCGCTATAGTACAGGTGGCAGAAAGGGAGGAGCTCAAGACCGGTCGGTAGGGTTGGGGGCCTTGCAGGGTAGGTATGACAGAGGAAATACAAGGAAATTATGGTTGGGTTGAGTGTGAAGGACAGCTAATATAAAGAAATAGGATGGCGAAGAATTATTGTTCCGAGGATGGATGGGGGAATGATTATTGTTGGGGGCGAGCTTTAAGGGTGGGGGGTCAGGGAACGTTATTTGTATTAGTGAGGTTTTGAAATGTTTACAATAATTTTACATAGTCTACTTGCCTTTCCTAATAAAGCAGTATTTTTTCTCTCTAAATTGGTCTGCTTATTGCGTACTGTCCTGCCCGATGCACTCCCTTTATTGGCTTAAAAAAAATGAAGGAGAATGGGCTTCTCGATTCCAACCTGAACATCCAAATCGCAGCAGAAAATACATTGTTTCAGCTGTCTGAAGTTTAATGATTACCAACCGCACCTCAATATAAGGAATAAAGGCGACACCATGAGCAATCTATCTCAGTGCTTGGCATATTCAATTCCGTATGTTGCACCACAAAATATATTTTACACATCTAAATATATAATATATGATAGCCGCTACATACCCTGATTTACTTCTTTTTTAATTTCTCTTTTTCTTTAGAATTTCCATTCTCATAGTCTGTTTACATATATTTTGTCAATTTCTAACAAGTGACATTTAACCATCTCCTACGTTAGTGTGCTTTCAGACATGATTTTTTTAGTTTCACGAACGTAACTTAACTTTCACGTGGAACGTTTTTTCATGCAACAACCAGGCCTGAGGAGTTATTGTTAAATCAAAAGCAAACAGAACTGCAAAAGTTTGCTTCCATGTGTAATAGAGCTAGCAGTCTAGTAGCTGGGGAGGGCGGAGCCAGAGGGTCGAGGGAAGAGGAGGAGTCACGAGAGGATATGGCAGTTAGGATAGGGACAGCGCTAGTGTTGGATGTAAGAATAAAGCTCCCACTGTTTAGAGCTAAGTTCACGACGTGTCTGTGGTTCTTTCGTAGCGCGATGCTACAACTGGCGACGAGGGTGGGATGACCAAGCCCCACTGACCACAGAACTGTAGCGATCGTGCAGAGCCAATCGTGTTGAAGCGTGATCCACGCAAGACGCGTGTGGCTGGGAGGACGCTGGTGAGTGCCGAAGTTGGGAGCCCACCCCGACCCTGTCTTGCGTCCAAGAGTGGAAAGAGGAGTGTCCCAGCACTGGAGACGCTGTCCCCGAGGGTCTGCCAGCAAGCGTCGTCGAGCGCGCTGAAGTGTGAGCTGGAAAGCTCTCTGGATGCCGGCAAACCTCACGCTTGATGCGTGAGTTTCGGCCCGCCGTCGCGAGGAGGACCGCGGGAAGCTGCAAAAAAAGGCGGGAGCCCACCCCGACCTCACCTGAACAGTCGCTGTGAGGGAGAAGCAAGACTTGAGGTGTGCCACCTGCCAAAGCTGCCCGCTGGTGAGTCCAGAATGAAGAGGGCTGAATGAGCCACGAGAGAAAGCCTCGTGTGTATGCAGTGACGGCTGCCATCTTGGAGTCAGGCAGGCCTTCGAGACAGACCCCTTGATTTTCGGGGAGCGGCCATTTTGAAGTCAGGCACACAGTAACCGAAACAAGCACTGGCAAGAACAAACAAACAAGCATTGGCAAGAGGAAAATAAACAAGCATTGACGAGAGCAAGCAAGCATTGGCAAGTACAAACGAACAAGCACTGATAAGAAGAAATAAACAAGCATTGGCAAGAATAAATAAACAAGCATTGACGACAGCGAGTAAACAAGCATTGGCGAGAACCCATCAAGAAACCAGACCAATCGAGGGAGTGGAAAGAAGACAACGACACAATGGCGACCTCACCACAACGGAAGCCCCTGGTTGCGGGAGGATCACACCTGCGAGCTCCGGAATGTCTGACCGTGACCACAGGAGGGAGCATGGGCCCCAAGTGGCAGGAATGGTTAGAAGACTTTGAAGACTATGTTGAGGGATCCAAGGTGACGGAAGACAAAGAGAAGTTAATTGCCCTCCGCAACCTCGCAGGCCGAGAAATAAGCAAGATAATAAAGGATCTTCCGCCTGCTGAAACAGGGACGTATGACAAAGTGCGTGAGGCACTGAACAAAAAAATTCCTTCACAAAAGAAATGTAGATTATGAGCGCCATACATTCCATCAAGCACGCCAAGGAAAGGAGGAGGCGATGGATGCATTCATCACCAGGCTGCGACGGCTGTCGAGATACTGCGAGTTCGTAACGTTCTCGCCTGATGCTGCCATCAAATCGCAAATTATAACAGGTTGCCATTCAGAGAGACTTCGGCGACGGTTATTGAGGAAACCCCATGAATTAGAAGAGATTGAAGAAATGACCCGCATATATGATCAAGCGGAGGAACACGCTGCCACCATTGAAACAGGTCACAACATCAGCCATGAGCAAGCGCACCGCGTTCAAGAACGCCCGAGTGGCAGAAGGAAATATTCGCCGGAGAACAACTGGAGGCATAGCACGTCGTCTCACCAACGGCGTCCGGAGTATGGGAGAAGGGAGCTCAGGCAAAGAGATCGGAAGACAGAAAGGATGAAGCGATGTTACCGGTGTGGATGTGACTACCCCCATGTGGACACCTGTCCGGCCATGGGCCAACGGTGCAGGAAATGTGGGCGGTCCAATCACTTCGAGGCAATGTGTGGGGACTACCACCGAAACAAGCGGAGTGAACCGACGAGGTCGTCCCGCTCAGACACTCGGAAACATCACGTACGAGCTGTTCAAGGAGAACTTGTGCGGTCCCCAGGCTCATCACATTCTAGCCGGGAATCACGCAGGTCATGTTGGGGACGCCGATCCCCATCGCGGCACTCGAGCTCATCATCCTCCCGAGACTCCACATACACAGTGGAATACCTAAACATGATTGCAGACCCCGATCAGCTAAAAAAATATCCGCGACTAGACATTAAAGTGGGGAATCACAACACTAAATTTGTCATGGATAGCGGTGCTTCGCTGAACTACATTCCAGTTACAGAGCATGACAAAATGGTCCCAAAACCTCCACTGACTTTTGCACCGGTCCGCGTTTTCACGTGGATGTCCAACAAACCACTTCCCTGTCTGGGCAAATTTCACACCACGCTCACGCATGGTAACATCACCATACAGGCGGTCATACACGTCATCAAAGGGCCTGAGGCCGACTGCCTTCTCAGCCTCCCCACAGCGGAGCGGCTTCGCCTGGTGGAGATTCTTTTCAAAATCAACAACACACAGGACTACGTCACTAAGTTTCCCAAACTCTTTCATGGTCTAGGCAAGCTGAGAGGTTGCCAAGTTCGGCTGCACATCAATGAACAGGTCAAGCCTGTTGCGCAGCACCCACGACGGGTTCCCTATCATCTTCAAAATGCGGTTGAAGAGGAACTTCAAGAATTGCTTTCAGCGGACATCATCGAGCGCACGGATGGCCCGACGCCGTGGGTATCGCCGGTGGTCATCGTACCGAAAAAAGGGACTCCCAACAAAGTAAGATTGTGCGTCGACATGCGTTTGCCTAATACCGCAAATGAAAGAGAGCGACACCCTGGACCACACCTGAGCGATATGATCGCTGCTCTGAATGGCGCAAGGGTGTTTTCAAAGTTGGACCTGAATAAAGGTTATCACCAGTTAGAACTGAATGTCAAGTCTCGCTACATCACCACGTTCGCTACACACCTAGGACTGTTCCGGTACAAATGGCTGAGCTTTGGTGTCTCGTCCGCCGCGGAGATTTTCCAGGAAGCTATCCGCCAGATCATCCAACACATTCCAAACACGCTGAACTACAGCGACGACATCCTGGTCTATGGGTCTGACGTGAATGAGCATGACATCGCTCTTGATCGCGTTTGCCATGCCCTGCTGGATGCAAATCTGACGCTGAACAAAGAGAAATGTGAGTTTCACAAGGCCACTCTGAAGTTCTTCGGTCATATCTTCTCCGACGAGGGCATGAAGCCTGACCCGGATAAGATTGCGACATTGAACAACACCAACAGCCCGCAGGACGTCAATGATTTGAGATCTTTCCTAGGGATGGCCAGTTATTGTGCCCGCTACATCCGGGACTACGCGACTATCAGTCACCCTCTTCGGATCCTGACCAAGCTCGGCCAACCGTTTGACTGGACACCTGAGTGTGAGAGGGCGTTCACGGAGATAAAGCGTGCAGTGGAGTCGGCCGACAGCCTTTCCTATTTCAATCCACGACGGAAGACAGAGATCACTGTTGATGACAGCCCTGTTGGACTAGGGGCCATCCTGGCCCAATATGATAATGACTCTGACCAGAGGCGGATCGTTGCATATGCCAGCCGCAGCCTGTCGGATCCCGAGAAGAAGTACTCGCAGCCGGAGAAGGAAAGTCTTGCTGTAGTGTGGGCGTGCGAACATTTTCACGTGTTCATATATGGCAAGCACTTCACCCTGATCACGGATCATCAGGCGCTACTCACCATCTACGGCAACCCCAAATCCAAGATGCCTCCGAGAATTGAGAGATGGGGTCTCCGACTTCAGGAGTACACTTTCACAATTATTCATAAACCGGGGAAGGCGGAGAACCCGGCTGACTACATGTCCCGTCATCCTCAACCATCTTCAGAATCGAGCCCATCGATTGCCGAGGAATATATTCACTTCGTGGCTGCCCGAGCACTGCCACCGGCCATTCCCATGGATGTCATTCGGGAGGCCAACGCCCAGGACGCCATCCTGCAAATAGTGGTACACCGGATCCGCACGAATAAATGGAGACATACCACGCAAGAAGAAGACACAGATGCGACAATCCGGAAAGAGATTCAGGCCTTCCGGCACGTCTGTGAGGAACTATCGGTCACCACGGATGGAGTCATCTTAAGAGGCCAACGACTCGTCATCCCCAGTCAACTACGGCAGGGAGTCATCGACTTGGCTCATGAAGGCCATAGAGGAGTGGTGTCCACAAAGAGAGCCCTACGGGAACGTGTCTGGTTCCCTTTCCTGGATCAGATGGTGGAGTCCACGCTAAGGGACTGTCACCTCTGTCAGCTGACCAGCCAAAGCAATCCACCGGCACCGCTACAGATGACCACCTTACCCAGTGGAGTATGGCAAGAAATCGCCATGGACTTTTATGGGCCACTGCAGTCTGGTAAATACGTGGTTGCCATAATCGATGAATACTCGCGATTTCCCATAGCCCAAATCATATCATCTACTAGCGCCTCTTGTACTCTCAAAGTGCTGGACAAAGTATTTGCAACATGGGGTGTCCCCAGAGAAGTCAAAACAGATAATGGGCCCCCGTTCAATGGACAGGAATTCAGTGCCTTGGCGAAGCACATGGACTTCAAACACCGAAAAGTCACGCCACTCTGGCCCCAAGCAAATGGCACCATTGAGAGGTTTATGGCCACGATTAAAAAGACATTTCAGCAGGCGTCCGCTGAGAAGAAAGAACTACAGGCAGCTCTGACGGAAGTCCTCAGAGCGTACCGGACCACACCACACTCAACTACCGGACAATGCCCTGCCACCCTCATGCTAGGGCGACCAATGAGGAATCGCATCCCAACCTGGGAGGGCGCCTTGCAAGCTGTATCACCAAGTCTCATCCATCAGGAAATGGTAGTGACGGACAAGCACCACAAGGACAAAATGAAATCGTATGCTGACGCGAAGAGAAGAGCGAGGTCTCCGTCCTTGCATGAAGGGGATCACGTTCTCGTCAAACAAGAGCAGTGAAAAAAGACTGATTCCCGCTTCCGTGATGAGCCACTGGTAGTTACCCACCAGAAGGGCACCATGCTGACCGCGGAATCTGAGCAGCGCAGAATAACTAGAAACGTCTCCCATTTCAAGAGGTGTCCGCGAGACCCGAACGGACAAGGGACAGACATGACTCTCCTACCGGCAAGTGAAGAACATGACCCTATCGACGCTGGGGACCGAGGTCAGCAAAGTGAGCCAGTGGCGAGTACGCCCACCGGGACCATGCCACTGCGGCCACGTCGTGAGATCCGGCCACCCAAGAGACTCATCGAGGAGATGGACTAGAGCACTGTTGCTCTGTTATTTTATGAAGAAAAGGGGAGATGTAATAGAGCTAGCAGTCTAGTAGCTGGGGAGGGCGGAGCCAGAGGGTCGAGGGAAGAGGAGGAGTCACGAGAGGATATGGCAGTTAGGATAGGGACAGCGCTAGTGTTGGATGTAAGAATAAAGCTCCCACTGTTTAGAGCTAAGTTCACGACGTGTCTGTGGTTCTTTCGTACCATGGATACGGTGTTGTGTTATATCTGGTTTCCCCTTGAAACTGTGTATCAGTGATCAGCTGCTTCTGTCTGAACCTGCCTGGAAGGAGTTTTGCTTCCGACAACCAGGCCTGAGGAGTTATTGTTAAATCAAAAGCAAACAGAACTGCAAAAGTTTGCTTCCATGTGTAATAGAGCTAGCAGTCTAGTAGCTGGGGAGGGCGGAGCCAGAGGGTCGAGGGAAGAGGAGGAGTCACGAGAGGATATGGCAGTTAGGATAGGGACAGCGCTAGTGTTGGATGTAAGAATAAAGCTCCCACTGTTTAGAGCTAAGTTCACGACGTGTCTGTGGTTCTTTCGTAGCGCGATGCTACAACTGGCGACGAGGGTGGGATGACCAAGCCCCACTGACCACAGAACTGTAGCGATCGTGCAGAGCCAATCGTGTTGAAGCGTGATCCACGCAAGACGCGTGTGGCTGGGAGGACGCTGGTGAGTGCCGAAGTCGGGAGCCCACCCCGACCCTGTCTTGCGTCCAAGAGTGGAAAGAGGAGTGTCCCAGCACTGGAGACGCTGTCCCCGAGGGTCTGCCAGCAAGCGTCGTCGAGCGCGCTGAAGTGTGAGCTGGAAAGCTCTCTGGATGCCGGCAAACCTCACGCTTGATGCGTGAGTTTCGTCCCGCCGTCGCGAGGAGGACCGCGGGAAGCTGCAAAAAAAGGCGGGAGCCCACCCCGACCTCACCTGAACAGTCGCTGTGAGGGAGAAGCAAGACTTGAGGTGTACCACCTGCCAAAGCTGCCCGCTGGTGAGTCCAGAATGAAGAGGGCTGAATGAGCCACGAGAGAAAGCCTCGTGTGTATGCAGTGACGGCTGCCATCTTGGAGTCAGGCAGGCCTTCGAGACAGACCCCTTGATTTTCGGGGAGCGGCCATTTTGAAGTCAGGCACACAGTAACCGAAACAAGCACTGACAAGAACAAACAAACAAGCATTGGCAAGAGGAAAATAAACAAGCATTGACGAGAGCAAGCAAGCATTGGCAAGTACAAACGAACAAGCACTGATAAGAAGAAATAAACAAGCATTGGCAAGAATAAATAAACAAGCATTGACGACAGCGAGTAAACAAGCATTGGCGAGAACCCATCAAGAAACCAGACCAATCGAGGGAGTGGAAAGAAGACAACGACACAATGGCGACCTCACCACAACGGAAGCCCCTGGTTGCGGGAGGATCACACCTGCGAGCTCCGGAATGTCTGACCGTGACCACAGGAGGGAGCATGGGCCCCAAGTGGCAGGAATGGTTAGAAGACTTTGAAGACTATGTTGAGGGATCCAAGGTGACGGAAGACAAAGAGAAGTTAATTGCCCTCCGCAACCTCGCAGGCCGAGAAATAAGCAAGATAATAAAGGATCTTCCGCCTGCTGAAACAGGGACGTATGACAAAGTGCGTGAGGCACTGAACAAAAAAATTCCTTCACAAAAGAAATGTAGATTATGAGCGCCATACATTCCATCAAGCACGCCAAGGAAAGGAGGAGGCGATGGATGCATTCATCACCAGGCTGCGACGGCTGTCGAGATACTGCGAGTTCGTAACGTTCTCGCCTGATGCTGCCATCAAATCGCAAATTATAACAGGTTGCCATTCAGAGACACTTCGGCGACGGTTATTGAGGAAACCCCATGAATTAGAAGAGATTGAAGAAATGACCCGCATATATGATCAAGCGGAGGAACACGCTGCCACCATTGAAACCGGTCACAACATCAGCCATGAGCAAGCGCACCGCGTTCAAGAACGCCCGAGTGGCAGAAGGAAATATTCGCCGGAGAACAACTGGAGGCATAGCACGTCATCTCACCAACGGCGTCCGGAGTATGGGAGAAGGGAGCTCAGGCGAAGAGATCGGAAGACAGAAAGGATGAAGCGATGTTACCGGTGTGGACGTGACTACCCCCATGTGGACACCTGTCCGGCCATGGGCCAACGGTGCAGGAAATGTGGGCGGTCCAATCACTTCGAGGCAATGTGTGGGGACTACCACCGAAACAAGCGGAGTGAACCGACGAGGTCGTCCCGCTCAGACACTCGGAAACATCACGTACGAGCTGTTCAAGGAGAACTTGTGCGGTCCCCAGGCTCATCACATTCTAGCCGGGAATCACGCAGGTCATGTTGGGGACGCCGATCCCCATCCCGGCACTCGAGCTCATCATCCTCCCGAGACTCCACATACACAGTGGAATACCTAAACATGATTGCAGACCCCGATCAGCTAAAAAAATATCCGCGACTAGACATTAAAGTGGGGAATCACAACACTAAATTTGTCATGGATAGCGGTGCTTCGCTGAACTACATTCCAGTTACAGAGCATGACAAAATGGTCCCAAAACCTCCACTGACTTTTGCACCGGTCCGCGTTTTCACGTGGATGTCCAACAAACCACTTCCCTGTCTGGGCAAATTTCACACCACGCTCACGCATGGTAACATCACCATACAGGCGGTCATACACGTCATCAAAGGGCCTGAGGCCGACTGCCTTCTCAGCCTCCCCACAGCGGAGCGGCTTCGCCTGGTGGAGATTCTTTTCAAAATCAACAACACACAGGACTACGTCACTAAGTTTCCCAAACTCTTTCATGGTCTAGGCAAGCTGAGAGGTTGCCAAGTTCGGCTGCACATCAATGAACAGGTCAAGCCTGTTGCGCAGCACCCACGACGGGTTCCCTATCATCTTCAAAATGCGGTTGAAGAGGAACTTCAAGAACTGCTTTCAGCGGACATCATCGAGCGCACGGATGGCCCGACGCCGTGGGTATCGCCGGTGGTCATCGTACCGAAAAAAGGGACTCCCAACAAAGTAAGATTGTGCGTCGACATGCGTTTGCCTAATACCGCAAATGAAAGAGAGCGACACCCTGGACCACACCTGAGCGATATGATCGCTGCTCTGAATGGCGCAAGGGTGTTTTCAAAGTTGGACCTGAATAAAGGTTATCACCTGTTAGAACTGAATGTCAAGTCTCGCTACATCACCACGTTCGCTACACACCTAGGACTGTTCCGGTTCAAACGGCTGAGCTTTGGTGTCTCGTTCGCCGCGGAGATTTTCCAGGAAGCTATCCGCCAGATCATCCAACACATTCCAAACACGCTGAACTACAGCGACGACATCCTGGTCTATGGGTCTGACGTGAATGAGCATGACATCGCTCTTGATCGCGTTTGCCATGCCCTGCTGGATGCAAATCTGACGCTGAACAAAGAGAAATGTGAGTTTCACAAGGCCACTCTGAAGTTCTTCGGTCATATCTTCTCCGACGAGGGCATGAAGCCTGACCCGGATAAGATTGCGACATTGAACAACACCAACAGCCCGCAGGACGTCAATGATTTGAGATCTTTCCTAGGGATGGCCAGTTATTGTGCCCGCTACATCCGGGACTACGCGACTATCAGTCACCCTCTTCGGATCCTGACCAAGCTCGGCCAACCGTTTGACTGGACACCTGAGTGTGAGAGGGCGTTCACGGAGATAAAGCGTGCAGTGGAGTCGGCCGACAGCCTTTCCTATTACAATCCACGACGGAAGACAGAGATCACTGTTGATGACAGCCCTGTTGGACTAGGGGCCATCCTGGCCCAATATGATAATGACTCTGACCAGAGGCGGATCGTTGCATATGCCAGCCGCAGCCTGTCGGATCCCGAGAAGAAGTACTCGCAGCCGGAGAAGGAAAGTCTTGCTGTAGTGTGGGCGTGCGAACATTTTCACGTGTTCATATATGGCAAGCACTTCACCCTGATCACGGATCATCAGGCGCTACTCACCATCTACGGCAACCCCAAATCCAAGATGCCTCCGAGAATTGAGAGATGGGGTCTCCGACTTCAGGAGTACACTTTCACAATTATTCATAAACCGGGGAAGGCGGAGAACCCGGCTGACTACATGTCCCGTCATCCTCAACCATCTTCAGAATCGAGCCCATCGATTGCCGAGGAATATATTCACTTCGTGGCTGCCCGAGCACTGCCACCGGCCATTCCCATGGATGTCATTCGGGAGGCCACCGCCCAGGACGCCATCCTGCAAATAGTGGTACACCGGATCCGCACAAATAAATGGAGACATACCACGCAAGAAGAAGACACAGATGCGACAATCCGGAAAGAGATTCAGGCCTTCCGGCACGTCTGTGAGGAACTATCGGTCACCACGGATAGAGTCATCTTAAGAGGCCAACGACTCGTCATCCCCAGTCAACTACGGCAGGGAGTCATCGACTTGGCTCATGAAGGCCATAGAGGAGTGGTGTCCACAAAGAGAGCCCTACGGGAACGTGTCTGGTTCCCTTTCCTGGATCAGATGGTGGAGTCCACGCTAAGGGACTGTCACCTCTGTCAGCTGACCAGCCAAAGCAATCCACCGGCACCGCTACAGATGACCACCTTACCCAGTGGAGTATGGCAAGAAATCGCCATGGACTTTTATGGGCCACTGCAGTCTGGCAAATACGTGGTTGCCATAATCGATGAATACTCGCGATTTCCCATAGCCCAAATCATATCATCTACTAGCGCCTCTTGTACTATCAAAGTGCTGGACAAAGTATTTGCAACATGGGGTGTCCCCAGAGAAGTCAAAACAGATAATGGGCCCCCGTTCAATGGACAGGAATTCAGTGCCTTTGCGAAGCACATGGACTTCAAACACCGAAAAGTCACGCCACTCTGGCCCCAAGCAAATGGCACCATTGAGAGGTTTATGGCCACGATTAAAAAGACATTTCAGCAGGCGTCCGCTGAGAAGAAAGAACTATAGGCAGCTCTGACGGAAGTCCTCAGAGCGTACCGGACCACACCACACTCAACTACCGGACAATGCCCTGCCACCCTCATGCTAGGGCGACCAATGAGGAATCGCATCCCAACCTGGGAGGGCGCCTTGCAAGCTGTATCACCAAGTCTCATCCATCAGGAAATGGTAGTGACGGACAAGCACCACAAGGACAAAATGAAATCGTATGCTGACGCGAAGAGAAGAGCGAGGTCTCCGTCCTTGCATGAAGGGGATCACGTTCTCGTCAAACAAGAGCAGTGAAAAAAGACTGATTCCCGCTTCCGTGATGAGCCACTGGTAGTTACCCACCAGAAGGGCACCATGCTGACCGCGGAATCTGAGCAGCGCAGAATAACTAGAAACGTCTCCCATTTCAAGAGGTGTCCGCGAGACCCGAACGGACAAGGGACAGACATGACTCTCCTACCGGCAAGTGAAGAACATGACCCTATCGACGCTGGGGACCGAGGTCAGCAAAGTGAGCCAGTGGCGAGTACGCCCACCGGGACCATGCCACTGCGGCCACGTCGTGAGATCCGGCCACCCAAGAGACTCATCGAGGAGATGGACTAGAGCACTGTTGCTCTGTTATTTTATGAAGAAAAGGGGAGATGTAATAGAGCTAGCAGTCTAGTAGCTGGGGAGGGCGGAGCCAGAGGGTCGAGGGAAGAGGAGGAGTCACGAGAGGATATGGCAGTTAGGATAGGGACAGCGCTAGTGTTGGATGTAAGAATAAAGCTCCCACTGTTTAGAGCTAAGTTCATGACGTGTCTGTGGTTCTTTCGTACCATGGATACGGTGTTGTGTTATATCTGGTTTCCCCTTGAAACTGTGTATCAGTGATCAGCTGCTTCTGTCTGAACCTGCCTGGAAGGAGTTTTGCTTCCGACAACCAGGCCTGAGGAGTTATTGTTAAATCAAAAGCAAACAGAACTGCAAAAGTTTGCTTCCATGTGTAATAGAGCTAGCAGTCTAGTAGCTGGGGAGGGCGGAGCCAGAGGGTCGAGGGAAGAGGAGGAGTCACGAGAGGATATGGCAGTTAGGATAGGGACAGCGCTAGTGTTGGATGTAAGAATAAAGCTCCCACTGTTTAGAGCTAAGTTCACGACGTGTCTGTGGTTCTTTCGTAGCGCGATGCTACAACTGGCGACGAGGGTGGGATGACCAAGCCCCACTGACCACAGAACTGTAGCGATCGTGCAGAGCCGATCGTGTTGAAGCGTGATCCACGCAAGACGCGTGTGGCTGGGAGGACGCTGGTGAGTGCCGAAGTCGGGAGCCCACCCCGACCCTGTCTTGCGTCCAAGAGTGGAAAGAGGAGTGTCCCAGCACTGGAGACGCTGTCCCCGAGGGTCTGCCAGCGAGCGTCGTCGAGCGCGCTGAAGTGTGAGCTGGAAAGCTCTCTGGATGCCGGCAAACCTCACGCTTGATGCGTGAGTTTCGGCCCGCCGTCGCGAGGAGGACCGCGGGAAGCTGCAAAAAAAGGCGGGAGCCCACCCCGACCTCACCTGAACAGTCGCTGTGAGGGAGAAGCAAGACTGGAGGTGTGCCACCTGCCAAAGCTGCCCGCTGGTGAGTCCAGAATGAAGAGGGCTAAATGAGCCACGAGAGAAAGCCTCGTGTGTATGCAGTGACGGCGGCCATCTTGGAGTCAGGCAGGCCTTCGAGACAGACCCCTTGATTTTCGGGGAGCGGCCATTTTGAAGTCAGGCACACAGTAACCGAAACAAGCACTGACAAGAACAAACAAACAAGCATTGGCAAGAGGAAAATAAACAAGCATTGACGAGAGCAAGCAAGCATTGGCAAGTACAAACGAACAAGCACTGATAAGAAGAAATAAACAAGCATTGGCAAGAATAAATAAACAAGCATTGACGACAGCGAGTAAACAAGCATTGGCGAGAACCCATCAAGAAACCAGACCAATCGAGGGAGTGGAAAGAAGACAACGACGCAATGGCGACCTCACCACAACGGAAGCCCCTGGTTGTGGGAGGATCACACCTGCGAGCTCCGGAATGTCTGACCGTGACCACAGGAGGGAGCATGGGCCCCAAGTGGCAGGAATGGTTAGAAGACTTCGAAGACTATGTTGAGGGATCCAAGGTGACGGAAGACAAAGAGAAGTTAATTGCCCTCCGCAACCTCGCAGGCCGAGAAATAAGCAAGATAATAAAGGATCTTCCGCCTGCTGAAACAGGGACGTATGACAAAGTGCGTGAGGCACTGAACAAAAAAATTCCTTCACAAAAGAAACGTAGATTATGAGCGCCATACATTCCATCAAGCACGCCAAGGAAAGGAGGAGGCGATGGATGCATTCATCACCAGGCTGCGACGGCTGTCGAGATACTGCGAGTTCGAAACGTTCTCGCCTGATGCTGCCATCAAATCGCAAATTATAACAGGTTGCCATTCAGAGACACTTCGGCGACGGTTATTGAGGAAACCCCATGAATTAGAAGAGATTGAAGAAATGACCCGCATATAAGATCAAGCGGAGGAACACGCTGCCACCATTGAAACAGGTCACAACATCAGCCATGAGCAAGCGCACCGCGTTCAAGAACGCCCGAGTGGCAGAAGGAAATATTCGCCGGAGAACAACTGGAGGCATAGCACGTCGTCTCACCAACGGCGTCCGGAGTATGGGAGAAGGGAGCTCAGGCGAAGAGATCGGAAGACAGAAAGGATGAAGCGATGTTACCGGTGTGGACGTGACTACCCCCATGTGGACACCTGTCCGGCCATGGGCCAACGGTGCAGGAAATGTGGGCGGTCCAATCACTTCGAGTCAATGTGTGGGGACTACCACCGAAACAAGCGGAGTGAACCGACGAGGTCGTCCCGCTCAGACACTCGGAAACATCACGTACGAGCTGTTCAAGGAGAACTTGTGCGGTCCCCAGGCTCATCACATTCTAGCCGGGAATCACGCAGGTCATGTTGGGGACGCCGATCCCCATCCCGGCACTCGAGCTCATCATCCTCCCGAGACTCCACATACACAGTGGAATACCTAAACATGATTGCAGACCCCGATCAGCTAAACAAATATCCGCGACTAGACATTAAAGTGGGGAATCACAACACTAAATTTGTCATGGATAGCGGTGCTTCGCTGAACTACATTCCAGTTACAGAGCATGACAAAATGGTCCCAAAACCTCCACTGACTTTTGCACCGGTCCGCGTTTTCACGTGGATGTCCAACAAACCACTTCCCTGTCTGGGCAAATTTCACACCACGCTCACGCATGGTAACATCACCATACAGGCGGTCATACACGTCATCAAAGGGCCTGAGGCCGACTGCCTTCTCAGCCTCCCCACAGCGGAGCGGCTTCGCCTGGTGGAGATTCTTTTCAAAATCAACAACACACAGGACTACGTCACTAAGTTTCCCGAACTCTTTCATGGTCTAGGCAAGCTGAGAGGTTGCCAAGTTCGGCTGCACATCAATGAACAGGTCAAGCCTGTTGCGCAGCACCCACAACGGGTTCCCTATCATCTTCAAAATGCGGTTGAAGAGGAACTTCAAGAACTGCTTTCAGCGGACATCATCGAGCGCACGGATGGCCCGACGCCGTGGGTATCGCCGGTGGTCATCGTACCGAAAAAAGGGACTCCCAACAAAGTAAGATTGTGCGTCGACATGCGTTTGCCTAATACCGCAATTGAAAGAGAGCGACACCCTGGACCACACCTGAGCGATATGATCGCTGCTCTGAATGGCGCAAGGGTGTTTTCAAAGTTGGACCTGAATAAAGGTTATCACCAGTTAGAAATGAATGTCAAGTCTCGCTACATCACCACGTTCGCTACACACCTAGGACTGTTCCGGTACAAACGGCTGAGCTTTGGTGTCTCGTCCGCCGCGGAGATTTTCCAGGAAGCTATCCGCCAGATCATCCAACACATTCCAAACACGCTGAACTACAGCGACGACATCCTGGTCTATGGGTCTGACGTGAATGAGAATGACATCGCTCTTGATCGCGTTTGCCATGCCCTGCTGGATGCAAATCTGACGCTGAACAAAGAGAAATGTGAGTTTCACAAGGCCACTCTGAAGTTCTTCGGTCATATCTTCTCCGACGAGGGCATGAAGCCTGACCCGATAAGATTGCGACATTGAACAACACCAACAGCCCGCAGGACGTCAATGATTTGAGATCTTTCCTAGGGATGGCCAGTTATTCTGCCCGCTACATCCGGGACTACGCGACTATCAGTCACCCTCTTCGGATCCTGACCAAGCTCGGCCAACCGTTTGACTGGACACCTGAGTGTGAGAGGGCGTTCACGGAGTTAAAGCGTGCAGTGGAGTCGGCCCACAGCCTTTCCTATTTCAATCCACGACGGAAGACAGAGATCACTGTTGATGACAGCCCTGTTGGAGTAGGGGCCATCCTGGCCCAATATGATAATGACTCTGACCAGAGGCGTATCGTTGCATATGCCAAGCCGCAGCCTGTCAGATCCCGAGAAGAAGTACTCGCAGCCGGAGAAGGAAAGTCTTGCTGTAGTGTGGGCGTGCGAACATTTTCACGTGTTCATATATGGCAAGCACTTCACCCTGATCACGGATCATCAGGCGCTACTCACCATCTACGGCAACCCCAAATCCAAGATGCCTCCGAGAATTGAGAGATGGGGTCTCCGACTTCAGGAGTACACTTTCACAATTATTCATAAACCGGGGAAGGCGGAGAACCCGGCTGACTACATGTCCCGTCATCCTCAACTATCTTCAGAATCGAGCCCATCGATTGCCGAGGAATATATTCACTTTGTGGCTGCCCGAGCACTGCCACCGGCCATTCCCATGGATGTCATTCGGGAGGCCACCGCCCAGGACGCCATCCTGCAAATAGTGGTACACCGGATCCGCACGAATAAATGGAGACATACCACGCAAGAAGAAGACACAGATGCGACAATCCGGAAAGAGATTCAGGCCTTCCGGCACGTCTGTGAGGAACTATCGGTCACCACGGATGGAGTCATCTTAAGAGGCCAACGACTCGTCATCCCCAGTCAACTACGGCAGGGAGCCATCGACTTGGCTCATGAAGGCCATAGAGGAGTGGTGTCCACAAAGAGAGCCCTACGGGAACGTGTCTGGTTCCCTTTCCTGGATCAGATGGTGGAGTCCACGCTAAGGGACTGTCACCTCTGTCAGCTGACCAGCCAAAGCAATCCACCGGCACCGCTACAGATGACCACCTTACCCAGTGGAGTATGGCAAGAAATCGCCATGGACTTTTATGGGCCACTGCAGTCTGGCAAATACGTGGTTGCCATAATCGATGAATTCTCGCGATTTCCCATAGCCCAAATCATATCATCTACTAGCGCCTCTTGTACTCTCAAAGTGCTGGACGAAGTATTTGCAACATGGGGTGTCCCCAGAGAAGTCAAAACAGATAATGGGCCCCCGTTCAATGGACAGGAATTCAGTGCCTTTGCGAAGCACATGGACTTCAAACACCGAAAAGTCACGCCACTCTGGCACCAAGCAAATGGCACCATTGAGAGGTTTATGGCCACGATTAAAAAGACATTTCAGCAGGCGTCCGCTGAGAAGAAAGAACTACAGGCAGCTCTGACGGAAGTCCTCAGAGCGTACCGGACCACACCACACTCAACTACCGGACAATGCCCTGCCACCCTCATGCTAGGGCGACCAATGAGGAATCGCATCCCAACCTGGGAGGGCGCCTTGCAAGCTGTATCACCAAGTCTCATCCATCAGGAAATGGTAGTGACGGACAAGCACCACAAGGACAAAATGAAATCGTATGCTGACGCGAAGAGAAGAGCGAGGTCTCCGTCCTTGCATGAAGGGGATCACGTTCTCGTCAAACAAGAGCAGCGAAAAAAGACTGATTCCCGCTTCCGTGATGAGCCACTGGTAGTTACCCACCAGAAGGGCACCATGCTGACCGCGGAATCTGAGCAGCGCAGAATAACTAGAAACGTCTCCCATTTCAAGAGGTGTCCGCGAGACCCGAACGGACAAGGGACAGACATGACTCTCCTACCGGCAAGTGAAGAACATGACCCTATCGACGCTGGGGACCGAGGTCAGCAAAGTGAGCCAGTGGCGAGTATGCCCACTGGGACCATGCCACTGCGGCCACGTCGTGAGATCCGGCCACCCAAGAGACTCATCGAGGAGATGGACTAGAGCACTGTTGCTCTGTTATTTTATGAAGAAAAGGGGAGATGTAATAGAGCTAGCAGTCTAGTAGCTGGGGAGGGCGGAGCCAGAGGGTCGAGGGAAGAGGAGGAGTCACGAGAGGATATGGCACTTAGGATAGGGACAGCGCTAGTGGTGGATCTAAGAATAAAGCTCCCACTGTTTAGAGCTAAGTTCACTACGTGTCTGTGGTTCTTTCGTACCATGGATACGGTGTTGTGTTATATCTGGTTTCCCCTTGAAACTGTGTATCAGTGATCAGCTGCTTCTGTCTGAACCTGCCTGGAAGGAGTTTTGCTTCCGATAAGTGCTGAAGAGCAGGGGATACATGATACGATGGGGAAGCCAGATATTACACAACACCTGATCTAAAATCTTGTGGAATGGTATAAAAAATTCGAACAGATACTGTAGTTTATTATCAAATAAAAGGCAACTTCAGCTGGTCAATGGTGAGGTTCTGTAGCGATCCGAACCCGTGTATTCGGTATCGTAGTACTGGCACGATTTTAGTACCAATGAACCGTAAATGATCCATTATATGCATGACAGTGTTTTCGCTGCGCAACGAGCATGAATTCACTGAGAAATAGGGCATTCTGTTGCTAAATAATGACATCCATTTTAGATACGGCATCCATTTTGTCTCTTGCCCTCACATAGTCAATGGACGAGCGATGACCCCGGCAGAATCACCTCGTTAAGGACACGTAAGCTCAAACCCCGAGAAAAGCTGACGCTGCGTGACCAGGCAGAATCAAGCTGCCTCCCCTGCCTGAGGCCAATCCTGCTATACTGGTTCTCGTGTCCATTGTCCTGATTGAGAGGCCGAATACGGTAGCCATGCCCGTTTACGATCCATAAACACATCTTATCCTACTTTTCTATCCCTTGCACCTGGCTCTGCTCCTCTCCTTCTGGGCTTTTACAATGGGGAGGATACGATTTTTATGATGGGGAGGAGCGGGCAAAGAATGGAATACTGACAAAGAGACTTGATCGAATACCGAAAACCTACGACTAATTATTGTTTGATGTATGTTTATTGCCTGTTTTAGATACCGGGTTGGGCATGAGAAATATTCGTGTAATGTTGCCTAAAGACATATTTCGTGTATTTAAGGAGCAACCCACTTCTTGCAATTCGAACAGTCTCGTAGATTCTGCCTCTGTGTGGTTCCTATGACTTCTGTGTCCCTACAGTAAATAAACCTTGGTCTTTGACGCCACCATCGAGAAGCCCGTGTCTCTGTTTATTTGTGCACCAAGGCAGGAAGGAACTCAGGGGTCTTTGGGTGTTGTTTCCCTGACACCTCTGGACTCTTAAAAAGTCCAGAACCTCAAATTGGCGCCCACGTGGGGCGACGTCATCCGGTACCGGTCCAAAGCCTGAAAAGTTCGAGGAGCTTCGTGTGAAGATTCCGGAGGGAGGTACCCCGCTTCATCGATCCCTGTATGTCGTAAAAGTGGCCCGACGATCTCTTCCACGAGGGTTCCCGTTCCCAGACGGCTACAGAGGACCGCTGCCCTGACTGTCGCCCTGTCTTGGACCCGAGGTGCAGACCTTAGTACGGCGAGACGTAGACGGGTTCTCCTTGGTGACGTCTTCCACATTTCAGTTAAGTATTAAGTGGGTTGCGCTCAGTTTGGTTGTTCCTTTTTGCTCTTGGTTTGCTCTCTGGATACGTTTGTTTTTGAATTCGTAGATTATCATTGGTTGCTCTTGTTAAGATAATCTTTGTCTTGGTATTGGTTCATTTGGTAGGCCTAGTTCTTTGCGCATTTTGGTTGGAATTTGTCCTTAGTTTATAATGACTAACAGTAGTAATTGTTTCCTGTCCTGGTTAAGTTGCAACGGGAATTCCCGGTTGGAGGATTCATGTTCGGTTCCTCCGATTGGAACTCCTACATATGAGCTCTATTGTAAACATGGTGTAGGTCCTATTGCTTATAATGAAGTATGGGTCCGTTATACCAGAAAAGATGGTGGCCTTAGTTGGCCACCGCATGGTAGCTTTGAAGTTGAAATTCTAGACAATCTAGAAATGAAGTTGTTTAAAAAGAAAGCCCGGCCGGCAATGCTTGATTCTTTTCGCGTGTGGCGTAAAGAAGCCAAACAGAGAGAAATTAGGAAGATGAAGAAGGAACAGAAAGAGAAAGGGTTGACTTTAATGGAGTCTGCTAGGCAGTTGCATGTCAACGAGACTGAGAAAGCAATGGAGATGGCGAATAGAAAACATAATTTGGCGATTGATAAATGTTACCCTGTATTGCCATCTTGTCCTGCTAAGCAGATAGAGGACCATGAAAAGGATCCTCTGTTGTCTTACCTGTTGAGATCACCTCCACCGTATGCACAGGGTATTACAGCACCACAGTTACTACCTGTTGTACAGCCAGCTGCTGGTCAGCCTGGAATAGGCGCTCCACTTCCTTTGATTCCAGCTCCTGTCCTTCCCGTGGTTAATGTTCCCTCGGCACCCCCTCTTCCTGGGTCGCCTATTCCGCCTTTGCCTGTCGTCTCGCAAACTGCTTTACCTACTACTCCCACCCTTACTATTTCATCTGCTCCAGCTGCCCTGTTCCCGAACCCTGTAAACATTCTAACTCCGCTTTCTGTTCGTCGGAAAATAACCGATTCTGTAACTAATATCTTAACTCCTCTCTACAGGTCTTTAATTGGGACCCCCGTTTCTGACTCTACACAGAGACGTAGCCAGCTTCCTGGTCCCCAGGAACGAGAAATGTTAGATTCGACAGCTCTTAGGTGGATGTCGAAAGCTGCGAAGTATGATGCACGAAGAGTGTTAGATACCTTTATGCAATGGAATGAACCAACTCAACGTTATGTTTTTGACGTGATGTGTTCTCTTGTGCGTGAGGAATGGGATGATGATGACTTAGATTCCGTCCCCTCTGATTTGATAAATGTTCAGCAAAAGTTTGCCGCAGGAATGGTGATAGGTTCAGAAGTAAGGGATGCGATAGAACTGATTTTAGCTTATAGGGATGATTCTCCTCTTCGAGCACCAAGGGCCTCTGATGGTTCACCGATTACTAGGAAAAGACGAGGTCAATATCCGATGAGGGAAGTTCCACCCATATGGCGCGATGCAGTCCAAGCTGATGCAGCTAATGGTATCGCAGCTGCTCCGGCACATTTCCATAGAGTGTGGATACACATCCCTTGGAAGCGGGCCGAAGTATTAGCAGTAAAACAAGCGTTGCCGGACCCGCGTAAAAATCCTGCTGGTTATTATAAAGAGTTAACGCAGACAGTTCAAGCGTGTGTCATGAATTTGGCAGACATTGAAATGCTATTAGGCAATGTAGTGCCACGACCTATATGGGCCAAGATTCGGCAAGAGAACCACCCAGTCGCCCTGGGGGGTGATTGGCCAGCTATGATAGCGGCAGACGCGCAACAAGTTGGTGGTGCTAAACCTGAGCCTCTGATTGCTGCTTTACCTGGTAGAATAATTAATTTGATGAAAACGCTGATGCCAGCGTTACGGGTCAATTGGGATAAACTATCAGCATGCAAGCAAAAGAAGGACGAAAGCGTCTCTGACTTCTTCACTAGATTTGAAGAGACCTTCGTAGACCACAGTGGGCAAGATATGAGTACTGAGGGAGGTCAGAGGTTGTTTGCCGACAAGTTCGTGTTTAATTTACTACCTGAGCTTAGTAACAAGTTAAAGGATTCTGAGAGTGCATGGGCACTGTCGACGACAGCACAGATACTCGCAACTGCTCAGTATTACGAGAATAGAGAGAAAGAAGAAAAGGAAAAGTCAGAAAAGAAGACAAAAGATTTGAAGACTAAAGTACTATTGCAACAAGCGTATCCGCCTCGCCTGAATCAGTCAGAATCACAGCAACGACCCCAATTTCAGCACCAGCCACAATCCCAACAAGGGACGTCCCAAAGATTTAATTATGGATTCCCTCGACAACAGTTAGCATGGAATCAGTGTGCCTATTGTAAAAAGGAGGGCCATTATAAGAACGAGTGTCCAATACTCCACGCGCAGACCAGTGGTGTCCCAGCTCAGAGAGGTAATGGCGGGTTTATGCAAGCTCCTAGAGGTAGAGAACGTGGTACAATGACTCCACAAGTTGATCGCCCATCAAATTATTGCGATCAGCGGAATGTACAACCTACGCAACTAGGTAGATCTTCACAGTATCAGGTTGAGGATTACTACGAAAATAATGAAGAGATTCAGAGAAGTGATTACTAGGACAGCCACAGGCAAAGAGAGGGAGTAGTATCAGTTCCAGTTGATCAGAGTGGACCTTATGTCGCAGTAGTTACATCAGGTGTGGTCGAACCGTTTCTGTTGGATACTGGTGCGGCAAAAAGTTCAATTATGCATGCGAAACTCCCTGGCGCACCTTTGTCTGGCTTAACAAACACTTTAGTAGGTTTCTCAGGCGCCCCTGTTCACAATCCTGTTTCTAGTCCTTTGTCAATCTCTGTTGGGCCATGTGAACTAGAAGCACCCCTTATCCTAACAACCGGTTGTAATGAGAATCTGCTTGGTTTAGATCTGTTGAAACGCCTGCATGCGACACTGTACTGTTCTCCTTCGGGAGTACAGCTCACATTAGGCAAGAGAGTCATTTCTCCAATGTACATGTCGATGGATAAGCTCCCACCGGAGCTGCGTTCTCTCCCTGATACTCTTTGGGCGACTGGTCCTAACGACGTAGGCCTTTTGGAAATTCCCCCTTATGTGGTAAGTCTGAAAGCGAATGTTAGATTCCCACGAATCCCACAGTTTTGGATTTCAAATGAAGGTGAACGTGCACTTTTACTGATCGTGAAAGAATTAATACAGAAAGATGTGATAGAGGAAACTAGAGGAAATGTCTGCAATAGCCCTGTTCTGCCGATTTTAAAACGAACGGACCCTTCCAAACCTCCAATATACAGATTTGTGATTGACCTCAGAGAGGTTAACAAAATAGTGATTCCGCAGTTTCCTGTGGTACCAGATATCACTGCATTATTGACGTTGATTCCTGCCTCAGCCTCATGGTTTACAGTGATCGATTTGAAGAATGCCTTTTTCAGCATTCCGATAGCCGAGGAAAGTAGAGACATTTTTGGTTTCTCCTTAGGAGGTCGCAGTTTCAGGTTCAAACGCGCTCCACAAGGCTATTGTGAGAGCCCTTCAATTTACAGCCAAGCATTGAAAAGTCAATTAGATGCTCTTGTACTTCCTCCTGGTGTTGCTCTGATTCAATACGTAGATGATCTTTTACTGGCCGCCGACGACAAAGAAACTTGCAAAACAGCTACAATTTCTTTATTACGTCGTTTGTGAGACTTACATCACAAGGTTTCCCCTTCTAAACTGCAATATTGTTGCCAAGAAGTGACCTACTTAGGTCATCTTTTGTCAAAGGAGGGAAGAAGGTTGACCCCAGAGAGAATCAAAGCAATTTCACAGATGACTGTACCAAGCACACAGAGAGAAGTGCGTGCGTTTTTGGGTATTACATCATACTGCAGGCAATGGATCCCAAATTTTTCTCTCATGGCAAAACCATTGGAAAAGGTGTTCCGAGCCCTTTGCCATGGTCGGATGAATGTCAACAGAGCTTCTCCGACTTACGTGATGCGCTGTGTTCAGCTCCTGTGTTGGGTACTCCTGCCTACAGTAAGCCGTTTACACTATATGTCCATGAAAGAGAAGGTTGTGCATTGAGTGTCTTGACGCAACAATTTGGTGACAAACAGCGACCTTGTGCGTATTTTTCATCCACATTAGATCCGGTAGCCAGAGCATTGCCAAGTTGTTTGAGAGCTACAGCAGCAGCTGCAGTGTCTATTCGACAGTCTGCTGGACTAGTCATGAACAACATGTTAGTAGTCATGGTTCCACATGCTGTGGACACACTCATGAATCGAAGGAAAACTCAACACCTCACCAGTGCTAGACTATCAGGCTATGAGCTGACACTTTTGGCATGTCACATTCAGATCAAGCGATGCAACATATTGAATCCAGCAACGCTGTTGCCGACTACCCAAGAGTCGAGTGATTCAGAGCCTCATGATTGTTGTTTTAGAACTGAGGAAGAGACAAAAGGTAGGATTGACTTAAAAGATACTCCGTTACTAGATCCAGATGGCACTTTGTACGTCGATGGGTCATGTTTTAAACTACAGAATGGTGATGTGACGGCCGCGTATGCAGTTACGACTTTGAGTACGATTGTGGAGACCGCAAGAGTGAGTCAGAATTCTGCTCAGGCTGCAGAATTAATTGCACTAACAAGAGCGTGTGTTTTAGCTGAGGGAAAGAGAGTGAATGTGTTTACTGATAGCCAATACGCCTTCGGCGTAGCACATAGCTTTGGACGTCTGTGGAAAGAAAGAGGTTTTCTCACGTCCCATGGGACTAAGATCCAACATGGACAGTTAGTCAGTGATCTATTGGAATCTCTGACCCTACCGATTGAAGTTGCGATTGTGAAGTGCAGTGCACATCGAAAGATTACGGATGATGTTGGCCGAGGGAATGCGTTTGCTGATGAGGTCGCCAAAGAGACGGCCAAGAACATGATGAGCCGAATGTACGTTGAAACGTCTACAAGATGGATTGCTGAATCAGGAATGTGTGAGAATACGATTGAAAGTGTGAAGGCAATCCAGAATGAAGCGACTGAATATGAGAAAAATGCATGGAGGGAGAAAACGGGTAAAATGGATTTGAGTGGATGTTGGGTTGATCTGTCTGAACATCAACGTTGGATGTTACCTGATGCGTATGTGCTTGCGGTAGTCACGATGGCGCATGGATCGGCGCACATTAGTTCGAAAGGGATCTGTAAACTGTTAGCTCCAGTATGGAAGAATGATGGAATTACTAATTGTGCGGAAAGAGTGGTGAAAAATTGCATGATATGCCTGATGCATAATCCTGGCAAGGGAACCCCAACCCCAACTGGTCATTTTGCTCCCCCTTCTTGTCCCTTTGAAGTGATTCAGTTGGATTTTATCCACATGGACAGGTGTAACAATCTTAAATATGTCCTAGTGGTAGTCTGTGCCTTTTCAAGATGGATTGAGGCATATCCATTAAAGGATAACACTGCTATGTCCACTGCCAAAATCCTCCTCAAAGAGTACTTCCCCAGATATGGTATGCCACGGATTGTTTAGTCGGACAATGGAAGTGAGTTTGTAGGGAAAGTTATGAAGAGTGTGTGTGCAGGTCTGGGAATCGTCCAGAAATTCCACAGTGCGAATCACCCACAATCAGCAGGTTTGGTTGAAGGGTACAATGGTACCTTGAAGCTGAAACTTGCTAAAATTCAAGCTTCCACTGGTCTATCTTGGCCAGATGCACTGCCTTTAGCTTTACTGTCCACCAGAGCGACTGTACACTCTCGAGTAGGGCTTAGCCCATATGAGATTGTGTTCGGTCGTCCTGCTAATGTTTGGGGAGTCCCTAGGCCAAGGGAATTCAAACAGATCGAATATCCTACGTTGATTGATTACCTTTTTGATCTGACTGCTAAATTGAGCCTTATTCATCAACAGGTATTCGAATCCTTGCCTAAACAGCCAGAGAGTCCAGGCCACACATTGAAACCCGGTGATCAAGTTGTGGTGCGGAATTTTGAACGAACTCGGAACCTCCAGCCAAGATTCGTGGGCCCGTTCCAAGTGCTGAATACAAAAGGTTCTCACAAAGTGTGAAAGTGGAGGAGGGTCCAAGGGAAGATTTAAAGACCAACTACAGTATAAATCCCCAAATCTATATATACTTAACAACAAGTACTGAGGGTCTAATATTCTGTATGTACATAACTCTAACGAACTAGACAAATGAAACCTCCAAAACAATTACAATGAATAACATGTCAAAGATATGATTCCCATCACCCACCAGAGGTGGCTTGTCATCATCTGGGAATTCAGGGCTGAACTAAAAAGACCAACCACTCTGATGGTAATGGTGGTCAAATAGTTATCCCAGTCGTGAGAGAAAACGGTAGGGTGATGGTTGCAGTGCAAAAAGTGAAACAAAAAGTGCTATTAAAAATGGCTATCTAGATGCTAACAATTTTATTCTGGCGCTTATCTAAATGCCATTAGTAAAACCTGTGCGTAAACAGCTTAAAAAATAACTGCTGGATTGATGGTCGACATGTTTCGGCAATTGGACAATGAGTCCAAGCTCTCATCAGGACCCAAATACGCTACTGCAAAAAGTGTGAAAAACGGAACATTCAAAGGAAATTATAAGTTAAAGACATGATTTCCACCAGAAGGGTATAACATACAACCTGATCTGCTCTGTGTGTCCAATTTGAACTGTTACAGGTTGGAAACCTAGGTGTAAATCAGAAATTGAAGGAGGTTCAGCTAGACGTTAGTGACAATACAACAGGATGTATAGGAAGACAATGTGGCTTATCATTTGTCATGATCATAATGTATATATGACTACAAGTCAAATAGTACTTGAATTGTGCACTTACCCACAAATTTATGGGCATGTACCTCACCTCGCCTGGCATCTGCTCAGGATATTGAGGCCCCGCTCTACAGAAGAAAAATTCAGGTAAACTCATTAGAGATAAATCCCAATGGGCATGAATGTTCAGAACATTGGAATTACCAGAAAAAACCAACAGAGCGTTTAGGCTAGACAAGTGTAAATACAAGGCAGAGTGCTGATCTCAGAAGACAGAGCGAGTGATGCTCACTTAGATAGTAATGACCGTGTCCTGGTAACAGCCACAGCCATATACACCCTTGTCTGAAAATAAAGACACTGATGTACATCTGTCATCAATCAGTAAAATGTATCAACTGATTACCGCTCATGTGTTTTTTATGAATAAGAGCGAAGTACAGAGGTATATGCACACACACAATAGTATTGGCGTGCCAAAGGAGTGAAAGTATATTCACGATGTGAATGAGCCGTTATGTAGGCTCACTCGAACATCGGAATTGCCAAGCCTCATACAGATTAAACTTAACATTACTATTACGGTAGATATTACACAACCGCTAATCGCGCTCAGGCGTGTAACGTACAGATTTTGAAAACACGAGCATGTCAGATAAGATTGCGGGCGTGGGACGCTCACCTGTCCGTCGGTACCCCGCTCCGTCGTCTGAGCTTGAGGGGGAGGCACTCGGCGGGCGTGGCAAACTCCATAATAACATGTTGGGTTGTATGCAAACGTCACGATGTGAGAGGTACTTCCGGGTCAATGTGGTACCACGTGATAGTCAATCCAGTCCAATACCGGAAATGGCTGGGAATTGTAGTTTAACGGAGTCAAACGAACCGCCCCGACATACCTCTCGCATAGAAGTGTACACAGGGCAAAAACCAAAGCCGATATGCCGGATATTTGTAAAGCACTCAATTAGAGATATGTGACTTGTGATGTTAATTGTCTACATGGGAAGTATGTAGAGTAGAAAATAGCTATTACGCTATCTATACAAAATCACTTATTGAGTATAATGCGTAATGTTTCTTTACAATGTGATTATTATGAAGGTGAAACATCACTACTGTTAGAAAATGAACTGTCTCATCTATCTATAATGATGACCACGGGATCTCATCGTTCAGGCCAATACTGTCACTTTTGAGTTTAAAAACCCACTTTTGTTCTTTATGGAACAGAAATTTGGTGACGTCTGTGACATGAGCTGGAATAAATGGTTGTTCCAGAACCAACCATCTCAGGTCTTCTGGTTTGTGTTTGAAGGACAGAAAATGGTTGGTTAGTTTAGTGGCCTGTTTATTGCGTCTGATCGTGCTCTTGTGTTCATTTATTCGTATCTTAACCTTGCGTGTGGTCATGCCAACATAACGCAAGGAACAAGGACAAGTAATTAAATATATCACCTTGTCTGTGTTGCAGTTGGTATGTTTTTTAAGGACCCAGGGAATCCCAGTTCCTATATCTACCGTCTTAGTCACATATGTCTGTGGGCATGCTGCACATTGGCCACAAGGAAAATGACCCTGGACAGGGGGCAGTTCCCAAAGGGTATTGGTGTTAGTAGAGACTTTAGTTTTCGGTCTGGTATGAACCAGACTATCTCTGAGGTTGGTACCTCTTTTAAAGGAGAAAAGAGGATAAGGCAAACTTTCGCTGCCTGTATTGAGGACCCGCCAATGTCTCCGTACCGTTTTCTGTACTTGGTTGGACCAAGTACTAAAGGTGTTGACAAATGTCAGTCTGGACAGGGGCGGCTTTGGTACAGGGGGTTCAATAAGAGCTCCTCGATTATTGTTCGAGGCTCTTTTCCACGCCCTTTTCACCAGATGCTTCGGATAATGTCTATCTCTCAGTTGACTTGAGAGAGCTTCTGCATGCTGATTAAAAGTGTTGGTATCGGAACAATTTCTGCGGATACGCAGAAACTGTCCGACAGGCAGGTTCTCCCGAAGTGATCTGGGATGATGGCTGTTAAAACTCAGAAGTGAGTTTTTTGAGAGAGGTTTCCTGTACAGTTCACTGCCCAATGAACCCGTTCCAAGTGCTCCTGCCAACAAGAACTGCTGTACGCCTAGCTGGAAGGAAGAATTGGGTGCACGCTAGCCATACGAAGCGTGTCCCTCTCCCACTCCCCTACGACAACTGGGTTAGACAGGGATTTGGTGCATCCGAGACAGAACCTGTTCCTAGGCTCATTCCCTTCAGTGATGCAGAGTACATAACGGACAAACGAACTGAAATACAGAACTCTGATACCTCACCAGGAACTGTGTTTTCGAACCCTGAACAGAGTGTCATACAAGGCGAACATTCGTCACCTGTGGACTCGAACATTACTGTACCTATAGAACAATTGTTTCAAGATCAGACAAGACCCGGGAAATACAGATATAACCTACGTTCTCATTCTATGAACCAATAACATTGCATAATTACCTTTCTATTTGAAAACTGTTTTGATCTTATCGCATTCCATTCAGTCAGGAAGTTCGCTCTATAATTTTTATCCTTTTTGTTTTTGTTGTTCCCTCACCTTGCCATCTGGGTTACCGTAGGGTCGTAACGTGTGCCTTGTTTTAACTTGCAGGGAACCAGACACAAGGTCGGTTTCTTCTGTTTATTTTGGGAACTCCCAGGGTAGACAGAGGCAATTTTTTAACAGGTACAAACCATCCGTTGCGAACGGTTGTAGAAGATGGAGCTTCCTGAACTGCGACGGGCTTACGTCATAAATGCTCGCAAGACAAAACTATATGAAATATTGTATAGCAAATGTTTTCTAATGCAATGTGCTCTGACACTTCTGATTGTTTTAATAACTCAGGTAGGCGGAATCATTTTTGGTATTCAATTGATCTTTGCACCCGTTACATCTACAGTAACTCCCCATGTTTCTGTTTCTCCGACTATTGTTTCTCTTCATTCTTTCTATCCTTTTCCTGCCCATGAGCAAGCTCGACGCTCCGAGTTTATAAATAACACTTTCATTCAGCTCTTGCACCAACATCAACTAGTGGTTAACACAACAAACTGCTGGGTGTGTGGCTTGATACCACATACCATGGACAAGGGTATCCCTTATCTGGTTCTGCCCTTTAGTTATAATGAATCATTCTGGGCATTTCAGACCATGTTTGCCTATGCCCTAGAGACCTATCCCCCACGACCTCCACGTTCCACTAGGTATAACTCCGCTAATAGAGCCTTGGTAAAGGGAATTACTGACATGGTTAGAGACGTCAATAACACTCCGTTTATTCCCAAGGATGAATTGCAAGTTTACATGGGTTGGAACATTACGGAATATGGCATTACTTTGGGTGAGAACAAACGTAAAAGCTCGACTCCGATCTGGGTCGTACCCCACCAAGGTCAGGTCTGTTTGCAAGGAAATGGGAGGAATCCGAAAGCTCGACTAGGGAAGAGCGACTGTACCGAAACATACGTTTTCCCGTCACAGTCTTCCCCTGCATTTTTAGCTGCAAAGGGCACCTATTTTGTTTGCCAAGACAGAGCATATACATGGCTGCCTGCTGACTTTTCAGGCTCATGTTATATCGCTCAACTGTTGCCTCCGACATACACTGCTGCACCGGATTATCACAAAACTAGAGTTGTGAGAGGTGTTTTCAATAAGGAAGATACTGCTGGCCAAGAGGCAGGAGACTTCTTCAAAGGTTTCCTTCCGTTCTGGGGGCCTATGGTCAACAGCAGAAACTTACGTCAACTAACACGGGTAGTTGAATCCACTATTACCGAAACTGCGGGTGCCCTTAGTAACCTGACAGCTGAGCTTCAAGCGGATCGCCTCATGACATTACAGAATCGTATGGTCCTTGATGTATTACTTGCAGATCGAGGTGGGGTATGTAAGATGATCCAATCGAGTTGCTGTGTTTTTATCCCAGATAATGCGCCAACGGTATATAAGGCTATTTCTAAGTTACACAAAATCTCTGACTCTATTCAAGTAGAGGAAGGTAACTGGTCACTAATGGGATGGTTCTGGAGCCTGTTATTTGCATGGGGATGGAAGGTTCTGATAGTCACTGGTGTTGCATTGATATTTTTATTCTCATGCTGTCTCATTGTTCAGTGTGGTCCTGCCTTGTGTGGCATTTGTGTTTCAACATGCGTAAGAAGACCACCTGTTTTTGAAGATGCGCCACGAGATAGAATAATGCTCCAACAACATATCAGCAACCTGATGAACATAGAGATGGACTCTGATATAGAGTGAGCTATTGCCTATGTAAGGGCAAAAGGACGGTCTGAGGTTCTGTAGCGATCCGAACCCGTGTATTCGGTATCGTAGTACTGGCACGATTTTAGTACCAATGAACCGTAAATGATCCATTATATGCATGACAGTGTTTTCGCTGCGCAACGAGCATGAATTCACTGAGAAATAGGGCATTCTGTTGCTAAATCATGACATCCATTTTAGATACGGCATCCATTTTGTCTCTTGCCCTCACATAGTCAATGGACGAGCGATGACCCCGGCAGAATCACCTCGTTAAGGACACGTAAGCTCAAACCCCGAGAAAAGCTGACGCTGCGTGACCAGGCAGAATCAAGCTGCCTCCCCTGCCTGAGGCCAATCCTGCTATACTGGTTCTCGTGTCCATTGTCCTGATTGAGAGGCCGAATACGGTAGCCATGCCAGTTTACGATCCATAAACACCTCTTATCCTACTTTTCTATCCCTTGCACCTGGCTCTGCTCCTCTCCTTCTGGGCTTTTACAATGGGGAGGATACGATTTTTATGATGGGGAGGATCGGGCAAAGAATGGAAAACTGACAAAGAGACTTGATCGAATACTGAAAACCTACGACTAATTATTGTTTGATGTATGTTTATTGTCTGTTTTAGATACCGGGTTGGGCATGAGAAATATTCGTGTAATGTTGCCTAAAGACATATTTCGTGTATTTAAGGAGCAACCCACTTCTTGCAATTCGAACAGTCTCATAGATTCTGCCTCTGTGTGGTTCCTATGACTTCTGTGTCCCTGCAGTAAATAAACCTTGGTCTTTGACGCCACCATCGAGAAGCCCGTGTCTCTGTTTATTTGTGCACCAAGGCAGGAAGGAACTCAGGGGTCTTTGGGTGTTGTTTCCCTGACACCTCTGGACTCTTAAAAAGTCCAGAACCTCAATGGCTAAAGGGTAAACCATGAAACTTAAGGGATAGGAGATATTACAGTGATGCGTGAGCCATAATATTTGATATCCACATAGTAAACAATGTTGGAAAGCAAAAAGGAAGGGTGCTATTTAGCATAGAAAAATGGTGCTCCCCATAGTAAACGATGTTTGAAAGCAGAACGAAGGATGCTATTTGGCATAGGAATACTGTGCTAATCAATCCAACATAGTACCATGTCAATTTGAATTGTGGTAAGTTCTAAACTAAGAAACAAAGGGGCATAATAAATATTATTGGACATATAGGGCTATTCTATTTGGTATCTCGTAAATGAACCGGATCTAAAATCTTATGGAATGATGAAAAAAATGTGAAAAGATACTTTCGTTTACTATCAAATAAAATGCAACGTCAACTGGTCAATGGCTAAAGGGTAACTCATGAAATGTAAACATACAATATATTACAGTGATGCATGTGCCATAATATTTGGTATACCAATAGTAAACAATGTTGGAAAGTAAAAGGAAGGGTGTTATTTGGCATAGAAAAAACTGTGCTCTCCATTTTAAATGATGTTTGCAGGTGGAATGAAGGGGGCTATTTGGCATACGAATACTGTGCTCACCCATCCAACATAAAACCATTTCAAATTGAAGTACTTACCCGAGCAACACAGGGGATACCAAATATTATAGGTGGTTTAGGCCATTATATATAGTATCCCCTAAAGGACACAGATGTAAAATCTTCGGGAAAGATGTAAACAATTTGAAAAGATACTTTAGTCAGCTAACAAAGAGAAAAGGTAACTTCAAATGGCTAAAGGGTAACTCATGAAATGTAGGGGATACACGATATTACAGCATCGCCTGACCCATAACATTTGATATCCCCATAGTAAACAATGTAAGAAAGCAAAAGAAAGAGTGCTATATGGTATAGAAATACTATGCTCACCCATCCAATGTAAGATTATGTCAAATAAAATCCTGGTAAATTATAACCCAAGGAACAAAGTGGATACCAAATATTATAGAGCTTATAGGCCATTAAATTTGGTATCCATTAAAGGAACCAGATGTAAAATATTGTGGAATGATATAAAAATGTGAAAAAATACTGTAGTCTGCTATCAAATAAAAGGCAACTTCAACTGGTCAATGGCTAAAGAGTAACCCATGGAACAAACGGGATGCTAGATATTAAAGCAGTGCTCGGGCCATAATATTTGGTATCCATATAGTAAACAATGTTAGAAAGCATAAGGATGGGTGCTATATGGCATAGATATACTGTGCTCACCCATCCAATGTCAGATAATGTTAAATTGAATCCTGGTAAGTTCTAACTTGAGAAAGACAGGGGATACCAAATTTTAAAGGAGGTATATGTGATCATAGATGGTATCCTCAAAAGGAACTGGATGTAAAATCTTGTGGAATGATGTGAAAAATATGAAAAGATAATGTACTCTGCTATCAAACAAAAGGCAATGTCAACTACTGGTCAATTGCTAAAGGGTAACTCATGAAACATATGGGATACGCTATATTACAGCAATGTGTGAGCCATAATATTTGGTATCCCCATAGTAAACAATGTTGGAGAGCAAAAGGGAGGATGCTATTTGACATAGAAATACTATGTTCACACATACAACATAGGACCATGTCAATTTGAATCCTGGTAAGTTCTAAACCGAGAAACACAGGGGACACCAAATATTATAGGCCATATGGGCTATTATAATTGGTATCCCGTAAAGGAACCAGATCTAAAATCTTATGGAATTATGTCAATAATGTGAAAAGATACTGTAGTTTACTATCAAATAAAAGGCAACTTCACTTGATCAATGGCTAAAGGGTAACCCATGAAACGTAATAGATATGAGATATTACATTGACTCGTGAGCCATAATATTTGGTATCCCCACAGTAAACGATGTTTGAAAGCAGAATGAAAGGTGCTATTTGGCATAGGAATACTGTGCTTACCCATCCAACATAAAACCATTTCAAATTGAATCCTGGTACGCTTTTACCCGAGCAACACAGGGAATACCAAATATTATAGGTGGTAGAGGCCATCATATATTGCTGTTGCAATATATTGGTGATTGCTGTTATTCTCCTCCTGAAGCTTGAGCCGGGAGGTTGATTTTTTAACATAGTGTGCTGTATCTTATTTTCCTCCCTTGTGTCCGCTCCCCCCTCAAACTGCTTTTAAAATTGAAATCGATACCTCTACTCAAGCTACTTGAGCGCCGCTCCCCTTACACAGCTTGGACAACGTTATTTTAGTTTATTTTCACTCTTGCCTGTCCTGGGAAGCGGTCGACTGTTAGACCGGCTCCAGGTGGGACTACAGAGTGGCAAGGAAGTCAGGCAGCGGCCATCTTGGTGAGGGCTCGCGCTGCACGTCGCGCTTCGAGCGCTTAAAACCATACGTCCATGGCTCCGCGCAGCGGACGCGCACTGCGGGCACGCCGATCGCGCGCCGGAGTCAAGCCAGAGTCCTGCCCGTCTGCGCCCGTCCGCGACCAGACGGGACGCGGGACAGGAGACTCAGGCCACAAGGGCAACACGCAGGCACCCGAGAGAGCGCTCTTTCCTAAGTCAATCCGCTACACTTGCGAGGCGATATTTGAAATCGGTAAGACCCCCACCTCATCATGTCATCACTCCATTGACCCTAACGTACTATCATCTCAATGCAACTCATGCAACTTTCGCCTTGATGATGCCCCCATCTCTAATAACCCTGTAACCTGTCTTAACTTGATGCTACTTAATTGCAGATCTATGGTTAAACACAAACTGGAACTTCGCGATCTCCTACTTCATAATGACTTCGATATATTGTTTCTAACAGAAACCTGGCTAGAAGAATTTTCATCTCCAGACATACTCGAGGCTGTCCCTCTTAGCTACAGCCTACTGAGAATTGACAGGCCGATACAGCGCGGTGGTGGCCTTGCAATGATCTTCAAAAAAGAACTGGAGTGCACCCTCACTCATAAAGGCATCACTAATAGCGAATGCGGCATTTTCACCATTAAAGTGACCCCTAACATGACCATAACTGGGCTTCTCATTTATCGGCCCCCTGGCAATGCTACTCCTTTCTGCAACCAACTAATTGAAACGGCGACGCAACTAGCTATCAAATATAACAACTTTATGATACTAGGCGACCTGAATCTCCATTTTGAAGATCTACATGCCAAGGAAGCTCAACTCCTTAGGACAGCCTTGCACGCTCTGGGGATCACTTTACTCTCCACTGCACCCACACATAAACAGGGCCACCTCCTCGATCCCATTTTCGCGACTTGGGAAGGCATTAATATACAACCTCCGGTCCCTATCATATGGTCTGACCACCACATGATCACGTTCAATATACCCAAGACCAAGATTAAGGATAATGCCCAAAAACCTGTATATGCCAAACGTCGAAATTGGAAAAACTATACCCCAGAACGCCTCTCTGACGAATTAAAAACTCACCCCCCCCCCCAAGGTCTATCCCTTCAAGACACCTGGAATTCTTACGAACTCTGGTTGGGTAAGGCACTTGATAAAATCGCCCCCTGGACTTGCAAACCCCCAGCCAGGCGAACAAAATCCGAACCGTGGTTTTCAGAAAAATTAAAGGCAGCTAAAGCCCGGTGCAAAGGGATTGAAAGAAATTGGAGAAAGAACTACTCCACGGAACTGAAGGAAAACTACAAACGTGAATTAAAGGCCTATCAGAGACTTATAAGAGAGGAAAAAAGTCTCTTTTACCAAAATAGAATTGAACAGTCTATAAATCCCTCTAAAGAACTATTTCAGATTTATAGACAACTAACAGACACATCGAGCCTGGATACGCAAGACACGTACTCAGATGAGTTATGTGAAGAAATTGCTGATTTCTTTGTCAACAAAGTAGACAAAATTCACGCCACATTCTCTGCTCCCCCCACTCTGGGTACGATACCTCCCCGCCCTTATAAATCCACTCTTACCCATTTCTTCACTCCGGACAAAGCTAAACTGTCTAGCATAATCAACAGTATCCACTCAGGCTCCCCAAACGATGTGTGTCCATTAGACAAATGCAAAGACATCATGGACAGTACTCTCATGGATCACATATGCCATCTCATCACCCTATCCTTCAAAGAATGTCACGTCCCTGAGGCTTGGAAAAACGCCCAAGTCATCCCCCTGAAAAAAAAACCTAACACTCCTATTACTCACTTTCAAAACCTCAGACCAATATCTCTATTGCCTCTTTGCGCCAAAATAATAGAAAAAATAGTGAACTCCCAACTCATGGCGTATTTAGAGCAAGAAAACATCCTCCATCCCACCCAATCCGGCTTTAGACCCAAATACTCCACGGAAACTGCTGTCTTGTATTCCACGGAATTTATCCGCAAAAAGGTGGACGAGGGTGAAACTGCAGCGCTGGTCATGCTGGACTTAAGCGCCGCTTTCGATACGGTGCTACATGCCACGCTCTTGTCCCGACTTTCTGACATTGGAGTAAAAGACGGCGCACTGGAGTGGATTAAATCCTTTCTCACCAACAGAACTTTCCAGCTTCACTGCCCGCCTTTTAAATCATCCTCGCGGACCGTGAGCTATGGGGTTCCACAGGGCTCTAGCTTGAGCCCTACTTTGTTCAACATCTATATGGAACCCCTGGCTCAAATCATAGAGAACTTCGGCGTGGGCATAGTTAGCTACGCCGATGATACGCAGCTCATGCTCAAGCTTACTCCGGATACTGACAAGTATGCCTCAAACTTCTCGGAGTGCATGACTGCTGTCGCTAGGTGGATGGACAGTAACTGCCTCCGGCTGAATAGTGACAAAACTGAGGTGCTAGTGATTGGGAACAAAACCTCCCTTTGGTCTCAAGCGTGGTGGCCTACATCGCTTGGCGAATGTCCTCAACCGGTTGAGAAAGTCAAGAACCTCGGGATCATGATCGACTCGGATCTCTCAGGTAAATCCCAAGTCTACAAGATCATTGGCAAATGCATCGGAACACTTAGAATCCTTAGAAAAATCATTGACCTTATACCTATTACAGCCAGGAAAACCATTGTACATGCTCTTATCACACCGCACCTGGATTATGGGAATGCCCTTCTTCTGGGCATTAACCAAAAACTTCTTCACCAGATGCAATGTGTACAAAATGCAGCCGCCCGGGTGGTTCTAGGCCTCCCGAAAAGAACCTCGGCCAAGACTGCACTGTCCAAATTGCACTGGCTCCCCGTAAGGGAAAGAATAAAATTCAAGAGCCTCTGCTATGTTCACAGGATAGCCCACAACAAGGGCCCCTCATACCTAAGAAGCCTCATGACCATCCATTGCCCTACTCGTCATCTGAGGTCTTCAGGAATGTCCCTTTTCAAACTACCCCGCGTTCAAAAAGCAAAAATCGGTGGCCGCTCCTTTAGTTTTCTAGGAGTGAAACTCTGGAACGCTCTTCCGATTCATTTAAGAATGGAACCCTCTGAAACCCTTTTCAGAGCGAACTTGAAAACACACCTCTTTCCTCAATAACTCTGGCCCCTCCCCGTCCTGTTGTCTCGGATGAGATTTTTCAGCAATTAGCGCGGGGATACACAGCTGTGCAGCCATGCGCTCTATAAATGTTTTATTATTATTATTATATATGGTATCGTATCCCCTGAAGAAAATGGATGTAAATTCTTTGTGAATGAAGTAAAAAATGTGCAAATATACTGTAGTCTGCCAACAAATAAAAGGCAACTTCAACTGGCTAAATGGATACGGGTAACTCATGAAATCTGGGGGATACAAGATATTACAGCAACGCCTGAGCCATAATATTTGATATCCCCATGGTAAACAATGTCAGAAAGCAAAAGTGTTTTATTGCATACAAATACTATGCTCACCCATCCAATGTCAGATTATGTCAAACTGAATCCTGGCAAATTCTAACCCTAGAAACATAGGGGATACAAAATAATATAGTGCTTATAGGTCATCATATTTGGTATCCACGTAAGTACCCAAATGTAAACTATTTTGTAATGATATAAAAATGTGAAAAGATACTGTAGTCTGCTATCAAAGAAGAGGCAACTTCAACTTTTCAATGGCTATAGAGTAACCCATGAAACTAAGGGGATGCCAGATATTACAGCAGTGCGTCAGCCATAATATTTGGTATTGATATAGTAAACAATGTTAGAAAGCAAAAGGAAGTGTGTTATATGGCATAGAAATACTGTGCTCACCCATCCAATGTCAGATAATGTCAAATTGAATCCTGGTAAATTCTAACTTGAGAAACACAGGAGATACCAAATATTATAGGCGGTATATGTGATCATATATGGTATTCTCAAAAGGAACCAGATGTAAAATCTTGTGGAATGATGTAAAAAAATATGAAAAGCTACTGTAGTCTACTATCAATTAAAGGGCAATTTCATGTGGTCAATTGTTCAAGGGTAATCCATAAAATGTAGGGGATAAAAGTTATTGCAGCAATGCATGAGGCATAATATTTGGTATCCCCATAGTAAATGATGTTGGAAAGCAAAAGGATGGATGCTTATGGCATAGAAATACTGTGCTCACCCACCCAATGTCAGATTATGTCAAACTGAATCTCAAGAGAGCAGAATTATTGAAATGGTGATACGCAGCATCTCTTAAACAGTACCTTACCTTAAATAGAATACCACGTGGTTTAAGACCACAAATAGTACCAACGTACGATGGTCTGGAACCTGATTTGCTAGCACAATAGGAAAAGGAACTCACCAATAGCTCTAGAAGCCTGACCAATATTTTGCCTGTGAGATGTGGTGCCGCCGGCTGGACTGTGGGAGACAAGGGCGGACCGCTGCTCGCAGAGCCTGGGGGGCTGCACCAGCAGAGACTAGCCGAGACTCGCCGGCATCCATCCTGAGCCACGCCAGCAGTGGCCCAGGCAACACAGTAGAGGCACTGCGGAAACTGAGCAATTTGTGGCCGCACCCGAGCTTCTGAGCTGCACGCTGCCCAGGGACCATCTCAGAAAGGGAGACCGCCATGCAAGGCCAGGGATCAGGGCCTACCCCGCGCACTCCGCCGATTCACTGAGCCCTGACTGGGGTAAGGATACAGTCAGCAGCACACATAACCAGGTATGGCGCAAGTTCATTGCTAGCTGTGGAGACCGTGCACACACCGGAGAGGGCATGCCTGGGCCCTACAGCGCTGCCCCTGCACTGATCCTGCTGCCCCCCGGGCAGGGCAACCGGGGCACTGGGCACTTACGCACCTTGGGGCCGCACCCTCTCCTAATGACTGTCCGCTTTGCTCTACGGCTGCAATCGCACATACTGCCCACATGCCGGCTGGAGGTCGCCCCTGTGCAAGTGACTGCTACTCAAGACCGGGAATTCGGGCCTACCCTGCCCGGCTTGTCGCTCGTTGAGTCCCGGCTGGGGTGAACAACCTCCCATTCCATAACAGAGCCAGTTACGTCGCGAACCCATCGCCGCCCAAAGAGCATGCGAGAATGCGCTAGAGAAGGGCCATTGTGGTCCTGCCGCTCCAGTACCATGCCAACCCTGCGATCCCTCAGGCGAGGTGACCGCGGCATCAAAGAAATCACATCAATTGAGGCTACCATCACCCATACAGGTCGGGTGCTGCGCTGAAGGTGAAGGCCACACTAGGCCTCAACCACACAAACCCTCTTCACTGCAGACAAGCTGTCCCAGTCTGGGCATTCAGTTAACCAACCCCTGGGTGAGGGGAGTATGGGAGCACTCCCACGCCCCCAACTCACGTCCTTTACCGCGAGTGGGACCGGTCCTCTGGATCGGGACGCAGGTCTGCAACATCCTGAAGATAGGGTGCCATGGGGGAAGAGGCGGCAGCCCCTCCGTTGCGGGCAGCGGACGGGCGGAGGCTAGTCCCAGACTACTCCTATCCTGGTCAATTGCTGCCGTCTCACACGGTCCGGGAACAGCTGCGTTACGCCGCACCTGCTGGGATGAACAGTAGGACAAACAGCTGGGTGACCACCAGTGCTCCTGTCGCCTGCCTGGACTGGCACGACACTGGGGAAGCCGGATGGCAAACAACCTAAGCTCATGTTCGACACCTGCAGAACGCCCAGAGGGCAACCACCTGAAATGGAACATGATATCACCGGTCACGCGAGCCAAGGCACTGATGAGGTTGACATGAAGACGCTGCTCCTCACAATGAAGGCTAGCTTTGCCTCCATTGAGGGGAAAATAGATTCCATGTGCGCCAGAATGGGCCAGATTACCCAAAAGATTCAAAAACAAAACAGCAGAATAGAAGAGGCTGAAACGTGACTCTCAACTCTTGAAGACGACAGCGCTCAGGCGGTGGGGCAACTCACGGACATTGATAAGTTGCTAAAGGTGATCGCGGCCAAAAACAAGGACATCGAAGCCCGCTCGAGGCGGAACAATATCCGCATTACCGGCATTCCAGAGATGACCAACACAGGAAGGCTGGAAGACTATGTAGAGAGACTGCTCACCACATGCTTCGGCCAGGAGGCCTTCTCAAGAATGCTAATTGTGGAGCGGGCATCATCGAACACAGGCATCGAAGCCCCCACCAGGAGCGCCGCCCCGGCCCATAGTCGCAACACTACTTAACTATCGCAACCACGATACAGCTCTGCGTAAAGCGAGGGAGATGAAGGACGTGATCTTCGAGAATAATGCATATCATTGTATCCCGACTTTACCCCCCATGTCCAAGAAGTGCGGAAGAAATACGTTCCAATCAAAAACAAGTTACAGCAGGAAGGAGTGGAGTATGCTATGCTCTACCCCGGACGTCTGCAGCTCACCTCCGACGGTAAACACTACATATGCAACACACCACAACAGGTGGCTGACTTCTTAAAAAAGACAGTGCTAGCTGCCAAGAGAGCAGAGCGCGCCCCATCAGGCAGCAGGGATGGCCCAGCGCATCATGACGACGACTGAGGGCACTGGACGTGGGCTTGTTGACCTATACTTGCAGATCTGAGTGTGGGCACTACCAGCACAGACATTTGCTCCAAGCAGCAGGTAGCGTTACATGTTGTCCCTCTATGGCCTCCAGACCTGTCACCAGATTGAATATAGACTGGGAGAACCCTGCAGGATCACAAGTAATTAATCATGTTACATCATTCCGCATTCTATCATGTAGTCACGAGACCTAATAGTGTGAACCTATTAGGCGCCATTATCATAGTTAATTCATGTGCAGGAATTTAAAATTAGGCATATGTAATCATGAGACCCAATGATGTATACAATTTAGAGCGTCAACATCCTGCTCAATTCATGCACGAAAATATACAATTAGACATAAATATAGATCGAAGAGAGATGTCATGATCCAAAATTGATGAGCACATTCAGAGGGTCATGGAAGGATAAGGGTACATTTAAGCGCAACCATGTTGTAATGTTCCACTGTCGTCACAAGTGTTAACTGGCAAGGAGAGAACTGCGCAAAACGAAAAGTGTTGGAAGCCAGCAATAGGATCATGTAACTAGTATCACATCTCCGCAACCAGGATGAAAAAGTGCAGGTGTTACATGTCAGAACACAAAGGCGAGATAGATTGACATATCTTGAAATAAACAAATCCAAGAGTAATGGAAATAGTAAGGAACATGCATGTTTATATGGTATAGCGCTTACCAGGGATTCGTGTCTGATGGTCGTATTCCTAAAGTAAAAAGTACACTTGAAATAACTAATTTATGAGGAACCGTTTGTGAGTAGCCAAGAGAACATGCAGTAGTAACTGTACAATGGTGCCGGTAATACACACACTTGAAATCACTAATTAATGAGGAACCGTTTATGAGTAGCCAAGAGAATATGCAGTATTAACTGTACAGTGTTGCAAGTATAGGTGAAAAGGTCATAATGGAGAGAGAAACCTGCCGTCTCCAATGAAAGGTAGGCGCAGGAGAAGGAACAATCCTTCAAAGACTATGAAGAGGCTCAAGGCCAGCTAATCCTTTGAAATGAGGGGCCGTGAGGTGGGAAAGCAAATCACGGGATGCGGCACATTGGAGGCGCGAAAGAGGTTGTTTGAACATTAAAGCCGGGGAAAAAAATTAAAGTGTTTAGGAATTGAAATAATATTGTGTGCGCATGAAGACAGGTTCAGTCAGAGGCTGAATTTTCATCTTAACTTGTAAATGAGGTCAGAGCTTGTGATTAATCATGGCGCGTTGCTATTGTGAGGGGCAACAGAAGAGTTACTTAGCATAACGTGCTATGTAATGCTATCAATTTTAAAACACCGTATCCATACTAAAATGGAAATAGTATTGTTGCTTTAACGTATTAGAGTGTGGCAGAGCGAAGCATAGAATGTTCTTATGATTCCTCCCACGGGTTCCAGTCCAAGAGCTCAGTTACGACCGGTGCCCAGGTGTTGCATCGTGGGCCCTAAGCCCACATGCTAATAATGAATGACAGACACCGCCTAGTAAGGTACTATAACTGGCCACGAGCACGTGCACTCGGGCCCTTTTATTGGCCGAGTCACGTCACTCGTGACGCCGGTGATGGATGGGTGTGGGGTGTGTGTGTGTCCACTCCCATAGGGGAGTGGCTACTAAAGCAGTGCCTGTCGAGACACTAGAATGGTCTCGCAGGACACAACATTCCTCCCAAATTTTAATAAAAAGAAAAGTTCCCTAGTCCAACCTGTAGGGAGAAATAACCAGAAAATATACACCACAGGGTCCATCAGTTTCTCGGGTCAAGCATCCCGAAGGCAACAGACCAGGACTGGTAACTCCAACAGTAGCAGGACAATCTCGACGGGCCTTCATTATTTAACCTGTGTGATCCAGGATACGAATGCTTGCTTCAAGAGGTCCGCGGCACTCTAGTAACGGGTCTGTGGAATCATGCCCTTTGGTCCCAGCTGGCCTCCTTTTGCTGACCTTGAGTATGGTATGTGGTGATTAACAACTGTTCACTAACCGGTGCGTCAAGATCATGGTTGGAGTCCACGGTGAAGGTTCACTGTATTCTTTCTGCATAGCCGTGAGTCTCCATGAGGCTATCTTGCTGTGTCCGGTGACCTGTCAGGGGAAACAATGTCTTTTCCAGCTCTCCCGCCTGGGGAGGCCCTTCTTCGGGCTTGCCACGGGACTGCTGATAGGCTGCGATTGGGGCTGCATATGTGCCGGCTGGGGGCAGCGGCAAACCACCGGGGAGCCAGTAGCCAGTCTCTCGCACAAACTTCAAGGGTGTATGGGTCTTGGTCAGGACATGCTCTCGCTGCCACATCTCAGGTGGAGACCAGGTTAGCAGACAACCTCCGAGTCTTCTTGCTGTCTAAGTTGGCGCAGGTGTAGGACTCCATTCCATGTGTATTCCAGATGGTTTCGTCTGACGCACTTGAATGAAGACTGGCGTGATGGTATGGCCAGTCATGTGGTGAATCTGGACGATGGCTGGTGATGACTTACTTTGATGATTGCAGGCTTTCAGTCTGAAGTCGATCACCTGAGGCAGGGGCGGCCAGGTGCCTCCACGTTCTCTGGGAAGCACTTGCATTTGTGTACTTGGGCTTCTTGGGCTGTTGGGACTTTGATGAATGAGGGTGATGAACACGTTGTGAAACATGAGACATGAGACTCGGTTCACGCAGACTGTGCGGCTTACCCTCGGCCTCCCGCTGTGCGGTTGCCAGTTCCTTTTCGGGTTGTCCCCCTCTTCCCTTGTTGTCGCTGTATCAGGACTCACTCCTGTTGTAGCTTGGGTTTCTTCACTGTCCAGCCCTGACAATCACGACTTCCCCTTCTGACCTTAATTGGCTGTCCGATTCTTGGTGTGGACCCTCCGGTCACACTCCCATGTGTCTTCCTGAGTGCTGTGTCATGCACATGGCATTGATGACGTAGCGGCCATTGGGCCAGGACGACAGGTGGCGATGATTGACTAGGAGAGGAGGTTTCTGGATGAACGTCGTAGCCACTTGACTGCCTCTTCTGAACCTTCTCTCGCACCTAAGGCATGTGCGGTCAGGAGCAGGGATACCGTTCAACTCAGACTGCCGACACTCTGGGCTGGACGGTCTCACTGTGAAGCGATGGGAGCAACGCGGTTTGCGCTTGCTGCGGCTTACGTGCGGCGCGTGCTGCGGCTTATGTGTGGTTCTCCCTTGGTTCTGCCGCCAGGGCCGTCGGTCCGCCTGGGTGGCTGTCTGGTGTCTTTGGAGGTGTTCTTGGCTTGTGGTGCTACAAGTCCTCTTGCTTCTCCTCTCGATGTCCTTGACACACCTGCATTTGTCCAGCTCTTCAGGGTGACACGATCTTCACTCTTCTTCTGCTTCTCCTCCGGGTGCAGTGACATGCACCATGTTCTAACAAGGCCAACGGGCCTATTAACTGCAATGGTCTCTTGACCATCCAGGCGAGACTTCAGTCGCCCTTCTCGGATGCATGGCGAGCAGCCACTCATCATGGGTGCTCCTTCTTCCGGCAGCTGTTTGACGCTCCTACTCCGGGTGTTCCCTCTCAAGGGAATGGCTTCCACGGGCAGTAGGGTGCGAAGCTCCTACTCTGGGTATTCCCTCTCCAGGGAATGGCTTCCACGGGCCGTAGAGAGCTGTGGTGGCGGCTGGCCACTTGTGGTATGCGACACTCCTCTCGTCAGCCTTGGGTCACTGACGACTCCTGCGTGAGGCAGTGTGAGGGAGGACACTGTGTTGCATTTGGCCCCTTCCGGGCTCTGTTGCTGCTGTGGAGATATATGGGATCTCCTTGCTGTGTTGAGCAGTAGCATACCAGTTCTTCATCATCGTGGGGATGTCTCTATCCCTTGGGCGCCTGACCTGTGCTGTCAGATTCGCTGGCGCAGCCTCCTGTTCATTTCTGACTTACTGTGCTCAGTCTTCTTCGGGCAGTTGGCACTTCCTTGTCCTAACTTGGGGTGGTGCCTGTTCGCCACTGACGGTATGGATGCCCTTGGTTGCTTGAGGCTTCTCTGAACTGGGGCAGATCTGGGCTCCTTGTCAACGTCCTTGGGTGCTCTGTGCTGAGCACGAGATGTGGTGGGGAATCAGTGGGCGTCCAGTGGCTTATGTTTTTTTTTTCGTCCCCCTTTTTTCAGTCGCAACTGAATGGGCAGCAGCGCATGGGACGCAGTCCTTACGTAGCCGTTCTCACTTGTTGCTGTGCTTCGCAGAAGCGACAATCAGTGCTCTGGTTTTTCCTTTTTTTTTACACTTACAGAGTTCAGTGAGGTAGAATGGGTGATACACTCGTACACGTGTACCTTGTCATGCTATGTCGTGCCGGCGCTTGCGTTTCTGGTTGACTCCCGCTTGCCATGAGTGACTGTCTTTAGCCTCAGTGTGGGAGCTGGGAAACGCTATGTATTTGTCAAGAATTCCTGTCATGCGAGGGGAAGAAAACGGTAACCAGCGAAAACGGACTACATCTCCCAGGATGCTTAGCGGTTGAGAGGTTATGTAAACAGGAGAGCTGTTACATAACTCCAGGAAAACACGCCCTTATGTAAACAGGAGAGCTGTTACATAACTCCAGGAAAACACGCCCTTATGTAAACAGGAGAGCTGTTACATAACTCAAGGAAAACACGCCCTTATGTAAACAGGAGAGCTGTTACATAACTCAAGGAAAGCACGCCCTTATGTAAACAGGAGAGCTGTTACATAACTCAAGGAAAACACGCCCTATAAAGGGAGGAACCGGGAGGTACAACGCTGTCGGATATTGTGTTTACACCGACGTACCTGCTTCGTGAAGAGCAGTGTTCCGGAGTGGTGCTCCAGTAAGGCAAGAACGGAGGTAGGTCGAGTCGTTACTCCCTGGGCCGTGTCTTGTCCCATCGTCACCTGTGAAGGACCCGGAAGCTCTACCGGTCAACCATTGAGCTTCGCTTTTTGACTCGGCTGAGTCAAAGCGCAGTGGCGCTTGTGCTGGTTGGAGTCGTAACTCCCAGCCAGACCAGAGATACAGGGACTGCCAGCTGTAACGCACACCAGGAGGTGTTTGCCGCGTTACAGACTCGGAAGTCCACAGGATCGATCGAGCGGCTGCTCTCGGTTCAGTCTTCTTGCTATTTGATTGGGGTATCGGTGACGCATCACCAGGAGGTGACTCCGCGTCCCGGTGCAGTCTGAGGAAGAGGTTGAGCGGCTGCTCCCTACAGGTAGAGACCCCGGCTGGGTGTTTCCCTGACTCCTCGATTCTCCCCAACACTCTTCGTGCCCCTCACAGCCTACCGATTGGCATTGTCGGCCATTTCATTTCTGCCCTCTGTTGGCATACGCCGGGATCGGCGTATATGCAGAGGACGGTTAGGACCATCCGTGCGGTGGGCTGGTAACGTACTTAGCCTGGAGGATTCCAGTGAATATAACTTTGTTTATCTTTGTATTATTTTTGCCTTCATTAAAATAACTAACCCTTCACAAGTGGTTGCGTCCTCATTATCGTGTCTGTTAAACGATCCTGAGGCGTTCAGGGCGTTACAGTATTTCTGTTTGTGCTGAGGTAGAGTTGGCTGCACTCTAAGCTTGTATGATTCCCGTTCCCCTTTTTTTATGTAAGTGCTTCACCTCAGTTGTTCAAACACTGTCTGCAGGTTTATACTGATGGCCACCTTGCCTCATGGGGAACTGCTTGTACCAGTGCTGCTTTGATGCGCTTGCTGGCTGGGTTTGCCACCTTTTTGACTCAGCTGCTTGGAGCTTGACTAACTTTGGTTCTATTACTCTGGCTGATGGCCTGTGGAGTGGGGCCCTTGCATAGGTACTCTGTCTGGTAAGTTTCTAGTTGTGGTGGCCTTTTGCTGCTAGGGGGCGCACTGCATTCTCCTGGCTTTAAATGGCAGCCTCCGTCTCTTCTGCAGCATGAGAAACGAGCTTTTCCGTTTCTAGAGCGGGGCATCCTTGCACTTACGGTCTGCGTTTGGTGCCTTCTTTTGGTGTCTCCTCTTCCACTGATTCTTCCGCTTCAGGTAATTGGTAGCACAGCTGGTCTCCTTCACGTTCTACTAGGCCATTTGTCTCAGGCCGAGGCTGTGTGGCATTACCGGCTCTCATTCATGCAGAACTGGTCTGTTAATTTCTGTGTTTGGGCTGCTAGGTGTAGTGTCCTAGCATGGACACGTTCTAGTGTTCAGCAGTGTGTATTCCACTGTACACCCACCCACCACCTACGTCACTGGGTCAGGTGACTAGGCTAATAAAAAGGCCGAGCGCACGTGCTCGTGGCCAGTTAACCCACCATATAACCATGTGTCTGCGTCAGTGCTTCCTAGCATGAGGGCCTAGGGCCCCAAACACCACATTGGCGACGAGGCGGGTAATCTACACCCGCGTGTGCAGCCCCCGATCGGCGCACCATCGACGACATGGAGGGAGAGAGAATTGCCCCCAGTGAGGACAAACCCTCTGCAGGAAGGCGCGACGCGCCGAGAAGCCAGCCAGGCGAGCGGAGCCCGCAGCAGGCCCTGCGGTGACCGGGTGCCCACCCCGCACCGCCACGAAAACTGGTAGGCGACGCTGTGCCCCAGGGAGGAAGCGTGGCAGTCGGGTGCCCACCCCGACCTGCCGCTGTGCCTAGAAGCGCCCAGACGGAAGTGCGGACCGTGCGGAGCCCACCCGCATCGGTCGCGACCTGCCCGGTGAAGTAGGTGAAGTGCCGACCGTGCGGAGCCCACCCGCACCGGCCGCGACGCCGAGATTGAGCCGGAGAAAGTCGGGTGCCCACCCCGAACCTGTCTAGCCTGCCGCTGTGCCCGGTTCTTAGAGTGGACCGAGCGGAGCCCACCCGCGTCGGCCACGACCCCCTCACCGGAGCCTGTGTCATGCGGAGCCCACCCGCGTCACGAGGAAGCCCAGCCGGGCTGAAGGTGAGCCCGGGAAAATGCAGGAAGGTCGCAGCGGGTGCCCACCCCGCGTAGAGGAACCTGGTGTGCCCTCCGGCACGAAGGAAGCTCCCGGTCCGGCCAGAGAGACGCGAGGTACTGGCACCCCCTCCCTGCGCAGCCCGCGAAGTGAGGAGACCGGCTCCGGGGAGGGGGCGGAACAACGCGACAGCGGAGCCCACCCGCAGCACAGAGCAGCGACCCCGGACACACTTCCCGGCATAGCGGCACCATCTCTCCCCCGCCCCGGCCAGCGAGTGACTGAAGGAGCTGCCGAGGGCGGGGAGAGCAACGCACTGGAGGAAGGCGCGGATCCGAGCGCTAAATAAATAAACAAAGGGGTGCCTGGCCCGCGACGAAAAGACAGTAGAGAGAAAAATAATGACACTACCAGCGGGTGCCTACCCCGCATGAGGGTGATTGCAGAAGGTAAAGAATGGCCCGCTGGCCATCCGGAGCATGCCCCACCAAGTAGGACCCCCAGCAGTGCTCCCACAAGTAGCAAGCGGCCAGCGCCGCCGAAAGTTCACCTAAAACTGAGTGCGCGATGGCACCATGCCCCCAAGGAGTGTTGCCTCGCCCCCTGTGCAGCCCACGTGCCTGTGCCCTCCAAGCAGCTGCTGAAGAGTAAAGCGGAGCCCACCCGCAGTGACAAGAGTCCCACAACTCACCCACAGAGTAATGCATGAACATATACTGCACACTGAAAATGCCTGTGCCCCCCTCACCTGCCTCAGAATAAAATAACTGAAAAGAGACTTACCTGCTGCCATGTCCTGGACTCCACTGCTCCAGCCCCATCTGGACTCCACTGGTCTGCCTGGCTCCAGCTCCCCTCCAGCTCTCCTAAGCACGAGTGAAGCCTGGAGGAGTGGAAAGGAAAACAAGGGATAGAGTTCTGGCAGTACAGAAGGGTTGCTGCTGAAGCCAAAGAAAAGCAACACTGCCACCCAGTGGCCACTGGTGGTATTGCACACACCAAGAACATCAACAAGCCTACAGCAATCCAAAGAAGTCCAGCAGCCACAGGAGACCGACGGCTCGCAGCGCAAGGGAGAAGAGGCAGCAAGGCAAGTACCGCAAGGTCTGACGGAGGCGCGAAGGTGAGCGCACGGGAACGCGACGGAGGCGCACAGGAATGTGCCAGAAGCGCAGGAACGCGACAGAAGCACAGGAAGAAGCAACGGTGTGCCACAGGGATGCAGCGCCATCCCGCAGCAACATGGAGGAAGAAAGAAGAACGGTGTCGAGCCACATCCACCCCAGCGAGGACTGCGCTGTCGCCGCATCAAGTGGAGCGAACCCTCGAGAGAACAAACGGACTCAGTGCAGATGTACGCCGGACGCGGAAGGTACACTGCAGCGCCTACAGGAGAGGAACCCACTGAAGAGGATGGGCGCAGCAAGTATCCGACGCTGGCGGCCATGGATGCAGAGCAACACCCAGTGGCGCCAAGAAGCCACCACATCAAGTAATCCTGATACTAGGAGCAACGCTACACTGAAGAGGTACCACGACGGTACGAAGAGTAGCACGCACCAGCGCCGGACAAGGCAGCGGACACACCTCGTGAAGCCGACCAGCCAAATGGTCGCACCACAAAGGCCAAGCCGACCTGCCCAACGGTCGCAACACAAAGGTCAAGCCGACCAGCCAAATGGTCGCATCACAAAGGCCAAGCCGACCTGCCAAACGGTCGCACCACAAAGGTCAAGCCGACCAGCCAAATGGTCGCACCACAAAGGCCCAGCCGACCTGCCACATGGTCGCACCAAAGAAGCCGACTCGCCAGGAGTTGCACAAAGAGGTCTGACGCAAGACCGAAGATATCCTGCCAGTGATCGGCAGCGCGGACCGTCAAGTGGTCCAAAGAAGCTCAAGAAGAACCAAAGCAACTGGTGAAAGGGAGAAGACCGAAGCGGACCATGAGCATGGCCCCACGAACTTCAACCGAAGTAACTGGTGACAAGGTGAAGATGAAGAGAAGGTCACGACCCTAACTCGGAATGCTGAGGAAGATGAAGAGAGTGTTCTCGGACGAGGACAAGACCAGGGGGAACACGTGCAGAGTGCGCGCGCTGCATGGAGAAGCCTGGCCAGATAAGAGGAGAACAGGAACGGTCCAGAGTAGGTCGTGAAGCGAAGAGATGAAGAGACCAGAGTGGCACGTCCGCCACTTAGAAGAAAGAAGACATCGCAGTGGCACGTTTGCCACTACAAGAAAAGAAGATGTCTGAGTGGCACGTTTGCCACTACAAGAAAAGAAGATATCGCAGTGGCACGTTTGCCACCACAAGAAAAGAAGATATCTGAGTGGCACGTTTGCCACTACAAGAAGGAAGATGATATCAGAGTGGCACGTCTGCCACTTAAAGGAAAAAGGGGAAAGAAAGATCTGAGTGGCACGGTTGCCACTGTAAGAAGGAGAAGAAGTCAGAGTGACATGACATCCTCACGGAGAAAGAAATAGAGGACAAGGAGAAGAGTGTGGCAAGACTACTCACACCTCAAAGACAAGGAAGGTGACAAGCGTCAGAACACAGTGCGCAAGTCCTGAGGAACACCCGTGGCACGGAGAAAAGACCATCTGTTTGATGATGCTTTCAGCACACCTGGGATCTGCAGAGGTGAGCAGGCCGGACCATTCGAAACACCCACCTTTGGGGTTACACGGACACTGGTCAATGCCAGCCGTGGTGACTCAGGGGCAAAGGCCTCAGGGATGCCGGTGAGAGAGAGTATCCCCGCGACGAGAGATGGTCATCAGCCGCCCTTCAGCAAAGGTCTCAGGAGGATGAAGACTTCGCGTGCTAAAGACAGGAGCCAACAGCCACCCTCCAGGTCTGACTGCGGCATCTGAGGTGAGACCTGCCGTCTCCTCCGCACCCGTACTTATCGGCATGGGAGTAACACGATACAGGACACTGAACCCAGGCCAGATCTGAGGAAGAGGGCCTCAAGGACATCCCGTGGCAGGGGAACACCTGTGAGAGGGGCATCCTGGTGAGAGGGGTGTCTTGCGAATAACCCGTCTTTCTGCAAAACAGAACACACGCCACAGATAAAGAAAAGGACTGGACTAAAAAGATAAATGGCAACATCTAGCGCTGAACCAAAAGAACTCAACAACTGCGTTTGTCGCCAAGAAAGTAAAGCGAAGAAAGACTGTGAGAGCAACTTCAAGGCAGAGCCGTCAAACAGACTAACTCCATCGAGCACCCACGACTGGTGCCACAGTGAACTGGTGATTGTCCGCGACAGGAAGAACATCGTCTGTGACTCCAGGCGGCTGAAGCGTGAGCGACTCTGCAGAAGTTTAGTCACTGTATTACATCTGTATATATATTTCTTTCTCCCCTAGGTTGGACATTTGACTCTGGGTTTTTGTTATTAAAAATTGGGAGGAATGTAGTGTCCTAGCATGGACACGTTCTAGTGTTCAGCAGTGTGTATTCCACTGTACACCCACCCACCACCTACGTCACTGGGTCAGGTGACTAGGCTAATAAAAAGGCCGAGCGCACGTGCTCGTGGCCAGTTAACCCACCATATAACCATGTGTCTGCGTCAGTGCTTCCTAGCATGAGGGCCTAGGGCCCCAAACACCACACTAGGGTGCAGTGCAAACAAACGACCGCTAGGTGGTGCTCCAGGCACTCTTCATCATTTTCGGCAGCCTCGCTGATGCTGCGGGCCACACCGGTAAAGGAGACTCAAGTGCAGGGTGAGTGTTGGCTGATGCGCCGTCTGGACTTCCTCTATGATTTTCTTTTGTTTTATTTATTTATTTATTTTTTAATGGAGGTGCCAGTGCAGGACTTGATGAGGCTAGAAGCAGCCCGTGTGATTTCCCGCTTTTCCTGAACGTTTGCCGCAGGGATGATGCAGGCAGGTGGGGGTGGACTGCTGGAGCATTGTAGACGGGAAGGTAGGTAAGGCGGAAGGTAGCCGCTTTACGGTCTGCCACTGTCCATTGCTGATAGCCCACTCTCGCGCTGCTGGCCGGTTCGTGCTTGGAGGCTGTGAGGGTGGACACTGCAGGTGCGGCCTGCACTTTCATTGCTGCGTGGCCGCCGGGGATGCCGGTGCCAGTGTGAGTACGCAAATGTTGGTGCCGGTATGTTCTCTGTGGGCAGGCTCGCATGGCACCAGCGGATGCCTCCTGCCACGAACGCACACCAGGAGAAACAGCTCTTGCTAGGGCCTCCATACACAGGGGAGGGCGTTGCTCCCTCTTTTCTGCTCCAGGCAGATGGTGGCAGACAGAGCTGTCGAAGGGCACTTAAGCCAGCGGGAGCGTACCTCTTGTGCCACTGTAGACTGGTTCTGTTTCCTCCCAGGTTTACGAGATTCTTTCTCCGCACGGCTGGTCAGGACAGTGGCAGCAGTACATGCCGGAGGGGGTGATGACCGCTTGCCAGCTGCAGCCTCATATGCAGGTCACAGCAGCCTGCCTTGCACCGCAGGCCACACGCTTGCTGCAACACTTCTCCTCCTGGCACGGTTCTCGGTGTAGGGGATACCTGAGATGTAGGTTTATATTCCCCTTCTGAGGATCACCAAACGCGGGGTCGGACCCGCCCTCGTCGCCATTGTTGCATCGTGGGCCCTAAGCCCACATGCTAATAATGAATGACAGACACCGCCTAGTAGGGTACTATAACTGGCCACGAGCACGTGCACTCGGGCCCTTTTATTGGCCGAGTCACGTCACTCGTGACGCCGGTGATGGATGGGTGTGGAGTGTGTGTGTGTCCACTCCCATAGGGGAGTGGCTACTAAAGCAGTGCCTGTCGAGACACTAGAATGTGTCTCGCAGGACACAACACCCAGGGTGGAAGCCGTGCTGCCTGGCTCTTGCCTGTTTCCTGTACCTAGGCTTAAATAAATCCTCCATGATAAATACAACGACTCAGCATCATTACAAGTATGTGCAAAATTAATGGCCATAGTGAAAAAATAAAGCAAACAAAGGCAACAGAAAAACGCAATAAAGTTGCTGCAGATGCCAAAGGAAGAGGTAATAATAAAGAGAGGTGATACCCTTAGAGAGACACTTGGAAAGGTTCCTAAACTTCTTTGTGAAGAGTATACTATTAGTGAGCATACTTTCATCTAAATAACAAGGTCAGGTTATACTTATCATATATATATTGGCATCAGGTCCATGGCATGAATCATGTTGTGCAGCATGAACCTAAGATAGTGAGCAGGGGGTATGGGAAAAGAATATTTGAGGTCCCATCTACCACCGATATTTTATTGCAGTGTGTGACGTGTGGGTCACCACATTAGTGATAGAAAGGAGAAAAGGGATGAAAGAAAAGGGGTTGAGGTGGAGCGCATGTGTGCCCAACGTTGCTATCTAGTGCATGGGAGAGTGCATTGAAGTGGCAGTGCCATATGTAGGTGGTTGTTAAAGGAGCATAAGGTGTACAGTTATGACTGGTTAATACAGCCAGTAGTGCCTTTCTGCATTTTTAATGAGTCCTTGTGTTGTGGTGTTCAAGCTCATTATGTACTCACTCTCTTTCCGCCTCGTGGTAAGTTCTTTGTTGCCCCCACGGGAGAAGGGTTTCACAAACTCCAGATGAAAAAATGTGAACGTCTTTCTATGAGGGTGCACTTCCTGAAAATGTTCGGTCAGTGGGGGTCTCACCTCTTCTTTGTTGATGTTGCAATAGTGTTCCAGGATTATTGTCTTGAGTGCCTGATTGTGCTGCCTATATAGATTTTATTGCATGGGCAAATTATGATGTTGATTGTGTATGGTGGTGTGCAAGTGATCCAATCCCTGATTTTGAGAGTGGTATGTGAGTCATGCTTATATTCCACTAGTTTATTGGTCCCCAGTTTGCAAGCAGTGCAGTCATGGCTGATGTAGAAGCCACAGGGTTTGGTCAAAAAGTTGGTTTTGGGTTTGTTCTTCTTGTCCACAAATTCTGATTTGCACAGGATTTGTTTAAGGGTCTTGGCTCTCCTGAAGCCCATTTGGGGGAATTTATCCATCTGGTTAGTTAGGGATGGGTTGTTTGTCAGGAGATACCAGTGTCTCTTCAAGGTCTTTCTGATACTACAGTGTCCATTGTGGTAATCTGTTAGAAATCTGATTTTGTTAGATTTTTCGTTCCTTGTGACGTCTTTGGGTTGTAGCAGATCATCTCGTGATAGTTTCTCGCAGTCTTTGGATGTTTTTTCCATGAGTTTTCCATGGTACCACTGGTTTAGTAATCTCTTTGTTAGATGTTCAGAGCTTTCTCTGTAGGTATTGAGGTTGCTACAATTCCTTCTCATTCGTTGGTATTCTCCCTTTGGGATATTTCTGATGGTTTTATGTGGGTGACAGTTGTCTGCCCGAAGGATTGAGTTGACTGAGGTGGGTTTGAGGAATGTCTTGATTTGTAGTGTATTGTTCTCCACATAGATGGTTATGTCCAGAAAGTCTATTTGGGTAGGGGAAATGTTACTGGTTGTTTTTTCCTATGTATGAGAATATGAATAAACACAACCCACCTGAAACCCACCAATGAACTACTGGAAATGATTCCGCCTAATACACACAAATTAAGAAGGCATAATCCTCCACCCACTGCCTAATAAAGATTTGTTAGCTAAGAAAAAAGAAGATACTTCAGTATCGAGTGAGGTTAGTACCTCATCAAGTAACATCTCAGTAGTGAGAGTGATGATTTAGGTGAGGGCCCCTCTAATCTGACAGCTGAGAATAGTTTTTTAAAGGAGGTCCACCAGATAAGGGTGGGAAATCGAGAGACAGGTACAAGACGCCAAGATACAGGGGCACAAAGACAAGGAGAGAACCAGGGGAAAAGGAACAACCAAACGATAAACGGGGAATGAGGACTCGCTCGTGGAAAGCTCAATAGATAGTGGCACCCTTCAATTCTCTAAAGAGATTGATGTGATTTAATTTGTCTAATGTTGTATTGACTACAGATATGATTTCAGTTTTAAAAAGAGGCCTAGGATTTTGTCCTGTGACAATTAATGACTGGTATGCAACTAAAGATGACCTGTACCCATTTTTGAGACTGCTGAAATTAAAAAGGTTTTTCTCAACAAATCCTGTTAAGACAACTTGTTGTGATGTTATACCTGAGCTAAGTAACTTAACCATACAAGATGTCTATGATACAAAGACTCTGCTATCTTTAACTGAGAGTGAAGATGATCCACTGACTATGACCAAGCTCCTTGAGGACTTAAAATTAAGTACCGATTTGAGTACCGAGAATGGGTTAAAAAACAAATCTAAATGGACTCCCAATTAACATTGGGTAATAACATTAATGTTTTCTTTAAAGCCACGAACCATGAAATAGACAAGATCATTACCAGTAATAAGACTAGAGGGATGTATCCAGGATGTGACAACCTTACTATAGCTGAGAGACAAGCAATGACGAGATTAACTATTAATCAGGACTTGATAATACGCATGGCAGACAAAGGTGGGAACATTGTGCTAATGAAAAAAACAGATTACAATGATGAGGTTCTATCTCAATTGAATGATGGACAATAGTATGAAAGATAAGATAGTAATCCTATTTGAGGACTGATGGGTAAGATTAATAAGGAACTTAAGATATGGTATGACAGGGGTTTGATTAACTATGATGAATACCTTTATCTGCTGGATGATCACCCTAGGTTCCCCTGTTTATATACCCTACCGAAGATTCACAAGAACCCCACTAGACTACCAGGTAGACCGATATTATCGGGAATCGGGGGCCACACAGAAAAACTATCACAATTTATAGATACATTCCTGAGACATTATGTTACTAATTTACCGTCACATATACAGGATACAAAACATATCTTGAATTTGATGAATGGAGTTACTTGGGAACCTGGTATGATCTTGGTGACTTTAGACGTTATTTCACTGTGCACCAACATAAATCATCATTTAGGAATCATGGCCTTATGATCATTTCTGAATAAACGCCCTGTTAAATATTTTGAGCATATCGTAATGTTACTTGACATGACGAAACTGGTACTAGAAAACGAATGGTATAGGCAGATATTTGCGACTCCTATGGGTTCCAGATACGCTCCGTCCCTTGCCAATCTCTTTATGGGTTGGTTTGAGGCGGAGCGGATCTGGGGCCCAAGAGGAGGACGCTAGATAAATGACATCTATTATTGGGGAAGGTTTTTTGATGATTGCCTTCAATTATGGACTGGGACTGTTGCCGAACTTGAGGAATTTTTTCATCTATATGAATGATAATGAGTACAATTTGAGGTTTACAACACATTATGACACACAACAAATTGTTTTTCTTGATGTTGAATTATACATTGTGGAGGACAAGATATGTCGCAGAATGTATCGCAAGAGCACTATTTGTAATGCCTTACTTCATGCAGAAAGTTGTCACCCTAAATGTCAAATTAACTCCATTCCATACGGAGAAATGGTGAGGGTCCGTAGAAATTGTTCTGAACAGATCCAGTTTGAAGAGACAATTAGAAATATAAAGACTAGATTTGAAGCAAGGGGCTGTGACCGTAATGTTGTGGAGAGTGCTGCTAATTAGGCACACAAATTGCACAGGAGAAACACACTGAAATTAGCTACTAAAAAGAAGCACTCATATGAAACTGACAAAATCAGACTGGTGACTATTTATAGTATTGAGACTAACAAACTATATAGGGCACTCCAAAAACATTGGTACATACTAAGGTCAGATACATTTCTTCTGCCATACCTTTCAATGACACCAAGCATGACATTTAGGAAAGGGCTAAAACTTGCTAATATTGTTAGTCCTAGTTATCCCCGACCACCAGTTAGGGGGAACTGGTTGAGCGGCCAATTGAAGGGCTTCTACAAATGTGGACTATGTAGCACATGCAGATGGGCTGTTGACAGGTTACCCCGGTTTAACTATAATAACACTGGTGACCAAGCAATAAGGATGTTTATCAAGTGTGACACAAAGTTTGTGATTTATGTTATTATATGCACGTGTAAAAAAATCTACATAGCATAATAAAATGCCTATGTGAAAGAATTGCAGAGCATTTTAGGGCACTGAAAAAATGGCAGCACCACATACCCTATTGTTTCCCATATAGTACAGAATAAGCAAATTCAACAAAAGAACAAATTTAGTTTTCATGGGATCGATCATGTGAAAAATGACCCACGATGCGGTAATAGGGAATTACATCTTAGGCGCAGAGAAGCGCTATGGATTATGAGATTGAGGGCAGTTGAACTTGGTTTGAATGTAGCTAGTGAATTACAGGACTTTATTGGTCAATGAGTTCACATGTACATTTATCTGCCACCATCCAGATTACCACTGTAATGATTACATGACGAGCCTATCAATAACAGTTACGTGTTACTGCTGTGTTAGAAGATTTAAAGTATAATAACAATAATGATGAAATGACTGAACGTCTTAATGGGGGACTAGCCCGTACGTACTGTATAATTGTTGATCACATTGTTAACATATAATATTTTTGTTTACTGAATATGGACTTGTGTAAGACAGTTCAGATGTAATAGGATGAATTGACTTTATTGTGGGTGATGTATACAGTCCCACTGCATCACGGTGAATTACAGAATCAGTGCTAATTTTTGTTAATATTCAAATACTTGTGTCCCAATGTTATTTTACTGTAACTATAGACAAAATTGTTGTTTTGTATTACTAATGTGGGATTCTGTCACATACTCTGTTCCATATGAGTACTCGGGATTCATTGTTGTATTCACTCCACTTTGCTCCTCTGATCCTATATTTTTTAGTACCTGAAAGATAACTTCATCATAATGAATATTGGGGTGATGGGCTAATTTTCTTGACTTTTGAGCCGCGTAAAGGATGGGCTCGAATTGTGGATATTTACTACATGTACATTTGGCTTCTTAAGATACTAGTTGCGCATAGCTGCCTGGTTACGCTGATTACGGACCTATTTTTTGTATTCCATAAGGGAAGTTAAGAGTATTTTGATTTCATTTCCCTCTCTAAGATGGCGGGATCTCTTGCTTAATTTTTAGGAATAGGGTACTTTGATCGTGACGTTCCATCACATGGTGCGGATGCGATTGAAAATATGGGAGCATGAATTAATACTGTTCGATGTTGCTAGAAACAGATAATTTAGGTTTTATGATTCTAGTCTGGGTCATTACCATAGCGATCAATATTGTGGCTGCTTGGGAACCACGATTAGGTTATTCCTGTAATATGACAATACATTGGTATTGTTGTATTATACTTCGTACACATTCAGGCAGGGGAACACACGTTGTGCGGAATACATGATCATTTGTTTTAGTCCCCTGAACAATGGGTTCACTATATTATTCCAAGATGGGGGACGCGCGTTTGTTGGGTAACACGTGACATTCTGTCACGTGACATAGCAGTGTGTATAAAACTCCATTTAAAGATGGCACCCATAGTGCACGCCAACTGGAGGGATTTCCTGCACGAGTGAACCCTTACAGGTACGTTGTGGAGTTACGCCCTTTTCTTGCATGGGTTTCGGCTAACGGTACGGAGGTTTGCATGTTGATGGTGTGGGGAGACCGTGACTTTTTGAAGGTTGGGTGCAGAATTTTGATAGGTAACCTAGGGTGGATTGCTCATTTTTTAAATCAATACTTTTAAAAAGTTAACCGCATTGTTAGGAGACTTACCATCATGGTTATTAGTGTTATCCTTACTAGAGAGATGATTGCTCTGGTTAATTGATATTGGCAGGGAGTTACGATTAGACCTTATGGAAATTCACGCTCCCTGTCATCTCCCAGAGTGTGAATTGGATGTTGGCTATAACCAGAGGCGCAACTAGAGCCAAATTTCGGGGGGGGCTGAGCAAAAATTTCGGGGGGGGGCTGAGCAAAAATTTCGGGGGGGCTGAACTTTAAGCAATAGGCAGAGTGGAGCTGCAGGGGCTCTTAGAGGGGGTGAAACAACAGCAAGGCCTCATTAACATGCAAATGGTCTTTTAAAGACCTGTGAAGTGCTCGGGTGCGGCTGCTTTTTTGCCCGGGAAGGTGTCTCAGCCCGGGCTGCCACACACGACGGGGGGGGGGCTGAAGCCCTGTGAGTCCAATGGGTGTTGCGCGCCTGGCTATAACATGTTTAGAACAATGTGGAAACCATTATTATGACTAGAGGTACTGTGTTTCTGACCCGCACCAGTACCCTCTCATTAAATTAATGCTGTTTGAATTTGCAGCAATGTTTAGAGCCTCTCCCTAATATTTTAATTACATGGAGGTTATAATTAAACGTAGCGGTGACTTGAACAAGGCATGATGTTCTATTCTGATATTGGAATTGTTTCCTTTTTTTAGGTCATGAACATGGGATCTTCCCTACAAACCATATACAACTTATACCTTTACTTTCATACTTGTGTTGTGCGCTATTTGGTATTTACTCAGTGCTGTACCGTACATGTCCTAAGGTGAGCATATTGGCTCCCAAATAATATACCACTTACCAGTTTGAATAAATCATGAGATCTGATGTGGCTCCCGTACTAATGTTAGTCCTGGTGGTTGTTTTTTCTTTTTCCTGTGATTATAGTAAGTGGAAGACTTGATACATTGGAAATAGTCTTACGAATGTCGTACTTCTACCTCACTTGCAAAGAACTATTTAGCAAGTTTTCAGGTGATTTTTTCTGTTTGGTATTACTTATAATACATTTTTTTGTTATAACCTCGAGATGTAACTGGATAACGGGTTGTATTTATATTTACCGGATTTCAATACATTTTACTTCTATTACAGCATTCTGTCCTGATTGCATAGTGTAATGAACTGGCAAAAAACTTTTCAGGTGATGATTTATAAATTGCTTTTGGGTTCTGAGACTTGGGTACTTTTTAGGTTTGGATTTTCTTCTCTGTAACTACTTCCTTCATTTCATTACAAACTCGGTGCGATGTTGGCTTTGCTCTCTTTTTATCCACGCCTGGGTGATTTCAAGTATCATTCACGGGTGTTGGATATATTTTCTATGAAAAAATGGTCAAGAAATTGTTTGTTTTTCTTGGGTTTACAGCCCTGAAGAAGTCATATGTGTGTTACAACTCACGACGAAAAACAGGTTGGCTGTTTTTGTGATTTTACCTTTGCATCAAGCTGTGTCTTGAAAATATTACCTGACTGAATCTTGAATACTGGATACCTGAATAAAGAATCCGAACTTAGATCAATAAATAAGGACTTTTTCAATTATACTGAATTAAAAACATTAATTTATTGTGTGCTGGGGGTAGACCCTTTGTTTATGTCAAATTGAATCCTGGTAAAATCTAACTCGAGAAACACAGGGGATACCAAATATGATGGGCGGTCTATGTGATTATATATGGTGTCCCACAAAGGAACAGGATGTAAAATCATGTGGAATGAGGTAAAAAGATTTGAAAATACACTGTAGTCTGCTATGAAATAAAAGGCAACATCAGCTGGTCAATGGCTAAAGGGTAACTCATGAAACGTATGGGATACAAGATCTTACAGAAACTCGCAAGCCATAATATTTGGTACCCCCGTAGTAAACAAAGATGGAAAGCAAAAGGAGGGGTGCTATTTGGCATGGAAATACTGTGCTCACGCATCCATCATAGGACCATGTCAATTTGAATCCTAGTAACTTCTAAACCGAGAAACACAGGGAACACCAAAGGTTGTAGGCCATATAGGGGATTTTATGTGGTACCCTGTAAAGGAACCCAATATAAAATCTTATGGAATTATGTAAAAAACATGAAAAGATACTGTAGTTTACTATGAAATAAAAGGCAAATTCAACTGGTCAATGGCTAAAGGGTAATCCATGAAACATAATACAAGATATTACAGTGATGCGTGAGCCATAATATTTGGTATCCCCATAGTAAACGATGTTGGAAACCAAAAGGAAGGGTGCTATTTGGCATGGAAAAACTGTGCTCCCCCATAGTAAATGATGTTTGAAAGCAGAAGGAAGGGTGGTATTTGTCATAGAAATACTGTGCTCACCCATCCAACATAAAACCATTTCAAATCGAATCATGGTTCCTACCCGAGAAACACAAGGAATACCAAATATTATAGGTGGTAGAGGCTAATATATATGGTATGCCCTAAAGGAAATTGATGTAAAATCTTTGGGAATGAGACAAAAAATGTGAAAAGATACTGTAGTCTGCTAACACATAAAAGGCAACTTCAACCTGGCTGAAGGGTAACTCTTGAAACGTAGGGGATACAAGATATTACAGCAGCTCATGCGCACTATTATTTAATATCCCCATAGTAAACAATATCAGAAAGCAAAAGGAAGAGTGATATATGGCATAGAAATACTGTGTTCACCCATCCAACATCAGATTACGTCAAATTGAATCCTGGTAAATTCTAACCCGAGAAACATAGGGGATACCAAATATTATAGGGCTTAAAGGCCATCATATTTGGTATCCACTAGAAGAACAGGATGTAAAATCTTGTGGAATGATATAAAAATGTGAAAAGATACTGTAGTCTGCTATCGAATAAAAGGCAACTTCAAATGGTCAATGGCTAAAGAGTAACCCATGAAACTAAGGGGATGCGAGATATTACAGCAGTGCGTGAGCCTTAATATTTGGTATCCATATAGTAAAAAATGTCAGAAAGTAAAAGGAAGAGTGCTATATGGCATAGATATACTGTGCTCACCCATCCAATGTCAGATAATGTCAAATTGAATCCTGGTAAGTTCTAACTCAAGAAACACAGGGGATACCAAATATTAAAGGAGGTATATGTGATCATATATGGTATCCTCAAAAGGATATAAAGTATTTTGGAATGATGTAAAAAATATGGAAAGCCACTGTAGTCTACTATCAAATAAAGGGCAACTTCAAGTGGTCAATTGCTAAAAAGTAAGCCATAAAATGGAGGGGATACGAGTTATGAGAATATGTGATTAAATATGGTATCCTCCAAAGGAACCGGATGTAAAATCTTGCGGAATAATTTAAAAAATATGAAAAGCTACTATTGTCTGCTGTCAATAAAAGGCAAATTCAAGTGGTCAATGGCTAAAGGATAACCCATAAAACGTAGGGGATAAGAGTTAATACAGCAATATGTGAGTCATAAAATTTGTTATCCCCATAGTGAACGATATTGGAAAGCAAAAGGAAGGGTGCTATATGGCATAGAAATACTGTGCTCACACATCCAATGTCAGATTATGTCAAATTCAATCCTGGTATGTTCTAACTCTAGAAACACAGTGGATACCAATTTTTTTAGGTGGATATGAAGTCTACACAAAAAGGGCGATAGGAAGGACCCAGCGAACTATAGGTTAATTAACTTATTGGACATTGGAGAAAAGGTATTTTAAAAAATAATCCTTGGTAGATTAAAGGAGTGGGTGGAGCGGCGGTCGATAGTCCCTATAGAACAGGGAGGCTTTAAGGAAGGACACTACTATTGACACTGCTTTGCCTTTTGGGCCGTGGCGCGGAAGTCCATGGAGCTGCAGGGCAAGTTGTATTGCTGTTTCGTGGACTTTCACGCAGCATTTGACTTGGTGGATAAGGGAGTGTTTGTGGGAGACCATGAGAAACTATGAGGTCCCACCAGATCTCTCGATGGTGATAGAGGAGCTACACAGTCATAACTGGGCACAAGTAATTAAGGATACATCTGGCGACCTAACACCAAAAATAGCAATAAATATTGGTCTCAGGCAAGGTTGTGTTTTGGCTCCGCTCCTGTTTGCCATATTCCTAGCAGATTTACCCTCCACTCTGGGTCCTGCTAGAGGCGCAAGCCCAAAAGTAAACAGAAGGCATTTGTCATGTTTGCTCTATACCGACGATCTGGTAATGGACCAAACTGAGGTGGGTCTACAAAGAAAGCTGAATATTTTCAGTGCATATTGTACGGCAAAACGACTATTAGTAAACATGGACAAAACAAAAATGTTGTGCTTCGGGAAGAGTAATACGAAGTGCAATTGGTATCTGGGCCAAACTAAACTAGATATTATAAATGAATATAAATACCTTGGAATATGGTTTACAAATTCTATGAAGTGGGTTATGCAACTTGAGGCACAGAAAGTAAAAGCACAGCTGGTGATATGTGGGCTGAAAAGATTCAACCAAAGTTATGGTGATATGTCCCATAAACCTCTATTGACGTCGTGAGGAGGTCACAAAGGTATCTCAGTGGTGCATGAAAGAGATCCAAGTTAGCGAGCTAAAATGGGCTAAAGCCACAAGAAGCAAATTTCAGACCATTTGTGACCACTTGAAGGTGAAATTAGATCCGAAGGCATTACAAATCAATGTAACGAAGAGTGTACTCAAAATGCAGGGAAATGAACTGTCAAGAGTAATAGACCGTGAGTAGTTGAGTAAAAAAGAATTTGTAAAATATATGAGCAAAAGCTGGGAGAAAGATATGTTATCTCTACCTAGATATTTTACCAAATCGATGGTTAAGAATGGAAGTTTTAAGGTTAAGAATTGGAATAAATCCGGCTGTAATAAATAGTGCAATAAAATCAGGTCTAATGCAACCTGATGGTAAATGCATGTGTAAGATGGAGATGAAATGTAACATTTTACACATTTTATTGGAATGTCGGAAATTTGTAAATATACATAAATTATTTCTTAGCCCGATTTTTTTAAACTATGATGTAAAGGCGAGCTTGCAAGCATGGAAGCTTCTTGCTGACATGGAAAACTTAGATATCGTGATAGCCATTGGGAAATATATGCAGGGTGTATATAAGTTTCTTAATTTATTAGAGGCTTAAATGCAGAAAAGTGTTTTGCTATCTAAAATGAAACATTACTGTTTTTAAATTTTTTAGGTATGAAGTTTTAAGGATCATATGATGTTTTTATTGTTGAGAATAAGAATTTTTTAAATGTGTAAAAAAAATGTTAAGTCTTTGCATGGGTTGTAGTTTAAAGACTAAACGGTCTAAATTAACTTATGTTTGAACTGAACTGAGGTGGTACATGTGATTATATATGGTATCCTCCAAAGGAACAGGATGTAAAATGTTGTGGAATTATGTAAAAAATGTGAAAAGATACTGTGGTCTGCTATCAAATAAAAGGCAACGTCAACTAGTCAATGGCTAAAGGGTAACTCATGAAACGTATGGGATACGAGATATTACAGCAATGCTTTAGCCATAATATTTGGTATCCCCATAGTAAACAATGTTGGAAGGAAAAAAGAAGGTGCTATTTGGCATAGAATACTGTGCTCACGTTTCCAACATAGGACCATGTTCATTTGAATGCTGGTAAGTTCTAAACCGAGAAACACAAGGGGCACCAAATATTATAGACCATATAGGCCTTTTTATTTGGTATCCCGTAAAGGAGCTGGATCTAGAATCATATGGAATGATGTAAAAAATTTGAAAAGATACTAAGGCCGTTATTTGCATAGTATATTTATTGAAACTGTTTGCACTTAACTGCCAGTTTGCACAAATTTCCCTGACATTGACTATATGTTTGGACAAGTTTTATCTATTTCAATCTTGAGGTGATAACTTGCATCAATATTTTCATCTTATGCTTCCGATTGCTGCTTCCACAAAATGACACAGTTGATGATGTTTACATGTCACCCACATTGAATATATTCGCACCTTATTTGCTTCTCTTGCACTTTTTGCCCATATTTGTATTAATATTATGGAAATGATCTTGTTTTTATGATTGTTTTATGCTGTATTTTATATCCTTTTGGTGGTGATGAACTGTACTTTTATGGATATTTTATCCGAATAAAGACCATTTGACTTGACTTGACTATAGTTTACTAACAAATAAAAGGCAACTTCAACTGGGAAATGGCTAAAAGGTACCCATGAACGTAAGGGATATGAGATATTAAAGTGATGCGTGAGTTATAATATTTGGTATCCTCATAGTAAACGATATTGGGAAGCAAAATGAAGGGTGCTATTTGGGATAGAAAATTGTGCTCTCCCACAGGAAATGATGTTTGAAAGCAGAAGGAAGGGTGATATTTGGCATAGTAATACTGTGCTCACCCATCCAACATAAAACCATTTCAAATTAAATCCTGGCAAGTTCTTACCTGAGCAATACAGGGGAAACCAAATATTATAGGTGGTGTAGGCCATTTTATATGGTATCTCCTAAAGGAAATAGATTTACAATCTCTAGGAATGATACAAAAAATGTGAAAAGATACTGTAGTCTGCTAACAAATAAAGACAAATTCAACTGGCTAAATAGAAAAAGGGTAACCCTTGAAATATAGAGGATAAAAAATATTACAGCATTGTGTGTTCCATAATATTTGATATACCCATGGTAAACAATGTCAGAAAGCAAAAGGAAGAGTCCTTTATGCCATATGAATACTGTGTTCACCCATCTAACATTAGAATATGTCAAAATGAATCCTGGTAAGTTCTTACCCGAGAAACACAGGGAATAACAAATATTGTAGCCGGTATAGGCCATTATATTTGGTATCCCCTAAGGAAACCGGATGTATTAGCTTGTAGACTGATATAAAAAAAAAAAATATATATATATATACTGTTCTCTTCTATCAAATGAAAGGCAACCTCATCTGGTCAATGGCTGAAGAGTAACCTATGAAACATAAGGGATGCAAGAAAGTACAGCGATGCGTAAGCCTTAATATTTGTTAACCCCATAGTAAAATATTCCAAAGCAAAAGGAAGGGTGCAATTTGGCATACATAAACCCTGCTCACCCATTCAACATAGGACCATGTTAAATTGAATCCTGGTAAGTTCTAAACTGAGAAACACAGGGGATAACAAATATTATTTGCTGAGTAAGGAATTATATTTTGTATCACCTAATGGAACTGGATGTAGAATCTTGTGGAATGATATAAAAATGTGAAAAGATACTGTAGTCTGCAATCAAATAAGAGGCAACTTTAAATAGTCAATGGCTATAGGGTAACCCATAAAACATAGGGGATACCAGATATTACAGGAATGTGTGAGACATAATATTTGGTATCACCATAGTAAACGATGTTGGAAATCAAAAGGAAGGGTTTTATTTGGCAGTGAAATACTGTGCTCACCCATCTAACATAAGGCCATGTCAAATTGATTCCTGATAAGCTCTAACTGAAGAAAAACAGGGGAAACCAAATATTTTAGGTGGTATAAGTGAATATAGATAGTCTTCTCCAAAGGAAAAAGATGTGAAATCTTGTGGATTGATATAAAACAAATGTGAAAAGATACTGTAGTCTGCTACCAAATAAAAGGCAACTTCAACTGGTCAATGGCTACAGGGTAAATGTGAAAAGTAGGGGATACGAGATATCACCTCAATGCGTGAGCTATAATATTTAGGGGCATATTCCCAAGCCGATATCGCTGCTTTAGCGGCACTATTTTGGCGATAAAGCGGCAATATTTTTATTGCAATTTTCATAAGCTGCCGAAAAACAGCCATTAGCGACATATTTTTTGCGTTAGCAACCGATTTCAACATTGCAGAACATGTTAGCGATATTTATCGCAAATGATATGCAATGTAGGCGTTCCCTTGGTAAAATTCACGCTAACACCACATTGCCCTATTCACAACGATGGTCCTGATCAGCGATGCGATAACAAAAATTGCTAAGGCACGTTAGCTGCAGAAACTTAAGACCAGAAAAATCAGGTCTTAACATGTGTGAAAATCAGCTGTATAGAAGGGAAACTATCCCAGAGCCTCATTTGAACACCCACTGATGCCATGGAGGTACTAATCATGCAGATTGGAGTACAAAGAAGGCCACAACAACCACGGGCACTGCCACCCATCCCCAGGCCACCGCCTAGGTAGCGCAGAATAAGGCAGCGTGTCAATCCCAGACGCATCAGCCTCACAGATCTAACGTCAGAGGATGTCATAGCCCACTACAGGCTCAAAAGGACAGCCATCCTCCACATCCTGACACCGATAGCCCACAGGCTGACGGCAGCAACACAGCGGATAACCAACATCCCTCCGCAAACAAAGCTGCTGGCTGTGCTGCACCTGTTGACCTCTGGTACATTCCAGCCAACAACTACCAGAGTCAGAGGAGTCTCACAGCCATCACTATCAAAGTTTCTCACAACTGTATTGGATGGCATCAACAGCCTGATACCACAACACCTTCACTTCCACAATACTGCGCAGGAATAGTTGGAGATCAAGCAAGGGTTCTGCGCCATAGCTGGCTTCCCGCATGTGTTGGGGGCAATCAACTGCACACATGTCCTACTTGTGCCTCCTGCTGACACTGCAAACATATACCGCAACAGAATATGCAGGCAATAGTAGATCACCGGGGCATGTTCACCAATGTTGTAGCCAAGTTCCCAGGCAGTTTGCATGATTCCTACATATTCCGCCAGTCCATAATCAATCAGCGCTTTGAGGATGGCACATATGGAAATGCACTTCTCGTTGGTAAGTACTAACTGAACACACACCTCAACTATACAATCATAGTACACATAACTGAGAGAATGCACACGTTCAAAACTCACACACAACATGCCAATTAACATGCCCACTTAACAGACATGACAACGCAAGTAACTGGAAACTGGGGCCAGCCATGTAGCTAAACCATCACCAAAGGCATAGCTCCCCTGCCACACATCAGCAAATGTAGGGAGAAGTGGCAACCAAGTATGTGCAATGTAGGCAATCGACCTACAAAGAAATAATGTGCACAAGGCCAAGTGTGGCAGTGGAATGCTGGATAGTCTTGATTATGCAGAGTACAGACATGTCCAAGTGGGAATATATTGTATTCCCGTTGTCCAGCCTGATGGCAAAGACAGCGTTGTTGACTGTCCTACCTGACGTGGGGTGTGAAGCATGCAAAGTCAGCATGGGTGATGCAGAGCCTGTTGAAGCATCTGCAGGCCACTGCATAGACCTGTTTGTACATGAAGAGGGAGGAGTCAAGTACGATGCCTATGTATCTAGAGTTGTTGTGGGTTTGGCTGGCAAAGACAGTGGCCCACCAGGTGTTGCCACATGCCAATGCTGTGGACAGGAGGATGAGGACTAATGTCCTCTCTTTGTAGAGCATCCACCATCTGTTGAAGATCCATGTAGCAACTTGCAGCAATAATCCCTGCGAAACCAGTCTGGTGTGTGCCTTTTCGAGGGAGAGTATGAGCTAGGTGTCCTTGTAGATGGTGATGTCCAATGTTCACCTTCCTGTAGCCAAAGTTCTACTCCAGGTGTCTGCAGATGCAGCTGTCAACTTTTATGTTGTATGTTAATGATGTGACATTCATAGCACACTGTATGTTTGAGTTGCATATTGGGGCAAGTGTGTATGTGCATTAGTCTATATATGTCACAAAAATCTTGACTGCGCTGTTGGTGTTGCTTGCAGCGGTGTGGCTGTTGCTGTTGATGGTGGAAAGTTACAGATCCTTGTTGACCCAGCTCCGGTAAGTCTGCATGGCACCCGCTGTGTGTTTGTGTGTCATGGTGTTACATGACGAGGAACTGTAAGCTGTGCTGGTCACAAAATGGGCATTGAGTGGTGTTGATGAAGTGGACGCAGTTTCCACATGTGAAGATGGTGTTAAAGGTGTGCCCTGCCTTGTGGATCAGTGTCAAGAAGAGTTGTCTCAGTTCGATGTTAGCAAGCATCTGGCAGAGCTAAATGTATTTTGAGTACTTGTGGTATGTGAGGTGGAGTCTATGATCATGGATGAGTACGCAGCCCACGGAGTAGATGACATGGTATGTGAGTACCTTGATGGTGAATGCTAAGTGTTCACACCCTCTGTGTGCCCTGCAGATGAGGGTGCGGCAAACTGTTGCCATGTGGCATGTCTGTACCTGAAAAAGCATGTTTTGTGCGTGGTGGAATGGAATGTATAGTTGCAGCGGCAGCAGCCCAACAGAACGTGAGCCATGTCTGTTGTGGCCTATTTGCATCCTAACGTTCTCCTGGTGTTAACTGTGAGTAGTGAGGATGTGTGGCAGCGCCAGATGACATGAGGGGCAGGGAGCCTGCTTGTGCATGTGTCTGTCTTGGGACATGTGCATACAGGCCTGACATTGGTGCACTGTTGGAGTGACAGTAATGCAATAGTGCAGCCCACACAAGTGAATATGCTCGGGGGGAGGTAAGAGCATCTGGTAGGCAAGGTATTTTGCATTGATGATGTTCAAATGTCCAGAAGCCACACAGGGCAAAGATTAATCACAAACTAGCAACAATCACACACCACAAAAATATTAACCGTGGCCACACAGCATGCATAACTACTAATGCACACATCTCTCCATTACATGTTACAGGCAATCAAGGTTATGCACTCACCCCATGGATGATGACACCCCTCCGAGCCACCAACACCCAGGCCCAGAGGCAGTATAATTTGGCCCATGTACGCACCAGGGGCAATGTTGAGCGCACATTTGGCGTGCTTAAGTCACGTTTCCGTTGCCTTGACATCACAGGTGGAAGACTGTTGTACAGCCCAGAAATTGTCTGCAAGATGATCATAGCATGTTGTGTATTGCACAATATATTTGTAAGCACTGATGCCCCATGGATCCAAGTGCCAGATGCAACGGACGATGCTGCGGATGATGAGGAAGATGAGGCAGGTGGAGCACACCCCACAGCTACTGCTGCAGAAGCAGCCAGAAGGAGACAAATCATAGACAATTTCTTCACATGAGTACATCACATCGTGACTGTCCTTATCAATCATATATCTCCTCAAATTGAACCAAAACACAGTATATATAAATAATAAAATACTACACACATACCCTGTGTGCATGTTTATCAACTGCACACTTTTGCGACAATGCGATAATTTTTATCATGCAAACGATGGAAAAACATCGCAAATTGGTCCATACGGAATATCACCCAAAATCCTATTTGTGTGAAGAATTTAATTGCTAAGTCAAAAACGGGCCTCAAATACACAGGAAGTTATATCAGCATGCTTCGTATCTCATGGAGGAGTGCTGTGCACTTTCAGTTTCACTTTTGAGCATGTTGCTGGTGATTGTGGAGAGTGTTGGAGGTGTTTGGTGGTGTGTGCTGCAGTTTTGAGAGTTGGAGAGTGTTGCTGTGTCCTGTTGATTGTGTCCCTGTGAAGTGTTGTGTCCCTGTATTTAAGTGTTTTATTGTCTTTTGTTTTCAAACTTGTCAGGTGTTTGTTTTGGGGTAGCTAACTTTATTTGTAGTTTTAGGGGATATAAACCAGGGTCATTTACATGTTTTTCAAGTGGGGTTAGGTGTGTGCAGGGAGATGGTGGGTGTGAACAGGGAGGGCAGGATGTCCGAGGGGGCTTTGGGTGGCTTCCTCTGGATGATCAGGTTTTTGCTGCCCTTGATGGTGGAGAGGGGAGGACGTATCCTGTCCGGTTACCCTGTCAGTGTGCGCAAGCAGAGGTGGGAGGGTCTGCATGCACAGATGAAGCGGGTATATGGAGTAGACCGCACTAAGCGCCAGTGGAAGCACCACTGGCAGGATAGCATGGCCCAGGAGGGTGACCTGTTGGGCTACGTGGGAATCATGGGTGGCCTACAGTGTGGTAAGTTAAAAGTATACATTTATTCATGAATACTGTAAGAAATACACTTATATGCAGTGTGGGACACACTTTGTCCATGTTTAAAAACACGTGCAGGATTAATATTGTCTGTGTACAGGAAGGGTGACTGTACATGAACAATCCAAAGGCATTGTTACTGTGACCTGTGTGTTGGCCTAGAGGAAGTGTAAAAGATAATGTAATCATTAACTGTGGTGCGTTACCTACGCTGCCCTTGAACATAGTCTCTGTGTGACAATGTTTGAGATAGGAACAAATTCTCTAAGTAAATAAGACATCTCCAGAGTGCCAGACACCACCAACATCTGTGAAACTGCCATGTGCAATCTGCAGCCATGCATTTGTACACAGAGCATGTATTACATCATTTTGTGAGTAGAAATTGGGCCTTGTGAATGTGTCACACAGCTAGTATGTGCAGGTTTGCTAATATCATTGTCTTGTTTGACCTGAATCAGCATTCACAGGTCTTGTGTGAGTGGCATGAAAGTACAAACAATCACATAGCCAACATGAAGTACAACCCCACAGTAATGTAGCTTATTATGTTATGGTGATGACTTGTATGATGAATATCACGTGTGATTTATCGTCTGATACCAATACATTTGACGTTTGTTGTCTCACAGCTGGACGACCGATCATCACACGAGGAGACATAGACAGATTCAAGGACCCACACACCATTGGTCAGTTTGTATATCATATATTGTCACAGTGCTATGTGATGACTATCTGGGTCAAATGACCAACGTTGTAGTTTGCAGTATGCAGGGATGAGGAATTTGTATTATCCGACGCCCGACACATCTAGATTTATTACCAGAGCAAGAGGTTCAAATGTCTGTTTTGTCCGAAGGACAAGCAGACTTGACAATAGTTAAAATAGGGACAGAACGGCTCCTTCCACCGGCTAACAGCTAATCAAGAAATCGAAGCAGATGCCTTCAATAACTAAAATGATGAAAGGCCTGTTATTCGCTGAAAGCCAGTGACTGTAGTCACTATTTGGATGGGCTCGAGGCTGCTGGTATTTGTGAAATTGAGATTGTTGAAATGCCGAGTCGAGCAGCTTTTACTGCAGACTTTAAATCACACGTCATGGAGCAGGATAGCACAGCTTCCATCGGACTGCCAAGTAAAAGACTGGAGAACAGGGAGGAGAGGAATGGAGGCCCTCTCAGTTCTGCCCCTCGGTTTCCTGCTCGATTACCTTAGCTTTGCTCCTCCTCGTGCATTTCCTTGGGCCTTGTCTTTTGCCCTTGCGCCCTCTGTGTCTTGTAGAATCATCAAAGTCTGCCAGGCGGGCATATCTCTGGCATTTTGCTCCCTGAGCCTCCTGGAATCCACACAAGTCTGCTCATAGTGGGCTTTTCCGTTATCTTTTACTTTCCGTGACCGTCACATCTGAGCTGATGTCGGAGGTAAACGCTATACTTCCCATTACCCTCTTGTGCTTCCTGCTTGCCTGCATTTTATGTACAGTGGTTGTAATAAGCAGAAAATCAGGGGCTTTGTGAAAACTATTTGTTCAACAGTACCTTTCACTTTAGCAGCATCTATGAACAAAAGGTATGCTAAAGAAAACATGAAAAGACAGCGCATACTTTTGAAGGGTTGCCTGTAGAGAGTTTTCCGATTGAGGGGCTTTGTAGGAGTTTCATTGCAGTGATGAGCATACCTTTACGGAGGCAGGACAGCAACAAACAGCTGCTGTCAATATAGGCGCCTCCCAATTCTTACAGGGACATAAGCTTGAAAACTTTAGGTCTCAGTAAGAAAACCATTTAAATAATGTTTTAAAAATGGTGGTGTTGTGTTCTCAAGTAGTTACGTACATTTATGTAAATGCCAAGCTGTTTGTCATAATACATAGGCATTAGCCTTTAGGCTTTAGCCAAGTGCAAGCAGTTTTGACAGGTAAGGGAATAGAGTCCCAGTATAATAGATCATTTGCCCAAGATCACACATTGTAGTTAAGTGGGCAGCATTAGAAATGTAGTTCCCTCGTGTGATCGCTAATCTGGCAACTAGGATACATCTTAAGAAACATGATGTATTGTGTACAATCAGAGGGCAAACGCCTGGGCATTAATTATATCTCAGACATACCCCAAATGGAGCACTGTAAAATGCCCAACAATGCGTTAACGCAGCACATAAAAAGGAGTTTCTTTAAAATAGCGCTGGAGAACTTGCTTTAGATGTGGAGGGAGCATGATGGGTCTGAAGTGTCCAACTCAGTCTCTTGCTTGTAGTGGATATAATTAACGAGGCCTAGGTGTTCTTTGACATCACTAAGGCTTAGAAGTGCCTTGCTGTCAGGCTGTGAACACTTTTGTATGTCTAACAATCTGTCCTTTGACTTGGCTTCTCTTCCCAGTGCTTGTAATGTGCTCTAACAGCGACACCTTGCACTGGGGTTGACCTTAAAAAATCACCACAAAGGACACAGGCTTTAACCCCAGGCAGACAGCACTGAAGCTATTGTGCTTAAAACACATCGCACACAAATTAGGTAAATACAAGCAGAAGGTCCTGTTAAAAGAATTTAACTCTAGTACAGAGGTCTTCAAACTGGGGGGCGCCAGGCTCATGCTGATAAAAGTGCTTTGTTTCATGTTGAAAAAGTGAGTATCAGTAAGCTACTCTGTAACGGGCCATCACTAACACCTTTTGTCATTTATTTATTGGCTCCTAATAGGAGTCAAAAGGGAAGGGACTCCATATATTCCTTAAACCTCCCTCTCCCACCACTGCTGATAATCACACTGTGAATACTTTTACACTTTATTAAGGCCTGGCTAACCAGAATGGAATGTTTGGCAATCGTGTATTTGGCTGCTTTTTTAAAAAGGATAATACATCTTAACTGCAATATTCAAATGTTAGACATAAAGAAATATTTAAACATTGAAAATGTATTAGAATAATTGTTAAGAACTCTTGGGGGCCTGTTTTTTATTTTATTTTAAAGTTTGAAGACCATTGCTAAAGGAAGAACAAACATTTCAATGCTCAGTACAGGAATTTAGTAAGATAGTAGACAGAAAACAAAATTGATGCATTTGCGTAGTGTTCTTTACAGAGGCTACCAGCGAAGGCACCAAAACTAGCCCGTGCCCTGCCTGACACCACTATTATATCTATCCACGTCTAACACACCTATCTTCTCATGCACCATAGCAAATTCTTAAACCATCTCTATCCACATCTGACTCTTTCCAGTCTCTTGCACTCAATCAACCCCAAACTTTCTCCCGTCTCTAGTTCCTAGTGTAACCCTTTCACCATGCCTTCAGGACTTCCCAACTCTTCTCTTTCTTTCTTCTTATCCAAAGCCTACTGCTATTTTTTAGTTCCCTGTTAACCACCCCTCCCTTCTCTAACTCTATGGCTAACCTCTCAATCATTCCTCACTCTTCTCTGGCCACCAGCCTAACACCCCATGTAACCACAAAGCCCTCAACGGCTTCCCAGGGACACATAAGCCATTTCTAGCTGAGAAACCCTGGGCCACTACCGGCTCTCAATATAAATCTTACGCTACCCCAGGCTCCCGGTGTAATTCCATCAAAACATCCCTGGCTTCCTGTGTAACCTCTCAGTCCTGATTGGCTTCCCAGGGCTCTCCATGTAATCCCGCCACCACAATCTCCTGCTCTTATCTGCTGGTGATACCAAGGGCCAATTCTTACCTGCTAGTCCGCCGTGAGGGAACGGCAATCCAGGGACTCAAGCGCCGTGAGGGGAACGGCCAGTGAAGGATCTAGCTGAGGTCGGGACTCCATCTCCCAGCAGCCTCGCCTCCAGCCCAGGCGACTGCCACTGGCGTCATTAGGCTGCGCCAGGGCTGCTCATAAGCGCAGCCGGTGCCCCGCAGCGCGGGACGCTCCACCACAATCTCCTGCTCTTATCTGCTGGTGATACCAAGGGCCAATTCTTACCTGCAGGTCCGCCGTGAGGGAACGGCAATCCAGGCACTCAAGCACCGTTTGGGGAACGGCCAGCGAAGGATCTAGCTGATGTCGGGACTTCATCTCCCAGCAGCCTCGCCTCCAGCCCAGGCGACTGCCACTGGCGTCATTAGGCTGCGCCAGGGCTGCTCATAAGCGCAGCCGGTGCCCTGCAGCGCGGGACGTGCGCGGGACGCGCCCAGGCAAAGCCCGGGCCGAGGGCGGGCCCGTCCTTGCCCGTCTGTGACCGGATGAGGCCGGGCTGGGCCACCCCCATTTCCATGACTTAAAGGTACTGTTGTTCTGTTATTCTTTCTTTTTTAAGAGACACAATTGACACTGACTCTTCCAGGCTATAAAAGCCCAGTTGCCTCAAATAAGATCTATATCATGGGGAAAAGGAAGAGCATTGAGGGAGGGGACGAGGGTTTAAGTGTGCTGACCAAGGTAAAAAAAAGCAAGGAAGAAAAGGAAACTAGCCACACATGCGGGGAACAATTGTGTTATGAATCGTATTGATGATTTAATTGAGGAATATGGAGACCTACTTATAGCCAACCCCTTCCAAGAAAGACGGTAGAAAAAGGGTGTAAAAATTGAGCCACAATATCGAGGGTTGGCAAAAAACAAGGCCCAGTGGTCCCCGAAATGTTTCTAGCTAGGAATAACGGTGACAATCTTAACAAAGGGCCAGACCAACATAACCCAGAGGAAGGGGGGGGGGGGTGTAACCCCCGATATCAATATTGAGTCAAGAGATATTTGCCCCCTTGTGGTTGATCCCATTATAGTATGTAAAAATAGATTCTCAGCTTTAGCAAATGCAGTAAGTGATAATCCCATGGAAGGCCATGATTTACCCCTATCCAGTGCATGTGAGTCTGATGCTCCCCGGGGTGACAAAGAGTTAATATTGGGTGATGTGCCTGATCTCCACGCACTCAATGTGGATGGTCGGATTGACCTGACCTCTATGGTTCAACTACTATGTAAGGCAGTTGAATGCATGAAAGTTAAGATTGATAACCTCACCTCTGCAGTGGGTAGTAGCCTATTAGATAAAGGCCACTGTCTAACCTGCCTAGCAAATAAGCAATCAAGCGGTAAATTTAAAGTTCAGGAAAAAGAGATAGTGCGATCCATTATGCATGGCACATGTAGGGATATTGGACTGCCCGAAACTGCCGTCCCATATAGTGAAGTGGTCAAACGTAAAAAGGGGGTTGCGAATGCACATAGCGCAAACCAAAAAAGCGATGGCCCTAGGAAATTATTGCCCAATGAAAGGAGCGATAGACAACAAGTAAGTGATAGGCATAGTAACTCTTCATTTGTATCTAAGCAAGCTAGCAGTAAACCTGCCACTGATGCTAGGGGAGATTACCCAAGTGCTGTAAAGATGCCTAGTGTACCTAAAGTTTAAATGGTGAATGTCCCGAGACTGGGCCCATGAAAAGACACAGAATCAATAGATTCTTTAATAAATAAGGCTATTCATTGGATCAGGCACACCAGGGGCTGTCGCTCTGTGATCAGAGAAGATATTACTAGGGCGGGCAGGCTTATTCACTGTGGGGAGTCAACCGATTGTATTGAACTAACATTAAATCTAGACTTATTGGAGTTTAGAAGTTGTTCCCCAGATTATTTGGCTATTCAACTTAGACCCACACTCCCCCAACACTGGCACGATAGCCAGATAAAATGGTTAACTGAGAACGGTAAGGGCTGTTCGGGCCTCGAGCTTAATGATTGACTAGTGGGGTCAAGTGACCTATCTAATTCTTTTCAGGGTAAGGTAGTGGAAAGCCAGAGCAAACATGTGGTCCCCGATTTAGATATTACCAGCACATTAGTAATTCCACGGTTATTGGAAGGTTTATCATTCCCTGGGCCAAGAAATTGTCCAAATGATTCTAACGAGATTCAGACTCCTAAATCCTCTGTTTTAGAGAGTTTATGTTCAATTTTATCTTGGAATATTGCAGGATTGAATTCAAAAGTACTGATTCCAGAATGGTCAACTTTTATTAATTTGCACAGTATTTGCATATTCCAGGAAACATGGCTTCTCGACCCACAATTTCTTGTAGGGTATTTAAATTTTAATATACCTGCAGTGAAAGGCGCAAAAGGGCGTCCCTCAGGGGTATTGACCATCTGGATAAAGCAGCATCTGGAAATGAGTGTGAAGATACTCCCATCTAATCACAGGAATATCCAGATCGTCAGTCTTAAGCAAGGGCAGTCTAAACCTGTGGATATTTACAATGTATACGCTAGGAGCACAGGGGGTAGGAAATCTGAGACAATAGCTGCCTTAGAAGACCTTCTTGAAAGATATTCCACGCAATCGTATATAATTGTTGCTGGTGATTTTAATGTGACATTCGAGCCTTTGTTAAGTTGCGATTGGAACCTTACAATGAAAGAAGATGCACAATGGGGTATTCCAAAACTGGAACTGGCGCCAATTAAAAGATGGTCCGAGGTGGTTATTCAGATCAACTCAATTTGTTTAAACAAAGACCTTAGGGCAGCCAATGGCAGGACTGCGCAGGATAGGTTGGGGGTAAGAGCAGTTTGGGCCAAAGTAGAATAGATTATATTCTAGTGAGTCTAGGACTATGGGACTGCCTAGAGGATATGTTGGTTATTGATCATTTGGAGAGCGATCATAACCCCCTATGTATGTTTTTATCCTACTGGGTATTGACCGAACCTGAAAGTGTGCATAACGAATCGTCCCCCCCAAATATAGTTCCTACAAATGATATGCGCCATTTGAAGTGGGCACAAATGGTAGATAACCAGGTGAAAGTAGATGTTATTTTTAGTAAGCTAGTACACGCAACCCATGAGATCGGGACCATTCTTAGTAGCAGCTCAGACCTTGAGTCTTTTACCAGGGTTCACGAAACGCTTTTTCAACAACTAAAAAGCCTCTTTGTTAGACCATATAAGCCAAGTAAGGAATTGCCCAATAATTCGCCACGCTGGTATAACAAAAAATGTAGGCAAGCTCGTTTTGCTTTTGGGCAGGCTATAAGGGTAGGATCTAGTAGTGCTGTCCGCAGCGCAAGGATTGACTACAAAAATGCAATGTATAAAGCAAAACGTGCATGGGATGAACAGAGGTGGCAAGAGCTTAAAAAAGCTAGTGCCCTTAAAAACTCAAAGTGTTTTTGGGGTATAATCAAGTGGGGATGTGGAGGGAAACCAGAAAAACCCCATAACTGGGTTGCTCAGGATGACTGGGCGGCCTATTTTAAGCCCCAATATGCAAAAAGCCAGGCAGTAAGTACAAGGGATCAACCTACCTACACACCTTTTTTGGATGAGGCATTTAACTTAGGGGATGTAAACTTGGCACTGGAATCTGTGGTTGCTGGCAGGGCGCACGGCATTGACGGTGTCCCAGCAGACACTTTTTTGTATGATAAAAAGCCCTGGGGTAGGTATATACTGTTATTAGCGAATGCAGTGGCAAAAGGAGCACCCATCCCGGTCTCATGGAACGGTGCGGAAATTATACCAGTTTACAAAAAGGGGGATAAGTCACTCCCTGGTAATTACCGCCCGATTAGTTTGATAGATTCAATGCAATTTTTTTTAGGTAGAATGATTTTAAATAAAATTCAGGACTGGGAGCGAGAGCAGAATATCCTATCACACCTCCAGGCAGGATTTAGGGCTTGCACCAGCACCATTGACCAAGTATTACATTTCTCAATGTTGCACTGGAAGTCAGTGCAATTGGATAAGGGTAGTTTATATGCTGTCTTTATCGACTTAAGGGCGGCTTTTTATCTTGTTCGACGCTCTACATTGTCGTCAGTATTGTATGACTTGGGTATGCCTTGTGCCCTTTTAACACTGGTCATGAGACTCCATGAGCATAATTGCGCTCAGATTAGGTGGGGTTCCCCTGGAAATGTTACCAGCCAGTTCCCAGTAGAGAGAGGGGTACGCCAGGGCTGTGTCCTGGCACCCACCTTGTTTTCATTGTATATTAATGGTGTAGCCAAGCTAATGATCGCAGCCAATGTAGATGCCCCAATTTTAGCTGGTGTCAAAGGACCCATTTTGATGTTTGCAGATGATACCCTAATTATTTCCAAGACCCCAAGTGGATTACAGAGAGCACTAGTTATTTTTGAAGAATTCTGCACCACTCGAGGCCTCGAGGTAAATGTGTTAAAATCTAAATTTATGTCTTTTAATCAGCACAAAACCTTTAAGGGAAAACTTTTTATGAATAACCTACCGCTTGACCAAGTGAGAGTATTTAGTTATCGGTGTGTAAATGTCCAACATGATTTGCATTGGAACCAGCAGACAGAGCTGGCAATGTTTAAACATCTCCAATTGACTGGAGCCTTATGTTCTGAGTTTGCTAAATCATTTACTAAGCCAATTGCTCCAGTCCTCCGAGTCTATGATGCGAAGGTGGTTAGTTCTACACTCTACGGTGCTGAGATTTGGGGTTTTGAGAATTTAACAAAAATGTCTGTATCTGAGAACAAGTTCCTAAGTAATACTATTAATTTACCCTAAAGTACTCCTATGTGTCCCCTCTTTTATGATTTAGGAATGAATCCAATTAATTATATTGCTAAATTGCGCCCGGTGCTATATTGGAGGCGCTTGTGGTTAACCCCTAAATTAAGAACATGTGCCACAGGCCTTATGGATATTATTAAGTATGACATCTTTCATAAAATCAAATGGTTAGCTGGCATCAGGGGCATTCTTGGAGAATTGGGAATGGAAATATTCTGGGAGGATCCTCTTAATGCTAGTTTTCCATCTAAGAGGGCCCTCAAGGATAAATATCGGGAGATGGTAGCATTTAAGACTTTTAGGTCAAGTGCTCCACTCTCGCTCTCAGGGATTTTCCTAGATTTTAAAGATGTAATTGGCCTTGAAGCATACTGGGATGACATAACTAAGCCACTTGATAGGAAGCTCTAATTTCAACTTAGAATTAGAAGCTTGCCAACTAGAGCATTTACATCGAGATGGTCTCAAGGCGGAATGGCCACCTGTCCTAGTTGCCTAGCACCTATGGAATCAGTTATCCATATTTTATTTGAGTGCCCGGCATACTCTGCCCCCCGCAGGGTATGGCTGAGACCTATGTGTAAGCTACTTGGTACTAGGAGTGGTGTGTTAGCAGCTAGAATTATTTGCACAAGTACCATTCCTTTTGTTTATATATCAGTGGCAAAGTTTCTTGGGTGGTCTTGGGCTCTAATGAGGAAAATGATTAGTGGTTGATTTTTCTAATACCCTGTTTGTATTATATTTATTATGATAATATCGCATCTGCATTTTACACTATGAAGTTTTTTATTGTGCAATGTTTTACATTTTTTTAAAGTAAGTGTAGGAGAGTGGCATCGACTGCATAGTTGCCCCCAACTTTTTGCTGATGTTTTGACTGTTTTATGACACTAGCCAGGCTGTGGCCCTGCTATCCAGGACCCCAGCCTATCTGCTTCTTCTCTAAACTGATGTGAGTACCCTAGGTACCTACCAATTGGATACTGAGGACACCCTGTCAGCCCCTTGTAGATGGTACCCTAGGTACCCAGGGCATGGGACCCTCAGAGGCATACCAGGGGCTGCAGCACTTATTGTGCCACCCCTGGGACAGCCATACAAACTGACACCACCAGACCACTACTGTAGTCTGGGTAAGGTGGTGCTTGCACCCCTTACAGGGATATAGGTATCCTGTATCCCACTTAATACAACACATATATCCTCATAGGTCACCCCTAAGGCAGGCCTTGCTAACCCTACAAGGCAGGGTGCTGAGATATGTGTGAGGGGGAATGCCTACCTGAGTAGGGTCCCTCTGCAACCTTCGTAAAACTATTGCTGGGTTGTTTGTAGTGCAGCCATACCATATACTCTTAACCGCATTATAAGTAATCGTGATAGCGTGATAACATGAGAATGGCTACACAGAACCATATCGTGTTTGCTGTCAAACATGTAGGAATCATACCCCCAATCCAGCCATGGGAGTGAGGGCATGATTCCCCCCTGCTAGAGGGGCGATATGGGAAAAGCGGCAGAATTTAGACACCAATTTAAAAGTGCACACGTAGTACAAAATGGATGCTACCCGCCACCCACACGACTCTGGCTGCCTTTTGCTGGGCAGAACTCCAGCCACGGCAGCTGGACAATAGGGATCTTGTTGCAGGGAGGTGCTCCCACCCCCCCAGACAGACTATGTGGATTGGAACTGGGTGGGTGCACCATAGGATGTCTTTCAGACTTGCACGTAGGCTTCTCCAGTGCCTACTTCTGCATACACCGCCTCAAACCGGTTCAGTGGCATCCTGTCCCCTGCCCAGGCGGGAAACCACACAAACGGGAGAGGGTGTAGCCACCCTTTCCCGCCTGAACTCTCATTGGTGGGCTCTGATCTGGACACTCCCCTAATCTTTGGATAAAGGTGAATACAGGGTCCCCAGAGCCTCAGATTATTCTTGAACTTCACAGACTTAAACTTCGACTTGCTGCCGCACAGCTAAAGGAAGAGATCTCCCTTGGGGTAAAGGAGTTACCCCCCTGCTTGGCAGGCACCTGAAACACTGCAAGTGACCCGGTTGGAACCTTGCTGCTCCTACGGACATCGACGACTCTTTCCTACCTTGAGGTGGGTTTCCAAGCATCCCAGAGGCCAGTGAGTGTGCACAGCAAAGCTCAGCACCATGGACCCCGTGGGTGCCGAGATCCCCAATACCCCAGGACACCGGCCACCTCTTGCACAGCACCCGACCCCGACAAGTGGGGAAGTTGTGCTTTGGCCCATTATTGAGCCAATCTCCCAGCATCATCTGTGCCAAAGATCCATGCCCTAGCCCGCTCCGGCGACCCGTGGGCGCATCTTTACGCACGCCAAATTGCTGCCTCCCGCGGTCCCTTGTCTCTCGACTGGTGGGCCCTAGCGGAGATCAATCTTCACTTCCATGAGTTCCCCTGGTTGCTCTAGGCCTGCTCTGCAGTCTCCTCGCTGGAGACCTTGCACAGACCTTGTGGGTCTGCACCAGTAGCTGTTTTGTGTTTCTTGCGTGGGTTGCAGTTGCCAAGGCTTAATGGATCCAATCCAGACACTAACACCGCAGCGACCCTTATCCTTTGTGGGACAGTCGTCCTCCAGAAGCTGGCCTTCCTTGACGCCTCCTGGACCCCGTGGCTGATGATCCAAGCTACACCTCTTCCACCTGGAAGCACCCGACATTGAAGGGCTCCTTCTCCTGAGCCCCCTGATCACTGTGCCGTGACCCAGACTCTGTCCCCTCTGCTTTCAGGTCCTTCTCTTCAAGATCTAAATTTTCAATCTTCACGACATCGACGACGCTTCTTGCTAGCAGCAGTTCTTCACGTTTTGCCATTGAAAATCAGCCCGCGACCCGACATTAGAAACAACCTATGCACCCGGCTTCCCTGGGGTAGGTAACAGTGGTACCTCGGTACTCTTGTGTGTGTGGGCCCTTCAATAGCTTAACTCTAAAGTATTGAACTTGAACTCCTGCCAGAAGTGTTTTTAATCTTGTAAAATTCAACCGCGACATTCTCCATAGGCTTTAATAGAGATCCCGACAGTAGCTTCAGCCACTGCACGCATCTCCCGTGGGTCCCCTCCCTCACTACCTTGGGTGGTTTCACAAGGGGCCAGTGACCCTAAATGCCCTAGGCATTGTCTGTAGAATTGTCGTGGTTCTTATACCACTTTTTTGATATATGGTTTGGTCCCCCCCGGGGCCCTATTATTCCAGTGCTATTTATTGTAACTATCAATGCTTGTTTGAATTGTATCTTTACCTCCAGCCTCATAAAGAGACTAGTGGGATTATTCTTAGAATAAATATATATATTTTATAAATATACCTGTGCGGACTACTCTTTCATTTGGTCATTCAAGAGGTTATCTATGGTAAAATAATAAGCTTAACACTCCTTCAAGACTTAGCCTGAAGGCTGCTCTCCACAGCTACCACTAGGATAGCTTTCTTTAAAGGTTGTCTTTAACCTATTACCATAAGAGTCGAATTGGACTAGTGCAAGGTGTCCCCTATAACTAGTGGACAGCATATGCCAGGCCAACTTCTCACAGTAAGGATATGAATTTTTATGATTAATGTATGCATTGTGCTTTTATGACAATTGTCGAATAAAGCTTGCTTGAATGAATGGTAATCCCTTACCCATCTATAGATCCCTCACCCATCTATAGATCCCTCAAAACTGCTTCTCTTGACTAATTGTGATGTGAATGTCTTGAAGTGTCTTTGGTTTTGTCATACATTTATTGACATGAGTGTCACATGATTGTGTCAGGGCGTGCCTGGATCATATGATGTACTGGGAGAACCCAATCACTTGCATTTACCCTCCCTGCACAGGCTCTACAACAAAACCTGTCGTCTCTTGTACTTGTTCTTTAGCTGCTGTCCTCAGGAAGACACTGCCACAGTTTGAAAAGATGAGGATGCAGTCAGTTTTTGGATGTTGGAATCTGGTGCAATCTCCTCATACAAACATGGACTACTGTATGTAGCAAATACCGTTACCTCCAACCCAGATACTTTCCCGGGTCATTTATTTTCCTGTAAATGCCCTAAAACTCCCATTCTCCCCATATTATCTTCCTAACCTCCATAACACCATTCTTTGTTAAAGCTGCCGGTGGTGTCTTGCATATACAATAAGGTATCTAAATTCTCTCTGAGTAACCGGGTCTCCTGACATGTAAAGCTCAATGTAAAACCGATTCACAACCCCATGTATGGCTGGTCTCTCCTTTCCCAACCCCAAATCTAGGGCCACAACCTGCCTCAGCATCCTCTCAATCACCCTCCACTCAACAGCTGAGGAATGTTTTGAGGACACAGGATCATTTAAGCTTTTTAGCTTAGAGATTTCTCTGACCTTCTTCATGCTTCTTCCTGGGCTCCTGCCAAAACCATAGTGTATCTGATTCTAGAAATCCCAGACTCTGGGTCAATTTCTTGTTAACCTGCAGGCATGCAAGTTTTGTTTGGGTCAGATCACCCTGCAGACATGATCCCTGTTTGATTACTTTTTTTTTTTAAAGTAGATCAGGAAAAAATGTCTATTGTTCTCTGTCTTATGTCTGACGAGGTTACACTGGACCTGGAGAAAGTAATCTGCATTTTCGTACCGGGCTGACTACCTTCACTGGAGAATAAAGGTTGTTGTAAATGCAGACCACTCGTGCTAGGAGCTTACTAAAAATAACATTGAGTAGTCCATGCACACTAATTTTGTAGCTCTCCCGCATGTGGAAATTTGTGTGTTACATTTGCTGCAGAAGTCTAATTATGCCACTGCACTGTGGTAACCATTGCTGGCGAAACCTCACAACTGCAACCACAGCTGTTTTGAAAGCGCTGGCATTTCTTCCGATATGTTGTCCATAGTTATAACAGGATTTGTTCAGCAGTTCATCACAAGCATACCAATGCATTTTCATAGACCAGATTCCTTGCAGCTGGTATAATGGGATATTAAAATCCTGACAGGACTGACAAGATTCATAAGAGAACGATCTATACATCCTTGGCCCTGATACCAGCTACATGCATGGGTTTAGTCATTTCAGACTTTCATTGCTGCACAACCTGTTATTTTGTACATTTTACTTAGCTAACAGAGGTAAGGTAAATGGTTCTGAGACTACTGAAGCCTTCCAAGATCAGCTGTTTCCTATGGGAAGACTTGGAAATCCTGTTTGTGAATCTGTAATAAGTTTTGGGCTTTGTTGAAGATCCTCACCAAGTTTAATGGTACAATGCCTGTCTTTGGGACTGCTGGTAAGACTGCCGTACCTTATAGGATAAACCATTGCCTCCCTCCTTGCCGGCTTGCTCAACCGTGGGCTCAGGCCCAAGAGTTCTCTTTATTACCATTGTGTTGCAATGTCAGTCACCCAAATGAAAATGTTTCACATCATCTGAGATGATCCTTTGATGTTAATTTGGCTGAAATCTGCAGAACTGTCTCCTAAGAAGAAAGGAATTCTGACTCCTGTCCTTCACTGATGAATTCGAAAAAACATCCTTTTCTCTACTGAAGAAACCATAGCTCTGGTTGAGGTATACTAAAGAATGACATTTATGTCCATATGTCCATCTCTGACTTAGGGCTGGATCCCAGATGTTTTGTAGAGATCAGCTTGGGTCTACAATGTTTGTTACTGTATTTTATGTACCAATACCTAGTGCAAAATGTATATTGTAATATAGTTTTTTTCCAGTACATACACATCAAGTAACTTTAGAACAGATACTGTTTTATCCAATCAAAAGTTAAAAGCGTCAGTGTAAAGTTAATAGTGCCATAGTCTCCACTACAAATAATAGGCACTTTCTTTGGAAGCTGATCTAATTGAATTCAGCAATAGGCTGGGCAAGTTGGTTTCTTTGCAGGGCAAGTAGATTTCTGTAGCATGTTGTCCCTTGGACAAGTACATTTTTTAAAATATTCCACATCCCTGAGTATGGGTGTGTATCACATGTACCATGTCTACAGTGCAGTGTCTGGTGGCTCAGTGGGTAATAGAATCCACTGCAGGGGCCTATGTTCGACCTCATGGTCACAGGTTAAATTCCCCGCGGGTCCACTCAGACTTTCATCCATCTGCGGTTGATAAAATGAGTAGCATTGAATTGGGTAACAAGGAACATCTGTTATTCATCGCCAAGATACCTCTTTGGTGTGAACTTGCGCTTCACAAATACACGTTATGATGTATTGTGGAAGCCAGAAGTGTGTACAAATCGGTAAGTGAAGGTGGAGCTATGCATTTGTCTCCCAGTGGTAACTTTGCACATGCCCAGTCGGTGATACACATGGTGATTGGGTCTATGGTTTCGGTCACAACAGCACATGCATGTGGATTAAAGAGCGCACTGATAGGAGAGGAGACATGTAAGTGGTGTTGCAGATGAGTATCTTCAGACATGGAATGCATGTACATCCTTGAGTGAGATGACAGTGCAAGTGTGCATGATCATGCACAAGTAGGCAGTGGTTTGCAGTCTGAGAGTGCTCAGACACAGGTCTGCACTGTGATTTAGTAGGTATGCTGCATGACAGCTTCACATAAGTGGCAGTGCAGTTCTTTGCACCAAGCATATCAATGGCATGTTCACCAAACACCTAGCTAAGAAGGTCCTCTGAATCTCAGTGCCATGTTTGGCCACTGCAATGGTGTTGTCAAGCTGTCTCCTTGGGGTAATTCCATGTCAGACTCTGGATCAGGTGTACAAGCTCTTCTGTCCCAATTTTTGACATTACTCCACATGCATTTCTCAAGTATGCTTTAGCTCTGCGATTATTGCAGTGCCATTATATTTTCAAAATTCATGCCTCTTGAACGCTATCTGTGAGAAAACTTTACACATAACAACACTATTACCATCATGACTCCAGGGTGCCATTACTATGGTGATTGTGTTGTAAGTGCGTGATCAATTTTATTTAATCCGGTGTGATACTAGTGGATCAAGGACATGCACGAGTGACAATTTAGAGTACAGGATGTTTACACTTTCAAACATCAGTGCGTCACCTATTGTGAATTATTGGTGGAGAGAGGTACAGCACCTCATGTATAAGTCAGTGTTCAACCACCCAACGTGTTTCCATGTCTGCTGCATGAAGCAACATTTAACCACCTATGTGCAGCAGAACTGTCTACATGTAAAAAGAAAATCACAGTGACTAAATCATGACCTCATAATGTTTGAGATTCCTCAAAGGCATTTATGAGAAGTTAAGTCAGTACATCTAATTGCAGTACTCCTCGATGCCAGTTGTGAAAACTTGAAAACGCTAACTCATTCTTACTTGCAGATGACTTACGTGAATCATGCCCACTGGACTGCCATATGCACTTTTCAATTGACCCACGGAAATACTCATACTGGCATGTCCTTGAGGATCAGCCTCCATGCACAGGAACATGTAAATAAAATGAATCTGACACACATGCACTACGCAACTAGTGTGCCAAGGTCTGTGCAATGTAGATGGACTCTGTTCAAGGAGCATGTGAGATGCCGGGCAATGACGCAGTCTGTGGTACCCTGCACATACATCCATCTCCATGGTGGATAACAGTAGCTATCACAATCTCCTCTCAATGCCATGCCCCTATGTTGTGTTGCAAAAGGGCAACAATGTGCTGGCCAACGCCGTGAGTCACCCTTAAGATGTAGAACTTCACAAACGACTGCCCTTAGACTAGGCCGTAATTTGCATTGCTCCCTGTAGTGCCAGTGTTATGGGCATTCTCCCAGCTGTTATCTTTTGGCATTGGCTCATGCCACCCTTGAAAATGTTGCTCTGTTCTGAATGTATGCTCAGTGCAGTACAACACACATCCATTGTCACATTGCCCTATCCGTTCACAGTGTCACGGCAAGTGAGTGTTCAAAAGTCAGTAAGCATTGCACGTCCACAGGAAGGGGCTAACTGACACCTTAAATTTTGGTGTGAGTCCCTATAGCTAACTCTACTTCACTGAGGCAGACATTGTGGTTCAATTAGTGGGTGGTAGACATTTTCCCTTAGGTATCTTCATCAATGTGTATATGGTGTGCATCATCTTGGGATGTGACATGCAATGTGCAACATCACATCAGGCTTCGTCCACCCTGTAGAGTGTGAGCCGATATGCCAATAGATATTTATTTGCACTAGTAAGGGGGGACACTACTTGTGTCCTGCAACAGACTTTGAATTATTTATACACAATCCAATTGTCTTCATGGATGTTGGCCTAAGTTGGGATCGATTGTTGTATTGGAGCAATGGGGGCACAGCTAGTTCACACATTCCCATTCATCTCACTCCCCTTCTGGATCACAGTGAAAACTGGACTTGTGTGTCATTTCCCTGGGTGTACTTTCATTTGGATTCGCTGCTCCAACATTTTGACAGACTGCTATACTGGATTGGTCATGGAAAACAGACAACTGTGTGACTTCGAAATATATATTCAAATGTCAGTTGACATGGTTGGAGACTGGACCAGTACTTGGCCATGCAATCCCCACATTACATTGATGCCCAGTGGAGGGCCAGACAGAGTCCTTTAGGGTTGAGAAGTCCAAAGGATGAGGAAGAGGTCAGTCAGCAGACTGATTGCCGTGTCATTGGTAACCAGAAAATATTATGGCAGTTCATGTTGAGGTCCAAGGTGAGTGTCACAGAGTGTTTCGGGGGACAGTGGAAGGTGATATTAGGGGGCATGATGCTGAGCCCAGAACCAAGTTGAAACTGGCCATTTGGCATGGATGAATGCAACCGCTTCCTTCTTCTTAAAAATTCTGCATCACCCACATCTTCGTCCTCTGATGTGTCATGTGCCTCACATGTGGGTGCTGGTATATTGGCTGCAGCACTGTGAGGCACTAACACATTAGGGGGGGATGTGGATGTAGAAGCAGCAGCAGCAGCAGCAGCATTCATCTGTGCCAGACCTTTCTGCAGCAATGCAGTGATGTTGATCTGCAGGGCATGAAAAATGCCAGCTACATCTCGCTGGTGTGCAGCCGTGGCAGCCATTTGTTCCTCCTGCATCTGCTTCATGTTCTCCATTATCCTCCGCATGCGAGCCAACTCCTGGCTGCCATCGCTGGAGCCACTCTGACAAGACAGGTGTTCCTGTCTCTGAGTCAGGACTCCAGCGATGTCAGCCATGGAGTGTTGGAGAGCATTGAGCGGACTGTGGGTGTCAGTGATGTTTTTGAGGTGGTCCCAGATGGAACTCAGACACCTACTTACGGATTCAAGTTTGGCCGCTAGGCTGTCAAACCCCACCTGCACCTGATGCGCCATCTCATCTCCTGCTGGACCTCAAACACATGGTGCTAGAATGCCAGGTGTGGGTCCTGGAGGTCCTGGTAGACAGCCGTGGTGGTAGGTGCTTGCTGCTGTGTGGTTTGTGCAGAGGGTGGGGTTTGCATGATGCAGCTGGGTCGCCCTGCTCCTGGAGATGGGGTGCTGATGGAGTCTAGCAGCTGTTAGTGTGTGTCCGTGCTGATGGTGGCAAATTCCTCCTCATCAGTGAAGAGTGGGACAGGCTGCTGTTCAGGAGGTGCTGTATCTGAAGGAGCAAGATGGAATCGCCCTGAGCTCGCGCTGATCGGCTGCTCACGCCGGAAACGTAATGCTCGACTAGCTGCCCTGCAGTGTTCACCGGGATGCTGGATTACCGCGCTCGTCATTCTCGGGATTTTTCCATCAGTAAGACACCGGTGACTCTCTTCGACCCGCAAGTTTGGGCTGTGCTGCATTTCTCTTTTCTACGCTTCTTTGCAGCAGCAATCCTCTCCCTGGCCTCCCCAGCAGCCGTAAACACAGAGGTGAAGCAGGGCGAGAAGCTACATGGACCTAGCAGAGACAACATGAGTGCCCGGGGGGCACGGAGAGGCTCTAAACAAAAAAGACTTGCAGCTGCCAAGGATTTAAAGGACGCCAAAGATGTTAAATGTGACGCTTTTAATCCTCTAGAAGAACCTTCAAAGACAAAGCCTGAGGTTGGTGGGGATAAGAGAGTGTTGGGTAAATTGGGGAGTAAATCCGGGGCAGGGGATGTATTCGGAGAGCATAAAAATATTAACACTGCACCCCCCCCCCCCACAAAAATCTTTCTGGGATCTAAAAAAAAACCTCTAAACCCCAGCACCAAAACTCTCACTTCCTCCATTAACTACCTACCAGCAGAGAACCCAAAGACAGGTGCACTGCAACAAGGGAACACAACAGAGGGCAGACTCAGTCACACTATGCCTACGGGCCCAGACATCGATACTGCGAGAAATCAAGAGGGGCCCCCCCAAACCCCTGTTCTTGTACAACCACTCATCGATGCCACAAACCGTTTGACTCAGCCTACCTTACTGACACAGGTTTCAGACAACCTACACAGTGATACTAGCCTTGGGACCCCGCTTTTTATTCTTGATAATGGAGAAACAGGGACTAATAAAGTCATTCAAAGTCTGGCAGTACCTTCTGGCTCCCAGAACCCTTGGACCCCCGAGCCAGGACCAGAACACTTTTACTCGGTCTCTGACTGTACATCTACTTCCTCACTTGAGGATGGATCCGAGGACATCAGCGAAGGGGGCAGTGAGGATTCACACAAGGATACAGGCACGGTCCTGCGCCATAGGAAATCTCTTCGCAAAAACAAACGTCGCAGCCAGCTTAAGTGGATTACTCTGATTCCCAGATGTCATATTTACCTGAGGAAGATGAGCAAAACGCTACTCAGTGGGGGAGCACAAAGAGCCTGAATGCAGACTCCTCTGAGCCTTCTCTAGCCTTCATCCTAACATCCATCAAGGAGCTCCATGAAGGGGTGCGGATGGACAATCGTATAGCTAAGACTGCTGCCAAGAAATTACAGGGCGGGCTGAGGCGATTGAATAAGACTTGTGTCGACATTTATGACAGAGTTACTATGATAGAAGCACAAACCGAACACCTGGAAACGGAAGCCCTGGCCACCAAACAACAGGGGGAGTCCAATACAGCTTGTATGATTGATATGATGATAAAGATAGAGGAACAGGAAAATCGCCAGCGCCGAAACAATCTCCGCTTACTTGGTATTCCGAAGGGGAAGTAAGGGGATGATCCGAGGCGCTATATAGTTAAACTATTACAAGATTCCTTCCCCGATCATCCGGGCTGGGATTGGGATCATGAAGTACAGAGGGCGCACCGATTCCCTTTCCATCAAAGGCGACAATATAACAGTGGCAATATATCAGGGGGACAACCAAGGGTGTTCCTCGTTTATTTCGGAAATTTCCTCCTCAGGCAGATATGATCAGGCCCGCTTCAACTCAAAGAAAGGAGCCAACGGGATAGTATTCTTTGCCAAACCAGATTTCTGCCATCAGACTGTTGAGCGAAGATGGCGTATGAGGCAGCTAATCTCCCCTCTTCAACAGCAGGGGGCAGAAGTGTACCTTATGAATCCTTCAAGACTCAAAGTAATCTTCAATGGGAATGCCAAGATCTTCCTCTCCGAAATCAAAGCTGGGGAATTTCTGGAGGAACTGAAATCCAGGAAGAAATAATAATATTTAACTACTTTGTTGAAAATCAAGTTAAGCCTATGATGCGAGCCCTTTTTTGACTTTATATGACTACACTTGATAGCGCCCTTTTATTTGTTTTTTTCTTTTCTTTCGGCCTTTATGCTTTCCTCATCCTTTTTTCTCTTTTTTCTCCCCCTCTTTTTTTTTTTTTGACACTGTGTTTTCATACAGGACAATACCAAAGGGGGGGAATCTGAAGGTAGAGGGGAGGGGAAGGAGGGAAGGAGAAAGAAAGAAGGAGAGAAACCCTCTTGGATAAAGGAGGAGGAGAGAGGGGGGAAGGAGAGAGGGGGAAAGAAAAGAAAAAAAAAGTAGGAACGGGGTCCTTGACTATTTTATTAAACTAGAACTAAAGTTTTTTCTTTCTCTCAGTCCGGCGTGGCTGGCAGTCAAGCCCAGGCTGATTTCCATCATTCAGGCCTTACCTGATTGCTCCAAAAAGGGGGGGAGGGGGGAGGTTTGGGAATGGCATCTTAATGGGAAAGTTTGACACAGAAAATTTAAAGTCTAGCCTTTTATGTCTTTTTGCACATACATACACACACTTAAAACTCACACGTTTTAGATTAGGACAAGAATTTGGGAGTTCGATGTGGCACTATTTATTTTTATGTCTTCTTTGTAATTTTTTCTTTTGAAATGGCTAAGTTAGATGCATTAAGAATTGTGTCTGTTAACATATGCGGATTAAATGATCACTCTAAAAGGCAAAATGTTGCGCTGGGGCTTCGATCTCTGGGGGGGGGGGATATTTACTGTCTACAAGAAACTCACATAGAGGGCTCCCAGAAGCATCTTTTAGACTCCTTGGGTTTCCAAGTTTTGGGGGCCACTACTCAAGGCTCTAAAACCAGGGGGTTGGAATTCTCGCTGAGAGAAGACTTTCTATCTTCTCGCCCCAGGCTAAGACTGATCCCCTAGGCAGATGGGTTATTACTGAGTGTCATCTATCTAATAATCCCCCTTTTACACTTTGCTCAATTTACGGAAGCAACACAGATGATCCTGGAGTCATTAACCTGGTCTCAGGGAAATTAGCACATTGGCGTACCCCTATTGTTTTATGCGGCGATCTTAACCTGCATCTGCCTTGCAACTGGGAGTCTGACAACCATTGGAAATACAAAGGCAGAAAGCCCCTCGTTTTTCAGGCCCTGAAAAATCTCGCACAGATACACGGTTTAAGAGACTGCTGGGCTAGATTGAATCCCTCTCAACCCGGTTACACCTTCTTTTCTGCTCCACATCACACCCTCGTTAGGTTAGACTACTTTTTTCTTTCATCTTCAATTATTAACTGTAATATTGAAATAACCCCACGTTTTATGTCCGATCATAATCCCCTCATTGTTAACATCAGAAGGCTAGGCAAGTGCAAAGAGGCCTCTGCCTGGAGCTTCGAGAAAGCTCTGCTTCAGGATCTATCTTATCAGACTCACATGCAGGGATGGCTAAAGGAATTTTTAGAAACTAACGTTGGGTCTGCTCCACTTATGATTGTATGGGATACGTTAAAAGCAGGGATTAGGGGGGAAACCCTCAGCTTCTCAGTACGCAAAAATAAAAAAGAGAAGATGTTGATAAATAATCTACAGGAGAAACTAAAGAGAGCTGAAATTAAATTAGGCCATTATATTCAAACAGGGCAAAATATAGAGATAGGGCAGAAAGAAGTAATGTTGGTCAGAGCTGAAATTGGGGCAATCTTTGCGGAAAAAAACGCTGCAAAATGGGCAAGCTCTCGTGAGAAACTACGAGTATAGTGATAGTATTGGGCATCATTTGGCTGTCAGGACCAGACAACAGGTCTCTAACAGTGAGATACATACAATTAGACTTTCATCGGGAAATGAGACCAATGATATTTATCTTATACGAAAGGGATTCCAGGAGTTCTACTCTAACTTATATACTGAGGAGAACCAGGGTCCCAATGATTTAATTATAAGGGAGACTACTTGTTATCTCAGCAAGATCAATCTTAGTTCTCTTTCTTCAGATAACAGAGCCTTATTAGATTTAACTCCTATTTGGGATGAGATACTGGAATCTGTCAACAGTCTTCCCGATGGAAAAGCTGCTGGTCTTGACGGCATCCCAGTAGAATTTTATAAGATCTTTGCCCCACAAATCAAAACAATTTTTACAGAAGTAATAACCTCGATATTTAACGGGGCTTTGTCCCCAGCTTCCTGGTCTATGGCCAGAATAGCTATCTTTCCAAAAAAGGACATCACTCTTATTAATTGTGATTAAAAAATCTATTCCAAGATTTTAGCACAGAGAATCTCCTCAGTGGTTGATTCCCTGGTTTCAGAGTGGCAGCATGGGTTCATCCCAAAAAAAGGAACAACTGAGCACGTTAGACGAGCTATTACTCTTTTTGACGCCGCACAGGCTGCCGGAGACCCAATGTCACTTATACTCTTGGACGCTGAAAAAGCTTTTGACCGGGTCTCCTGGCGATACTTATGGACAGTCATGAGTAAAATGGGCTTCGGGCCAAAACTCTTACAGGCGATACAATCCCTTTATGTGAAACCAACTGCTTGTGTCACCATCAATGGGCAATTAACTGGGAAATTTGAGATCTCCCGGGGCACCAGGCAGGGTTGCCCTTGCTCCCCTTTGTTGTTTGCCCTCTACCTGGATCCCTTTACTAAGCAAATTCAGAAAAATAATGAGATCACTGCAGTTAACTTTCAAGGCAGCTGTACTAAGATTATGGCTCACGCTGATGATCTGGCTATCACCTCACCCGATCCCTCAACTGCCATTGTGGCCATTGAAAATGAGGCGGTTAAATTTGGGAAGCTCTCTGGCTATGCTCTGAATCAAAACAAAACTCAATTAATAACAAATAGTCAAATATCCTGGATTGATCATAGAGTGGTCTCTAAAGCTAAATATTTAGGGGTCTTTATCTCATCAAACTTGGATGAGATTGTTGAGGACAATTTAGCTCCATTGGCCATACATACCAGGAAGGCTCTGAAACAAATTGATAACTTACATCTAACCCTTGTTGGCAGATGTAATGCCATAAAGATGACATATTTTCCTAAGCTTCTATACTTCTTTTGATCCATACCTCTGGAATTTAACAAAACAAGTCTACAAAAATTCCAATAAATATTTACTCAGTTTATCTGGTCATACTCTCAATCCAGGAGGGCTCTAAAGCAATTATGCCTACCCAAAGAACGAGGGGGGTGGTCTTTTCCTAATATTACTTTTTATTATTGGGCCTCGGTACTTCAATACAGCTCAGAATTGATAAAAGAAACCCCACTTTCTCAAACATCAGGGCTTCCTTCGCCATTTCAGCTACTGCTGGGTGAACAATCTTGGGGCTGCCTACTCCGAGAAACCACCTACGGATACTATAAACGGGTGAGATTCAAGACACTAATGAACTCTTTTAAAGTCTTCCGCAGTATTGTCTTTGGGCTGGGCAGATCTAATCTTTATACTCCCACGCTAAACAATGATAATCTGCCTGCCATTTTTGGCAAAGCCTATTTTTCAAACTGGCATAAGGCCGGTATTTTGAAATCAGGAGATCTCATGACCAGTGAGGGAGTAATACCCTTCTCTGACCTATCGACCAAAGTTAAGCTCCAAAGCGAAGACGCTTTTAAACATCTCTCTGTCTCTAATTTTCTATCTAGGAAGGCCGGGGGCTCCTCAGGATTGAAGGAAATTGACTTGTTAAACTTACTGCGTAATCCACTAACCCCTCGAATTGGTCTTCTATATAATACTATAAACAGAGAGACCCCTGATGACTTACAAAAGATAGCTGACAAATGGCATAACAAACTTACTTCTCACAGTAGTACTTTTTTTAATTCACTTGCATTATCACAGAATATTTTAATCTCAGCTAAACTACAGGCGCAACACTTTAAAACTATCTTTTTCCTGTACTTCACTCCTAGCAAGATTGCCAAGTGGGGGACTGGCCAAGGCACCTTTTGCCTTAGATGCTCGGAGTATGCGGCTGACTCAATTCATGTGTTTGCCACATGCCTAAAGCTCTCCCATACAATAAACCACATACAGGAATTTCTAAGGGAAGTCACACTTCAGCCTATAATCTTATATCCCACTATCATGATGCTAGGCACACAGAATGAAACCTCACGGCTGAAAAGAGATGGTCTAACATTCATTGCAATGACAGTCTGGAGGATGTGTGTGGCATCTGCCTGGCTTGATCCAGAGCCCCCTTCTTTCTCACAATGGCTAGCCAGATTTATTGCAACCTATTATCTAGAAATAACTGTCTACGCCAGAAAGGGCAGTAAAGGTCGGAAAAAGGGGGTTGAGATCTGGGATAATCTCACCTCTTGGCTGGCATAGACAGGATAATCTGTACGTTCTTTCTTTTCTTGTTTTTTTTTCTCTCTCTCTTTTCTATTGTTTTTACTTTTACCATTTGACTCTCAATAACCGCTAGTTTTTTTTATTTTCTGATGTCTTTACAGTCTATGTTTTTTCTTTTCTGTGTCTCCTATTCCTAATCTACATGTTGTTTTTGCTCTCACTGAGAGGGTGGGGGGTGGTAGGAGGGGGGAGGGTGTTCTAAATGAACCACTCTCTGTATTTTTCCTCTGTTAAAATAAAAAAATAAAAAAAAGGAGGTGCTGTATCTCCCTCTGCAATGTAAAGGGGAGATGCATTTTAATTGTGTGTCTCATGTGTGATCATGCATTGGATATGTTTACAAGCAGACTGCATGACAATGTACACTGTGACTGTTTGAGAGGAGATGCCTATTTTTTGCGGGTTGTAGACTTTTTCTACTACGTCTCATGTTAGAGCTTTTACTTGTACATTGTCTTATCATTTTACAGCTATGACAAATGTGATTGGCACGTTTACACACACAGGCAGCACCAATTGTGTCCTCTGTTCAGTTGAGGAAGTGATGCAATTTGTCCCACATTGTAGTCAATTTGACTAGCGCCGGTTTAGATGTGTGTGCGCTACATTGTGGGATACTCACACATTCAGCTGAATCTTTAAAAGCCCTTATCCCTTTCAGGCAGTGAGCCTTCACTTCTGTGCATTTACAATGCTGAGATGTAGCAACTTGGGGTATATATGTGTCTGCGACAGAGTTGGGACACTTGTGCATTTATTGTCAGCAGATGCCTTGTTTACATCAGGGGTTGTATTTAAATGATGTGTCAGAGTATGACCTGCTCCTTTAAGGATCTAGTCCACACTCAGCCACCTCAGTGACGTAGCCTGCACTATGTTGAGACTTTTGGGGGGGTGGGCATGCTATACATAATGCACTGTCACTTGCCTTGTGAGTATGGCTCACAGACCCGTACCTTTGCTGAGTGGTGCACATGTGCATGTGTTAGTAGCGAGATTAGTTATGGGTGAGGAAGGCCCCGTTTATGGGCATTAGCTACTATGGCATATTTGCTGTTTAAATGTATGCTGCACTATACTGTACACATGTGCATCCAGGTCGCTTTGTCTATTGTGATTTGTCTTGCATGCATTGCTTACTGCACTCCTGTTGGCTTACCCATTGTGAGTATGGTGCTGCATGAGTTTCTATTGTTGCTGGATGGACAGGCAGTGTGAACACACATTACCCTCAACGGTGACACCATTTGAAGTGTGTAAGTGGGCCTGGATTTGTGGATGTGGTTTCCTATTGCCTATTTGTGGTGCTCAAATATTGTAACCACCAGCCTACCAACAATTGCAAATGACAGGGTAATGTGTGTTCGTGTATGTGCCACGCAGCTGTTCACATGGATGATAAATGCTATCCTGGCTCAGATCAATCAATGCATGGCTTTGCGTGTGGTTGATAACAACCATGACTGCATATTTGTTCACTGACACTGTTGACTTAACAAACAGATAGGTTTACATTTACATTATGTTGTGATGTGAAACTCACCCTAGGACTGATGTTGAATGGTGTTTTCTGTATGGCATATGTGTACACTTGAGAGTGTAGGTGTGCAAATCGGCCTAAGGGGTGAGCGTGCCATTTGGCTAGTTGTCATTATTAGTTGCAACTTTGCTATCCCTGCTTGTTGTCACACTTTGGTTGTCAGACTTCTTTACAGGGAAATTGTAGTTCTGTGAGTCTGGTACACTGACAAGTGATGCAGTGCATATTTTGACACATTCCTGATAGGCATTGTCCCTGCACTGTGGTGTTGTAGGCATTGCCGCCCTGCTCATTGTATTACATCGTGTTTTGTGTGTAGCCTGCTGTTTGTGTGCATTGTGGGATATGCACCTTTGAGCCAGTAGGCTGCTTGCTCATTTTATTGTGACATTGCATGTGTTTCTGGTATGCAGACTCAATAGATGGTTTCTCACGTGGTGTACACACAGTGACGGCTCACGGTGGGAGTGCTGCAAGGCCTTGGTGCGGTGCAGTACTGCAGGTAGGGGGAGTGGCAGGATGGGGTGTAGTGGATTTCGACAGACGAGGGATGGAGTTAGGTTAGTGAATAAATGATTTTAAGTCGTTAACTTGCACTTGCTGCATTGCTGAGTTGGCAATGCAGCAAGCGCAAGGTAATTAGTTAGATTTATTTATGGACTTACCTATCTCAAGCCTGTCGTGTGTCCATTTCCACTACCCCATCCGGCCCCCCCCTTCCACGCACCACCACCCCGCACCACCGCCCCACAGCACTCCCACTGCGAGCCGTCACTGTGTACACAGGACTGCATCTCCTGGACAAGCAGGCAGACACATTTACTGGAGATGTAGCAGGATGTCTACATGGCTCCCTTGCCTCATCAGCACACATATACATACCGTCTGCAGAGGGCCACATCGCTCTGATACTAAACATGGGGATGCAGTGTGTGTGACTGATCATGTGCATGAGTGGGCATGCCACCACCAATTTCAGCAGACATGCAGCATTGTGCATGTGTGTCTGGGTTGTGTGCAAGATTGTGTATGTGCAGTTGTGTCACCCGTGATGCACAGGTACAATCTTGCACACAACTCCAACATACAGGCACATGCATATGCGTGATGTTGAGGTGAGATGGCCTTTTTGACAGCCTGCCGCATCTCAAATAAATGTGTGCCTTTGCTCTTTAACGTAGGCTTTATTGTGTGGTGTGAAATGATACTTGGACTATATTTGTTTGACTTTTCAGAACACATTTCTAGGTCTGTGAGCCCGCCAATATGTGTCTTGGAATTTATTGGTTGAGTAGGGTGTTATGTGTCTATGCCATCTTGGCCAAGGGGATCTGTGACAAGTTCTGCATACATTGTGGGTGTGCACTGCAATGTATTTAATTGTGCATGGGTGCCATTGGGCCCTTATCCCCCGTCCCCCGCAGTCCCTGGTTGGTACTCACCCTGTTGCTGTTGTGATTGCTCCTGTTCAACAGTATCCTGTTCCGGAACTCCAATCACCGTCTCCTCGCTGATGACAGCAGACACCTATTCCTCCAACCGATCCAGCTCCTCCTGTAGTGCTGGACTCCCATCTCCAGTCTGCATTGCTGCTTTCAGGTTGGCTGCAAGTTTCAACTTGGTTTTGCGCTTGACATCATGCCAGTGCTTCTTGCAATCATCCACGGTCCTCCTCACCTCTCTGACAGCATCCACCTTGGACACGATGGACTGCCATATTGTATTTTTGGTTGCCAATGACACAGTGGAGGTGAGAAAAAGTTGTTATTGGTGTTCGGTCACCTCCACAATCTGGACCTGGTTTTCCTGCTGACTGAACCGCGTCTTCCTCTTCTCCTTGGACTTCCCCAGGGTCTCTGACTAGTCCTCCTGGATGTTTGTGGGGTTGTTGTTGGCCTCTGTGCTTGGTCCAACTTCCTCCATGGCTTCATTCAAAACTTCCCCCTTTTTTTTTGTGTTTGGGCTGCTTAGCGGGCCTTTTATAGTGATTTTCCCTGCCTACCTTGGGAAATACAAGCCAGGTGATGGTTAGCCGTTTTGGACCGCTAATTGGACCATCGCCACTTTTTTCACATTAGCGTGAGAATATTTATCGCCGTAACGCTGATCTTATCGCTTGACTTTTGACCCGGTACAGGAAACTATCGCCTGCTAGCGGCATGTTGTGAATACGCTGGGAACAAGGCGATAATTTCCGGCGTTACACAGCGATAAAAAACGTCACACTAACCGAGCTTAGTGATAATTATCGCCGTTTGTTGTGAATATACCCCTAGTAAACGATGTTTGAAAGCAGGAGGAAGAGTGCTATTTGGTATAGGAATCCTGTGCTCTCCCATCTAACATAAGACCATGTTGAATTGAATTCTGGTAAGTTCTTACCTGACAAAACACAGGGGATACCAAATATTTTAGGAGATAGACAACATTATATATGGTATTCCGTAAAGGAAACAGATGTGAAATATTTGTGAATTATATAAAAATGTGAGGCATAATATTTCGTATCCCCATAGGAACTGATGTTGGAAAGCAAAAGCAATGGTGCTACATTGCATAGGAATACTGTGCTCACCCATCCAATGCTAGATTATGTCAAATTGAATCCTGGTAAGGTCTAACTCGAGAGACACAGGGGATACCAAATATTATCGGCAGTATATGTGATCATAAATGGTATCCTCCAAAGGAATCGAATGTAAAATCTTGTGGAATTATGTAAAAAATGTGAAAAGATACTATAGTCTGCTAACAAATAAAGGCAAATTCAACTGGTTAAATGGCTAAAGGGTAACTCATGAAATGTAGTGAATAAAAGATATTACAGCATTGCATGTTCCATAATATTTTATATCCCCATAGCAAACAATGTCAGAAAGCAAAAGGAAGAGTCCTATATGCCATAGGAATACTGTGTCCACCCATCTAACAAAAGATTATGTCAAATTGAATCCTGGTAAGTTCTTACCCGAGAAACACAGGGGATAATAAATATTGTAGCCGGTATAGGCCATTATATTTGGTATCCCCTAAGGAAACCGGATGTAATATCTTGTGGAATGATATAAAAAAATTGAAAATATACTATTTTCTTCTATCAAATGAAAGGCAACCTCATCTGGTCAATGGTTAAAGAGTAACCCATGAAACATAAGGGATGCAAGATACTACAGCGATGCGTAAGCCTTAATATTTGGTAACCTCATAGTAAAGTATTTCAAAGCAAAAGGAAGGGTGCAATTTGGCATACATATACCCTGCTCACCCATTTAACATAGGACCATGTCAAATTGAATCCTGGTAGGGTTCTAAACTGAGAAACACAGAGGATACCAAATATTATATGCTGAGCAAAGCATTATATTTGGTATCGCCTAACGGAACTGGAGGTAGAATCGTGTGGAATGATATAAAAATGTGAAAAGATACTGTAATCTGCAATCAAATAAGAGGCAACTTCAACTAGTCAATGGCTATAGGGTAACCTATAAAACGTCGGAGATACCAGATACTACAGGAATGTGTGAGACATAATATTTGGTATCCCCATAGTAAACAATGTTGGAAATCAAAAGGAAGGGTTTTATTTGGCAGTGAAATACTGTGCTCACCCATCCAACATAAGGCCATGTCAAATTGATTCTGGATAAGCTCTAACTGAAGAAAAACAGGGATACCAAATATTTTAGGCAGTATAAGTTATAATATATGGTCTCCACCAAAGGAACCAGATGTGAAATCTCGTGGAATGATATAAAAAATGTGAAAAGATACTGAAGTCTGCTACCAAATCAAAGGCAACTCCATCTGGTCAATGGCTACAGGGTAACATGTGAAACGTGGGGGATACGAGATATCACCTCAATGATTGAGCCATAATATTTAGTATCCCCATAGTAAACAATGTTTGAAAGCATGAGGAAGAGTGTTATTTTGTATAGGAATCCTGTGCTCTCCCATCTAACATAAGACCATGTTGAATTCAATTCTGGTAAGGAATACTGACCTCGCCCATCCAATGTTAGATTATGTTAAATTGAATCCTGGTAAGTTCTAACTCGAGAATCACAGGGGATACCAAATATTATGGGCAGTATATGTGAATATATATGGTATGCTCCAAAGGAATCGGATGTAAAATCGTGTGGAATAATATAAAAAATGTGAAAAGATACTGTAGCCTGCTATCAAATAAAAGGCAACTTCAACTGGTGAATGGATAGGTTAACCCATTAAACGTAGGGGAGGTGAGATACTACAGCAATGCATGAGCCATAACGTTTGGTATCCCCATGGTAAATGATGTTGGAAAGCAAAAGGAAGGGTGCTATTTGACAAAGAAATTATGTGCTCACCCATCCAACATCAAACCATGTCAAATTGAATTCTGTAAGTTTTAACCAGAGAACCATAAGGGGATAACAAATATTCTGGGCCCTATAGGCCATTACAAATGATATCCCCTAAATGAACCAGATGTAACATTTTGTGGAGTGATCTAAAAAATGTGAACTGTATTGTAGTCTGCCATGAAATAAAAGGCAACTTCAACTGAATAAGAGCTAAAGGGTAACCCATGGAACATAGGGGATACCAAATATTACAGGAATACAGGAGCAGGAATATTTGGTATACCCACAGTAAAAGATGTTGAAAAACAGAGGGAAGTTTGCTATTTGGCAGGAATATACTGTGTTCACCCAGCCAAAAGAATTCCATGTCAAATAGAATCATGGTAAGCTCTAACCCAAGAAACATAGGTGACACTAAATATTATAGCACTTTTAAAGCATTATATTTGGTATCCCCATAGGAACCGGATGTGAAAGCTTGTAGAATAAAATAAGAAATTAGAAAAGAGATTGTAGTCGTCTGTTAAATGAAAGGCACCTTCAGTTGGATAGTGGCTAAAAGATAACACTTGAAAAGTAGGGTATACTAGATATAACAGCAATGCAGAAGCTGTATTATGTGGTATCCTCACCATAAAAAATTATGGAAAACACAGGGAACGGTGCTATTTGACAGGAGAATACTTTATCAAACCTGCCAACAGAATACAATGTCAAATTGAATACTGGTAAGTTCTAACCCGATAAACATATGGGAAACCAAATATTATAGCCCATTTGAGGTAGTATATTTGGTATTCCCAGAATTAACCTGATGTTAAAGCTTGTGGAATGAAATAAAAAATGTGAAAAGATCCTGCAGTCTGCTATCAAATAAAAGGCAACTTGAGTTGGCCACTGGCTGAAAAGTAAGGGATACCAGATATTACCGATAGGAAAAGATGCTGGAAAACTCAAGCAAGTATTCTTTTGGTAGAAAAATGTATATGTTCGTACAGCCAACGTAAGGTCATGTCAAATTGTATCCTGGCCAGATCTATCTCTATAAAAATAGGGGATAACAAACATTAAAGGCCATACGGGCCATTAAATTTGGTGTACACCAAAGGAACCAGATGCAAAAGCTTGTGGAATTATATCAAAAATGAAAAACAAGACTGTAAACGTTTAACAAATAAAAGATCACATCAACTGGTCAGTGGCTAAAAGAAACCTTTGAAAAGTGGGGACTAAGATATATCAGTGCATAGGCAATGTTGTTTGATACCCCCATACAAAAAGATATTGTAAAACACCAAGATTGGTACCCAATATTAAAAAGAAAATCAATGTGTTCACTTATAATTAAGCAATATGGGCAGTTTGTGTTACATACCCATTTTAAATATTTTCAAAATGTGAAAAACAAAATGCTACAGAAAAAAGGGAGGATGTGCTGTAACCCATTGCGTACTGGACTGGCTGCTGGTACCTGTCACACCAACCAAACCAAGTAAAGGGAGTATCCACCACCAAAACCAAATAGCATATTCTGGCGAAGGATATTTTTTCACTTTCAGTTTTTTTATTTTGAAAGTTTTTACCTCGAGTTTGGCATGCCCTTCACTTGGCACCTGAAGCAATCACCTAGTACACCTATGTCTATAACTAGAAACCCATACAGTAATTTTTATGTGATAAAGTCAAGCTTGCGCTCCAGGTGTTGGAAAGTCCAGACTCTCTGTGGGTTGTTGACCATTGCATATTCATTCCCACACAGCATTTTAGTGTTCCCAAGTTAGCTAGTCTACTCTTTTTAACTACGAGGGCGCTAAGCGTGCTGCAATTTCTCAGCTTGACTGTCAGTCTTAAAACAGAAACTACAAGTTCAAGAATGCTCGATGTAAACTAAAAAGTGAACACTGACAACTGGGGTTGCACCAGAAAAAAATATAATTTGGTTATGCTTACTATTCTGAAACAGGCAAGTGTTGCCATGTGAAAAGGTATTTGTGTAAAATGCCCTATATTCATTTGTAACAATCATGCTTCCTTTAAATAATGATTGTAGGAAATGACCATATTTTGTGTGGGGTCCCTTCAGATTTTCCCAATATCTGCTTTGCTGGCTTTCCAACTGTGCAATTATCCCTTGCTAGTAGAGTACCTTTTTAGATATGGTTAACTTGACTTATTCCTCATTGGAACATTTAACTTGCTTGGAAGTTCCTACTGTATGGTGAGAAAGTGAACATAGGGTCCGGAAATTTAATGGCACTAGAGGACTGCAGTGCCTATTGTGCCATCAACTACAGTGGCAGGGTAACCATGGCTTCAGGCCTACTCTGTGTATCCTGACTGCTGCACTGTAAAATCTACTGTGCATTCATTCAACATAACATTTTTTGATAGATAAAAACATTACTTTTGAAAAATCAAAAAAGTCACCCCTATGCGGGCCTTGTAGCCAACAAGGCAGTGTGCATGGGATATAAAAGTAGGACAGTAGAAGGTGACTAGCAACCAAAAGCAATTTTCACTGTACGAAGGGTCTTGATATCCCAAAGAGAAACACTTGAAAGTGACAGTAAAAACAAATGTTAGTATCTCCTGTTAGGGTCCAGCTACAAAAATTATAAAACAACTATTTTTTATTAGTTGTTTAAATACCAACTCAATGGTTCGAAGTCGTATTTTTTATGAATATAAGGGAAAGGTATATTTTTGAAAGTTACATTTACCCTGCTTGAAGCTTCTTGGGGCTAATTTGCATTTGCTCATAAGCAGTGGCACAGCCAGGAATTGTGATGAATGGTATTAAAACTGATCATAGAGCAGGTACAATAGCCTAAGAATCAGGAGTAAGCCCTGGTAGGAGTTTGCAGAGTTCTGCTACGCGAAACTCCATGAAGTGCAAAAAAACTCTGCGGCACTACAATGAGCTCGGCATGTGGCAGAGTGCATTGGATAAATACTGTTTGCTGTGATTTTCAGTGCCAGGTGCTTGTCTGCACTGTGTAATCATCACGAACGGTACCATGCATAGCGCAAGCGGCATTGCTTCCGTTCAGCCACTTGAGTAGGTTTTACTCGAGCTGCAGCTTTCTCAACGCGAGCGGACAGTTTCTCAACGTAAGCAGTCACGAGCATACGGGAGCTCTCGCAATGAGAAATCCGACCGCCTGCGTTGAGAAATCTCACCAGGAGGTTGATTTTCCACGCTCGCCAACTTGATGTTGACGATCGCGAACGAGTAAAAATCTCACCGAGAGGTGGATTTTCCGCACTTGACAACTTGCTGTTGACAAACGTGAGCGAGAGGAAAAACTCTATGTGTAGCAGACTTATTCGGAACTCCTTGAGCTCCGTGTGACGCAGAGTGCGGAACTCACAAGCGGAGAGGAGTTCACCACCCAGACTTAATTGGGAGGTGTTTTTTTTTTCCTCTGGCAGGAAGACCAGTGGAGTTGGCCCAGGAACTTAATTTACTTCAAAGGGTTGTCCCCTGTAACAGGCAAATGTTTGGTGACCCCTGGAAAGCCCCGGCTTTTGTCCTCTGAATCAGGCTGGTCCCGAATGCAGTGGCGGGAAAGTCACCTCTAGAACTGGTGTAGGGTGACCACAGAGAAGGAGAGTGTTTATTTCCCTTGTCATACATCTGGGTGAGCACACAGGCTCTGCATAAAGTGAAAAGGAGTTACCCCATCTTAGATTTTGATAGCGAGAGGGCACTGTGGGACAGAAGGTCAAACAGGAATGGTTTCAAAAGCGGATAGGGTTACCCCTGGGAACTTTTATTAATTCGCTTTGGGAGTGAGCCAGGAGTAATACACTAGTTAGTGACAGGCATAAATATGTCACCTCCAGACATCCTTTTTAGAACACTTTATAGACCTGTGGAAAAAGAGAAGAGGAATGGACCTGCTGTTTGTAATGAGAGAGGAGCCTTGAGGTTGGACCTGATTCCTCTTGTAACCAGGACAAAAAAGTGGACCCCAAGTGTCAGTTGGCTGATATGTGTAGCTACAGGGCCACAACAAGCAGCTAGAGAACTGTTCCTTGAAGTGCCCAGCTGACCAATAAGAAATAAAACTGACTTGGAACCTGCTGATGGCCTCTGCTGGAAAGAGTGTTCCCTCCCAAGTGCTGTAACTTAGGGCCTGGATACCTGGTCTGTGTTCAACTGCACTTGTCATACCACCTTTGACTATCATTGATGGGTAATTGTTTTTTGGTGCTATTATCACATTAATCTTTATAACGTAGAGATTAAAGTGGGTGGGGCATACGTTTAGAGTCCTGCGGGACCCCTTTGGCCAGCTTGATACTCCTGGAATAATGAGGACACTGAGATACCTGAAAACTGCATTCATGTAAAAAGGACCTCAACCATTCCAGGGCTCGTCCCTCCAAACCTCCTTTCCTGAGGCGCTGCAATAAGGTGGGGTGGGCTACAGTGTCAAAAGAGGCACTGAGGTCCAAAAGGACTAAGGCTACCGTCTGTCCCTCATCCACGTGTTTACGAATGATTTCTGTAGATAGGAGCAGTGCTGATTTAGTAGAATAGGTTGCATGAAAGCCCGATTGAGTGGGATGGAATAAGCTATGTTTATTAATTTGAGCTGTCAGCTGAGCGTTGACCACCTTCTCTGCTATTTTAGCAAAGTAGGGCAGAAGGGAAATTGGGCGCAAATTCTCCAGATGACTCATACTAACATTCTGCTTCTTTTTTAAGGGGAGGACAATCGCCTCCTTCCACCTTTTTGGGACTGTCCCTGAGGCGAAAGAGAGTTCAAGGAGGTGTCTGATGTAGGGCTCCAATACCTCTAGGCTCCATATTAACACCTTAGGAGTAGTGGGGTCTCTAGGTGAGCCCGACTTGATGCTTAAGGCTATATCTGTGAGATTATCACATGGTGGAACACTGAATCCACAGAAATATTCCGCCTCTGCTAAGTCGGGTGTCTCATCACTACCCAGGCACCCCTTACGTGCTACCTCTGGGAAGGTGGAGTAGATCTTTCCTACCTTCTCCGCAAAGAAGTCTGCCACTAAATTGCATGAATCCACCGAGCTGATGTTAGGAGCTGTGGTTCTTGCTAGTGACGAAATCTCTTTAAAAATAGTGAAGAGTTCCTTCGAGGAGTTTTCAGCTGTCCCTATCCTATCACTATAGTAAGTGGCCCTATTTTTCCTAATGAGGGAGTGATAGTGTTTGAGACTGAATTTGTATTCAGTTCTCTTATGATCTGCAAAGTCTTTTCTCCATGCTCTTTGAAGGCGTTTACAGGCGGATTTAGCTATCCTGAGCTCACTGTTAAACCATGGTGCAGTTTTTAATTGTCTTCCAGGCGCCCTCGAGGACCATGGAGCATTACTATCTAATTCCTTCATAATACGTTTGTCAAGAGCGCTACAGGCAGAGTCAATATCATTACCACCAGGTGGCCCACCCTGTTGGAGGCCCAGATTGAAGCTAGCTTGTGAGAATCTAGCCCACCTTCTGTGCACTTCCCTGGTCCCAGACATCTTGGGTACATGTGTCTGTGGCAGCAAGGCGCTGAAGGGAACCATATAGTGATCAGTCCAAGGGACCGCAATCGGGGGTTCAGTTTCTAAGGCCCCTCAATTCGCAAAAATTTGATCCAATAGGTGGCCTAGTTGATGAGTAGGGAGTACTGATTTTAGAGTCATCTGGAGGGCACCCAGTTCCTGACAGATCTCCTGCACTCTAGTATTTGTCATTTCGTCAAAATGAAGATTCAGGTCTCCCAACAACATAATTTTCTCATAACGCAGGGCGGGTTGAATTATCTGCTCAATAAGGCTGGATGGAAACCGGGTGGAGGGCCCAGGTGGCCTATAAATTAGAAATCCCTTTATAATGTAATTGGCCGTTGCCATTATAGAAAAAAAAACCTGCTTCACTATCCTCAATGTTGGTGGACTCTAAAGTACACTGAATAGTTAGCTTATGAATAATGGCAATCCCTCCTCTCCTGTTAGCCGTCCGATCCACTCTGCTAATTCCATAGTTCTGTGGAAGGGCTTCAAGAATTTCTGGGGCAGAATCCTCATTTAGCCAGGTTTCAGTGAGAAATAGCACATCTGGCTGGGTGTCTAATAAATAATCATGAATTTCATATTCATGCTTCATCAGGGATCTACAGTTAATCAAGGCAAAACTTAACTTCTGACAGGCCCCTCTCAATTCCAAATTTGCCTCCGTGGTAAAAGGGCAGTGGTTGCATTTATAATGCAGCTTCCCTGGCGTTATGCTATGCCTACACAGCTCTGTGATGGGGGGGTGGGGGGCAGAGTGCAAGTAGCTGCTTAATGGTATAACTATGGGCAGATCCCGTCCAGACAGGGGTTCTGTCCCCAAACCCCGACCGGCCGTGGACGGGCGCAGACGGGCTAGCCTTTGGCGCGTCTGCTGCGCGCGTCTGCTGCGCGTCCTTCCTGTCATGCGTATTAAATAGGGTCTCTTCCCCCAGACTAGACTGCTAACCGCAGCCGCAGTCCTGTCTATGGAAAAGCGGAAATGCCTGGCTCTTCCTTCCACGCCCTCCGCTCAAAGGCATTAATTGCCGCGTCGGGCCGGGGCGGGAAGAATATCAGCTGAGCACAGGGACCCACAAAACTACAGTAAGTTAAAATTCACACACAGGCTAAAAAAGCAGAGGCTCGACACATCTAGATTTTAAACGTAAATAAAAACATGCGCTAAAAACAGCTTTTAAAAATATAGAGCAAGCAAAGGTGCAATAACGTTTTTTTAATGAGGCCAAGTCAAGTCAAATGAAACTTTATTCGGATCAATAATAATCCATAAAAGCACAGAACACAGTAAACATTACAAAATACACAATGTGATGCTGTTTACAAGGTAAAAACAACAGACCATACAAATTTTAAGACATTGTTAATCGAGCACGAACCACAGTTTTTAAGAAGGAGCTCACACGGAAGACAAGTTCATGGTCGTCCAGGGTCAAAATCATCGAAAATGCAAGTTCCAGGCTAATTGGTTTTAATTTTTTTAAAATACGGGGTTAAAAACCATTTAATATACTTGGTATAGAATTTGCAGAAAAATAAAAAGTGTAAAATTGTTTGCTCGCTCCGACAATCACAAGGGCATGGCTCAACACATTGATCATTATAATTCCATAAAGGAAAACTAAGAGCATGTTTAATGGTGTCTGCCCTAAGACGGAATATAAGGCCTCGCTCCCAGTGACTCATTGGAAGGGTTAAATAACTGGGTGTAGGATAAGTTAAAAGATTGCGAGCTAGATATCTAGAGACACTAGGTTTCATAGATTCTCTCGCTGCCCTTTCGGCACTGAACAACATATAAAGTGCTTTTTTAAGTTCACATTTAGATGGTAGCATAGTGGTGGTGGGTTTTAGGAAAACATTTTGGGAATTTACGCTGTGAAGTGCATTCAGCACCCCTGAAAGCCAAGGAATGGCCATGCCCTTGTCACAACGTAAACAATCGTCAATAATGTCCCTGGTCAATTTGGCGGCAGGGTTTTTCCAAATCGCCAGCCAAAAAAGAGCAGGGCGAGCACGAATAAAATCCCCTATAAAATGCAACCCCAATTCCTTATGGCATATGTAGTTTGGGGAGGAAATGGGGGCACAGAGGAGTTTCCTGCAAAATCTGTTTTCCTCAGCAGTTATGTGAGAACATCTAGCAGTACCCCAAACCTCAGCACCGTATGTGGCAACCGGGACGCAATGGGCTTTATATATTTTTAAGGTAGCAGCCAGCGCGCCGCTCTTCTTGGGGCGGGGGAGGATCAAAATTGAGTTAATGGCCTTTGAGAACTTCCCCCTGGAGTGGGCAATATGCCCACTCCAGGAGTTGTTCGCAGCAAAGACCACTCCCAAATACGGAAAGCTACTAGTTGACCCCAGTCTCTCTGTCCCCACAACAATGCTACCAATATGTCGTTTCTTTGGGCCACATGACATTACAAAGGATTTTTTTAAATTAGTCTTTAAGTCTAAAGAATACATATGGTCGACAAAACCATTCACTAAAGTGCGTAGTGCTTTAGGGGTGCGGCCCATGAGGACCGCATCATCTGCACATCCTCGTCGCCAGTGTAGTAAAGAAAGTGACGAGACCAGTGGAAGTTCAACTGTCACTTTATTCAAGTCATCTGCTCTCTGACATGAGCAGGTTGTCAACATTCTAAGGAGAGCTTCGGGAGATACCAAGGTAAGAGGGATGGAGGGGGTGGACGGAAGGTACCAAGGAGGGGAGGAAAAGGGGAAGATACAACAGTTACCATTTATTTTTGGGACATCGCCAGTTAGGGAAACCAGGTGTTTATGTAGGCCGTTAATATAGATAATAAATAAAAGAGGGGCTAGGACGCAACCCTGTCTAACCCCTCTATTGACTCTTACCATCTCAGTCACCTCACCCCCATGGCCAATCCTGATACAAGCCTTCAAATCTCTATGTAAATAGGCCAGGAAGTGAACCATAGATTTGTCCAGACCATATTTCAATAGGGCCCTCCAAAGCAGCGACCTATTAACAAGGTCAAAGGCAGTAGATAAATCCATAAAAGCAAGGTAAATTGGGCATTTACGTGCAACGGTGTACTAGCCCAGAATAAGGTTAAGGTTAAGGCACTGCTCTGCAGTGCCAACCTTATTACGAAAACCCAGCTGGCAACTCTCCAAAATATGGTTATCCTCAGCCCATGTCAGGATTTTATTATACAGTACTCTGCCTAAAATTTTTAAGGTGTTGTCAATAAGGGAGATAGGCCTATAACATGATGGTTGGGACCGATCGCCCTTCTTAAAAATAGGCACGATTATACTCAATGACCAAGTTGGTGGTGGAGAGGTGGAAGTTAAGTTTTTTAAAACGTTCAACAGGAGAGGGCCCCATAAATCAGGGTAGGCTTTAATAATGTCGATGGGAAGGCCATCTGAGCCTGGGGCTTTATTCCCCGCGCTCTGTGCGATGGCCTCTTCCACCTCAGATAACGATATGTCTACCCATGGTGAGTGGTTAAATGTTGGAGTGGCCGTCAATGAGGATGGGACCGCATAAATCTTAGAAAAATGGTCCACCCAGACAGCTCCGGGAATAATGCAATCCATTGGGGTCGAGAGCTGACCTGAGCAGCGCAGATCTTTGACCGCGGCCCAAAAGATATCCCCCCTTCCACGGGCAGCGGTTTGTGCTAACACCTCCCAGCGCTCCTCGAGGATCTCCTTCCTTCCTTCTACTAATGGCCAATTTGTATCGAGTTCTAGCATTTTTCACGTCAGTCAAATTCCTCGGGCAGGAAGATAAGACACGTCGCAAATCATGGTTGGCCAGAGAACACTCGTGATCAAACCATCCCTGGTCAATCGTGATTACACGCGGCGGAGTCATGAGCTGGGCATGAAGAGCTGAGCAAATCTTAGCAAATTCCTCAACTGCCTCAGGATTCGGGTTTAGATCAGACAGACATGAAAGAAAAAGGGGTAGGTTATCTCTGACCAGGGTCTGGAAAGTCCCCTTAACATTAATACCCCTCCATTTTAATCTAAGGTTATTTGAACTAATGGAGAGGTTCCTAGCACCACATTCCTTGTTATATACTGGGCGGTGGATTGCTTTTAGGCAGACCTTAATGGGGTTGTGATACCCTTGAGGCATAGAAATTACTATAGCCTTACTAATACGATCGGCCAGCCCAGGGAAAATAAAAATATAGTCAATTATTGATGAGCAATCTCTACCTCTAAATGTGGGCACTAGTGAGGCTGTTGGGAAACAGTTAACCATAATGTCCATGGCATTCTCCAGATTATGTGTGCTCAAAAAGGAAGTTAGTTCCACACCCCTTTGACACCCAGGTGCCGGGTTACAGTCCCTCATGATTGAGCAATCAGCATTAAGTCTTGCATTAAAATCACCTCCCAGCACAAGGCCACTAGTGTCAGCAAAGTCAGGCCTAGACTCCAGAGTGGTGATAAAATGAAAAAGATTTATAAAATGTATATTTGGTAATGAGCTAAAATCATTATTATAAAAATTAACCAGGAAAAAACGTATTTTCTGATTAAATAATATAGCCTGGAAATTCTGGTTGTTCGTTGGTATAACCCTGGTAGTGCCTCCGACAGAAATATTAATCCAGATAGATAAGCCTCCCGAAGGACGGCCCATTCTGGATTTAGTTGCAAAAGTGTTATGACACTGAAACCCATTAACATGTAAATCTGCGGTGGCCCACGTCTCCTGTAACATAATTATATCCTGACTCTGAATAAAACTAACCCACCCAGGGTCACAAAGCCTTTGTTGGAGGCCTGCTACATTCCAGCTTAAAACATTTAAAGTGCCTACTCTTGATACTACACTCTCTAATTGTTTATCTAGTCTATTAGGAGTGACGGGTACAAATGCTAGGGGGAGAGCAGGGGCCTCAATCTGTAACAAGACTGAAGGTTCAACGCTCGTTCTTGGTTGTCAGTCAGGGACGTCTAAATCAGACAAACCTAAGAAACGATTCGCCAAAGGAAGGGCCGTAGGCGTGGGCTCGCTATTGTTAATAATGGGTCTATAAAAATAACCAAGAGTGAACATACATATATTCGTCTTAAAGCCCGGCAATAACTCACGGGTTCGCATTAAAGACTGAACAGTATGAGGTCTACAGAAATTTATAACAATACAATCCCCTGTGATGTTTTTAGCAGAAGCACCCACCCATCCCACTCTCTGCACCATTAAGATTTCATGTAATCTGGCCGGATCAAAACCCTTATGTTTCCTCAACCAGTCCACACATTTGTTGCGAAGATCCACCCATGACTCCTTCTTTGTACCAGACAAACAGGGAACTCCGGCCAAAATTATCACATAAGGGTGTGACGCAGGGGGGAGGTTCAAAGTCTCGGTATTAGGAAAAGTCTTTGGTGGCATTGGAGCTGTGGGCAGTGATCTCAATTCGTGATCCGATATTTGGGGAGGAACAATCACAGGGGGATGTTGTGATAAACTACTAGGTGGGCACTGGGTTCTGTTATTAGCATTGGCCATCCCAGGGCCTAGGTTAACGAAGTCCCCGGTCAAACAAGTGGATGTGGTTAGAGAACTACGATTAACAGCCAATGGATCAGGAGCTGACTCCCGAATTAACAGTTGCTCCATACGTATGAGTCTTTCCTGTAAGGAGGCAACATTTTTATCAAATGAAGCCTTAGAGTGACTAACTATAGCTTTCAAGCCCGACTCCAGGGCTAACATAATGTCATCCTTACTTTGGGAAATGGTGATATCATCGGTTTGAGTGCCAACCGACACAGTATTAGGGGCAACGAGTGTTTTTAGTTTCGGGGCAGCGATGAGAATTGAATTTATTATTGGGGCCCCTTTTCCGTTTTGCCGGCGGGCCACTAGTTTTAGCCTCCATGATTGTTTTAGAGGTGCGTGATCTAGTGCGGGCTTTTTGACCACTAGGGGAAGTACCTGCAGGTAAATCTGAAATAACTAATGGTGAGGGTTGAGGAGAAGGTGTCACAGACATTGGGAGTAAAGTAGGTGATACAGAGAGGCGATGATGTAAGATGTCTCCCTGTGTCAGGGCTTCAAAGGAAGAGCGTCGCTGAGCCGTTATTAAATCTAAAGATAGACGCCGTTCAGTTAGCTCAATCTCATGTGTCAATAAGCTCTCTGCCCTAATCATAAAAGCATCAAGTGTCCCCACCGCACCCTTACGTCTATTCATATTGCGCTATTGAAAGCACCCCCAAAAGCAAAACTACACAGCAGTTCCAACAGATCACACAGTCAGGAGGTTAGAGTTCACCTGAGCACGTAGGTCGTCGAGAACAGCAAATCCAAGGGGGGTGTCCCAGCCCGGCCTTCTCTGGCCCCGGACGGCCACAGACGGCCCGCCCTTTGCCCGGGCTTAGCCCGGCGCTGCCTGCGCGCGTCCCGCGACGCGGGGGGAGCCTCTCGCTTTTCTCCGCCTCCGGGCGCGAGAGTGGTGCGTGAGAGCCGCTGTGCAGCCTGGGAGCTGTAGTCTCCCCCTTCGGGCCGCGCGATGGAATGGAGCGGCCACGGAGGAGACACACAGCGTTGGGGCCCCAGGAGCGTTGAGGAAAGCAGGTAAGTGCAGGGTCGAGTGGCTGGTCGTTACTGGCAGCTCAGAGCAATCCCCCGCTCCACCGAGGGAGCCTCTCGCTTTTCTCTGCCTCCGGGCGCGAGAGTGGTGCGTGAGAGCCGCCGTGCAGCCTGGGAGCTGTAGTCTCCGCCTTCGGGCCGCGCGATGGAATGGAGCGGCCACGGAGGAGACACACAGCGTCGGGGCCCCAGGAGCGTTGAGGGAAGCAGGTAAGTGCAGGGTCGAGTGGCTGGTCGTTACTGGCAGCTCAGAGCAAGCAAATTAATGAGGCAATCACAGTACCACCACACACACTGGTCTAACAGATTCTGCCACAATCTGTCCTCACCGATGCGCGGCCGCCCTGTCATGCGCATTAAATAGGGTCTCTTCCCCCAGACTAGACCGCTAGCCGCAGTCCTGTCTATGGAAAAGCGGAAATGCCTGGCTCTTCCTTCCACGCCCTCCGCTCAACGGCACTAATGGCAGCGTCTGACTGGGGCGGGAAGAATATCAGCTGGGCACAGGGACCCACAAAACTACAGTAAGTTAAAATTCACACACAGGCTAAAAATGCAAAGGCTTGACACATCTAGATTTTAAACGCAAATAAAAACATGCGCTAAAAACAGCCTTAAAAAATATAGAGCAGGCAAAGGTGCAATAACGTTTTTTAAGGAGACAATCGCAGTACCACCACACACACGGGTCTAACAGATTCTGCCACAATCTGTCCTCGAGCTATCAGGATTTGGATTTCGGGTTAATAAGTGACTTTAAAGGTTCACCCTGTCTCGAGTTGTGATTATTCCTTGAGATGGGCAGTCATCCACCCCCAAATAATACTCCAATTTGTTACAATCATAAAAGAAATCCTCTATAATTTGACCCCATTTATTTTCTCATCCTTCCATCAGAGGAGTTTACAGCTTGTCTTGAAGACATTCTGGAGTCCCCGTAGAATTCCATATTGGTGTGGAACTACTGTAGTAAGGTATTGCTAATGTCCATCTGCCTTCAGTAACTTGAGCCCAATCTTTTAAAAATACTTTTGGTGTCTAAATTTAAAGAGAAAATAGTACCCCTCCATGGGCAGACTTTTTATCATAGCTTTGAAAAGTGGGGTAAAGGCAGAGTTATGTAGGAGTAGAGATCCTTTTTTCTTCAATTGAAAAGCCAGACAGTATTGATAGAAGTCCGATCCCCCTATGATCTGTTTTTTCTACCTAATTTCCTCCACGCAATACTCACCTTTTTTGAGGACCATATGAAAATGCTCAGATCCCTCAGCAATAGCATGCATTCCCATTTACATAGAGAATCATTAATTTGCAAAGAATGACAATATTTTGAGCCTCCCACCCAGGCTCGAACCTGCTTCCCCAGCTTACAAGACCAGCCACTCCAGTCCTTATGCCATGTCATCTCTCCTCACCATGGACATTGAGCTCACCTTAGAAGATGGCAGAAACTCCCTTGGAACACACAATTAATAAGCTTTTCAAGTATGTGTTTCAAAGCTGCACGAGACACCTTGCACGTTGCTCAGTGACCGTGCTTCTTAGAAGCACTCTTTCCACAACCACTGCCCCCCTGCCCTTGTCCCTCAAATTGCTTAAACAGAGACCACTCAAGGCAAAGCTTCAACCCCCACTTGTTTAACATTAATGACAAATAGCTCCATAACAATGTGTTCTGATTACATAAATCCTTGAGTGCTCACTTTCTTATCCGCATTGTTGTTGCAGAAAAATAATTGCTGCATAATTGTGTATTGGAATGTAGCAATGCGAACCACTTAGTCCCATTTAAAAATTGTATTTCAGGAGACCCACCTCAAATTGCTCTGTAGATGGTCGCTCTAGTGATACAGGTATGTTGCAGACTCTGGTTGACTTCCATAGCTGTGTTAAACTCACAGTCTGTCCCTCGTGCTAATATGCTATATTGACATATCTTGGGGAAGGTCGGTGGGTCTGTGGCTTAGCAAGGCGCAAATCGAGGGCTGCCTTGGCTTTACATGCACTTGATTACTCCCAGCATATACAGCAAGGGAAACAAGCTACGATTTATTTACAAAAAGTGGAGTCATATCTTACCGGAAAGCCATAAGCCAAGGAGTTGCCCTTAACATGCTGTCTCTTGAAGAACAAGATAGCATCACACTTCCAAAGAGAAAACAACAACTCTGCCTTAGAATGCCTTTAAGGAAGAAGGCATTGAAAACAATACCAGAGTAATGGAAAAAAAATAGCTCCACAAAGGCCCACTGTCACATATGCACTCATGTTACCCCAGCATCTCATGTAATCGGAAGGGTAAATTGCTTCTAGAGAAGATGTGGCATGGTGACCAAAGCTGCAGACTATGGAACTTGGAAACCAGGTTCGAGTCAGGGTATCCACTCATTATACTGTGATTATGGACAAAACACTTTAATGTCCCTGTGCTTGAATCAAAACGCATTGGCAAAAGCCAATAGATTTTGACTATAAGAAATCTATTGGCTTTGTCAATGTTTTTTACATGTTACACAGCAGATGAGCTGCTCTGCAACATGGCTTAAAGATAAAAAAAATGCCTATGACACAGTCAATGCTGGCTGCATTATAGAGCTTTTTAAATTTTACTTTAAGTCATGTAAAAATAAATGTAAATAAAAAACAATGACAATGCCAATAGATTTCTCATAGGCGAAACCTATTGGCTTTGCCAATGCTTCTTCAATTAGCAAAGACACAAAAATATAGGGCAGACTGGTAAAATGCCAACAAGGTTGTATGAATCTAACCAAACATGTACTATTATTGTCACTTACTACACTTTATTTCCTCGTTTTAATATTTTGCTTTCGCACATTGCCTTTCTTTACCTTCAACCTTTAATCTTTTGCATGTTTTGATATTGGTTACCCTTTATTTTAGCCCCTGTTGTTGTTTCTATTCTCTTTCATTCTCTTCCCCTCGTGTTTCTTTCGTTATGATGCCATACACTCCGGCAAATATTTTCCTTGCTTTCATTATGCATATTAACTTAATTGTCCTTTATATGACGTTCCATACTTTGTATTTATTGCACTATCTGTCTCTACTTGTACAGCAATGATCAGCTGCAATATTAGACAAGTTGCAGGTGATTTACAGCCAGAACCGAGTTTGGCATCAACTTGAATCGTGTATCCCCTAACTCAACCCAAGCAGTGATCGGCTACTTCTGACTGACCTGCCCAGGCTGAGTTTCGATTCCAAAAAGTGGTGATGAGCAGAGAATACACGATAGAATGGGGATACCAGATATTACACAACAATGTTACTGTGCGAGATAGTTTACCTTTCCACAGGACACTTTGATTTCAGCAGTGGCTGTTTTCAGTGCAGATCGATGAACACCCTACACTAGATATAGTTTCAGCTAATATTCTACCAACATCAAAACATTGATGACATATGGAATCTCATTGCTTTGTGACTATTGGTCAAGCTATTAGAATCCATCCGCGTATTTTTTTAAAACACTTTCGCTGCTAGGCCTATTCTCCCCAGTGCTAATCCTTTTTTTGGCTATTTGGGGTAGTTTGGGTTTAGGTCCCTGTAACGCTTTGTCCACATAAGGTATCCATGCCAAACTTGCATCCTTTTCTTCCAACATCCTGAGAATTTCAAAGGTACCCAGGGTTTTGGATTTCCCTGGAGGGGATCCAGAAATTAGCCAAAATATAGCAACATTTCTTTTTTTTTTTAAATGGGTAAAAAGCGTTGCAGAAGAAAGTGTCTAGTTTTTTCCCTGCAAATGGTATCAACAAAGAGTTTGTGGTGCTGAAATCACCATCTTCCCAGACATCAGGGACAGGCAGGCTTTTGTCAGTTTTGGCATTTTACTGGGACATAGCCTATTTTTACTATTTTTAGTGCGTTCAACCTCCTTCCAGTTAGTGGTAGAAAGCAATAATGGATCCATGAAAGCTATACATTTCAGAAAAGTAGGCAACTTTTTGAATTTATCAAGGAGTTATTTGTGTAGATCCTTCAAGGCTTTCCTATAGAAACTAACAGTAGAAATAAAAATATTGAAATAGAGTTGGAAAAAAACAACCCTTTGTGCCAAGGTTTTCACCTGTAATGTCTTCTAACTTCGGCAGATTTTGGAAAGCAATATACTGTTACATCTTCTGGACCCTTGTAGTTGTGGTGATATATAGGACTTGTCGGTTTACCAAGAACCCAGAGCCAATAACTGAGCTGCGCCTTGCAATGGGTTTTCATTGTGTACCGATATATAGCAATTCATTTGGTAAAATATAAAGAGTGAAAAATAGGTATGAAGAACACCTATGTATTTCTGAAATGGAAATAAAATATAGAGTTTAGAAGCAGTAGTTATTTGCACATCTCTGAAACTGTGTGTACCCATAGTAGCATGTGAATTAGAGGACATTTTTCAAAGTGACTTTTTTTTTACACATTGTCTTACATTTGGAAGGCAGAAATGCAAAGATAATCAATAGGTAATAACACTTGTTCTACAATTCTGTATTCCCCTAAGTCTCCCGATAAAATTGGTCCTTCACTTGTGTGGGTAGGTGAAGTGCCTGTGACAGGAAACGGCCTTAAACGCAACATGGGCCTATCACATTTTTCTAGTAAAAACTGACCCTTTTTTCGCAATGTGTCTGGCTGTGGATTTAGGACCCTAGCTCAGTCGGCACATGGGGAAACCTAGCAAACCTGTACAGTTTTCAAGACTAGACATCCAAGGTAATCCAGGATGGGGTGACTTATGTGGATCTCACCAGGCTCTGTTACCCAGAATCTCTTGCAAACATCAAACTTTGTTTAAAAAAAAACACATTTTCCTCATATTTCTGTGATAGAAAGTTCTGGAATCTGTAGTGAGCTCCAAACTTTCACCCACCCAGCATTTCCCAAAGTATCCCGACCGATATTGTATCTCACTAGTGCGGGTAGGCATGTGCCCGTGACAGGAAAAAGCCCAAAACGCAACTTGGGCACATCAAATTTTTCCAGTGGAAACGGACCCTTTTTCGCAATGTGCCTAGCTGTGGATTTAGGACCCTAGCTCAGCCGGCACATGGGGAAACCTAGAAAACCTGTCCATTTTTTAAAACTAGACATCCTGGGAAATCCAGGATGGGGTGACTTGTGTGGCTCTCACTAGGTTCTGATACCCAGAATTCCTTGCAAACCTTAAACTGTGTCAAAAAAGCACATTTTCCTCACATTTCTGTGAAGTAAAGCTCTGTAATCTTTCACCCACCCAGAATTCCTCCAAGTCTCTCAATAAAAATGGTACCTCACTTGTGTGGGTAGGCCTATTGCCCGCAACAGGAAAAGGCCCAAAACACAGACATCTAGGGGAGCCTGTCAAACCCAGACATTTCTGAAAATTAGACACCCGTGGGATTCTAGGGAGGTGTAGCTTGAGTTGATCCCGCAACATTTCCCTACCCAAAATCCGCTGCAAACTTCAGATTTAGCTAAAATGTCTAATTTTCTTCTAATATCTGTGCGGGAAAGTTGAGGGATCACCGCATGGTATAAATTTCCTACCACTCTGGGTTCCCCCCGATAAAAATGATACCTTATGTAGGAGAGTAGGATCTGCACTTATGTTGCCCCTACTTTTTTTCTGATGTTAACACTGGTTTCTGGCTATAGTCTGGCTGGGACCCTGCTAATCAGGGCCCCAGCCTCTCTGTTCTCTCTAAACAACTTGGAGTGCATATTAGATGCACTAGTGATTGGATAATGTGGTACCTTATGAGCCCCTAGTATATGGTACCGTAGGTACCAAGGGCATAGGTACTTCACAGGCCTACCAGGGGCTGAAGCATGTATTATGCCACCCCTGGGTAGCAGACTAAATCTGACACCACAGGTCTGCTACTGCAGCCTGGGTGAGGTAGTGTTAGCACGCCTCACTGAGATATGGGTACACTATATCTCTACCTGCACGCACATATAAACCTATCAGTCACCCTTAAGGCAGGCCCTATCAATCCTGAGGGCAGGGTGCTTGGTTTCCATGTGAGGGGGTGCCTCTGCCTGAGCAGGACCCCTCTGCAGCTCTCAGAGTCTATTCTCTGTGGCTGTTTGTGGATGCGGTTAAACCATATACTCTTAAGTGCATTATAACCTCGCGGTAAATGCTAACTCTGGGATGGCTGCATCAAAACATGTTGTGTTTGGTGTCAAACACTTTGGAATCATACCCCCACACCAGTAACTGGTATAGGAGTATGGTCCCACCCTTCTAGAGGGATAGACGTACCTACTGTGGAAACACGGTAGAATACTTAAAGAGCCCTGGCATCACAAAATGGATGCCACCAGCACAGACACTGGGCTGCCCTCCTGCTGCTGACTGAAACTCGCAGTGGAGGAGGCCCAACAATAGGCATCCTGTCACAGGGAGGTGTCACCACCTTCCAGACAGGATTTAGTGTATTGGGGCTGGGTGGGTGCACTCCTAGAGTGCTTTAAAGTCCTGCACTGGTGGAGCAGTAGGCTTCTATGTGCACATGCCAGCTCAAACCGGTTCAGGGGCTACCTGCCCCTGCTCTGGCACAAAACTGCACAAAGGGAAGTGGGTGTAGACACCCACCCCCCTGACCCTCCCATAGGAGTGGTCAAAGAGCTAGTCCCTCCCTTTCTTTTAGTATAAGTTAGGGAACCCTTGCCGTTGCAAACTAGATTACCCTGGACGACGCTCTGAAGATTAATCCTGGCCCTTCGACGTTCCACTACCTTTGGAAGACTGAATAATCTCCCTTGGAGTCAAGGAGTGACTCCCCTGCTTGGCAGGCACCAAACCTTTGAATCAACGGTCGCAAACGTTCCCGCTCCCGCCGGAGTCCGAAGTCCCTGCAGCCCCGGAAGTGGATTTCCTGACTTCTTCAAGGCCATCGTGAGTCCCCAGCGAAGCTGAGGCAAGTGGACCCCACGAGTGACGAGGAACAGCAATACCGGGTACCGTGCACTATTGTCGAGTGCAACCCCTTCACGACAGTCTACGAACTTGTGCATTGGACCACGTGTGGTCTAAGCCTCCAGCAGGATTTCCATTGAAGATCAGAGGCCTACCTCGTCCCGAGTGACCGTGGGCTCCTGTGAAGTGAATCCTCCCGAGGCGTCTTCGCGATCCCTTGCCGGCCGACTTGTGGGTCCCCTGAAGCCTTTTCTACAGAACCAAAGGGCTCCCCTGGATGCTCCAGGCCTGCCCTGACTTACCCTTGATGGGTGAGTCCCTCAGACTGTGCTGGTCTGCACCGTTGACTTTTTACCCTTTCCACGAGACTTGCTGTTGCCAAGGCTTGTTGGCTGCAATCCGGCTGCCGACACCTCAGTAAGCTGCGGACTTCGTGGGACACGCCGAATCCAGCTCCTGGTCGTCGTCGACGCCTCCTGGACCTCGTGGCTGAAGAGTCAAGACACCCGTGATCACCTGAAATCACCCGACGACTGTGGGCATCCATCTTCCTAGGCCCGGGTCACTGGCAAGTGACTTTGAACACTGTCTCCTCTGCTTTCAGGTCTTCTTTCTTCCGAATCCAGCCTTGGATTCCACCGGACACTTCTTCTGTCTTCACAAGCAGCAAGTCTTCTTTGGCTCCCATTGAAAACGACGCCGCGACCCGGCACCAAAAGACACCTATGCACCCGGCTTCCCTGGGTGAGGTAACTCGTGCACTCCAGTGCTCCTGTGTGTGTTGGCTCTAGAACTACTTACCCTGTAAGTGACTTTAAAAAAAAAAAAAATCTGTTTATTGATTTTCAACACACCAAAAAAAACATCGCGAGCATCAATACAAGCAGTAATAAACACATCAGCAGTGCACATGTTTCTCCAGCATGGATGGCCTGAGACTAGTTTTCTGAACATAATGTAACATCACATTTCATTGTCAATATATGAGAGACTATTATGCTACCCCTTCGATATCGTACACTCAGCTCCACCACATGTCAGCCCTCCATATCTCCCCAGCCACGAAGACCGACATGCAGGCAGTTCTACATTCTGCGGGCGGTTGGGGCTATCGGTGCCGCCTGCATCTATGCTGCTGTTAACATCCAAAGGCACATCATGGAGACTCATGCGATCTGGGCCTTCACCCCTTCCCTTATTGACACCCGATGACTCAGCACAAGGCCCAAAACATCAGTATGAATCACCAGCATGGAGCCCGCACCAGAGACCCCACCCTCGTTCTAGAGGACTGTCTATCTAAGTTGCAGCAAATGGCGCGCAGGGGGGGCCGTCACAGCGCTCCCATCTCTATCACGAAGTTGACTGCATGGGCCCCTCCGCACCAGGGGGATCCGTCTCATGCGGGCGCGATAGTAAGTAGCATGTCAAGGGGGCCCATAAGTCCCTAGGTCTGGAGGCGCTTGGCAACAGTTCAGCATATGTGGTGAGTTTGTCTTGGCAAACCACCAAGTCATCCACCCAGTCCTTAAATTTGGGCGCACGCCCCCTACCCCAGCGGCACGCCACCCGCCTCTTAGCCATGAGCAAAGCGAGAGCGACGTATTTACGGTGTATCGCCGGTACTGATTTGACATATCCTAGCAGCGCCATCAACGGCGTGGGCTCAATGCGCGTATTCGTCATCAAGGCCAAAGCGTCAAAGATCTGTCCCCAAAATTCACGCACCCCCGGGCAGTCCCACGCCAGATGAAGAAAATCTGCTCCTGGGGCCTGGCACCTCTTGCAACAGTCCGATTCCTGCAAATGATATTTGTGCATCCTGACTGGAGTATAAAATAATCTATGAAGAAATTTATAATGAAGTATACGAAGCCTGCTGCTAGCCGAAACTCTCTCAGTCTGCAGGCAACAGTATTTCCACTGTTCATCCATCAGTGCAAAACCCAACTCCTCGCTCCATCGCGAGCGAGAGAGCGTGGCCGGCAATTCCCTCTGCGCATGCACCGTCCTATATATTGTGGAGACAAGACGTTTATTCGTCGTATTTTTTAGTATCGACTGGAGCTGGGCCAGCGCCTGCGGTTCTGCTGGGAAGTCCGGGATTATAGCCCGAATGCCTAATCGAAGGCGGATATATAGGAAGGCATCCATCGGGGTTTGCTGCAGGCCCCGAAAGATGTGTTCAGCAGTGCGAAAGCGACCACCATGAAAGAGGTCCCCCCAAGTGTCGATACGAGTGCGCTCCCTGAAACAATGGAATATTATTTCTTGTAGCAGGGGTACACTCGGATGATAACGGAGAGGCATCAATGGGGAGTAAAGCATGGCGGCATTCAACATACGGCCAATACGTTGCCAAGCCCCCACTGTGCACGTGAGTGTAGTCCGCGCCCGATCTCTAGACGTAGTTGGGCCAAATAACACTCCCTCCAACGGGGTGGGGTGCGAAAGCCAATGTTCAGCTGCGAGTTGTGGCATATATCTTGGTTGTTTTAACCAGAACCACGCTTGCGCGCTAAGATAGTAGAGCTCAAATTCCGGTAATCCGAACCCACCTTGTGCATACGGCTTAATTAGCACCTGCCATTGCAGTCTGGGCCGCTTCCCTCCCCACACGAGTCGCACTAACTCCGACCTGAGTGTCTTGAAAAAAAAGGCCCCGGGGTAGTATGGGATATTTAAAAAGAGGTAAAGCAGTTGGGGAAGTATCACCATCTTGATTAGGGAAGCCCTTCCCGCTATAGAGAGGGGAAGTGCTATCCAGCGATTAATACTTTCAGAGATGTGGGTCATAGCAGGTCCATAATTCAAGCGCAGGAGTTCCTCCTTATCTTTTGTGATCCTAATGCCCAGATATTTCAGCTCGTCATCACACCACTCCAATGGGTAATCCAACGGGTAGCGCGACGTCGTCAACGGGAAGATACAGAACTTTCCCCAATTATTGTGAATTCCCGACAGGGCCCCAAATATTATAAATTCTCGTAATATCGGATTCATATTCTGCTGCGGGTCTCGTATATATAAGGTGATATCATCGGCGTATAGAGATATAAGAATTTGCCGCATATTACACCGCAGGGCCTTGTCATTATGGTGCTGACGCAGCTTCGCCGCCAGTGGCTCTACTGCAATGGCGAAAAGCAATGGGGATAGCGGACACCCCTGTCTGGTGCCTCTAGTGATTTGGAAAGTCTGGGACATGTGGCCGTTAATGAGCACCTTGGCAGCCGGCGATTGATACAGTAATCGAATCCAAGACAGGAATAAGGGCGGGAAACCCATCCGCAATTGAACTCCAAAAATATAATCCCATTCAAGGGAATCAAACACCTTAGTGGCGTCCAAAAATACCACAGCCAATGGCAACTCCGGCGCAACATTATTCATAACAGCAAAAAGCGTGCGTAGATTATGTGAGGTGGCCCTGCCGGGCACAAAGCCCGATTGATCTGGGAGAATCAAGTTCTCCATGAGCAAACTCAAGCGTGTGGCAATGAGTTTAGCCAAGATTTTAGCATCGCAGTTAAGAAGCGACAGCGGCCGATAGGAGTCACAGTGCCGGGGCGATTTCCCAGGCTTCAAAAGAGAGACAATAGTAGCTTCCCTCATAGATGCAGGGAGACGGCCAACCTCCAACGATTCTTCATACACCTCCCGCAAAATGGGAGCCATTAGGTCTATATAGGTTTTGTAAAACTATCGGGATGCCATCCGATCCCGCAGCCTTCCCAGACTGCAGGCTCATAATAGCCTCCCGGACTTCATCCAACTCAAATGGTGCACATAAAAATTTCCTCTGCCGATCACTTAACCAGGCCAGCGTTACGTCCCCTAAAGAATTCTCCAAATCCAGGCTGTCCCTCCCCTGGGTGGTGTACAATTGGGTATAGTGGTGTGTAAAGGCTTTAAGAATGCGGTCAGTATCATAATAAACCACTCCGTCTGAATTCTCCAGCTAAAGGACATAACCTGAGTAGCGAGATTTCCTGATTGTCTGTGCCAAGGCCCTACCAGGGCGATCTCCCTTACCATAACAACGCGCCACCCAGTATTTACCCATGAAACGGGTCTCCCTCTGCGACATATCCATATATTCCGTAAGCGTCTCCCGAAATTTGAGTTGGGTATTACTGCTCAGGGCCAAGGCTAGTTGTGCTTCCAAGGACTTGAGCTCCCTCTCCAGTCTATTCAGGGCAATGCAAAACCCCGGAGCGTGGCTTTAAACGCCTCCCAAATGATCTCCACACTATCCACCGAGTCCCTGTTACGTACAAAGAAATCTTTAATCTCTTCTCGCAACTCTGTTTGAAAGACTGTATCTAACAAAATGGGAGCGTGTATTCGCCAAACCCCATGGGGCATGCAGAATTCAGAGGATGCCAACGTAATCTTGACGGGGGCGTGATCCGAGTAAGTTCGAGCCAAATGTTGCACTTGAACTATCGCTGGCCCCACCCCCCGGAACATCAACCAATAATCTAGCCGCGCCCAGAAAGCTGCCTGCGCTGTGTAATGCGTCCCCTCTCGAGCATGTGGGTGGGTGTGTCTCCAAGCATCTATTAAATGATAGGTGGTTATGATATCCTGGAGAACTGCGCGCGCCTTGGTATAGTGGTGAGGTGCAGGATGTGATCTTTCTAATCCTGGATCGTACGCCACATTGAAGTCCCCACCCCAGATAATGTGACTGGAGCCAATATCGAAGATCCTAGCCCACAATGAAGTGAAAAACTCAGTTGCATCCGTGTTTGGACCGTAACAACAGACTAAATTTACCGAAACCGAGCCCAATCTCCCCCACGCCAGACAGTATCCACCCTGCGAGTCACATGTGGTGCCAGCCAACTGAAACGGTACCTGTTTCTTAATAAGAATTGCCGTTCCTCGTGCATACGATGAATATGAGGAGAAAATTCTATACTCCGCCCATTTCTGCGCAAAGTTATTTGGTTTCTGGGGAGTGAGATGCGTCTCCTGTAGCATGGCTATGTGCACCCTGTGCCTATCCAGATATGTTAGTATGTGGCTCTTCTTTCTTGGGTCACCCATGCCCCTAATATTCCATGTGATGATGTTCAACACACCAGAGTCTGTATCAGTCATATTCCAAGTCCTGCATCATCAACTGGCATGCTACCCTCAAAAAGGCCCTCCATGCCATGTACGCTAGTGTAGGATACTTCCTGCATTCGTTTAGTATGCTCGTACTTCAACCCAACTGGGAACATTGTCGGAACCTCAACAAAAAGAGCCTGAAAGATGAATGACACACAGATTGCATAACAGGCTCGCCCTCTGCCCACCACCTCCGACTGAAGCAACCCCAACCTGCCAGAAATATTCGCCCAACCGCCCTCCCCTACTTCCAACGTAAACAAAAACAACAATACCACCCCTGCAATGAACCTAAGGAAAGCATTCCCCGTGGTACGCCCAAAGAGGGACATTACTAGGTGGCGGCACAGATGCCTCACACCCGTGGAGCCCATTGCTGACAGTCAATCAGGGCCCACACAGGCAGAGGGTGCCCGATATGTTGATGGTAGTGCTCAAAAACAGGTCCCCCCCTGCCGCACAACAGAAACAACCAGCGGGTCATACTACGTGTCCAACTGCTACACGAGCTGTGTAGCACATGACAAAGACATCACAGCTCTTCAGTAAGGTCATTATTCTCGCGAATCCTCTTCCTCTCTCAATGGCGACGATTGCTGTGACAATTCTCTGCCTCCGTCCGCGCGATTCGTGCGCTTGAGGCGCTTGAGGAAATCTTCTACCTGTTGCGGCTTGGTAAAAAAATGTTGTTTCCCCTGATGAGTTATTCTGAGCCGCGCCGGATACAATAACGCATAATCTATTTGTGCTTTCCGCAGCTTGCCCTCTACATCTACAAATTTTCGCCGCTCCTCTTGGACTAGTGGCGTGAAGTTCGGATAGATGGAAAACGCATTCCCATCATACGTCAGATTCCGTTTGCTTCTTGCAACTCTCAAAGCCGCATCCCGGTCTCTGTAGTTCAGTAAGCGCGCTATAATTGGCCTAGGGCTGCTGCCAGGTGGAGGACGCGGCCCCAGTGATCGATGAGCCCGCTCTACAATGAACTGATTGGAAAAAAACTCAGCTCCAATGGTGGCCAACAGCAGCCTCTCAAGATACTCCTCCATTTTCCCTATATTGGTGGACTCAGGAATACCTATGACGCGTATATTGTTGCGCCGGCTGCGCGCTTCCAAGTCCTCGTTCTTTGAGGCGATAATCTTAAGAAGCTTGTCCATTTGGGATAATTGCGCAGTCTGGCCGGTCGTCGCTCTTCCACATCCGATACACGCCGTTCCACTTCCTTTATACGGTCGTCATGCCCCTCCAGCTTATGGGCTATAGCGTCCATTCGCGTGGACATTCTGTCCACTTTGTCCACTATGGTGGCATAGCCCTGCCTGACTTCTTGCAGTATACTCTGGACGTCGGCATCATGGGACATCGCCCCTCCTTGATCCGCAAACCTTGTATCCGCGTTCCGATCGTCCTGGGAGGCCCTGGGGACCTTCTTTGCAGCGTCAAAATTCAATTACGGCTGTCGAGCATCCGATTTGCCCATGGTGGCGGCAGCGCAGGGGGGCAGAATATTCGTATACGCCGTACCTTTCCGGAGCGGCCCAGCAGCTCCTTCTGCTAGGACTCAGACCTGCGCTAATCAGCGCCAGCAAGGACAATCCGGTACAACAGCGGAGTCGCCGCCCCCACCACCCCCGCAGCGACAATCTCAATGGCGCAGTGTTCCGCACATATCTCCGCCACTGTCCAATGCCAGCGGGACAATGATGCCAGACCCCCAGAACCCTACAATTCGAGTCCCGTTAGGCCTACGTGTGCTGGTGGCAGACCAGGGGCCAACAAATCGCTGCCACCTGGGCCGCACCGTCGGGCCTGGTCGCCACGCGTGAAGCAGCGGACTCCCCTAGCAGTTGGGGCCGCCTCGGGTCACTTGCTCGCTCTGCCGTCCCTCTCGGTCGGAGACGCGTGGGGTCAGTTCTCGCTCAGTTTTTGCCCAAATTCGCCGCAATTCACCTCAAGGCAGCTGATAGTATAAAGGCATCAAATCCCACCTCTTCCAGACAGGGGGGAGACCAGATTAGCCGGATAAAGAGAGGATAAATGCATCGGGCCGCCGGAGCCTCACATTTGTGCGGCCATCTTGCGTGTGCACCCCCTAGCGCCCCCCTACCCTGTAAGTGACTTGCTTGTAGACTCTCCCGAAGTATCCTAAAACTTTAAAATTCCAACCGCGACTTGCTCCATTGAAGTCTATTGGGATCCGCGGCTGTGTTCTCACACTGCATGCGTCTCCTGTGGGTCCTTTACTTTCCTGCCTTGGGTGGATTAGTGAGGCCCCAGCGCTTCTGAAGGCCCTAGGCCTTCTCCCTTCTCAAGTCATTCTTCTTATACCTCTTTTTTAGTATATGGTCTAGTACGCCCCTAGGGCCCCAGCCATATAAGTGCTTAATTTGTTGTGAAACGTTGATTTGTGCATATGTTCATGACTTCTAATCTCATAAAGAGATTAGTAGAGTGTGTCTAGTAATAAAAACATATATATTTTATATATATACCTGTGTGGTGTCCTTTCATTTGGTAATTCAAGAGATTATAAGGTAAGGCAAGCTGCTTTACATTCCTCTAAAGACTTAGCCTGAAGGCTGCTCTCCACAGCTACCACTAGGATAGCTTTCTTTAAAATGTTTTCTTAAACCTATCTACCATAAGAGTCGAATTGTACTTGTGAAAGGTGGCCACTTTAACTAGTGACCAGCATATACCAGGCCAACTTCTCACACCTTATTTGTGTGGATGCGCCAAGTGCCTATGACATGGAAAGGCCAAAAATGGTTAGTTATTGAGGGGGGCCCAAAGCGGGTCCAAAAGGGCAGTTTGTTTATACGTTTTTAGGCTGATGCTACTTTAGGCACCTACACAAGTGAGGTATCATTTTTCTCGGGAGACTAAGGTGAATGCTGGGTTGTAGGAAATTTGTGTCTGTACGGTGATCCTACAACTTACCCACACAGAAATGTGAGGAAAATGTGACTTTGTAAGTAAATTTGATGTTTGCGGGGAATCCTGGGTAAGAAAACGCTGGGGGATCCATGCAAGTGACACCACCAACCAAGAGTCAGTACATACACACTGCTATCCATGCCCATCACCAGCCAAGTGCCATCCATGCACACCGCCAGCCAAGCGCCATCCACACACACCACCAGCCAAGTGCCATCCATGCTCACCGCCAGCCAAGCGCCATTCACCAGCCAAATGCCATCCATTCACACAGTCAACCAAGCACTATGCACGCACACTGCCAGCCAAGTGCCACCCACACACTCCACCAGCCAAGCGCCATCCCCGCACACCACCAGCCAAGGACCATCCATGCACACCGTCAGCCGAGTGCCAATCCACGTACACTGCCAGCCAAGCGCCACTCCAGGCACACCAGCAGGCAAGCGCCAATCTACACACACCGTCATCAAGCGTGATTCCACAAACACCATTAGCCAAATGCAGATCCACACACACTGCCAGCAAAATGCCAGACAAAGGTCAGAACACACAAACCATCCCCTTAACACCAGTTCACACACAAACTCTCCCTGGTGTTGAGTGGTGATCTGCCCTACTAGGGGGCAGATAAGACTAAGAATGTCACTAAAATAGCCAAAATGTGTGCCTAAAAAAGAGGAGTGACCCTTGCCTATGGAGCTTCTCCCTGACATGCCCATACACATATCCCTGGAGCCTAGTGGGCTTTCTGCCCCCCAGTGGGGCAGATACGGGGTTATTGCCCTGGTCTGCCTACTGGGGGGCAGAAATACTTTTTTGGGGGTGGGGGCATTGGCATGCCCATTCTCTGCAGCCCCCACCTCTATGTATGAAAAACCATCGCAATCCTGGGTGCCCAGTGGGCTTTCTGCCCCCCGGGGGGCGATCAGGGACTATTGCCCCCATTGCCGAGGTAGTCCTCCTGAGGCCTGAGCCGGGAGAGACCAATGGTGAGACACTCTGCTGAATTTGACATTTTTATTTCTTTTCTTTTAAAATACCTTGCACATACCTTTTTTACTTCGCGCCGGCACTTGCACTTTAGTGTGGCTGTCACTCCCGGAGTCCGCTCTCAGAACGCGGGACCTCCATCTTGGGAGAAGTGTTGTTAGCGGGCTAGTCTTTATGGCCTGGGAGGGAGATAAAAGGGTGACTGGCACATGCTTGCTTTCTGTAGTCCTCCTGAGGCCTGAGCCGGGAGAGACCAACGGTGAGACACTCTGCAGAATTTGACATTTTTAATACTTTGCTTTTAAAATACCTTGCACATAACTTTTTTACTTCGCGCCAGCACTTGCACTTTAGCGTGGCTGTCACTCCCGGGGTCCGATCTCAGAACGCGGGACCGCCATCTTGGGAGAAGTGTTGTTAGCGGGCTAGTCTTAACGGCCCGGGGGGAGATAAAAGGGTGAATGGCACGCACGCGCAGTGGACTCCCGCCGAAGGCGCGCCTAAGGCAAGCCCGTCTGCGCCCGTCCGCGTCTGGCCTGCGCCTAGTGTTATAACCCCTGTGCGATTTTCTAAAGCACAGAGGCACATAACATATTCAAGAGAGCAATTGTTAATGTTGAATCAAAACGTTAAAGTCCTCTGTAACACGTCACTTGATCTCAGGAGTGAGAGATGTGAACATTGTGAGTTGCACTTCAGTTATAACAAGGTAAAGGAAAGGACTACTCAGGAAACACCTAAAAGTATGGTAAACTTGAAAGCGTGTAAGCAGTGCTAATTAATGCACTCTCATTGATAAAACATAGCACAGAATTAGCAGATTTGCTAGAAAGTCAAAGTTTAGATTTGGCGTTTATAACCGAAACCTGGGCAGATGCTGCATCAAATCCAGAGCTGACGTTAGCACTTCCTGCAGGTCACTCTATGATTAAAGCTGGTAGAGAGCATAAGCAGGGGGGGCTTGCTATCATCACCAGAGAAGGATTGAGAGTGACTGGATGTGCGAAAGGGAGCTCACCAGATTGTGAAACACTAGCTTTCCAGATAACACTCAATAATAATTATACGTTAAAAGGACTTCTCATATATCGTCCGCCGAGAGCTCGAACTCCGCTGATGGAAAATATTAGCCCCTTTTTGGAGTCCAGCGTAAATTGCTCAGACTTTACAGTATTAGGAGATTTTAATTTTCATCTAGAAAGGGAAGATGATAATAACACTGCTGCGCTTATTAACTCAATGGCAAGTTTTTCCTTGGGACAGATAGTTAGGCAAGAGACTCATATTGCAGGGCATACCCTGGACGGAATTTTTACATCCAATCCTAGGATAGAAGTGTCGGAAGTTATACCTGTTATATGGTCATATCACTATGCCATAATATTTACCGTACAGGATAACTGGCAATCAACGATACCAACCGATACCAAGGCTAGAGCAGTTTATCAAGATTGGGCAAAAATTAATATCTCAAAGCTACAAGCGGTATTAGAAGCATCAAAGCCAAACCTAGAGCCAGACTCGAATGCTATGGTTAATAGAATAAACTCTTGGGTTAAGGCAGCTGTAGATATTAACAAAAGTCTAATTGGCCGCACTCTGCTCGTCCTACCAGCGTGTTACCCCAAAGCGTTGTGGTCCATGTAGTCAGCGTCGGCGGGTACGCCTCTGCCCAAGTCTTGAGTCAAAGTGAGTGTTGCGTTAGCCATCCCTGGACACGTGTTTCGAGGTAGTTGCCTCTCGTCAGCAGGGAGTAGGTGAGTGTATAGGGTTGCTGCGTAGGCTACCAAAATAAGTTTTCTCAGGTAAAGTACCCCTCGTGGCGCGCAGGTGCGTATCCATGAGCTCGTCAGCTCCACCGGCTCGAGGGAGCCTGAATATTAACAAAAGTCTAATTGGCCGCACTCTGCTCGTCCTACCAGCGTGTTACCCCAAAGCGTTGTGGTCCATGTAGTCAGCGTCGGCGGGTACGCCTCTGCTCAAGTCTTGAGTGAAAGTGAGTGTTGCGTTAGCCATCCTTGGACACGTGTTTCGAGGTAGTTGCCTCTCGTCAGCAGGGAGTAGGTGAGTGTATAGGGTTGCTGCGTAGGCTGCCAAAATAAGTTTTCTCAGGTAAAGTACCCCTCGTGGCGCGCAGGTGTGTATCCATGAGCTGGTCAGCTCCACCGGCTCGAGGGAGCCTGAATATTAACAAAAGCCTAATTGGCCGCACTCTGCTAGTCCTACCAGCCTGTTACCCCAAAGTGTTGTAGTCCATGTAGTCAGCGTCGGCGGGTACGCCTCTGCCCAAGTCTTGAGTGAAAGTGAGTGTTGCGTTAGCCATGCCTGGACACGTGTTTCGAGGTAGTTGCCTCTCGTCAGCAGGGAGTAGGTGAGGGTATAGGGTTGCTGCGTAGGCTGCCAAAATAAGTTTTCTCAGGTAAAGTACCCCTCGTGGCGCGCAGGTGCGTATCCATGAGCTCGTCAGCTCCACCGGCTCGAGGGAGCCTGAATATTAACAAAAGTCTAATTGGCCGCACTCTGCTCGTCCTACCAGCGTGTTACCCCAAAGCGTTGTGGTCCATGTAGTCAGTGTCGGCGGGTACGCCTCTGCCCAAGTCTTGAGTGAAAGTGAGTGTTGCGTTAGCCATCCCTGGACACGTGTTTCGAGGTAGTTACCTCTCGTCAGCAGGGAGTAGGTCAGTGTATAGGGTTGCTGCGTAGGCTGCCAAAATAAGTTTTCTCAGGTAAAGTACCCCTCGTGGCGCGCAAGTGCGTATCCATGAGCTCGTCAGCTCCACCGGCTCGAGGGAGCCTGAATATTAACAAAAGTCTAATTGGCCGCACTCTGCTCGTCCTACCAGCGTGTTACCCCAAAGCGTTGTGGTCCATGTAGTCAGCGTCGGCGGGTACGCCTCTGCCCAAGTCTTGAGTGAAAGTGAGTGTTGCGTTAGCCATCCCTGGACACGTGCTTCGAGGTAGTTGCCTCTCGTCAGCAGGGAGTAGGTGAGTGTATAGGGTTGCTGCGTAGGCTGCCAAAATAAGTTTTCTCAGGTAAAGTACCCCTCGTGGCGCGCAGGTGCGTATCCATGAGCTCGTCAGCTCCACCGGCTCGAGGGAGCCTGAATATTAACAAAAGTCTAATTGGCCGCACTCTGCTCGTCCTACCAGCGTGTTACCCCAAAGCGTTGTGGTCCATGTAGTCAGCGTCGGCGGGTACGCCTCTGCCCAAGTCAGCTGTAGATATAGTAGTTCAAAAGAAAAGCTCTCTGTCCAAAGGAAACGACCTTCAGAACCTTGGTTCTCTGAAAAACTTAGAGAACAGAAAAAAGCATGTAGGAGGTCTGAAAGGAGGTGGAGAGTTAATTATGACGAAGGGAGGAAAAGAGAATATGCACAGACCTTGTCAGAATACAAGAAATTGATTATTGAGGAAAAGAGTAAATACTTCACACATAAAATCTTAGAAGCCAAGAACACTAGTAAAGAGTTGTTCGACATAGTGAAAAGACTTGCTAACCTTCCAGGGAACTCTCAGAAGATGAACAGCCCGGAGGTTTGCAATATTCTAGGAGAATTTGTTACTGATAAAGTGAAGACAGTATATAAAACATTTAGTGAGAGTACTAATTCATCCTCTGACATTATCAAGCCAGGGCTACATACAACAGCATCTAGCATCCGTTTTTCCTTTCTATCGCCCACGGAGGAACAGATCATCCAAGTGGTAACGACTACTAAGTCTGGAGCCCCGTCCGATCCATGCCCTCCCAAAGTCTTTCATATGTTCACAGAAATGATTAGTGAGCAACTCCCAACAGTATTTTCGGAAATAATACTGTCAGGGCTGTTTCCAGAGGCTTGGAAAATAGCCTCAGTTCGGCCTTTACTGAAAAAAACAAGCTCGACCCCACTGAACCGGGTAGTTACCGGCCGATTTCAGGGATCCCCTTTTATTCCAAGGTGTTGGAGAAATTACTTAATAGGCAGATTACAACCTTTATTTCGGATGAAGATCTTTTAGACCATTTGCAATATGGGTTTAGAGAAGGCCATGGAAAAGAGACAGCTCTGGTGATGGCAGTAGAGGAACTTAGAAGAACATTGAACGAGGGAAGGAAGGCCGCCTTGATTTTGTTAGATCTGTCGGCGGCCTTCCATACGGTTAACCATGGAATCCTAATTGGAAGACTAGAAGAGTTGGGATTCCAAGATACCGCCATCACTCTACTATCATCATACCGAACCAACAGAACGTTTGTTGTAGAAATGGATGGACTAGCTTCCGAATCCTTTAAACTGCCATGTGGCGTGCCTCAGGGTTCTTTCCTCAGCCCCACCCTTTTTTAATATTTATGTGGCTCCTTTAGCAGCAATTATCAGGCAATGTGGCTTCTCGGTTGTTTCCTACGCCGATGACACGCAGGTGGTGGTATCAGTGTCAAATAATATTGAGGAGACAGCAGACTGTTTTAATACCTGCATGGCTCTGATCAACATTTGGATGCAAAAAAACTGCCTTAAATTAAATGGCGAAAAAACAGAGGTGTTGATACTAGGGTCAAAGACCTCCTTTTGGTCCTCAAGATGGTGGCCGGCTGATCTAGGTGACTGCCCAGTTCCTGTCACGAAGGTGAGGAACCTAGGTGTAATATTTGACGAAAGATTGACGCTTGAATGTCAAATTAAAAAGCTGGCCTCCACTTTTTGGGGTATTTTAAAAATGATTAGGAAGATCCGTCCTTTCATCCCATTGGACGCATTAAAAACAGTGGTCACAGCCCTAGCTTTATCACGATTGGACTGTGGCAAATCTTTATATGTGGGACTTCAAACACAGCTTTTACTTAGACTTCAACGAATGCAGAATGCAGCGGCAAGAATGATTTTGGATCCCCAAACACAAATCTGTTTCCCATCGACTGAAAGACCTCCACTGGCTTCCAGTGGGTAAAATAATTATATTCAAGTCTCAATGCCTGGCATATAAGGCGCTACAGAGGAAAGGGCCACTGTACTTGAGAATACATCTTAAGAAATACATGCCAGTTAGAAATTTAAGGTCAGCACAGGCACAACTGTCAATCCCCAGATATAGGCAAGCTCGCTGGGGGGGGGGGGGGGGGGGGCAGGAGTTTTTTGTTGTGAATAGCAAAGACTTGGAATTGCCTACCTATGTCAATAAAAAACAGCAAGTTACTAATGTCATTCAGAGGGCTGCTGAAAACATGGTTATTTAAGAAATGAAGGTCAGAAGCATAGTTAATTTGCAAAGGCAGCATATACGTTGGTTATAGCGCCAAGACCCCCTTGGGCATACGTGCGCTCTATCAGTCTGTAAATCAAATCAAATCAAATCAAATCTGCCTCCCAGCAGAGGCAGAATAATGGTGCCAAATTTTTTGGGGGGATGGGGGCATTGGCATGCTCATTCTGGGCAGCCCCCACCCCTTTTTATGATAAAAAACATAATCCTTGGGGGCAGATTTACAAGCCCCTTGCGTCATTTTTGCGCCGCTGTTGCGTCACTTTTCGTGACGCAGCAGCAGCGTATAAATGCGGCCCATTTACAACGTGATGCATCTAGGGAGATGCGTCACGTTGTAAAGCCCTGCGTCACATTATACCTGCGTCAGGTATAATGTATGCAGGGTGGGCGTTCCAACGCAAAAAAGCCTCGTAGAAATGACGCAGTGAAATCTACAAGATTTCACTGCGCCACTTCTAGGACGCCACTGCGTCAAATTCTTACACCTGCTTGAAGCAGGCGTAAGGAGTGACGCAGCACAGTGATGATAGGCCTCCCCCTGCATCGCTGGAGCTGCGTCGTGCTTGCGACACCACTCCAGCAATGCGTGACTTTTGCGTCAACAGATGCGTCAGAAATTCTGACGCATCTGTCAATCCTTGCGCCATGGTGCGCCGTATTGTAAATACGGCGCATCCATAGTGGCGCAAGGGTTTCTAATGGTGGGGCAGGGAAAGTGACGCATCTTTATAGATGCGTCACTTTCTTGTAAATCTGCCCCTTGGTGCCTAGTGGGCTTTCTGCTACCCCAAGGCGGCAGAAAAGGGACTATTGCCCCCATCTGCCTCTGATGGGGGGGTTGTAAGACTTTGGAATTTATTTTGGGGGGTGAGGGCATTGGCATGCCCATTTTGGGCAGCCCCCACACCTAAATATGCTATAAAATAAATCCCTGTTCCCTAGTGTGCTTTCTGACCCCCCCCCCCCCCCGGGGGCAGATTGGGGGCTTTTGCCCCTATCGGGCAGAAACACTGAATATGCCCCAAATGGATTGGGGAAGCAAAGGCCCTTGCCCAAGGGGCCTCTCCCACCTCCCTGGTGTTCAGTGGGTGGATCTCTGCTTGGGGATCATCCTCCTGCGGCGATCCCCAAGCAGGTATCCACTAGGGAGATTCTCCCCTTTCCAACAATACCTCTCCCATTTGCTTGCATGCTCGGGGACTAAGATAGCCCCCTGAGCATGTAGGCAGTGAAACTTAAATGAGTCTATTGACTCATTTCAGTATCGGTTTCAGTGAAATGGTGTCAGTGCGATGTGCACAACAGCCCTTCCCCAGCTCCCGAGGCTGTTTTGGACTGAATGAAATCCCTCTGGTGCCTGCACCAAAGGGATTTCAAGTGCCATGTGTGCGAACAGCTGGGAGCCGTCCGATGAATATGAATCGTTACAATGCGAGTCATCACAATGCGTGCCATTACAACGCGGTTGTTACACCGATGGCATTGTTACCACGCAAAGCCATTACTACTCAAGTCATTACATCAACTTGCAGTAGATGGCGTGCTTACAATAGAAATGTATAATTTACTATTCCAACTCCAGCCTACGCAACAGTAGGGAAAGTGTTGGAATAATAATCTATACTATTTCTAATGTTAGCACGCCATCTACTGCAAGTCGTTGTAACGACCGAGTTGTAATGGCATCACAATGTGATGCCTGCGTTGTAGTAGCTGTTTCCTAGCGTCCGACGCATACGAGCACTGTGGCGTCAGACGGCTCCCGGCCGTCCAACGCATGAAAGGGTTTAAGACTCAAATTAATTGAAACAAGGGCGTTTATTTAGAAGTCCCTTGCTCCGCCGGTACACCACTTTTTCCTATATTAAAAGTGACGCACCAGTGGCACAAGGGGCTTGTAAATAAGCCCCAACATGTGTGCCCCTGTAGAGGCAGGAAGACTGCAAAGTAATTGAGATTGTAAATGCAGCTGAATTCACGTTTTTAGAGGGTAGCACACTAAAAAATATTTTATCGGACACGAGAGCCCAGTCTGTAAAGACCAGGATACTAAAGAGGCCTGTACACACAATTATAGGTATTTATTTGTAACATGCATTTTCTGTCTTTTTGTACTTGAGGTATTAGTGATGAGTCATAACACAGCTCTAGAATTCATTAAACGTGTTTTCCATTTGCAGTAGCCTTTTCGTGTAAACCACAAATAAAGCTACTTCTTCAATCTTTTCTGATCATTATGGTCGGTGAAAGCCATCCTAAGTTTCTTGCAAATTACTGTGTCTGGGTCCTCCAGCTGCCACACCTCAGGGACATTTAAAGGATGTCCAAGGTTAACTGTGGTGCTTATGAATGTTTTTGTGATCACCTGTATGCCCCATGAAGCTGATTTTGGGTCTTTTTGGGGGTGCAAGTTCTTTTGGTTATACAAGGCCCGCATTACCGCCACAGGACCACAGTCTCTTCAAGTTTCTCAGCAGTAATGGTCAACAGCTATTCCATCAGTCATCATTAGAAGTTCTGCACCATTCTACTTCAGAGTAGCTGTCATCTTACAGTACTAATTTAACATATCAGTGTGGGATTTGTTGTAATTAGAGACATTCCAGGGGACTCCAACTTCAGGTTCTCATAATGAAAAATAAATAATTAATCAAGCATAATTTAAAGTGTTGGAATAACAAGCTTGGTCTCCTGTCCCAGGCAGTTTACTGTTGCACTGAGAGTTTGAAACCACATTAAGTAGGCAACTTCCTTGCAGCACCCCTGGAATTTACAACCCTTCCATTTAGGTCTCACAGACTCAGTTCTGCCAGATTCTGCCTTTTCTCACCTGAGTGGAACTTTTGTCATGGGGCAGATGCATTCGAGATAGTAGGACGCATTCACTTGGGTACTAGCTATTCACTCCCCCATCCCCCTCAGTCTAGACGATGAGAGTCATATTGGGATTATCAAGGTCTTGGAGTGCTGACGTTTCACAGAGAACATACCTAACCTTTGTTGTGGGGTTGGCCCGCCAGGTTGGTATGTACCAGCTGAAAAATATACAGTTCTTGCCATCAGTTTTATCATGGTTGGGCTATAGGCTACATTAAATAAAGTCATGTATTTACAAACTAACTCACATGAAAACATTTAAAGGAGGTCATATGAAAATTAATTGACAAAGGGCACTCACTTTTCTTCACTCCACATGGTAGGTATACAAAGCAAGCAACTACAAAGACAGGAGGAAGGGAAATCACCTCTTGTATTGTAACTCTACATAGGCAGATGGGATAAGACCAGTGCCTAACCATCACAGTCCTACAAATGGAACAACTCAAACTTGTTCAGGTCCCCAGAGCTATAACAATGGCCTGGTGGTAGGTATTAGACATTTTACATATATTAAATTAATAAAGAACTGATGCTGTCCCTAGTTAAATGAAACACAAGGTACTACCATGTGGCAGGCTGTCATAAGCGCCAGTTGTGACAATCAAGTGCCAGTGATGAGCACTGGAAAACCATGGGCTCAAAGTAAGCACTGGTTAAGGTCAAACCAGTTCTCGTCTTTACCAGGGTTAGGATGCACAAGATTACACCTTGACAGCCACAATGGCAGAGAAACATAAGGATAGCAATAGACAATACCAAACATGAAATTAAGTACTGGGGAAAGGAATATACAACCTTGCAGTACAGTTAAGCCCACGTTACAGGCCCAGACTTACTGATGCACATCACTTTTTGTAGGCACTGATGCTTCCATTCTCATTTACGGAAAATCAGCATGTTGGCAATTTTACTTATGAAATAAACCTGCAGCAAACTATTTTCCGCCAAACAATGTGTTGTCTGATTTATTTCATTTCTAGTGTGTGAAGCAGCTATTTACCATATTTGCGGGGTAGGGTTGCCTATATCAGCCCTATGTGGTTGCACACATTGCTTCCTCCTAAAAGGGCAGCCCCTTAGAGCAGCATTCCAGCAATTCACTCGTGCTTCGGTCATTGGGACCCCCGTGGGAGTTCCCCCTCTTCTGGCATTCTCCAACATTATTCCCATGCCTGGAGGGCTGGGGCCAGGTACATAAGCCTGCCTAATCCAAGTGCTGGCCTTTTTGTTCCTCACTGGACACACTGTCACCCACCCTATCCCGTACCCAGTGTGCTGGCAGGGTCGTTTTTGCTTCTTGTGCTGAACTTGTTAATAGTTTTTTTGTGTTGCAAGTGGAGTTGCAGGGTGATGTGGAGGCAGTTTGGTACCATTGGAGGGAGCAGAGCAGGGGTGCTCGATGCAAACCCCAGGAGTCTTTACAACAGGACCCTGGGATGTAAGCGCCTGTGCCCTGTTAGTCCTTTGGGCGGTTTGCAAGCCGGAGCACCTGGTTGCATGCCTTTGTCCACGCCACCCCTAAATGGTGTGAGTAAAAATTAGGGACTGGTGGTCATGGATTTAAGGGAGAAAATTCCACAAATACAAAATGGTAGCACCAAATCGGCTGGCCCACGATGCTGTTTGGTTCATCAGGCAGGTGGGCAGCTTAGGTCACTGACCACTTCCTTCTCTTGGATCCCCTGTAAATGAACCCACCGTCTTGGCATATTTCACTTATGAGATAACCCTTCAGCAAACATTTTTCCACCAAACCATGTGTTGTCCTTTTTATTTCATTTCTTGTGTGTGAAGCAGCTATTTGCCATGTTTGTGGGGTAGAGTTGCCGATATTGGCACTATGGCCTAAAAGGGCAGCCCCTTAGTGATGCATTCCGGCTCTTTACCTGCACTCCAGTCATTGGGACCCAGGTGGGAGCCCCCCCCATTTCTGGAGCTCTCCCTCATCATTTCCAGTGCCTGTGGGGCTGGGGCCAGGTACATAAACCTGCCCAACCAAGGTGCCGACCTCTTTGTTCCTCCACTGGACATGCTGTCACCCACTCTATCCCATACCCAGTGTGCAGACTGTGGCGATTTTGCTTCTGGTGCTGAACTTACTTTTTTATTTGTGTTGCGGGCGGAGTTATAGGGTGATCCGGGGGCAGTTTGGTACATAGGGGTACCATCTAAGGGAGCACAGCAGGCATGCTTGATGCCATACCCCAGGAGTCTTTACGGCAGGACCCTAGGATGTAAGCAACGCGTCCCGTTAGCCTTTTGGGTGGTTGCAAACCTGAGCAACCGGGGGCTTGCTTTTCTCTGCTCCATCCCTAAAAAGGTGTGAGTAATAATCCGGGACTGGTGGTCTTGGATTTAAGGGAGAAAACTTCCCAAATAAAAATGGTAGCACTGAATGAGTTACTGCACAGTGCTGTTTGGCTCATCAGGCATGTGGGCAGCTTGGGTCACTCACCGCTGCCTGTACTTGGATCACCCGTAAGTTAATCCACCACGTTGGCATATGTCACTCATGGAACAAACCTGCAGCAAACTGATCTGAAAGAAACACGTTAGTTATATTCCTCACCTTAGAATATCCCCAGGCGTCAGGCTGGATCCGGAAAGATTTTTTGTCAGCAATACCCTTGCGCATCACTAGGCGTCGTCTGTGGCTCCGCGTCCATCGTCGGCGTCGTAATCGCCGGGATGACATCGTCGGAGTACTTAGACGCCGCCCACGCGCGCTGACGTCAGTTCTTTTTTCCGCGCCAGTAAGCGTCGATCCGGGAAGAGCATACCCTTTTAGTCACTTTTTGACTAAACGTTTTTGAACTTTTTGGTTCCATTTTCAGTCGACCTCGACTCTGGTGCTGGTAGGGATACCTGGCTTCAAACCTTGTGACGCCTGTCACCGACTAATGTCGGTCACGGATCACCTCCACCTGTGTCTCTATTGCCTTGGGGCCGACCACGATGCCGAGTCGTGCCTCGACTGCCAGGCCTTGACCACGAAGGCTAGGTGGGAGTGGTCCCGCAAGCTGCTCGAGATCCGGCAGTCGGCTTCGCGCTGCTCAAGGTCCCGGTCGATGAGGAGGTTGAGGCACCGGTCGCGGAGCCGCAGTCATCACCGCTCATCGGGGTCAAAGTCTTCGCACTCCGGTAAGTCGAAGCACAGCAAGAAGTCGAAGAGGCGACATCGCTCTTCTGGCTCCCCTCGCCGGTCGAGCGACTCGGCTGAGGGTTCGGGTGGCACCACCCGCGCGGCTCTGTCGGAGCCGCAGGGGTCCCATCCGACCTCATACCCTCCGGTCCCTGGGTCTGACACGACTCCGGCGGAGATCAGGGACTTCCTCCCTTTCGTGGCCAAGGAAGGGGCACCCCCTCACGTCCGTCTAGCCATAGGCCGCAGAACCAGCTTCAACGTCGTCGCGGACGTGGATTCCGCTGAGGCGGAGCAGGGGGACAACGAGCCGGTCCGTCCACATCTACCCCAGCAGCATCCGCCTCAAAGCCCTCCTATTCCGTGCTTTCAGGCCCATTCCACACCAGTGGGAGGCAGAGTTCGCCATCACCTGCTCCACTGGCGTACCATCACATCAGACAGGTGGGTGCTGCAAATCGTCCGAAGGGGCTACTCCCTCCCCTTCGAGGCGACCCCTCCAGCCATGCCACCGCAGGCTCGACTGGGAGGCCTAGCGAGCTGGCGGCTCCGGCCCCGGCGCCGTCATCGACTCCGGTCCCGACGCCACAGGCCCCCGTGGAATCCAGGCCTGGATCCCGGTCGGCGCCAGTCGACCTTACGACCCCTCCGCCAGCGCCGACCCCTCCGGTGCCGCCCCCCGGCACCGCCTTCGGACAACGCCATTCCCGGGTTTAGTCCCGGGCCGGGCCCAGCATCAGAGCGGCGCCGCCCGACGCCGTATCCGATGCCGATGGGTGACAGGCTCATCTTCCACCCGGCTCCAATCCTTCCCCTTGTGTACCAGGATTCGAATGACGGAGATGACTGGGAGGGGTCTGAGGGTCTCCCCTCTGTCCGTGGCTTCGGAGGAAGGTGCTACATTTTCTGTGGTGCTGCGCAAGGCGGCCAAAGCCCTTGGGCTGGAGCTGCCTGCTTTGGCCGTGAGGACTATGCTCCTCACTGAAGTGCATCAACCGCCAGCAAGCTCCTCTGAGCCTCTGCTGCAGTTCAATGAGGCACTGACTGATGTTCTGAAGGGCACCTGGTCCAAGCCCTCCACAGTTCCTCCTGTGGACCGGAACGTGGCCCGGCGCCACCGCCCTGCACCGGGCGACCCCAGTTTTCTGTCGATGCACCCCACGCCCGAGAGCCTGGTTATCCAGGCCTCTACCTCCCAGACCTCCTTCCCATCCGCTCCCCCGGATCGGGAATCCAAAAGGTTGGAACAGTTTGGGAAGAAACTGTTCTCCCTTAGTTTGGGGTTGCGGTCTATCAACTCTGCGTGCCTTTTGGACCGTTACTCCCACTCCCTGTGGGATACGGTGGAGGACGTGCTGCCCCAGTGTCCGGAGGAGGCCCAGACATGGCTCGCGCAGGCTCTTGCCGAGGGGCGGGATGCGGCACAGCATGCAATCCGATGTGGACTGCACACAACGGACTCGCTAGGCAGGGCAATGGCGACCACGGTGGTGATTCGTCACCACGCCTGGCTGAGGTCCACAAGTTTCTCCAGGGATGTCCAGAGCACCCTCATGGACATGCCCTTCGATGGCCCCGCGCCCACAATCTTCCGCTTTTTGTCCCTTTCGTGGCCAAGGAAGGGGCACCCCCTCGCGTCCGTCTAGCCACAGGCCGCAGAACCAGCTTCAACGTCGTCGCGGACGTGGATTCCGCTGAGGCGGAGCAGGGGGACAATGAGCCGGTCCGTCCACATCTACCCCAGCAGTATCCGCCTCAAAGCCCTCCTAGTCCGTGCTTTCAGGCCCATTCCACACCAGTGGGAGGCAGAGTTCGCCATCACCTGCTCCACTGGCGTACCATCACATCAGACAGGTGGGTGCTGCAAATCGTCCGAAGGGGCTACTCCCTCCCCTTCGAGGTGACCCCTCCAGCCATGCCACCGCAGTACCACCGCATGTCGGGGAATCACTTGCAACTTCTGCAGGAGGAAGTTACGGCCCTCTTGGCCAAGGGGGCCATCGAGCGCGTTCCTGGCACAGAAGTAGGTCGGAGTTGTTACTCCCACTACTATCTGGTCCCCAGGAAGGGCAAACGGGGCCTACGCCCTATCTTGGACCTCAGGAGCTTCAACGCCTTCCTCCGGAAGGACAAGTTCAAGATGCTCACCTTAGCTCAGGTTCTGGCTGCCCTAGACCCTGGAGACTGGATGGTAGCGTTGGACTTGCAGGACGCTTTTTTCCACATCCCTGTCCTGCCGGCCCACCGGCGTTACCTGCGGTTCACGGTAGGCCACGATCATTTTCAGTTTACCGTGCTCCCCTTCGGCCTCACCAGTGCCCCTCGGGTGTTCACGAAAGTGATGGCGGTGGTCGCATCTCACCTGCGCAGATTAGGGATTCCAACCTGTCTGACCATGTCTTGATCTCGGAGGGCACTGAAAGACAGTTGCAGTGGTGGCTCACGAACCACGATTGGGTCAGTGGCAGATCCCTCTCCCTACCCCAACCGGAGCACATAGTAGTGACGGATGCGTCCCTCCTAGATGGGGGGGCCACTTGGGAGAGGCGGAGATCAGAGGCCTCTGGTCTCCGGCGCAGTCCCGGCTCCATATCAACCTTCTGAAGCTGAGGGCGATCCGGCTTGCACTGAAGGAATTCCGGGGAAGTGAAGTGCAGGTGTTCACGGACAACACCACCGTCATGTGGTATTGCAACAAACAGGGCGGGATGGGGTTGTGGACCCTTTGTCAGGAGGCTCTGCGCCTCTGGACATGGCTGGAACTTCAGGGCATCACCCTGGTGGTTCAACATCTGGCGGGCTCTCTGAACGCCAGAGCAGACGAACTCAGCCGCCGGTGCATGATAGATCACGAATGGCGTCTAAACTCGGACGTGGCGCAAGACCTCTTTCGGCAGTGGGGAGAGCCTTGGTTAGATCTATTCGCCACCGAAGAGAACGCGCAATGTCAGCAGTTCTGCATGTTGGAGTTTCCAAGGTGGCACTCGCTCGGAGACGCTTTTCGTCGCGAGTGGAGTTGCGGTCTGTTGTACGCCTTTCCGCCTATACCCCTTTTGCCCAGAGTGCTGAAGAAGATCAGGCGCGACCGGGCCCAAGTCATCCTGGTGGCTCCGGATTGGGCACGAAGATACTGGTATCCTGAGCTACTCAGTGTATCGCTCGATCCCCCGATCCGACTGCCTCTTCAGGAGGACCTTCTGTCGCAGCAGCAGGGGACGGTCCTCCACCCGAACCTGTCCAGCCTCCACCTCCATGCGTGAAGATTTAGCGGCGGCAGTTGATGCCATTTGACTTGCCTCCTGCAGTCTGTAATGTTATTCTGGCAGCCAGGCGTCCCCCCACAAAATCGGTATACGCCTGCAGGTGGAACACATTTGTGGCATGGTGCACAGCAAAGGCTGTGGATCCCCTTTCCGCCCCTCTTTCTGAGGTGCTCCTCTTTCTTCTTTCCCTGGCCCAGCAGGGCTCTGCTCTGGGCACCCTCAAGGGATATCTTTCAGCTATTTCTGCTTTCTTACGGCTTCCTCATCAGCCTTCTCTTTGCAAATCCCCTGTTGTTTCTCGATTCTTTAAGGGCATTACTCACATGTTTCCTCCTGTCCCTTTCGTAATGCCTCAGTGGGATTTGAATCTAGTATTGACCTATCTGATGTGCGCTCCCTTTGAGCCACTTCATAATTGTCCCCTTCGTCTTCTGACTCTTAAGACTGCTTTCCTGGTTGCCATCACCTCTGCTAGAAGGGTGAGTGAGCTCCAGGCTCTCTCTTCTAAGCCTCCTTTCCTTTCTGTCCATCCGGACAAAGTTGTTCTCAGGACTCGTCCTTCCTTTCTCCCTAAGGTGGTAACTGCCTTTCACATCGGACAGTCTGTTACACTGCCCACCTTCTTTCTGCCTCCGCATCCCTCGAAAGAGGAAGAGAGGCTCCACCGTCTGGACCCAAAACTGGCGCTGTCCTTTTATCTGGACCGCACTAAACAGTTCCGGGTGGCTGACCAACTCTTTGTTGGCTACGTGGGCGCTAAGAAGGGGCGGGCGGTGCACAAGCGAACCATCTCTCGGTGGGTCGTTTTGTGTATCAAGGCCTGTTATTCCTTAGCTAAAAAGGAACCTCCTGTAGGGCTGAGGGCCCATTCCACTCGGGCCACAGCGGCGACCACTGCCCTGGGCCGGGGAGTCCCCTTGCAGGACATTTGTCAGGCAGCAACGTGGTCCTCGCTGTACACGTTTGCCAAACATTATTGCCTGGACAGCCAAGTCCAGAGAGACGGCTTCTTTGGCCGGTCTGTTCTCCAGGACTTTCTGGTGTGATCTTGGTTCGCAGACCCACCACCGGGGTTGGTATTGCTGGGGTGTCTATTCTAAGGTGAGGAATTTAACTGACGTGTTTCTTTCAGATGAACAAGTTACTTACCTTCGGTAACGATATATCTGTAAGAAACATTAGTTAGTTAGATTCCTCACCGCCCCACCCATCCTCCCCGTTCTGCGAACCGATATCTAGGGTTGAGGTCATCCCTTTAAGGGCCCTATAATTTTATGGCACCAGTGTCGGTCTCTTGCATGGCTCTGTGTTCCTGGCACGGAAAGCTATGTACAAGAACTGACATCAGCGCGCGAGGGCGGAGTCTAAGTACTCAGACGACATCATCCCGGCGATCACAACACCGACGACAGACTCTGGGCCGCAGACGACGCCTGGCGACGTGCAAGGGTATTGCTGATGAAAAATCTTTCCGGATCCAGCCTGATGCCTGGGGATATTCTAAGGTGAGGAATCTAACTAACTAATGTTTCTTACAGATATATCGTTACCGAAGGTAAGTAACTTGTTCTTTACCACCAAACCATGTGCTGTATGATTTATTTCATTTCTTGTGTGTGAAGCAGCTATTTGCCATGTTTGTGGGGAGGGCTGCCAAAATCCCACTATGCATTACTCTCTGTGTAGAGGGTATTCCATGCGTGGTACATGGGTGTTCCTGTGTACCCACCCATGTGTTTTGACACAAACCCCTATTTATTAACAATGGCTAACAGGGTTTTGCACCAAAAAATAACGACACTTGAAAGCAGGCATTAAAAAGGAGAAGTGCTTTTATTTCGCCTAACCTTTCCCACTTCGCTTGTGTGCTGCACTGTTGAGCACACATACAAAGTAGATACAGTTTAATGATAGTCTATCATAGTATTTTGTACTGGAAGAATACCCTTCCAGTACAAAAACTATGCTAGACTCATGCAGACACCATTGATGGTGTAAAGGTGTGTTAATGAAACTCAGATGCCTGATTGTGCACCAGGGCTAGGGAGAAGCAAGGAGACTGCCATATCTTGGTAGATATGGCTTTTTTCTGCTCTCTCCTTGGCATGCAACCCAGAACAGCAACTATTGGTGCTGCTCTGCGTTGTGTGAACAGGGTTGTAAATCTGGTCTCTGGTATCTGCATTCAGTATTATTTCAACAATCATCAACCGTACTGATCTGGTAAGGTGGCTATTTCACTTTTGTTCAAATTGTACTGCTTTTTACTGTAAATAATTGTTTTCCCACCGCGTACCTAATTTTGCATCTATTCTTGTAAATGGTGACAGAGAAAACCTAACCCATTTGTAATCATCCACCAGTGGACCTTCTCCCCCGTATTCAGGTAGGGTAACAGGAGAGTTCTATTGGTTATAATAATCTCTTATGCCCAGCGTTTGTATGTAGTCTTAGATAAGCGGCTTCAAGACAAGTGATCGTGATGTTGGACAAAAGGAGATGGTATATCCTTCCTGTGTCAGCATCATGGTTATTCTTCCTGCACTGGGGAGTGGGCATAATCTGTCCATGTCAAGGTGATACCTATTCCTCCTGCACTGGGGTATGGCTGTAGCTAATATTTTGTCCGACTGTGAGGAGGCAACATCTACCTGACATTTATTGGAAATGGGCGGAGATTCAGAGGGCATGATCCATCTTGTTCCAAGTGAAAGGTTGGGTGGTGAGCTGATTGTAGATCATACATCAGGAATGACGCCCTATCACAGTGGTATGTATGTCAGAATATCCTTTACTGAAATACAATCTGACACAAGCCAGGTACCCTAAACAGTATGTATTAAAACATTGTCCCATTGGAAGTAGATTTATTATTATTAATTCTAATGAGGCGATATTTTTATAATCAATATTTAGGACATATGATTTATATCAGAGGATATTCTGACAGCAGTATTCTGGCATCACACCTTATCAGCAATTAAAAAAGAAACATCACCTAGGCCTTTAAAAGTGATAATCCCTGTAGGGAAATTGAACAATTATTATTCCAGATGTAAGTTAATTGAGTTAGGTTATGCTTAATAATCCGGCGGTCTCCACTTTATCCCCTTTTCTACAAGCTTACTCTATACCAACTAACCCTGTTATTGGGAGGGGAAATGACTGTGGCAAAGAACAGGAGGTGCCACTTCCTGTTCTGGAACGTTGCTGGCTTAAAATCTAAGGTGGAATATCCTATGGACTGAGTTTGTGAGAAACTTTAATGTCCTTAACCTGCAAGAAACTTGGGCGGTAGACTCAATCCATATACATGGTTATAAAACCTTCCACACTCAAGCTATTACATCATTGCATGGTAGAGCTAGGGGGGCTCTGTACGTATATCTCAAACATTTGAATATAGTGAAAGTTGAACTAAAAGTTACTGAACGTTACTATCAAATTATTAGTCTTCACATAGATCATACTTTTTGCATGGTTCTGTTGAACTTCTATAATAATGCTACACCCGAGTCGATTAAAGAAATACTGAAATCTATGAGCCTCCACCTACATAACTTACAGACTCACTCTACTAAGGAGGTATTTGTTGTATTGGGTGGGGACTTTAATTCTTCCCTATGCAAATATGCTGATAAAGAAGTCTGTGGCTTAACATATGAGAAAGGTTCTAGTTTCCCACACTTTACACATACTTTGTATGGTGACTTCCTGAATGACATTGTGTTTATGTTTGACTTGGGTTTTGTTAATAATCTGTGTTCGCCTATGGTTCCTTTTAGCCCTACCTTTAATGGCCGAGATACATTCTCTACAATAGACTTTATATTAACATCGAGTAGATATTTTTCACGTGTTAAAAATTTTAAGACACATGAGATTGCTTTAAGTGACCATTTCCCTCTAAGTGTAGACGTGATGGTGCATAGTCAGGGTATTAATGCCAGAGCTAATTCCTCTGATACTGTTGACAATATTGCTCTGAGCAAGCAAAATGTATATGCACTTAGATGGGCTACTGTGGATACTGAGGAATGTATTACAAAAGTTGTGTCGAACTGCAAAAGTATGTTCTTATCTTGCCTGGATGAAGGGTCATCCAAGCAAGATATTATGGAAAACTTTTTGGCTATTTCTAACTTTATTAAAAAGACACTCTTTGTTGGAGCAAATAAGAAATGCATTGAATAAGCAAGGGTGGTTTGACACTGAATTTACTGGCTTATACTAAACTCAAACACTCCGTTCATGCTACAGTGAAAAATAAGGAGCACATCAGAGAGGCAAGAAGAGATTATAAATTGGCACTAAAAGCAAGAAAGACTGCTTTAAAAGAGGAAGCCAGGCGTGCTTTGCATGACGCTTCAGAAAATCGCTATTCTCCTGCCTTCTAGAAGGCGGTGAATGTGCCCTTTTTGGCTGATATGGATATAGCAACCATAGAGACTGCTATTACCGAATCAGAATGGATATTACATTATTCAAAACTGTATAACAACCCAGTGATAGATGATCAGGGCTTTATGCCAAATATGGACGTTATTGCGCATCTTCCCGAACCTGTAGAACTGTTATTAGATTTTACCCTTAGTGAAGTCATCGCGGCAATCAATTCAAGCCTGGGTGGCAAGGCCCCAGGGCCCGATGGTATTCCTGTTGACCTCTTTAAACCAAACTTACCATTATGGGGACCACTTTTAACACAGGTTTTTAATGCATGTAGCTCATGTGGCTTCCTACCAAACTGGTATGAATCTATTATTGTGCCGTTTTTTAAAAAGGGTGACAGGATGAATCCAGCCTGTTACCGCCCAATCTCACTGCTGGACTCAACAGTTAAGATTATTGGGCAGGTTTGATTAGATAGATTGCAGATATGGGTGGAGGAACAGGCCGTTATAAGTGATGTACAATATGGATTCCGTAAGGGTCTGGGTACAGTCGAACAGGGCCTTAAGTTACACATTTAAATGGATAAATATACAAGGGCAAAGAAGAGAAGATTATTTTTGACTTTTGTTGATTTAACGGCAGCATTCGACTGTGTTATTCATGATAAGCTGTGGTCAATTTTAGAGGGCTTGGGTGTGGATGTTTTAATAATCGCAGTTTTAAGGCAGCTTTATTCAGGGGCAAAGGCAAAGGTCCGATATGGGTTGGGCGGAGAATGCACTAGTCACTTCAGAGTGATGAGAGGCGTGAGGCAAAGCTGTGTCCTTGCCCCATTTCTTTTTACACTATATATAAACAATTTAAAAAATATTTTAGTCAAGGAGTGTATGGATCTACCGACAGCAGCAACGCGCCCCATCCCTGCACTCCTGTATGCAGACAATGCGGTTTTAATGGCCTGTACGCCGCTCAGTCTCCAAAGGGTCGTTAACTCTTTTTCTAATTTTATTTAGAATTTGGGGCTTACGATCAATTGTTCTAAAATGTTTACATTGAACTGAGGGGTTGGGTCAAATTAGAGGACTAAATCTCTCTTTATAGACTCGAGGAAAAAACGTTTTCATACTTAGGGATATTATTTGATAGGTCAGGAACATGGTTGGAGGCAGTTAAAGCCAGACTTTTGTTGTTTGTTAAGTAACTAATGGCACGATCAAATTTCGGCCGTAAACTAGGCAGACGCCAACCGGCGGAACTGCTACACATTTATAGGGCTAAATGTGTGGCAATAGCTACCTTCGGAGCGGGCATTTGGGGTTATGCGGATGTAAATGCACTACAGATTGCGGAAAATACGTTTTTTAAGTTTCTCCTGGCTTTACTAGATAGTACATCAAACTATATCTGTCACTTGGAAATGGGTATGCCATATTTAGAGGGCACGATTAAGATTCAGCCCGTCCTCTTGTAGCATAGAATCTGGACGGCAGACGAAACTGGTTTTAATCGTCATATACTGACAGAAGCGCTGGGGTCTGATGGTGTCAAACAAGTAAGATGGCTGGAATATGTGAAAATGTTTCTTTTAAAATTAGGACGTTTGGAATATTTCACTGAGCCTCTTTCTATGTGTAATGTGCCCAGAAAAAATCTTAAAGCCAGCTGTATTTGTCTCTTGGGCTAAATTAGAGCCACCACCGAAATGAGAAAATCTATGGCTCAAGCTCATCATTTAACTCTGCTGACTCCAACTATAAAAACATATAGTCTTCGAATCAATGGCGATTAAGACCATTTCCTGTTGACAGGTTTTAGACTGAATATTTTATATAGATCCCTAAGTTTTCCCGTATGAAACGACTGGTCAAGAGTTCTGTATAAATGTCCGTGCGATGATGTTTCCGTACAGTCAACTATACTTATCATGTTCTTTTGTAAATTTTATGTTACATCAAGAAGGAGATGGATTATCACTGTTTTAAAGAACTTTGGACTGAGACAATGTCGACCCGCATTTTTAGCATTGCAATTCTTAGATAATGAAATTGGTATTGCATCTGTTATTGCTTTTTTTTAAAGTGTTTTTAATTATTGGAAATCCATTATAATGTGATTCTTAATTATGAACTTAATTGGCACTGAAATCATTTTATTAATTGCAAAATGTACTGTGCTTTTATGGTTATCTTTTATTTTAACCAAACAAAGATCTTTGAATTGAGTTAGGTTATGTTTTCCTCAGCGTTTGTGAAATAAGACAACCTTTGGGTAAGTGGTTTTTGTAAGCTTGGCACAAGGGTTGCATGTGATGCTATGTGGAGTTTATCCAGGATGTGTGTAGCATCCATTGTGGTTCGCTATGCATTATATGTTTTAAAATACACTGCTGACACAACCCTCTTTTCGAATCCATTCATGAAGTTGCATTGTGAACAACTTGCATGCTCACCTGTCCTCTATGATGAAGCTGGTAAGGTTATTTTATTAATAATCTCAATAACACTGAGCGCCGTATTCAAGAGTGTCGCTCATGCAAGGGATTGGATACAAAATTCCTTGAATAACTAAATGAGTAACCTTTGTAAACCTCTCATGTGAAATACAGCATTTTTCCATCTATAATTAAAATTACAAGAACATGTGATTGGCATCCACTTTATTTCCAAATCAGACGTACACTTGAAATAGCGACAAGTCAAAAATATTTGTTAAAGGTGTGGGGTGATGCTGATTTAACAGAAAGAAGAAAGATGAAATGCAGTATTTTAAAATGTCTTGAAGAACAATGTAGAAACTTGTTGTTTTTCCCACCGAAAATCAGCTCATCAATCCTATTGAACAGGTCAGTCAGAAAATAGATGCATTAGGCAAGGAGAGAGTCGCTTATCGATAAGGCTGCTTCGGGCTGATAGCAACCCGGCGTCTCTATCCACCTGCACCTCAGTAACTTCAAAAATGTGTCAATCTTATGGGTGTCCTTCCGAAAACAGTCCAAGACCATGTAGTTTTGGAGAGCAGAGTTGACTGTCCTTAGACCAAAACTTAGATGGGTTGAAGGTTGTTCGTATTCAGCTGTGAAGGGAGCACCGTCCGCCATCTGCAAGAACAAACATCACGCCAAACAAAGTCATTAACTGTTGACTTGTAAAATAATGCGTTTATTTAATTAAGATACATAACGGACTAATACATAAAAGCGAACTGATAGAGAACACCGCCTTATGATTGATGATAGCAGTATAAATGAGAGAGAGATGCATGAGAGAAAACAAATGCTGTTTGAGACACATGGTGAACATGTGAATATTTCGTGAACTTTTAATGCCATAGGAAATAGGTTTTCAAAGTATGGGGACCTATGTGAAAGCATGACGGGGTAAAAAGAGATAAATGGAGGTCAAGTGAATTTGAAAAGATTAGTAAAAGCACAGTGAAGCTGGCAAATAAGTGATTGAAAAGTCAGGGGAGGTCATAAATGGGGCTTCAAGTTTTTAATGGCATTGTTTTTAGGTCCAGCGTAAGCCTACGACCTCTTGTATACGTTAGTATACATATGTCTCTGTGGGCCAAATGCCATACGTTGCTTCTCATTTGTTTGTTTCAATGTCCTTTAAAAATACTTGCTTACTAGTGGCCAGTCCTGCCTCTTTCCCCCTCCTTTTTCCTCCAAGGTACAGGGACTTAGTACAATATAATTACACTTTGTACTGTTGACCTGCTTGGGGGGGGGTGGTTTATTATGTTTTCAACCTCTTGTTACACTGTAGGTGCTCAGATATAACTGCTTACATTTTATTGCAGCATTCATGTCTTGTCCTTCCTGTCTGAATCCAGCAGTAACTAGCCATGCTTTCTAGCTACTGCAGCTCTAAATCATGTAAAAAGTTAAACCAAAACTTAAAGACAGCTTGAAATGATATTTTAATATGCATGCTGCTGGTGTTTTTTTTTTTACCCCTTCAGGACTTGTGCTTGGCTGCTAGCTGAGGAGTTGGAAGTTCTCCTCATCAGTTTTGTGCCGAGGCCAAAATGTTTTGTTTTGGAAAAATCTCCCCTTTAAATCTTGCATTTGAGGGGAGGCGTGGCTTGACGCCAGAAGGAGATGGCTGCTCTCCACTGACGGTCTGCAGCAACTCGGGAGGGTTTTTGACCTCCGCTCCAGTCACCTTCATGTTTGGCTGCTAATTCTATCTGTCAACCCATGAATACTGCCTGACCGCAATGGTCTGACTTTCGCCAACCAGTGAGCAGTTCCTGACTCCCTTTTCTTCTTTCCTTATGCACGGCATGTTTTCTTCATGGGACTCACGTCCGCCATTTTGAATTGCGTGACGGAGTCTTGGCTCTCACCACAACGTTGTTTTTTTCTTTTTGTTTCATGCTCCCTCAATGTTTTTCACAAGAAATTCGAATAGACTTTGGTTACCAATGACAATATTCTTACTATTTGGGAAGATTACACCTCAAAATATACCTGGTAGTACTTGAATATTGCTTTAATTAAAAGGGACAGTTTATCTTCATGGAGTTTTGATTTTTTTGAGAACGTTTACACGCACTTTAACAACGACAGTATTTTGAAGAGACCAAAGAATTATTTTGGGAACTGGAAATAATCACAAATATTTAAATACATTTTCGAAGTTAATACAATTATCTTGATATCTTGCTCCACCGTTTTTATCAAGAATTACCAATTGTAACCGTAAGTGACTCAACAAAGTATCTTTTTGACTATGAATATTATCTGTTGAGAGGTGGTTTGTCTCCAGAAGTGGTTGGTTGATTTCTTCTTGCAAATTTATGGTTTGTCGGACAATTCTTCGTCCTCCTTTCCAATTGTATGCATATTTCTTCGCTGACCTGGGCTTTATTAATTCATAAACTCCATTTTATGCTATAAACTTATACCGTACAAAATAATTTTCTAGCACAAAACTACTAATCTCTTCCAACAACTCTACCCATCCGTATTTTGGGAAAGTGCTCCATGTTTTATCGGGATAAAACCAGTGAGGTGTTCCACACAAGTGTCTGCTTTGTCATAGCCTCTTGAAGACTATAATCCTTTTAATATTCTTCAATCCACCATGGAAGAAAGTTCTAGCAATACTGTATCCCTCCCAGCGGGTACTTCTTTGACCTCTTCTAATATTCCTCTCACAACTACAAAACCTTTGCTCAAATCATCTCTTTCATCTGGTAAATGTGTCAAAAAATACCCACCACTCCTACCACTTCTCCTCCACCTACATCTTTAGACTTACTTTTGGAAGAAATTTGTGCTCTTCGCCCACATATGGAAGAAACTAATAATCACTTACAAGCTTTGGAGGATAAATGGTTGGACATGAAAAACAAAGTTGTATAAAAAGACCAACGCGTTGTTTCTCTTCAGGTTGTGACAGACCGGATCCCCATGATGCAAACGGAAATTACATGTCTTAAAAAACAAATTGAAAATCTTGAAAATCGCAATAGATGCAACAATCTAGGTCTCTATGGTCTGTTGGAGGGACAGGAAGGTTCTGACCGTATAGCATTTTTCAAATCCTTTCACCCACAAATTCTGGGTGTCCCTGAGTCTCCAAGTCTCAATATCCAGAGAGCGCATCACCTGGGACACAACTCACGTTCTCCTCCTTATGCAAAGCCAAGAGGTGTTATTATGTATTTTTGGGAATAAACAGACTTGTTGAGAGTATTACAAGCAGCCAAGATTAAAGGTTGAATACCCTGGCAAGTATCAAATCTTTTCTTTTGCCAGGACTCTACACAGGAAACAGCAGACAAATGAAAGAAACTTTTAGACATGAGACCTGCATTGCGAAATCTTAATGCGAGATTTGGCCTATTTCATCCTTGTTTATTTAAAGCAACTTACAAAAACAAGACAACGAACTTTGAAGATCCGGCTTTGCTGCAACGTTTCATCGATAAGTGTAGAGTAGAGGACACAGAAGTTTCCAGAGTTTCCAGCAATTGACGCTATCATTACATATTTTCCTTCCTTTACAATGTTGTCCATTGCTTTTCCTCTGAATTTGATGTTTGCCTATACAAGTATTAAATAGTTTTTTCATAGTTCTTTGTTCTCTTGTTCTTCTATCAACTATCTAGGTGTGGTATCCTGTTTTATTTGACCTTGCGATTACCTAGTTCATTTGGATGGAGTGTCTTTCCCTCCCGACCTTGCCCTGAGATGTCTGGTCCGTTGTGTCATCTTCCTTATGTGGTTTCACCACCCTCGTCTTTTTTTTATGTTTTGGTCTGGTTGTATGTATATTTAGTGTTTGTTTCCTCTTTTCTCCCTTTCTCATTATCTTTCTCTCTTTCTCTCTCTTTTACTTTTACTTTCGACAATCCTTTCTTCTTTTATATCATAGATCTTACTTCTTTCTCTCTTCTTTGCATCTCATTTTACTAATGTTCTCCTTTACAATCACATCTTATCCTTTATTTTATATATATTTCAGCTTTTATTCTACTTTTTCAACCTTTATAATGTGTATCTATCTTTTTCTATCATTATTCTTATTTAATTTCTTTCTATTACTCCTATTTATTTAATTTAATATGTTTATTCTAATGTAGATGACTTTGTGAATGATATCATGGAATGTTAAAGGTTTAGGCTCTCCTATAAAACGTCAGAGAGTTTTAACTTATCTTTCCAATTCAAAATGTGATATTGCTTTGCTTCAAGAAACGCATATTGTGGATAAAGAGGTTGCCAACCTTAAACGACAATGGGTATGTCATGTTTTTGCTTTCCACGGTAATGATAAAAATAATGGTGTAGCTATTTTATGTCACAAACGCTTAGATGTTCAAGTGCTCTCGCATTCTGATGATCTAGGAAGATGGGTATCTGTTTCCCTTTTAGTTAACAAAATTCCTATTACTCTTTTCAATCGTTATGCCCCTTCCTCTCCCAATAATGCCTTCTGGCCCAAAATATTGTCTAAATTGATGACTTATAAGGATGATTATCTATTGGTGGGTGGGGATTGTAACATGGTTATTGATCCTATACTGGACCATAATTAGGCCTGGGCGAAGCACTACGCTACGCTCGCGTAGTTTGCGAAGTTCGCGCTACTTCGCGCTACGCGAACTGCACGTAGCACAGTGCGAACACGCGTAGCGTAGTGTTGCGTAGTGCTGCGGTCATTTTTTGCTTGCTCGCGGTCCTCAACGTCAAGTTGGCGACCGCGAGCAAGCAAAATGACATCCTGGCGAGACTTTTTCCTTGTTCGCGATCGCGAGTATGGAAAATAAACCTCCCGGCGAGATTCCCAACGCGAGAAGGTCAGGTTTCTCATTGCGAGGGGTCGCGTATGCTCGCGACCGCTCGCGATGAGAAACTACCAGTTCGCGTTGAGAAAGCTGCAGCTCGAGTAAAAATCTACTCGAGCAGCAGAAAACTACAGCTCGCACTGTGCAAGATGCCATTTTCAATGATTGCACAGTGCCGGTTGCTTGTCCGCACTGTGCAATCATTGAAAACAACATCTTGCACAGTGCGAACATGTTACTTCGCAGTTCGCGAAGTGCTACGCGTAGCTCGCGTAGTGCGAACTTCACTTTGCGTAGCTTCGCGAAGTGCTACTTCGCGAACTACGCCCACCCTTAACCATAATTCTAAAACCAAATTTATCCCCTCTCTTATACACACCCAATTTACTTCTACCGTTACACAATGATCTTTAGTAGATGCATAGAGACTTTGCAACCCCACCCTTTTAGAATGTACTTTCTTTTCCCCAGTACACTGTTCTCAATCCAGATTAGACTATCTCTTCCTTGCCCACTCCCTTGCACAACACATTACTCAATCAGAGATTGGTCCTACACTTATTTTGGATCATGCTCCAGTATTTCTGAATATAGACCTCCTTCCTCCATCTCATGGTACTAGACGATCGAGATTTAATAATTCCCTTTTATTAGATCATATTTTACCAACATTTTTTAATATTTTGCTAATACCTTTTTTCTTGAAAATGAAATTTCAAATATTTCTCCACAAATTATATGGGATACTTTTAAAGCTGCTTCAAGAGATTTTATTAGTTGTGATGTATCCCACAAAAAGAATTCCTTTCTAGATACTTTGAAATCTCTCACTACTCGTATTAAATAATTAGAGCATTCCTATTAACGTACACATTTTAAATCCTCCCTGTTTTCAGACGAACCTCGCGTGGAGCACAGAGCAGAGCGGGCCGCGGCTCGTCGCGGGTACTGTCGCTGACAGTGATTGCCGATTTCCCGATTTGCCGCTTGTGCCGCTTGTGCTGTTTGGGAACCTGCTGGTGACCTGACACCCCTGCTGAGCTGAGTAGAGAGTTGCTGGCACCCACTCCTGCTCCGGCTCCAGCTTCCCGGTCACCCGTTGACTAGAGAGGAGGAGGAGGGTGGAGCAGAGAAGAACTCTCAGCGCGAGTTGGTATCAGCCCTATTGCAGGCAAGCGAGGTGTGGTGTCCAGACAGGAGCGGAGCAGCGCGGAGCAACGACGAGGTACCCCGCCTAGGGCAGATTGGAGATAATTTTTCGGGCTGATTGAGTGCTGACTTGGTGCTTGGAACTGGAGCTTTGAGAGCGGGGAGCAGTGCTGGTGCTCGGTGTTACCTGGTGCTGCCTGTCTAAAACTCTCCCTGCTCATTACCCATGGTCCATAGCCCATCACCCCTTAAAAACTCCCTCTTCCCCCGCTCTCACAGCCTTCACAGAATAGGAACGGAGACCAGAGAACAGGGTAGAGACCAACAAACCAAACAACCCAAAACCAGCCGAGCTACTGGTGGAGCACCGTCTCTAAATGTGGCCACGCCCAGCTTTGCCTTGCCTGATTGGAGTCACCGGAGTCGCCGGAGCCGAAAGCCGAGAACGGACCAAACTGAAGCTGAACGAGAGTGGGAAGAATTGGAGAACCACCGAGAGAGGCGAGAGAGACGAAACCTCGTAGGCGCGCAGGCGCATCGCGTGTGAACAGCTCAGGCAGGCCCTCAATCAAGAGCGGAGGAGCGCAGAGGAACGAGCGCCAAGTAACCCCGAGGAGCGGATGAGCCGAGAGACGCGAGTCGCGAGTGAAAGAGGGAGCCGCGACACGGGAGCGGTAAAAGCGGCACTAAAGAGCGGAGAGCGGAGGAGTAGCTCTATCTTTGGATCCCCATACCTGCAGACTTTGAAGAGACCCCAACGCGCATAGGATAGGATAGGAACCCAGTGGGGCCCCACGCCGCGAAGCCCCAACTGGGCAAAGCGCGGCCAGAGGGCCAACGGAACAGACTTCAGGAGGGTCTAGATAGATAATAAGGGGCAGAAAAGAACAAGTAAATCTAGCGACGCATCACCAAGGGGCAGGAGCCGGGAAAAGAGGCCGCCCTAGAAAGTTCCTACAACAAAAGGGAATAGTGGAATAGTGACCTGAAGGAGAAGACCCAGATCCACGGCGAGGCAGGCAGACGGGCATTGGCACAACAGAGGTAAGTGAGTATGAGAGCCTGAGTAAGTGCAAAAGATATCATATATCATATACCAACGGTGGTACCCTAACATTTAACTGAGAAAGTTCGGCCACACACCAGAGCCAGGAGCGAGACTTAGTGAGATTTGAACTAACTCCACAGCTTGTCAAGAAGTATAAGAAATGCGCCCAAAACTTAAATTAAAACAATGTAAGGAGTCAGAGAAGATAACCTGGAGACGGGTGAGATACTGGCGGGATCAAGGTCATGGGAAGAGAGTCAGGAAAACCAGACATCCCCCGAGGATACCAACAAGGGACGACTCAGGAAGAGGAAAGTCAAAAGAGTGACCAAGCAAGCCCCGCAAGCCAAAAAGGGGTGTACTTTAATATCCATCACGAAAAAGAACATGGTAACTACTAACCCCATTATGGACTTTGTGGCCAAACATTATAAAGTATCAAAATTACCGGTAATAAATCTGGAAACTGAAGAGCAGTCTCGATCCAAGAACGGAAAAAATGTAGAAATGGAGGAAATAACTCAGGTGGAAAGAAGCAAGGGAGGTGCTCCAGAAGAAGTAGCGGAAGAAGAGATAGAGGACCCCCTGTTAATAAATCTATCACTCCTGAGCCAAAATCCTATAATGGCGGCACCGCGGCTATCATCATCCCCAAATTTATTCTCCCAGCGAACAGCAAGGAACGATGGGCCAATAGGAAGGGAAAGCTACGAGTCCAGCCCTATCTGGGGGGCTACAGTTAACCAACTCCTACAACAGTGTGGGGAGAAAAGTAACCAGCAGGACATAGAGAGAAACAGTCACCAGGACTCAGATTTATCGGTTCCAGCCACAACATCGATATTGGACTTATTACTAATGCTACAAAAAACCCTTCAGTGAATCTTAAAAGTATCAATGCTGAACAATGGTGTACTAAATTCCCAAAAGACAACCCTAAAAAAGATTGAAGAAGAACTAACAGGAATAAAAGGGCAAATGCCTCGTATGATAAGCCCAGTAGTGACCTCACAGATAACAGATCAAAGCGTAGGGTGTGCGTTGGAAGAACCACAAGAGACAACAGACAATGTGTATATATCCAAGAGACCAATGCTGGTAAAAAGGATATGGGAACATGCAAGGGCCTGCACTCAAAACAGGCCAAGTAATAAGAAGGTCCCGCAGATAGCGGTAAAGGGAAACAAAAAGAAAAAGGCAGCTAAGGAAAAATTAAATATTTCGGCTCAGACCTTCGTACCATTAGGACCCCCAGTGTCAGATGCTAGAAGGAATACACCAACTATACAAAAGCAGGATTGTGGCAATAAGGTCCCAAAAGAGATGGCTCGAAAAATAAACCCTGTAAATCAGAAAATAACAACATGTGTAAGGGGCCAAATACAGAATATACAGAGTTATAGTAATCAGGCTGGATCAGTACAACCATATGAGCAAGTAGCAGGGCCCCCAGGGAGGGAAGGGAGTAGGCAGCGAAACATAGCGTCCCCTGAGAAAGGAGGGGGGACGGGAAAGAATAAATGGATATATCTGGAACCGGTGCACACAGGCCAAAGGGGTAAGAATCAGAGGAAAATTAATCCCCTAAATAGAACCCAAGTTCTGTCAATCTTCTCCAAATGTATAAGTCTGAGTGGGATTGGCTCAAAAGATCTGAGACAGGTGGGCTTTTTAGAAAGCACAAAGTGCAGGGAAATAACAAAAGTATTACTATATTCGAACTTAGTAAAAAGGGCAATTGTGGAAGCAGCCAGAGAGATATTCCAAGGGGGAGTAAGGGTGATATCAGAAAAGGACTTGAGTGAAGAAATACAACCGGGAAGGAACTTCCTAAAATACCACGCAGGCCTAGGGAGGCGTCAGGTGTGGCTGTAAAAGGGCAACGAAGAAGAAGGTAGCCGCCTGAATGTAATGATAAACAATACAGTAAAGGAGGACCTGTGGTGGAATTGGCCTTCCAATTAAAGATTGATTTAGAAAATCCTGGGAGAGTAAACTTGGAATGGTATGAGGAGAAGATAGCTCAAGTAGTCCAGTGTCTTAGGGTAGAATTAAAAAAGAATAAAAGGAAAGGCACTATAAACCGGGCAAGTCGAGTAAAATTGTTTTCAATGGACTGTCAAATTAAAAAAAGAGAGATAATGGCAGAAGCCAGAAGGCTAAGGAAAGAGTTCAATCTAGAGAGGCAAAATCACCTCACTAAATTAAAATCTGAATTTAAAAGGATGGTCTCCGATGCAAAAAGGGCACATAAAGAGAAATGCTGGGGGGATCTACTAGAGGCCATAGAGACTAAAAATTTGCGACAATTCTGGAAATTGGTAAAACTAGCATCGGCCCCCCAAGATGGGGAAATGAAGTGTGCCGTAAGTGAGGCAGCCTGGGATAAATACCTAAGGGAGCTGTATGGAGCACTTATGCCTACTGGGGATCTAGAGCCCCAAAGTTGGCATGAACCCGCAGAAGATTTTAAAGCAGACTTTTCGGAAGAGCGAGTAGAAGCAACAATTAAAAAACTGAATTTAACTCGGGCCGCAGGGCCGGACAATCTCCCAGCGTTAATATTAAAGTCTCATACAAAATGGTATGCAAGGTTCCTATCCCAGCTATTCCAAGCAGTATTAATAGAAGGTAAAATGCCATCAAATTGGAAGGGTGCAATAATTAGGCCAATTCATAAAAAAGGCAGTATGGGTGAACCCCAAAACTATAGACTGATAAACCTCCTGATATAGGAGAAAAGGTATTTGCGAAACTTGTCTTAAATAGACTAAATACCTGGGTCAATGAGTGTGCAATAATACCTGTAGAACAGGGAGGGTTCAGAGAAGGACACTCTACAATTGACCATTGTTTCTCCTTATGGGCATTGGCAAGGAAGTCAACAGAACAGAACGGAAAGCTCTGTTGCTGCTTCGTTGACTTCTGTGCCGCCTTTGATTCAGTGGACAGGGAATGTCTCTGGGAACTATTAATCAATAAAAATATCCCAAAAGAACTGCTGATCATATTAAAAGAACTACACAGAGGCACCTGGGCCCAAGTAATTAGGTACACGGAGGGGTCACTAACACCAAAAATACCTATTGAAAATGGCCTAAGACAGGGCTGTGTACTGGCCCCCCAGCTATTCTCTATATTTCTATCCGACCTACCTGAGGGTTTAGAAGTGGAGGGCAGTGCCAGCCCTAGGATGAATGGCAAAAAGGTACCGTGCCTCTTATATGCGGATGACCTGGTAATAGTAGACCAGACGGAAATAGGCCTTCAAAGGAAGCTGAAATTTCTTAAGGAATATTGTGAAAAGAAATTTGTAACGGTAAATCTAGATAAGACGAAAATGTTATGCTTTGGGAAAAAAGCGATTAAGTTTAATTGGTTTTTAGGTGATCTTAAATTAGAACCTGTTAATGAATACCGCTACCTAGGTGTGTGGTTCGATAAAACATTAAACTGGCACACACACCTAGAAGCCCAAAAAGCGAAGGCACATACAACAATTGCCGGGCTAAAAATGTTTAACCGTGACTATGGGGATATGTCCCATCGTCCTTTATTAAAGGCTTTCAATGCAATGATACCATCGCAAGTACTCTATGGAGCAGAAATCATTTATTTGAGCGGTAAAGATGTCTGGGACCTGGAGGAAGGAAAATGCCTGAAAAACCTCTTATCATTGCCCCCATCAGCAATGATCCAAGCATTAAGATTAGAAATAGGAACAATGACGTGGGGAGTACAAGTACAAGTAGCAGCGATTAGATTTTGGAAACGCCTGGAGAATGACAATGGACAAAAAGTTGCATATTGGTGTCGTAATGAGATTCAACAAAGTAATTTAAGTTGGGCAAAAAGGTGTAGTAAGAAAGTGGTACAGGCCGCTGAGAATACAAAAGTGGTCTTATGCCGAGAGTCACTTAAGATAGAATGCACAAAAAAAGAGCTAAAGTATAATGGTCAAGAAGCATCAAAAAGAGCAGACAAGGAATACCTTAGCAAGAAAAAATCAGTAAAGTTTATGATGAACTCCTGGGCAAAGGAAAACTGGTTCCCCTATCTGGATATCTTACCATATCCATGGTGTAGACAGGAGATTTTAAGGTTCCGCATTGGGATTAACCCATGGCTAATAAATAAAGGAATCAAAAATAAAATGCTTGATCCCAAAGGGTGTTGTAATTGTAACCTGGGAACCAAAGCAGACTCAGTGCATATTCTGCTGGACTGTCTAACTATCTTAGAGCAACGCAAACTCTGGCTACGTCCAATATTTGTAAAATATGGCATAAGAAACCGGGCACAAGCGATCGATGTTATCACAGAAATGCCCAGCATAGAAATTGCAATCGCCTTGGGGAAGTTCATAAAGGCAGTACAGAGTTTTATAATAAATTAGAACTGATATTTTAGAATTTTATAACGAAATATTTTTATATCTTGTCTAGAACCGGTTTTATAATTTCGTAGGGAGTAGACCCACCAACAAAGAAGTGAGTTTAATTTATTAACTGATATGCATATAGGTCGTGAGGATTTTAATCTGGTTTTAATTTGGTCTGAATATTTAATCGGTAAAATTGCCTGTGCGATTGATGTGAATTAATTTTAAATTACACTAATTGTTTTGTATTGTTTAAAGATTATGATCTAAATAAACATATCTTTGACTTGACTTGAAAATCCTCTCTGGAAGTTCTCATCAAACTGAAATTCACTTTTAATAAATTGTCCACAGACAATGTAAATTCATTTTTACTTAAAGCATCTGTGAAATATTATGGTGGTCAAAATAAATCGGGAAAACTTATGGCTAATTATCTTAAAATAAAAAAAGAACACTCCAAAATCAATTTGATTCTTACTTCATCTAACCATATGCTTCATAAGAATGAAGATATTCTAGCTGAGTTTACCAATTTTTATCAAGAACTTTATACACCTGATTTTTCTACCTCTCAAGATAATATACATCAATATTTGTCTTCCATTGATCCTCCTTCTCATCTTAATATAGACTTTTCTTCATTAGATAAAGAAATTCAAACACAAGATATCTTTAATGCAATTGGTAATATTAAACATGGTAAGGTGCCCGGCCCAGATGGGTTTACCATTGAATTTTATTCTCATTTTTCTCAATTACTAATTCCTAAATTACATCAACTCTTTCTTTTCTTCATATCCTCTAACTTTTCCGGTGGTTCTTTCCAGGATGCCTTAATTTGTCTTCTTCCCAAAGAAAATAAAGATCCCTCATTGTGTAAAAATTATAGAAGGCAACAAAAAGAGATGACTGGGCTGTTCCTTAGGACAGGAAAGAGGAAAAGATCACTAGGGAAAAAGGGTTAGTGCTCAATGGAGGACAACCCCTGGGTATCCAATTAGTTGGATATAATGGCCTCACACACCCTTGCGAGTGTCATGCTTCATCATCGGCAATGCTCCTCGTCGGGCAGGCGGTGCAATGCCCAACGGGCTCACCTCTAAGAGGGGCTCTTTATCGGAGATCTTTTATCCAACTGCCTATGAGTGAAGTGGGGGTGAGGGGCCAGGACAGAGTAGATAGTGTGGGTGAGGATAAAATGTGGCCTAAGGTACCGGAAAGCAATTTTTATTCTGGTGGTCCTCTGCCACAAATAAAATCAAGGATAGCCGGTACTCAGGGGGACTATGGTTTCCCGGAATGGACCAGGGCTAGAGTGCAAATGGTGTGGTCAACATGTTTCTCGCTTCTAGTACAATGACTGCGATTCTTCAGGACCTAGTAAAAAACTACAATCTACAAAACATGACCTAATGATTAGTATCAGTTTAAATACAGCACATAAGTTGTACTACCTGTATGACACTGCTCCTACCTAAAAAGTGAAGATAAAGGAGAACATTACCACAGGTAAGTAACAACTTGTGACCCTGTAGTGACCGTGAACACACTGTGAAGAAGTGACATACTAGTGCAAATAGTGACTAGTATGTGATTAAAACCAAGTTAAAAAGCTGGTAGCATCAGTATCCATTAGAACTACTACACGCACCTATGGAAACGGTGATACTGTTACTCACCTAAGGGTTAGAGTTATAGGGTGTCAACAGTACCCGGTGGAACTGACATCAAGGGAGAAGCCATAACCTTTCAGGCTGGGAAGAAAAGGACAAAAGTGGGATGGTATTGAGAGGTAAACTCAAATGTAGGGCGCATATGTATCCTGCTGCCTCGGTGCAGGCGTTCTGTCTAGGGGTAGAAAGCCAAATGGTGGAAAATTGGCCAAGTAGTATGTGTTTGAGGCACTACACAGCACTACGTGAGAGTAATCTAAATATCCTCTATCCAGCCAGTGGTAACCAGTTGGTAGATAGTGGACTGGGCTGGGTTAGTATCTAACAATGGGGAGACGCTCCCATTGTAGTTGTATTATAAAGATATTGCAAAGATAGCGTCACAGTGAGTACTGGTCAAAAACGGATATTAATTCCTGGTAGCTGTAAAAGCGCACAATGCAAAACTGCTGTTTATTCCTCCCAGGGCCGCTATTAGAATAACAGGAAAATAGTTAGAAATTAGTCAGGCAATAGGACCCTGCAGTGCGGTAAAGAGGTTTTAGTCATAAGGGTTGGAAATCTCTGTTGGTTTAGAAGGCGGTACACTTACTTTCTACTGCTCGTGTCAGGGCCAGTCAAGCCTACCCATCTCACCGGGTCCGGATAGTGGAAAGCCGGTCGTGTTCCTCCTCATTAAATAGCACCCAGGGTGTGTTCCACAGGATCCCAAACAGGAAGTAGAACCTGCCCGTAGATCATGTGGTTTCCCTCGCGAATCGGGCGGCCATGATGGAGTGGAGGGTAGTGTATAAAAATTAGTGAACACATTAAGGGTAAAGTCACTAAAATGGCGGTGTCGCTCAGTGATAGGTGGGTAGTGATTAGCCTTATAAAGTGTGGTACGCCAAGGTAAGTGTAATGGCCATGATAACTGTTGTACGACCAAGACAGCAGGTATACACTGATCCCAAACAGGAAGTAGGATCCGCCCGTAGATCATGTGGTTTCCCTCGCGAATCGGGCGGCCATGATGGAGTGGAGGGTAGTGTATAAAAATTAGTGAACACATTCAGGGTAATGTCACTAAAATGGCGGTGTCGCTCAGTGATAGGTGGGTAGTGATTAGCCTTATAAAGTGTGGTACGCCAAGGTATGTGTAATGGCCATGATAACTGTTGTACGACCAAGACAGCGGGTATACACTGAACTTAGCATAGTTCGCTGGGTGGATCAGGGATGTTTTGGAAGAGATGTGTTCACAGAGCACTCCACGGTATATCCTCATTCAATCCCTGGCTGTCGGTGGATAAGCGATGTATCCACCTCTGTTCCTTAAGAAAAAGACTGTGCTTGGATTTGTCTTGGGAGGATTCAAGAACTAACCAGGACAATGAGTCAGCCGTGTGGTTCTGTTCTAGGTAGTGCCTGCACATCTTGGTGTTTGTTTTCTTACAACGGAAGTTGCTTCTATGTTCAGAGATGCGGATTTTCACAGGGCGGGAGGTCATGCCTACGTACTGCAGACCGCATGGGCATCTCAACAAGTAGATACAGTTAGAAGTGTTGCAATTGGTATGGCCACGCAGTTCCCAGCGGAAAGTGTCCGTCAGGGGGATATCCAGATCGATTTTCTCATCACCCTAGACGTGGAGGCCCTCTATACTAACATCCCCCAGAGGGCCACACTAGGAGTGATCGAGAGAATCCTCAGTGCAGAAGAATGGAGCTCCCCCAGGCCGCCTTCCTTTATTATGGAATGTGCTACCCTTGCCCTTACGGAGAACTACTTTGAGTTTAAAGGGCAATACTACCACCAGACCCAGGGCACTTCTATGGGCAGTACTTTTGCCCCTTCGGTAGCTTGCCTCTACATGTCAGACTTCGAAGAAAGACACATCAATGGACCAGAGAACCCCTACCATCTGAACATCAAACTATGGAGGAGGTTCATTGATGATATCCTGGTACTCTGGACAGGCACTGAAACCCTATACAAGGAGTTCTTCAGCTGGCTAAACACGCTGAACGAATACCTCCACTTCACCATAACGGCGTCTCCATCCAAAATTGCCTTCTTGGATCTCACCGTTAGACTGGAGGGGGGAAAAAATTGATACAACTCTGTATCGCAAACCAACAGACCTCAACAGTTTGCTCTACTTTACCAGCCACCACCCTAAGGCCTTGAGACTGAACCTGCCTTTCGGACAATTTCTGCGGGTCAGGCGCAATTGCTCCCACCTGTCGGATTACAAAACCGAGTCTTCCTTACTATCCAGAAACCTGAGGGATAGAGGGTACCCCACTAGAGAGATTTCTAGGGCACGCAAACGTGCAGAAAATAACCATAGGGGGGCCCTACTTGAATACAAGACCCGGACGACACAGGAGTCAGATCTTCTTACTTGTGTCACCACCTTTTCGCCAGTTTCCAACGAAATCAAAAAGATAATCAAACGACACTGGCAAATTCTGAACACGGGCAATCTCAGTTTTACACCGCCCAGATTTGCCTTCAAAAGGTCAAGGAATATTAAGGATATTCTGGTGCATACCAGACCGAGGAAGGCAGAGCCACCTAAACAAACCACCCTGTGGCAATTACCGCCTGTACGTGGGCATTATCAGTGCGGCTCCTGCAGTGTGTGCCCCTTCACCAGCACATCCAAAACTATCCCCCTGACGGACACTTTCCGCTGGGAACTGCGTGGCCATACCAATTGCAACACTTCTAACTGTATCTACTTGTTGAGATGCCCATGCGGTGTGCAGTACGTAGGCATGACCTCCCGCCCTGTGAAAATCCGCATCTCTGAACATAGAAGCAACTTCCGTTGTAAGAAAACAAACACCAAGATGTGCAGGCACTACCTAGAACAGAACCACACGGCTGACTCATTGTCCTGGTTAGTTCTTGAATCCTCCCAAGACAAATCCAAGCACAGTCTTTTTCTTAAGGAACAGAGGTGGATACATAGCTTATCCACCGACAGCCAGGGATTGAATGAGGATATACCGTGGAGTGCTCTGTGAACACATCTCTTCCAAAACATCCCTGATCCACCCAGCGAACTATGCTAAGTTCAGTGTATACCCGCTGTCTTGGTCGTACAACAGTTATCATGGCCATTACACATACCTTGGCGTACCACACTTTATAAGGCTAATCACTACCCACCTATCACTGACCGACACCGCCATTTTAGTGACATTACCCTGAATGTGTTCACTAATTTTTATACACTACCCTCCACTCCATCATGGCCGCCCGATTCGCGAGGGAAACCACATGATCTACGGGCGGATCCTACTTCCTGTTTGGGATCAGTGTATACCTGCTGTCTTGGTCGTACAACAGTTATCATGGCCATTACACTTACCTTGGCGTACCACACTTTATAAGGCTAATCACTACCCACCTATCACTGAGCGACACCGCCATTTTAGTGACATTACCCTGAATGTGTTTACTAATTTTTATACACTACCCTCCACTCCATCATGGCCGCCCGATTCGCGAGGGAAACCACATGATCTACGGGCAGGTTCTACTTCCTGTTTGGGATCCTGTGGAACACACCCTGGGTGCTATTTAATGAGGAGGAACACGACCGGCTTTCCACTATCCGGACCCGGTGAGATGGGTAGGCTTGACTGGCCCTGACACGAGCAGTAGAAAGTAAGTGTACCGCCTTCTAAACCAACAGAGATTTCCAACCCTTATGACTAAAACCTCTTTACCGCACTGCAGGGTCCTATTGCCTGACTAATTTCTAACTATTTTCCTGTTATTCTAATAGCGGCCCTGGGAGGAATAAACAGCAGTTTTGCATTGTGCGCTTTTACAGCTACCAGGAATTAATATCCGTTTTTGACCAGTACTCACTGTGACGCTATCTTTGCAATATCTTTATAATACAACTACAATGGGAGCGTCTCCCCATTGTTAGATACCAACCCAGCCCAGTCCACTATCTACCAACTGGTTACCACTGGCTGGATAGAGGATATTTAGATTACTCTCACGTAGTGCCGTGTAGTGCCTCAAACACATACTACTTGGCCAATTTTCCACCATTTGGCTTTCTACCCCTAGACAGAACGCCTGCACCGAGGCAGCAGGATACATATGCGCCCTACATTTGAGTTTACCTCTCAATACCATCCCACTTTTGTCCTTTTCTTCCCAGCCTGAAAGGTTATGGCTACTCCCTTGATGTCAGTTCCACCGGGTACTGTTGACACCCTATAACTCTAACCCTTAGGTGAGTAACAGTATCACCGTTTCCATAGGTGCGTGTAGTAGTTCTAATGGATACTGATGCTACCAGCTTTTTAACTTGGTTTTAATCACATACTAGTCACTATTTGCACTAGTATGTCACTTCTTCACAGTGTGTTCACGGTCACTACAGGGTCACATGTTGTTACTTACCTGTGGTAATGTTCTCCTTTATCTTCACTTTTTAGGTAGGAGCAGTGTCATACAGGTAGTACAACTTATGTGCTGTATTTAAACTGATACTAATCATTAGGTCATGTTTTGTAGATTGTAGTTTTTTACTAGGTCCTGAAGAATCGCAGTCATTGTACTAGAAGCGAGAAACATGTTGACCACACCATTTGCACTCTAGCCCTGGTCCATTCCGGGAAACCATAGTCCCCCTGAGTACCGGCTATCCTTGATTTTATTTGTGGCAGAGTACCACCAGAATAAAAATTGCTTTCCGATACCTTAGGCCACATTTTATCCTCACCCACACTATCTACTCTGTCCTGGCCCCTCACCCCCACTTCACTCATAGGCAGTTGGATAAAAGATCTCCGATAAAGAGCCCCTCTTAGAGGTGAACCCGTTGGGCATTGCACCGCCTGCCCGACGAGGAGCATTGCCGATGATGAAGCATGACACTCGCAAGGGTGTGTGAGGCCATTATATCCAACTAATTGGATACCCAGGGGTTGTCCTCCATTGAGCACTAACCCTTTTTCCCTAGTGATCTTTTCCTCTTTCCTGTCCTAAGGAACAGCCCAGTCATCTCTTTTTGTTGCTTTCATATCTGGGGCTACGACTGTGGCCGGACCTTCCATTCTTTTGTGAATGGTAATTAATGCCCTACTGGATCACAATTGATCCTTGTCTTCCCCTACCTTTTGTCATATGTAAAAATTATAGACCCATTTCTTTAATCAATTTAGATTATTAAATTTTCGCAAAAATATCAGCCCTCTGTTTGGGATCCTTATTTCCTCAATTGATTGGAGGGGAACAATGTGGGTTTATTAAAGGTCGTCATAATGCAGATAATATTAGATTGTTTTTCAATGTTCTTAGTAAATCCCAATCAGATAAACATTCTTGGCGTCTATTTTCCTAGATGATGAGAAAGCTTTTGACCGTGTGAGTTGGTCTTTTCTTTTCTCTACTCTTTCCTGGTTTGGTTTTGGTAAAACCTTTATTGATTGTATTTCTCTTTTATATTTATCTCCCACATGATCTATTTTAGTCAATGGTCTTCTCTCTCCCTCATTTCCCTTATATCGGGGTGTTAGACAAGGGTGCCCCCTTTCTCCTCTTCTGTTTATTCTTGCTTTTGAACCATTCCTGATAAAGATTCGTAATAATTCCCAAATTTCTGGTGAGAACCATCTAAAAGCCTCCGTCTATGCTGACGATATTTTACTTTTTCTTTCGCATCCACAGGCCTCTCTTCCTGCGTTCCTAGTGGAGGTGCAAAGTTTTGCTTCAGTTTCAGGGTATAAAGTAAATTTTGATAAATGTGAAATTCTTCCCCTAAAACAAGTATGTTTTCACGCTGATTATATCTCTTCGAATTTTCGTTGGAAACTGGACAAAATTAAATATATTGGTTTATGGTTCATGCCTACTATTAAAGAAACTGTATCCTTGAATCTAAAAGAATTGTAACTAACCTTGAAAAAATTTACTTCCAGGTGGAATCCTTTGTTCCTGCCCTGGTGGGGCCGTTTGGATGTGATAAAAATGATGCTAGTCCCTGTAATTCTTTTTATATATCCAATCTTCCTATAAGTATTTCTCATTCCCAATATAAATGAATGTATTCCATCCTATCAAAATTTCTATGGAATAATAAAAAACCATGCATGTCTCTTCAGAAACTTAAAAAACCCAAATGTATGGGGGTGTTAACTTTCCAGACTTTCACTCTTATCATATGGCATTTTTCCTCAAACAATCTGCTTTCCTTCTTCAGAAGCACGATACCTCCGATTTAACTCTGTGTCAATATTGAAAAGACCTTTTTACATCCGTTTTCCTTTAAACAATTCTTGTCTTTTACATGCAGACCTTCATCTTTATCTATTCAATATTTTAAATAATATCTCAAAAATCTTTCAACCTATTTTTATTTGTCACAAATCCCCCAAGGATCAATTCTTACATTCCTCCATTTGGTATAACTGTCACGTTCGAATTATTAATAAAGTTATCTTTTGGAGGATTTGGCTGCTAAGGGTTTTCTTTGGGTTTCTCAAATTTTTCAGAATACTCTTTGCATCTTGTTTGCCAATGCTCAAGTGCAATTTTCGCTACCTTCGTCCTGGGAAACTAAATTCTATTCTTTAATTAGAAAAGTTAAAGATACTTATAATACTTTTATGCCTTCCCAAACATCTTCTACTCCCCCATCTAATTTAATTGCACTTTTGGAATCTACTCATTCTGCTTCTTTATTATATAAACATCTTCTTCCTCACCCTTCCATTAGGGAGAAAACTGAAGTAGAATCACTCTGGGAAACAGATCTCCAAATTACTTTCCGTATGCACATTTAGAACAAGATATGGTTAAAAATAAGACGATCTTCTAGACCAGCCAATACCACCCAAACGCTTTTTGACATATATAATAGACTCATGTTCACTCCTGTTTCATTACACAAGATAAATCAATCTCTTCCCCCTTCCTGTTGGTCTTGCTCTTCTAATACAGCAGGTTTAAAACACATGGTATTTGAATGCCAATATGTTTATACCTTTTGTACACAGGTTTGGCAACAAAGAAATGTTATTTTTCATACACAAGTCCTCCTTACATTTATTAACATTTTCTTAGGGAGTGTCTCTGATGATTGGGATTCCCAGTTAACCGATTTTTTCATAATAGACCTTCTCCTTGCCGTTGCTTTTCAACAAATCACAAAGGAATGGAGGAATTCTGCAAACATATCTTATCATTCCTGGTGGTTTGTGGTCTGTTACAACTACAGATTGGATAGGGCATATCTCTCTCCCATTTCACTTCCGATTAAGCGTGACTCCCTCTGGCAACCTAAAACTACTTTTTTAAATACTTCTGCCATAAATACTTGTTCTCATAATCCCCGAATTGAGGCAGTTCCCAAACCTCCATGTGTGCTTTTCATGTATTATATTTTACAGTGATGTATTAATTAATTATTTCTTTGATCCTTTTATTCTCGACTTTGATGTGATTCCTGGAAATGTGATTATAAGTATTATTAGAACTTGATGATTGTCTTTCTCTCCTCTCCACTCCCCCTCTCTTGCATTTTTTCTTAATTTGTTAATTTATATGTAAGGTTTTATCTTGTTCTTTTTATATTGTATTTAATTATTTGCAAATAAAATGTCTTTTCAACTTAAAGAAATGTGCATTTGAATGTATTACATTAAACAAAAGCAGAACAAGAACATAGGGCCAGCACAAGAGCTGTGCAATCCAGCCCACTGGATACTGACTTCAGAAGGGCAATGTTTCCAAGTTTATTTTACTTTTAAAAAGTACTCCAAACATTCCTTGCCTCCTGCAATCTCCAGACAATAAAAATGTCACACTAACTCTGGTGATTGATGTTCTTACAGGAGAGATCGGAGTTGTCTAGTGGGATACGTTTTAGCTCATTGCAAGGTAGCCAGAGGGTTAATATGCCAGCTGCGAAGAAAGTGTACCATGCAGATTAAAAAGTGCATAAAATGTAAATAGGTCAATGGGTTACTGCTCTTCTGTTACTCACAGCTTATAAGTTAAAATCCTAACAGTAACAATGAATTTATAACTGTCATCACAGAACTGCATGCACTGCAAAGTAAAGATTAGAGACGATATTAAAGCTGCAAAAAGGGTTAATCGGTTGGAAATTGATTCTTTTTTTTAAGAGAACCACCAACTATGGTGTTCTGAATTCTGAGTTTGTACTTCTGGGGCCCAAGCACTCTGTAGCAATGAAAAATACCACAATGACGGGAGCGCCATATTCAGTAATCAGTATTTGCAAATGCAAATTTGTTCCCAACTGATTCAATCAAAAAGACAGATTTCCTTGAATCCACAGATCCCAATTGATTGCACGTCACTTTAGGATAGTGTTTCCACAACGATTATGACAGTTCATCAATATTAATTGACAAGCTTGTAGCAGTTCATCAAACAGAAGTTCCTAATAAATTCAGCCAACGTAGGACGGCATCAGGGCTGAAAAGAAAAACAAAACACCGTTCATATTTCCCATACCACATAATTAAAATCATCTTGATTGATGACACAATTTCCTAAGCATTAAGTTCTTCACATTATCATCAACATCCCCAATATATCATTGTCATCAGCATTAACAATGTCCCTCTATAAGGAAGCCTGCCTATATAACAATCTCAACAAAAGTCGATCATATAAAGCAAATTGCAAACAATTCTTAGAAACAACTAAACACTGGGAGAAAAACATATTCATCCTATATGTAGAAAAACTGGACCCTCCAAAACATAATCTCATGGTTATTGAATCATAATCGTACATTGACCAGTTCATTCATGTCACCTAATTGTCTTTCCTGACATTGGTCATTCACTTATTATTTAGCTCAACCTGAGATATTATTATGTTACAGAATTCTATCTCTAGCCTAAAATCCTCTTTACAGTATTAGGACAGAAAAGTAAAACACCTACCTATAGTTCAGTGTTCTTTCTGTGTAACTTCTACCTATCACGCAAAAGGTTCTGATTTTTATTTTGATTTATTCTGAAGATAAAAGGAGATACATAAATATGGTTATTACATCCACCCCAATCCTCTTATCTCTTGCCATCCGTTCCTAATTTGATAACCTCATGGCCCATTAAACGTACCTTCTAAAATAATGGTTTCCGAAATGTCCTGAGCACCGTATTTCATTAGGCCATCCGTGCCTACTAAATTCCCAATCAGCAGTTCTGCACGAAAAGAAAATTGAACCCATTACACCAAAGTCCACTAAAGTCTTCATCATAGAAAAGTTTCAACATTGAACCCACCCACCATATTTATTATAAGCTCACCTTACATATATCCGCATTCAAATTCAACAATGATTTCCCTGTAAACAGCTATTGCAGTGGTCTTGTGAAAGCATCTTACTTATTTGCAGTCCAAACCCTACAATTGAAACAACAATAGAAACATCTATTACTTAAAGGTCCAAGGCGCAAGCCTAAGATTATATAACGCCTCCAATCCATGCCAAAACCTACTCACCTTCAATTAAAGCCCCATTCTGCTAAGAAGACCTCATTCCTCGCAGCCGGTCCGATAAATCCCACTGTCAGAGCACTTCCCGCGTCCATCTCCTTAAAAGTTTAATCACAACCAATCATGAGCGAGTCCCTTAAGCTCATTCATTAGCATAAAACTAGTACTGTTTCCACTGTGGTCCTCGCCACCCTTCAACCAATGAAAGCCCTTCTTTATATATTTTCTGTGTCCGAAAACGAGCCTATCAGAATCCTACTTTTGCGCAAATTAGTTCTGTTTCCACTGTGGTCCTTCTCACCTTTCAACCAATGAAAGCCATTCTTGATATATTTCCTGTGCCCGAAAACCAGCTGAGGTGGACCACAGTGGAAACAGTACTGGTTTGCGCAAAAGCAGGATTCTGATAGGCTGGTTTTCGGGCACAGGAAATATATAAAGAAGGGCTTTCATTGGTTGAAAGGTGACGAGGACCACAGTGGAAATAGTACTGGTTTTATGCTAATGAATGAGCTAAAGGGACTCGCTCATGATTGGTTGTGATTAGACTTTTAAGGAGATGGACGCGGGAAGTGCTCTGACAGCGGGATTTATCGGACCAGCTGCAAGGAATGAGGTCTTCTTAGCTGAATGGGGCTTTAATTGAAGGTGAGCAGGTTTTGGCGTGGATTTATAATCTTGGGCTTGCGTCTTGGACCTTTGAGTAATAGATTTTTCTATTGTTGTTTCATTTGTAGGGATTGGACTGCAAATAAGTAAGATGCCTTTACAAGACCACTGTAATAGCTGTTTACAGGGAAATCGTTGTTGAATTTGGGTGCGGACATATGTAAGGTGAGCTCATAATAAATATGGTGGGTGGGTTCAATGTTGAAACTTTTGTATGATGAAGACTTTAGTGGACCTTGGTGTAATAGGTTCACATTTTTTTTCGTGCAGAACTGCTGATTGGGAATTTAGTAGGCACGGATGACCTAATGAAATACAGTGCTCATGACATTTTGGAAACCATTATTTTAGAAGGTACGTTTAATGGGCCATGAGGTTATCAGATTTGGAACGGATGGCAAGAGATAAGAGGATTGGGGCAGATGTAATAATCATATTTTATGTATCTCCTTTTATCTTCAGAATAAATCCAAATAAAAATTAGAACCTTTTGCATGATAGGTAGAAGTTACCAAAAAAAACACTGAACTATAGGTAGGTGTTTTACTTTTCTATCCTAATACTGTAAAGAGGATTTTAGGATAGATTGAATTCTGGCACGTAATAATGTCTCAGGTTGAGCTAAATAATAAGTGAATGATCAATGTCAGGAAAGACAATTAGGTGACATAAATGAACTGGTCAATGTACGGTTATGATTCAATAACCATGAGATTATGTTTTGAAGGGTCCAATTTTTCTACATATAGGATGAATACGTTTTTCTCCCAGTGTTTAGTTGTTTCTAAGAATTGTTTGCAATTTGCTTTATAAGATCGACTTTTGTGAGATTGTTATATAGGCAGGCTTCCTTATAGAGGGACATTGTTAATGCTGATGACAATGATATATTGGGGATGTTGATAATGTGAAGAATTTAATGCTTAGGAAATTGTGTCATCAATCAAGATGATTTTAATTATGTGGTATGGGAAATATGAACGGTGTTTTGTTTTTCTTTTCAGCCCTGATGACGTCCTACGTTGGACGAAACGCGTTGGCTGAATTTATTAGGAAATTCAGTTGATGAACTGCTACAAGCTTGTCAGTTAATATTGATGAACTGTCATAATCTTTGTGGAAACACTATCCTAAAGTGACGTGCAATAAATTGTGGATCTATGGATTCAAGGAAATCTGTCTTTTTGATTGAATCACTTTGGGAACAAATTTGCATTTGCTAATACTGATTACTGAAAACGGCGCTCCCTTCATTGTGGTATTTTTCATTGGAGGAGGTTGAGCGTGATTGATTGGATTAATAACACTGAATTGATATAGCAATAATCCAACACAACACCTCCTCATTAGTGCACCACCAGTTCAGCACCAACTCAGTATCAGCGCAGCACCACCTCAGCACAGCACCAACTCAAAATCACTCAGCACCACCTGATCACCAGCTCAGCACCACCTCAGAAACAGTGCAGCACCACCACTTCAGAATCACTCAGCACCACTTCAGCAGCACAGCACATCAGCATCTACGCAGCACCACCTCCTTATCAGTGAGCCACCACCAGTGCAGCACCAACTCAGCATCAGTGCAGCACCAGCGCAGCACCATCTCCTCATTAGCTCAGCACCACCTGAACACCACCACTGCAGCATCAGCACAGCCCCATCTCAGCATCAGCATAGCACTACCTCCTCATCAGCGCAGCACCATCTCAGCATCAACACAGCACTACCTCCTCAGTGCACCACCAACTCAGTGCCAGCGCAGCACCACATCAACATCAGCACAGCACCATCTCAGCATTAGCACAGCACAATCTCTGCATCAGTGCACCACTACAAGTGCAGCACCACCTCAGCGGCAACTCAGGACCCATGCAGCACCACTTCAGCATCAGCGCAGCACCAACTCAGCATCAATCGGCACCTCCTCAGTACCAGCGCAGTACCACCATCTTAGCATAACTCAACACCACTCATCATCACTCAGCACCACCACAGCATCACTCAGCACTACCTCAATATTACTCAGAACCACCTCAAAATATCATTCAGCACCACCGCCTCATCAGAGCACCACCAACTCAGCATTAGCAAAGCACCAACTCTGCATTTGTATAGCACTATATCCACATCAGTGCACCACCACTTCAGCACAACACTTCATCCATATCACTTAGCAGCAACTGAGCCCCAGCTCAGCACCATTCAAGCACCAGTGTAGCAGCACCACCTCAGCATGACTCAGCACCAGAGCAGCATCACCACTCATTAGCACAGCACTATCTCCGCATCAGTGCATCACCACCTGCTCAGCACCAAAGCAGTCCCACCTTAGCAGCAAGTCGGCACCAATGCAGCACCACTTCAACATCAGTGCAGCATTACCTCAGCACAGCACCAACTTATCACCCAGCACCACCTGAGACCCAGCTCAGCATCACCTCAGACCAAGCGAAGCACCACCACCTCAGCCTCACTCAGCACCACCTCAGCCCTACTCAGCACCACCTCAGCATCATTCAGCACCACCTCATCATCACCTCCTCATCAGTTCAACACCAACTCAGCATCAGCGCAGCACCAGCACAGCACACCATAAACAGCACAGCACCATTTCTGCATCAGTGCACCACCACCACCTCAGCAGCAACTCAGCACCCATGCAGCGCCACCTCAGCATCAGCAGATCACCTCAACACAGCACCACCTCAGCACCAGCGCTTCACCACAACCTCACAATTACTCCGTGCCACAGCATCACTCAGCACCACCTCAGCTTCACTCAGCACCACCTCAGTAACATTCAGTACCATCTCCACACCAGTTTAATTCAGCATCACTTGAGCATCACATCTGTACGAGCACACCACCACCTCAGCACCACTTCAGCATTATTCAGCACCACCTCAGTGTGCCCTCAGAATCTGGCATCTGTTGATTCTCTCCTAGTGTTCGTCCCCTGCTTGTGTTGTAATTCAGATACTATTTCTCAATCTCCACCTCCTATTGTTTATGTCCCTGCATAACAAAAAAAAGCTATAACAAACAAGCATTACAACAGGCCAGAGGAGGTTGCCAGCATTGCAAGGACAAAAAAAAATATACATTTTTTGATAATTTTTTTTTTAAAAGAGTCATTCAATTGTACACAATGTCATCTTTAAACTCCACTACATAACGCTTCACAACTCAAAATACCATTCCACATACTTACACTCCATTACACACAGTCTCACACAACATAATTCCAATACACTCAAAAATACATCATTACCATCCACATAATACATCTGCACACAATACCACATAATTCCGCAACACAAATCCACACCACAGTTTCACACCACACATTCTCACAACTAACAAGTCCAATCCAACCCACATAATTGGTACACACCACATACATCCACTCCAATCAATAACACATAGGTAAGAGATATTTACATTTACAATGCCAATAGCTCAAACTCTCCTTTAAAAAAAAAAAAACAACTCATAGATCTGATGCTTAGCTCCTACCTATTTGTTCTTTTCCGTCACCACAAACGCACAGCTATACACAAAGTTCCATGCCACAGAATTGAGCTCCACACATTTCCAACCTACACCACATAATTTTACACCAAACCACATAATACAACTCAGCAACACAATGACAAAACACCGCATACATCCAATCCACACCAAACAATCTAACATTGTGCCGCAAAATTCAACTGCACACCACATAATTAAACTGTACAAGTTACCACTCCACACAATCCCACTACACATAATGTCACTACACTGAATGCCACAAAATTTCTAACCATATATTTCCTCAGCACACCATGCCACATAATGCCACTACACAAATCCACTCCACACCACACAACTCCACTCCACACAATTACACAACTAACTAATCCAATCCAAAACACATAGTTCCACTACAGACCACAAACATACACTCCATAACACCTAGGTAAAATACATTGCCATTTAACAATGCCAATAGCTTCAACACAAACAAATGCAAGACCGATTGCATTTCCAATTATCCAACTATCAAATTGCACAGATATCGATCTGACAGTTCCGATTGGCATCCTTGAAGATCTTTTTGTATTATTCCTTTTTTTTTTTTTAAATAAGTAAAGATTGAAACATTTATGTTGAAAATGAGTGAAAATAGAAACTTGAGGCCTCATTGGAAAATTGGAAACTAGGCATAATTTAAGCAGAAAGGGGTAGATAGCCACTAAAGAAAGTATGCTGCAAAGGAGGCCTGTACAGCTTAGAGAAGCATAAAGAGAACATTAACAATGACAGACTTAATAGAAATCCCATTTTCTGTTGAAACCCAAAAAGTAACCTAACTAATCACACTTTCGATCTCAATTAGTCTAGATAGATAGATAGATAGATAGATAGATAGATAGATAGATAGATAGATAGAACCAAAAGTGTGGATAGGTTACTTTTCATTTTTTCGTCATTTTGGGGTTTCAACAGAAAAGGGGATTTTTATTAAGCCTATTACTGCAATTATTAACTCCCCTTTTTTACTGGGACCTTCCAAATCGTGTTTGCCCTTAAATTAGGGCAGGCTACAACTGCTTTTGAAATCGATTGGAACGCAGCATTTTTATTAGAATGCCCAACTCGAACAATATCTTTAAAATGCTCCTACTAAGGACCGCAGTTGTTAAGTAGCCCAGTTTCACGAATGACATCTTCAACCAGACCTTGGTTTTTAGCAAATAGCACTTTAAATGCTGGGATTTATCCTCATTTGGTATACTTAAAGTTCGTTCCATAGTCACAATCACTACTAGCTTAATATTTGCAGCACCTGCCCATTATTTATCAGTGTACGCAGTCACTCACTCATTCATTCTTCCATGCAGCCAGTCATCTATGCAGCCATCGACTCGCTCACCCAACAACACAACCATTCAGAAACTCGCCAGTCAATGAAGAAGCGTTTCCACCAGGAAAATAGCCAGACCTATTGGGTTTGAATGCATGTAAGGCCCTAACCACGAACAGTGACAGGTGAAGATGCCGTATGGCCCAAGATTCTCTTCCTACTACTGCCTCAATTAGCATACTAGATGGCAGCTTCCACTGGGCAGTGGCTAAGCGTGACCCTGTTGCTCTGCCTTGTAAAAGCAGGTGTTAAGACCTGAAATATTTTGACTAATAGAAGGAAATGGAACTTCGAAATGCTTAAATGAGTTTTTCAACGCAACGTGGTACGTGTAACTGTAAATATCAACAGATCTGGTGGCTCAATTCAAAGATCGTCATATTTGAAATATTTCAGTCTTGTAAGCTCAAAAGCCAAATATAATTTAATTTGAAAAGAGAGCTCTTAAATATACATGGAAAAAGGCGTTACTTTTTTTATCAGAACTCCAACACCTTGCTCAAAGGAGGGAAGTTTTTCGGACAGCGACTTGATCTTGTCCAATAGGTCTCTAGGGATGTCCTCATAGTGACTCAAGGAGGTCTGGAGATACAAGAAGGGCTCAATCCAAGACTGGACCATCAATAGGACTGCATGCAGCAACCACTTATCCTGATAGGTAAAAGGAGGAAAATAAAGCATCAGTTCACTTTCTTAGAGTCTTAGCTCAATGATCATCCTCCTGAAGTACCTTGTACAGTAGACTTACCATGAAGTTGTAGCATGTTTAAGTTGAGAATATTACAAAATCTGATTTTAATGACACTTAATGATCAATGCAATGAAGCTCGTGAGATTTCTTATGCCCATAAATTGACTGCAGTGGAGGGCCTAGAGGAGAAGGGTTTTGGAAGCAGGGACCAGGAAGAAGGGTGGTTTTTGCCGGTTATGCATCAAACACTTCTGCTTATTGGTGCAGCTATGTGAGATGAAGAAATGCTGAGTAAGAAGCAGCGAGGCACAGATGCATGAGTCGTCTTGACTAAATATGACTCCAGTGGGCTGCATGAGGGCAAGAATTCTCATCCAGCTTGGAATCACCCAGAGCGGGCCTAGGTGCCTGATGGTACCCATGGACAACGGTCCTTACCCAGCACTATCTCCACCTGATGTGGGTTGATAGATGAACTATCATGTTAGATGAGGACTGGAAAAGGTTGATGTAATACAATGATGGGCCTTGATGGATTGGGAGATGTGGTTGCCCAGCTCTTGGAAATTTTCCTGTGCACAAGCTGCACTTCTACAAAGTCGAGGTTCTTGGTAATGTGTTTGTAAATTCAAGAAAACATTAGAAATAGGAAGGGAATACAGTACTCACAAAAATAGCACATGATTGTTCGGACATTTTGTAGAGGAGGTCCGGGTGCTGGATTACTCTGTCCAGAAGTTTATTGAGTGGAATGGCAGAACAGTAAATGTATGTCCTTGTTCATTATATTATGGCCACCTTACTGAGAACATATCCCTTCTGCCCACAGACTAAATCAGACTTCTGCTCACGAACCTTAACAGTCTGACAAAAGCTGGAAACCCAAAACATTTACTGCCTCGTACCTATTAATGCAGAACTCACCCTCCTGGCACTGTGCTTGTACATGCACTATGATCGCTTGTATCATCACCTTCTTTTAACAATTATTCTTGGTACTTTGTTTATTTTGCTGAAGTCTATTAGGGCTTAGCAAGAATCCTTACACAATCCTTGTGAATGTTTTATATCTCAAACATACTTGGGATTTAATGACTCAAGGTTAAAGACCCCCATCAAAATTCTAGATGGTGGCAGAGTATGTGTGAATGGCAACAGAGATGTGGCTTACATACTTAGCTGGTGCAGTGTTGCAGCTACTCAAAATGTTGATTTCCCATTTCCATCTTGCCCGTGACTGGAGACTCCTCCACAACTTGTGAAATGGCGGAAAGATCACCACCATTCCAGGATACTGAAACTAAGGTAAGCTTCTGATGGATACATCTGCCAGTGGATTTCTCACCTTGTGAATATCCCCTGCGCCAGCATTCCACGGAAACTTTTTTCCCCAGCTCTCTACGCCGACGTGGACAACGTCATAATGCATCGGCTCCGCTCGCGACTCCGTATGACGTCACCGGAGCCATAAGAGAGCCACGTCGGCGTGATGACGTCAGTTCCCTTTTTTCCGCGCCGTCGACGCGCAACGGTTTTTTTCCAGTACTCTCCTGCTACTTTGTAGTTGTAAGGTGTTACTGTAAAGAAATTCGGTATGTCGGGGTTTAAGCCCTGTAGAAAATGTGGGGGCCGCATGTCTATGACAGACCCCCATGAGGACTATTTGTGGTGTCTCTCGTCTGACCACGACGTCGAAGATTGTTCGAGTTGTAGAAGGATGAACCCGAAGGCATTAAAGGAAAGGGAGGCGAAGCTGTTTATGGCCAAGGCCAAAAAAGAGAAGAGAGGTAGGAAGAAGGAGAGGTCGAGACCGGAGTCGTCGACTTCGCGATCATCGAAGTCAAGAAAACATCACAAGAAAAGGAAACATTCCTCTCGGCGCCGGTCGTCGAAGACAAGGGCGTCGAGGTCGGCTTCGCCTCGGCGCCTAAGTAAGGATCTGTCTCCTCCTTCTCCTTCTAAGTCTCTGGAAGGATCTCCTTCGCCGAAGCGGACTCCAGCGCGGTCACCGGCGCAGTCCCCGGCGCAGTCACCGGCGCCTTCACCGGCGTCGTCTCCGGTTCCAGTGGAGTCGTCTGCTTCAGATGGTGAGCAGGAACATGGAAAGGAGCCTTCTCCAGGGCCCGAGGATCCTTCGGCTCCGGTGGAGGTCACTGCGGCGCCGTTGCCAGGTAATCCGCAGATGGATACAGGATCGGTTCCTTATCCGCAGTTTCCGGCTCCAGGTACTGATCCTACGCATTTTTTGAATGCCATGTATGAGTTTTCAATCGGGCTGCCTTCCCATCCGGTGCACCGACTGGTCCCATGGGTCCATTGGCATATGCTCTAGGGGTGCCACATCAGTATGCACAGGCCCCGTTTATGCCCTTTCTGCTGATGGCGCCTTCGTGGCAGTTTCCGGCGCCGGCTGATCCATCACGACTCCGGCTGGATCATCATGCATCGGAGCCTTCCTCAACGCCGTTGCCGACTCCTTCGGCGCCGCGTCCGGCGCCGACGACTCCGTCTTTGGCGCCACCGACTCCTACTCCTCTGGTTCCTCCGACGCCGCGTACAGCGTCGACGACGCCGGCTCCTCGGATTCGGTCGAGAAGGGAGGCCCAGAGAACCTTGGAAGAGGAAAGATATAGAGTGGAGGTGGAGGAAGGTGAAGTGGGAACGTCCTCTGATGAGTATGAAGGGATACAAGATGCTAGTGGTCTGGATACGACCCCTGAGTGGGAGCATACATCTTCTAGGTCTTCTCCGCCTCAGAAATTGGTTCCTGACCATCTGGTCATTAAAAAGGCGGTGGAGTTGTTGGATTTGCAGCTGCCCACTGCGGAGTATAAATCTAACCTGCTTACTGAGGTGTTGCATTCTCCTACTACAACATCGGAACCTTTACTGCCTTTTAATGAGGCAATTTTGGAGCCTGTTTTGGAGGTATAGTGTAAACCTCTTTCTTCTCCAGCGGTTTCCAGGCAGGTGGCGAGGAGATACAGGGTGGCACCTGGTGATCTAGATTTTCTGTCTACGCACCCTTCTCCAGAGAGCCTGGTTGTGCAGGCGTCCTGCTCGAAACATGCTTCTGGGGCCTTCCCTCAGGCTCCTGTGGACAGGGAGTCCAAAAAGGTGGACCAGGCGGCAAAGAAGACTTTTTCTTCCAGTAGTATGGCACTAAAATCTACTAATGCCACGTGCTTGCTGGATCGTTATGTGCATGCCCTAATGGACTCGATGAAATCTTTGGCCCCTAAGCTGCCTGAGGGTGATAAGGCGTCCTTCATGGAGGTGGTCGCAGATACACAGGCTGCTGCAAGACAAGTTATCCAGTCTGGGCTTGATACAGCAGATTCAGTGGCGAGGATAATGGGCTCGTCTATAGCCACAAGAAGGCAGGCATGGCTCCGTTCATCTGGCTTCTCCGCGGACGTTCAGGCCACGTTGGTGGATTTGCCATTTGATGGGCAGAAATTATTTGGAGAGAAGGCTGACTCCGCACTACAAAGATTTAAGGACAGCAGGATAACAGCTAAATCTTTGGGTCTGCAAACTCCTGCTAAGGGGTTTGGTGTTAAAAAGTTTAGGGGGTTCAGAAGATCTTCATTTTGCTCCTACCGTCAGCCCCAGCAGCAGCAGCAACAGCAGCAGAATCCTCTCTATAGGTCCTATAGAGGGAGGCAAAGGGGTCGGAGAGGTTCTGGTCACAACCCCTCGTCTTCTTCCTCCTCCTCTGCTCCAAATGAGGCTTCAGGGAAGCAGCCCTAGATCCCCCATCCCGGATCATGTAAGACCTGTGGGGGGTCGGGTGTCCTACTTTCTGCGGGGTTGGAAATCCATTACAACCGACCTTTGGGTTTTGAACCTCGTGGAGAATGGGTACGCCCTTCCCTTTCGGGAGTTTCCTCCCCCTTACCCTCCTTGCCAAGGTTACTGCTCGGAAGACCATCTGCTTCTTCTGCAGAAGGAGGTGCTAGCTTTGTTTCAAAAAGGTGCGATAGAGGTGGTTCCAGAGCAGGAAAGGGGTCAGTGATGCTACTCCCGGTATTTCCTGATTCCCAAAAAGGATGGCAGATTGCGTCCTATCCTGGACCTCAGAATCTTGAATTTTTACCTGAAGCAGGAGAAATTCAAGATGCTGACCCTTGCACAGGTTTTTCAAGCGTTGCAGCAAGGAGACTGGATGGTGTCGCTCGACTTGTAAGACGCGTACTTCCATGTCCCAATCCTGAAGTCGCACAGGAAGTAGCTCCGTTTTACGGTTGGGGTGCAACATTACCAGTTTGCGGTCCTTCCGTTTGGTCTTACTACCGCACCTCGAGTCTTCACGAAGGTGATGGCAGTGGTGGCTGCTCATCTCAGGAGGTCGGGGATTCCAGTATTTCCCTACCTGGACGATTGGCTTCTGAAGGCAGAGTCCCCAGAGACGGTGCAGCGTCATCTGCAGGTAACATCTCATCTGTTATTCGACTTGGGTTTTTCGATCAATGTGCCCAAATCTCACCTGGTGCCCTCTTAATGCAACTGTTCATAGGGGCGGTAGTGGACACTACTGTGTGTCGAGCATTCCCTCCTCCTCAAAGGATTCTCGACATACAGGAAATGGTCCCTTTATTTCACAATGGAGCGGTTGTTCCAGTTCTGAAGGTCCTTCGTCTGCTCGGTCTGTTCGCCTCCTGCATTCTGTTGGTCAACCATGCACGCTGGCACATGAGGGCGCTCCAGTGGTGCCTCCGCAGGCAGTGGTATCAGCACAACGGAGATCTCGGGGAGTCGATCAGGATCTCCAGAGAAGCTGCGGCGGATCTGTCTTGGTGGAGCGTGGAGGGCAATCTGTCTCAAGGAAAGCCCTTCCATCTGCCTCCATCGGTGGCCACAGTGATAACGGATGCCTCCACCCTGAGGTGGGGTGCTCATCTGGGGGATCTGGAGATCAAGGGTCTTTGGTCTCCAGAGGAGAGGTTGCTTCACATCAACCTTCTGGAATTACGGGCGATTCGTTTAGCACTCAAGGCCTTCCTCCCTTCCCTTCGCAGTCAGTCTGTTCAAGTCCTGACGGACAACACTACCGCGATGTGGTATGTCAACAAACAGGGAGGAGTGGGGTCGCTTTGTCTCTGCAGAGAGGCTCTGCGTCTATGGTCCTGGGCTCAGGACCATCGGATTTGTCTGATGGCAAATCATCAATCAATCAATAAATCAATCAAGAAATTTGTATAGCGCGCTACTCACCCGGAGGGTCTCAAGGCGCTAGGGGGAGGGGGGTCCGTTACTGCTCGAACAGCCAGGTCTTGAGTTGCATCCTGAAGGAGAGGTGGTCTTGGGTCAGACGGAGTTGGATGGGGAGGGAGTTCCAAGTCTTGGCTGCCAGGTAGGAGAAGGATCTTCCTCCCGTGGTGGCTCTTCGGATGCGTGGAACGGCAGCGAGGGCGTGGCTGGTCGATCGTAGCTGGTGGGTGGGAGTGTAGAAGGCCAGGCGGTCGTTGAGGTACCTGGGGCCCAGGTCGTGGAGGGCCTTGTGTGCGTGGGTGAGGAGTCGGAAAGTGATTCTCTTGCTGACGGGGAGCCAGTGCAGGTCTCTCAGGTGTCTGGAGATGTGGCTGTGTCTGGGGATGTCCAGGATGAGTCGTGCGGAGGCGTTCTGGATGCGTTGGAGTTTTTTCTGTAGTTTGGCTGTGGTTCTGGTGTAGAGGGTGTTTCCGTAGTCCAGTCGGCTGGTGACGAGTGCCTGGGTGACCGTCTTCCTGGTTTCGGTGGGGATCCATCGGAAGATCTTTTGGAGCATGCATAGGATGTTGAAACATGACGATGAGACGGCGTTGACTTGTCTGGTCATCGAGAGGGAGGAGTCCAGGATGAAGCCCAGGTTGCGTGCGTGGTCCGTTGGTTTGGGTGCGCTGCCCAGGGCAGGGGGCCACCAGGAGTCGTCCCGGGCAGAGGGTGATGATCCAAGGATGAGGACTTCCGTCTTGTCTGAATTCAGTTTCAGGCGGCTGTTCATCATCTGGATGGAGTTCTGAACGTGCGTGCGGAGTCTCAGTCGGCAGTTCTCCGCCGATCACGAGTGGAGGCTCCATCCGGAGATGGTTTGTCACGTTTTTCGGACGTGGGGAACTCCTCGGGTGGACCTGTTTGCCACTCACGAGAACGCTCACTGCCCGTCACTCTGCAGTCTCCAGTATCCGATGCAGGGAGCGTTGGGGGACGCGTTTCAGTTGAGTTGGGGCTCGCAACTCCTTTACGCGTTTCCTCCCATACCCTTGATTCCTCGGGTTCTGAGGAAGATTCGCCAAGACCGGGCCCAAGTCATATTGATCGCCCCGGATTGGCCAAGAAGGGTGTGGTACACAGATCTTCTCCACCTCTCCTCGTGCCCTCCGCTCCGTCTCCCTCTGAGGGCAGACCTCCTCTCGCAATCGGAGGGGCAGGTTCTACACCCCCACCTCCAGAGCTTACACCTTCATGCCTGGAGATTGAACGGGGCAACCGGAGTTCTTTCTCTCTCCCGCCTGATGTGGTGGATGTTATTTTATCGGCCAGGCGACACTCCACCAAGTCCATTTACTCCTACAGATGGTCCAAGTTTGTAAAGTGGTGTGGAGAGAGATCCATTGACCCTTTAAATGCACATCTTTCTGAGGTGCTCCAGTTTGCCCTTTCCTTGGCTCAGCAGGGTTGTGCTGTGGCCACGGTTAAGGGTTATCTGTCGGCCTTATCGGCTTTTCTATGTCTACCTGATCAACCGTCATTGTTTAACCCCTTCAGTGCCCATGACGAGCTGGACTCGTCATGGGCCGCGTTTGCGCTGTGCCCATGACGAGTCCAGCTCGTCATAGACCCCGCCCGCTAATGCAACGGCCGGCACAGGGCGGGGAAAGGGGCGGGCACTGAAGGGGTTAAATCCCCGGTTGTACTGAGGTTTATCAAGGGCCTTACAAATATGTTTCCACCCACTCCCTTTGTAATGCCTCAGTGGGACCTTAATTTGGTTTTAACTTTTCTGATGGGGTCTCCGTTTGAGCCCCTTCATAGCTGTCCCTTGAGGCTGTTGTCCTTCAAGGTGGTCTTTCTTGTGGCCATAACCTCGGCAAGGAGGGTGAGTGAGCTTCAAGCTCTTAGTTCTAAACCCCCTTTTTTAACATTGGATGGTACTCAGGACCAGGGCTGCTTTCCTGCTTAAAGTAGTTACTCCTTTTCATTTGGGGCAGTCTGTTACTCTTCCTGTCTTTTATCCACCTCCTCATCCCTCCAAGGAGGAGGAGAGACTCCATCGCCTGGATCCAAAGAGGGCTGTGAGTTTTTATCTGGACAGAACAAAGGACTTTCGTCTGGATGATCAGCTCTTCGTGGGCTATGTGGGTCCTTCGAAAGGAAAGGCGGTGCACAAGCGCACCTTGTCGAGATGGATTGTACTTGCCATTAAGATCTGCTACGCACTTGCTGGTAAGACTCCTCCTGAAGGTATTAGGGCTCATTCAACTAGAGCTAAATCTACTACATCTGCTCTGGCCCGGGGTGTTCCTGTGGCAGATATTTGTAAAGCTGCGACTTGGGCCTCCCTCCATACTTTCGCAAAGCATTATTGCTTGGACTCTGAGATGAAGAGGGAGGGCCACTTTGCGCGCTCTGTTTTGCAAGACTTTCTGGTATAGGAAGGTGGACACCGTCCTCGGGGAGTGGGGACTGCTGTGGGAATCTATTCACAAGGTGAGGAATCCACTGGCAGATGTATCCATCAGAAGAACAAGTTACTTACCTTCGGTAACGCTTTTTCTGGTGGATACAGTATCTGCCTGTGGATTCCTCACTGGCCCACCCGCCTCCCCGTTGTCCATCTTTCTATACCTAATATGCTTGAGATGTTATTATACTTTCTTGTATATTGGTAGGAAATGCTTGTTTTGTTTAGCTTTCCTTTTCCTTGTATACTTTGTGTATATGATTGTTTCTTGGTATACTGTGTATACTTTGTATTTGTCGTTGGTCCACCTGTGCGCCTTGGAGGCACGGAAAAAATGGGTGGAACTGACGTCATCACGCCGACGTGGCTCTCTTATGGCTCCGGTGACGTCATACGGAGTCGCGAGCGGAGCCGATGCATTATGACGTCGTCCACGTCGGCGTAGAGAGCTGGGGAAAAAAGTTTCCGTGGAATGCTGGCGCAGGGGATATTCACAAGGTGAGGAATCCACAGGCAGATACTGTATCCACCAGAAAAAGCGTTACCGAAGGTAAGTAACTTGTTCATCTCACTCCAGGTCTGTTAAAACATCAACTTGGTAATACACAGCTTGAAACAGAAACATGCAAGTTTCGAATTTAACACTCCAGTGATCCACAAGCTTCTTGAAGTCCACATTAGACCAGTGGATGTTCTGCAAACCTTGATACTTACTGATAGTTTCTGGACCTCATGCTTTGAACTTGGAATGGACATGCTCAAACCCTTGTTGTAGCAGGATGTGTGATACTTTTGTACCCGGAGACCTGGTGGCACAATCCTTTCTTCCTGCATAGGAATAAAACAAAACCCATTAATAATCCTGAGGGTTCCAAGTGTTGAATCTGTAATTTGTGAAAATCGACATCATTCAAACACTCATGAAGCACAATTTTAGTCAACGTTCCAATGGCTGTAGTGGACACATTTTTTATGCTGTTATTTGTGTAAATTGATTAATATTTCTGAAAGCGCATACCAGAACCAGGGTGGTTGCCCCAAACTATTTTGCAGTACCAGCAAAGCCAATCAACTATCCCTCCAGGACAGAGTCCATGCGTGGTTCCGTCATACACCTTTACTAAATAGCTTGATTTAAAACTCATTGATTGGAGAAGACAGGGCCCCTTATCGTGCTCCTATAACCGTGCATGGGCAACGAGTATTTGTCCTAAGACTCATCAATTTGCAGCGAGAACTTTTTTTAAACTATACCTTGGAAGAAACTCACTTCAGTCCTAAAATGAAATGGGGTCTGACTACATTCTTAGACATGGAAATCAGGACAGCAGGGCAGTGCCCTGTGTTGCACGAGGAGAGGATGGAGAGGGGGAAGTGGGGGAGGGAGACAACCCTGACTTTTTTTAACCTTGCATGTGACTGATGTGTTATCACAGACTATAAAGCACCAAGTTGAAGACATTTGGGCAGAGGATTGAGTTTTAGACAAAGCAACCTGCATTATCAAAAACCTGGATTTGTAAGGTACAGTTGTGTATACAAATGGATACAGATTGCTTGTGGAAAATTTGAAACGTGTAGATAAAATTGTTCTCGGGGTTCTTGGTAATGTGTTGGTAAATTCAAGAAAACATTTTAGAAATAGGAAGGAAATACAGTACTCACAAAAATAGCACATGATTGTTCGGACATTTTGTAGAGGAGGTCCGCATGCTGGATTACTCTGTCCAGAAGTTTATCAAGTGGAATGGCAGAACAGTAAATGTATGTTCCGGGTTCGTTTTTACAATCCGTCGGGTATGCGAGGCCACCGGGGAGCCAGCAGAGGGATAGCAACAGCAAGGCGCCCTGTAAAACTTATTGCGGCAAATAAATCAATATAGTGCTAGCTGTGCAATCTCTTATATTAGAAGCTTGTTACTGTGCTTTAATGCTCTGTAATATTGGTCAAGGGACACAACTTCAAACAGTAGATTCCAACACATTCTGCCAATAATTATTGCGAAGAGTAACAACCAGTGAAGTGACTACAAATTATTTGACTATCTGCTTCTTCAGTAAGGCGGCCTGTGTGTACTACAATTATGGAGTCATATGAGGTGAAACTTGATATCATAATTATCCTGCCAGACCATGAGTGTATGCAAAAGCACATAAAACCATGATATTGTAGGTTATAAGGGGAAGCTACTGCGAGAAGATTTAGTCGGACGGTGGTAGAGTGACACATTTTGGAGAACTTGACTGCACTTTTTAAAAAGTTCAAACATATCAATGAAAGGCATTGGGGGTTAATGTGTGTATACATCTTTTCCAGAAGTGTTGCCCTGGTGAAGAGCTAAAGACTAAGACATGTCGCTGTTTAGGTCTCCCGGGGGACAGCACATGCACTGTCAATTTCAAAACATTTTGTTCACTCACAGTGGGCTTAGAGCTCTCTTGTTGCTTACCATTGGTTGGCTTAATCCTCACGCTCATTTGCTTGCTTGTCTTTGGGCAGAGCATACCATATTTACGTCCTCTTTAAGTCTTTCCTCTAGCCCTGGAGCATGGCCCAACTACTTGTCTCCTTCCACTGCTCACCCTTTCAGGGATACGTTTTTCTTTTTGTTGAAGCACTCCATAAGCGTGCATGTTTTTCTCTTCTGGAGTACTTAAACAAAAGAAAACAAGTAGGTCAGAAGGGAGAGAAGCACCTGAGGGAGATGTCCCACGCTCATTTGCCTCTCTCTAACATAAACTTCTGTACTCACCCTTGTGTTGCTGCCCTCCCCACTTCCAAGTTGGGCACCCCTTTCTGGTGTTACTTATTCTGCATGAAACAGTTCTTTTAGCAGCCTGGCCTGACTGTCTCCTTTGAAAGTGTCTGTAGGAAAGTAGGATCTGCTTCTTATGGTTACCCCCACTTTTTGCACCCACTGTTTTGAATAGTCCGGTTGGGATCCTGCTATTCAGGACCCCAGCCTATATGCTTTCTCCCGTAAATTGATATTATGTACTTTGGTACAACTCCAGATTGGATACTGAGGTACCCTTATCAGTCCCCAGTATATGGTACCCATGTACCCAGGGCATAGGTTCCCCAGGGGCCTCCCATCAGCTGAAGCATGTATTATGCCACCCATGAGAGGCTATAAAAAATGAAACCTCAGGTCTGCTACTGCAGCCTGTGTAAGCTGGTGCTTGCACTACTTACGAGAGATATAGGTTCACTATATCTATATATATATTTTAAATAAGTAAAATTCTTATTTATGGCAGCATGTTGCACATTTATAATGCGAAATTGCACTCAAAGTGTGTTGTTTATGTCTATGATAATATGATATCATGTGTGGTTACACTGTCACTTTAAAACAATAGGGTAACTCCATAGCGCGTTATGTGAACAAGGCAGAGAGGCCGAAACACGTCATGATTGACAAGGTGGCTGAATAAAATTTCAAAATTGCAGCACGAAGTTGTGGTCTCGTCGTTCGTTTTTCCCGGAGGAAGGGAAGCGCAAGAAGTGGCGCTGTGCGATATTCATACAGAGAAGGCTTCATTGGTATTGGTGAGACCCCCTCCCCGCTACGGGCTCAGCGGCAAGAAGCTACACCCGGCGTATGCTGGGAATTGGTGTTCGTCTCTGGAACGAGTAAGTCGCAGACAGCCCCTGGATATCCGTGACGAGGCTCAGCATCCAGCGAAATAACGGCAGATGAGTCAGAGGACGCGACACCGGCTACGGAGCAGGAGGTAGGAGCAATTGGAATTAATCCGGTAGGGGAGGTGTGCTAGTTCGAATCAGTGATATTTATCGAATGATTCAGCTTTAAAGTAAAGTTCAGTGAAATTCAGCCGCCATGACCACCAGCACACTACGGAGCCCCCACAACTACTATTCAAGGGCCATTACAAAGTGGCATAAACAATGGGGGCAATTCCAATATACAGGATAAATTTAAAAAACTGGAGAAATTAATGAGAAGTGAACAGTCAAAGTGGTGGGAGCACAAATCTCTTGACAGATATCTACAAGTAGGGCGCATTACTCGGGGCTTGCGCATAATGATAGCCCCAAGTTATGAAAGCCCTGACCCACAAATGTTAAGTGAGTGGGCCGTATGAAACTTGGATTCCACAAGAAAACGGGTGGAAATTCTAGTCAGATACGCAGAAAGCGACAGAGTGAAATATCAGCAACAAATTGATGAATTGGAAATTGAGATTAATAAACTGGAAATAACACTGATGATAACCACATATAGGGAAGACATGCTGAATAGATTATCGAAAGAGGAAGAAATAATAAAAAAACTGAAAATATATAAATTCCAAAGGGATAAACAAGATTACAAATTGGGACAGATATTTACGTTTGCTAAAAAATTTGAACCATTTAAAAAGCTTAAAAAAACCTCTACTCCCAGCAATGCCCAAATGAACAAAGGAGAGCAACCAACATCATCGACATCAGTGTCTGAGGTGAGCTCTGCACCCGAAAGTGGATCAGAAACAGACCAAATAGAATTGTCAGCAAGATTGGGGTTTCACAAATTAACTATGGCGGAGGAGGTAGATTACCTGAGAAAAGATCTGAAGCAAACATTGCGCCCACGAAAACAAAACCAACAAGCAGACAAAGGCGCAACATCAAGCGAAGGGAGAGACGGAAATCCAGCAGAAGGAGGGAAAACAACCTAAAAACCTTATTTCAAAAAAAGATGGGACAAGAAGCAAACATAGTGAATACGACTGTTACCAATACAGTCGTAAACTTGTCACCCATGGTTTTAAAAAAAGCTGAAATTCAATTGTTGGAACTGGGTCTATCTTATTGTCCAGAGAAGAGCTTCAGTTATGCACAAACTCGTATGGATATATTTAGATTTATTTGCAAATTAAAACTAAAAAAGTATCATGAACCCAATTGCAAAGCGAATAATGCAACCAAGGAGCCAGTGGTAGAGCCACAATTAGGCAATTATAATCTCACTGCAGGGGATGCTGAATTACTGGCAGATCTACAAGGACTAAGACAAGAAAGCAGTAGCAAAAATGTTATGCCGATTAGTCCAATCATTACATCCTACGCAACAGTAGCTACGAAATTCAAATTAAAATCCAAGTTCCAACCCTTAACAACACAAGACTCTTTAGACGTTTCTAATGAATCAGTAACCAGTGAAATTAAAAATCTCAAAATACAATCTGAAAGAAGTCGCAAAAAGTACAACTTTCAACAACATGCGTATCATAGACATGAAAAAACTTCAATCTAATGACCAGATAATCCTTAGAAACTCAGACAAAGGAGGTAATCTGGTAATATGGCCAAGGAATATGTATATGGCAGAGGCTGATTTACAACTGGGTGACAAAAACTGCTATAAATGAAGCAATGTTCAAATAGTACGGGCATCGTGGAATGAATATTACTCTAAGCTGAATGGGTGGCGAAGTGCGGGCTTGCTCAGCAGAGATGAGTTAAAAAAAAATTTAAATGAACATCCTGTGATGCCCGTTATATATTTTATACCAAAGCTGCATAAAAATGTTACAACACCTCCAGGTCGGCCAATTATATCAGCTAAGGGCAGCCTATTGGAAAATTCATCAAAATATATAGACTTCTTTTTACAGAAATATGTTAAAAACTTGCCATCGTTTGTACAGGACACCAGTGACTTTTTAAGACATATTAATGATTATGTTTGGCAATCAGAGGATTTACTAATGTGTTTAGATGTAACATCGCTATACACAAGTATACATCATAAAGATGGGATACGGGCAGTAGAGCACTACCTGAATTCAAGACCAATACAGCTTGCTCAACATAACAAAATGCTAATAACAATGATTAGGTATTGTCTGAACAATAACTATTTTCTCTTTCAGAACCAAATCCTACAACAAACTAGATGAGTAGCTATGGGGGCATGTTTTTCCCCTAGCTACTCCTGCCTCCACATGGGGTGGTGGGAGGAGTTAGTGCTGAATAAACAGCACAAACAAATTGTAGATAAACATATAAGATTATGGCTACGCTACATAGATAATTTGTTTGTTATATGGCATGGAACAAAAGAAACAGCAGAAGAGTTTGTCCAAAATATCAATCAGAACTAATTAAATCTACACTTTACAGCGACTATTAGTGATCGCTCAGTATACTTCCTAGATCTAGAAGTGTACGTAGAAAAATAGAGAATTGAAACCCGCCTTATCGTAAACCGACAGCGGGCAATAGTCTTCTACATGCCACTAGTCATCACCCTCAGCATTTAATACATAGTATACCATATGGAGAAATGCTGAGGATCAGAAGAGCATGTAGTAATGACAAAGATCTAAGGGAAGCCCAACAACAAAGTAAACAACGGTTTATAGAGAGGGGTTACAAAGCCAATATTATTGATATAGCGAGAGACAAAGCAAATCTATTGAACAGACAAGTGATATTAGCAAAAAATGTCAAAGAAACTAAGGATCAGGATAAGGAGAAAAAGGATGATACTAGACTCATATTAACAGATAGCCAACAGCACAACGCTCTGCGCAAGATTGTGAAGAAAAATTGGTCAATAGTGCGCAGTGACCCGATAATTGGTAGGATGATGCCAAAACATCCTAGCATCACCTTCAGAAAATCACAATCCATGAAAGATTCTATAGTAAGTAGTAGTCCTGAAATCAAATCATCTACAAATTGGCTTACTGCGCGCAAGTGGTTCGTGAAATGCAACAATTGTCATGCATGTAAATGTGGGATCAATAAGACTGTGCATATTACACCTTTTTCACAGCATCCTGTTAAGATATCTAAATTGATGACATGTCGTACGGAGTATGCGGTGTATGTGTTGGGTTGCCCTTGTGGACTGCAATATGTGGGCAGTACCAAGTTACAGGCCCACAAACGTATACTGCAGCACATGAGGGCAATTACCAACAATGACCCCGCATATGAGTGGGACGGGTATGCTCAGACGTGAGTCCCGTGCTCTCCATGCCACTGGAATCAACTATCCTGGCTGAAGAGGGGTGAAACCAGAGTGGAACGGGTATGCTCAGACGTGAGTCCCGTGCTCTCCATGCCACTGGAATCAAGCTATCCTGGCTGAAGAGGGGTGAAACCCCCAAACCGGTCCTAGGTTGTTTGGTTCCAGTCCAGGGAGGACCTGGCTTGGCAGTTCGGGCTGGACTGTTCCCATGAGGCACTGGGTCAAGACTGATTTGCATATGGCTGGGTTCAAACTGGAATGGCATGGTGAGCAAAAAAACGATGGATTTAGGCCCAGATCTCTGTACTGGGGTGAATGTATGACATTGTTCTGCATTCTGTCCATCAACTGTTGTTTTTGCATCCCGCATACCCGGTGGCACGACATTTTAAAGAGAAACATGACAATCAATTGGACTTATTAACATACTTTTTAATTGACTGTATTCCAGTGTCCAGACGAGGAGGTAACCGAGAGGCTAAAGTCCGTCTCTTGGAAACTAAATATATATTAGAGTTAGACACAAAGACTCCAAATGGACACAACTCCAGTGAAGATTTTCATTCATGCTTATAAATAAATCCAAGTGAGCAGTGTGATGAATATAAAAAGATAAAAAAATAACAAAATAAATATATATGATAAGGAATATATATAAAATATTCTTCAAGCCGTTTTTTCGCTGCCATGACATTAGGTCATAATGACAGTAAAGCATATATTTTAACAACACACGATTTTTTATAAATATTATAATTTATTGGTAGCACTATTTATTTATTTTTAGCACTTGCACTTTATTGTAGGACGTTCAGCATATAGAGAAATGCAAATACGCGGTGAAAATAGTAATTAGAATCACTGTGCACATCCTTAATAAGAATGTTAAAGAAATTTACAAAGCAATGTTCAACACAATAGATTTGATATGCTGGTTTATTTGAGTGCAATAAATGAGGGATGGTTAGTTAAACATTCCAAAGTTGATGGTTGGATAAATACAAGAGTCCCAACAGAGCAATAAAAGGCAAAGAAACAATAATAAAACCTGTGTAAAAACCTTAAAAATCTTAAAAATAGGACATCTAACAGGTTAAGAAATGATATGCCAGGTTTGCACATAAAAAATATATATACATATACAGTCAATGGAGGCCAACAGTCGTGAAGATTGCTTATTATGTTGTATATATGAAATAGAATTGCTTTTAGAAAAGGATTTTTTTTTTAGTATAATGAAGTTGGTATTTTACCTAAATTATTCTATTAAATCAAGTTTGTTATTTAAATCTGTTTTTAAATAAGTTAAATTCTTATTTATGGCAGCATGTTGCAAATTGATAATGCGAAATTGCACTCAAAGTATGTTGTTTATGTCTATGATAATATGACATCACGTATGGTTACACTGTCACTTTAAAAACAATATGGTAACTCCATAGAGCGTTATGTGAACAAGGCCGAGAGGCCGAAACGCGTCATGATGGACAAGTTGGCTGAATAATATTTAAAAATTGCAGCACGAAGTTGTGGTGTTGCCGTCTGTTTTTCCCGGAGGAAGGGAAGTGCAAGAAGCGGCACTGTGCGTTATATATATATATATATATATATATTACCTACTGGCGGTCGCCAGTAGGTAGTTATAGTTAGGACCGAGTTTCCATAGGAAATCTCAAAATTCTATTTTAAATAACTTTGGCGCCGGTTGGCGAATCCTCGCGAAATTTTCAAAACTAATGGGGCGCTCCGTTCAGCTCCTACCCTGAAAGTCTCGGGGTGATTCGTCAAGCGGGGGCTGAGAAAAAGGGGGGGTCCCAAAACACGTTTTCCCCATGGATTTTTCCATAGGGACTTTAGTCGCAGCTACAGCCCGAACGGCTGAACAGAATTATGTGAAATTTGGCAGAGAGGTAGCCATAAGGTCCATGAAGTGCCTTTTGTAGGTCTGGTGTAAATCTGTTCAGTATTTCCAGAGAAAATAGCATTTAAATCAATATATATATCTATACGCGCGCAGCGTGCGCGCACTGAGCAAGCCCTGTGCGCGCACCGTGCCGTGCGCGAGCGCACTTCTGATTGGTTGTTAGATGTCAGTAAACATTCGAATCGGTGGAAATCAGGAAGCGGCGGCCGCCATTTTGTCTCTCGCAGTCTGAGGCAGTAAAAAACAAAGGGGAAGAATGTGTAAAGGGGGCAGAGTGGGGAGATATTGACCCACTAGACATTGTCAGGGGGTCAAAGTAGGACCTTGTAGGGCAAAAAAAAAGAATTATATATTTTTTTAAAATATCGCCGAGTGCGCGCACCCAGCGCGCACCCGAAAAAAAACTTTAACAAAAAAAAGAAAAAAAAATCACAGTAAAGTTTTTAGATATTAGGTGGCTCTAAAAAGAGCCCTTGTGTTCATAGAGTGTTTTTTTTTGTAGTACCTACAAGTAAGTACCGATGCAGAGTCTTAAGTTCAAGAGGAAGACTCTGTTGCCTTCATCAGTGAAGTGTACACCATCTCCTCTATAAATGCCTTGCATGTTGTAACGCAAGTTGTTGTGGTATATAGAACCCATACCATAGTCTCTGAGGAAAGCAGAAATAGATTTGTTGACGTGCTTCCTTGCTTTGTCAATCTGTGGACAAAATTGGTTGGACCAGTTCAACTTTTGCCTTTGGCATATATTAGAATAAACAAAGGCAGTTTGTGGAAAAAGCGCCATCAATTGCACAAAGGTGTCCTTAACAAGCATTTCCAGACCTACCCCAGTTAAAGTGCCTAGGTCATTTCCACCACAGTGCACAATAATAAGGTTAGGCTGTTGGAGATGAAGAAAAGGTTTCACCAATGGCATTAATTGGTGCCACTTTAACCCTCTCTGACCAATCCATTTAATGTCTACATTTGGCAAAGCAAGGTCTCTCACCATACCTCTTTTTTCTGCATACTTTTCACTCCAGAAGACATAGCTGTGACCTACAATCCACACTGTGAACATCTTCCAAGGAGATGTGGATGCACTCAGGAGGTGTCTTTCAGCAGAATGGCAATATGAAATGAAAGACAGTTGAAAAATGGAGGCATATATATTTTTTTTAACAAAAAGAACTGATTGGCTGATTCAAACTATTTTAAAGTTAAAACTAGGCTGTCTGTATACATTTTTAGAAGCATGTTTTGTATTGGTTATGAAAAATGTGTTGACACTGAACATTACTTTGGATTTGCTGTGAGGTTTGACAGGTCAAGCACTCTTGCTCTTTGGGTTTGAAACATTGTGTGCTGAACTTCTGACCTCTCTGCACACACCAGTGTTCCATGACCTGTTGCTATGGCAGCAGGTAGAAGTCATGTTGGGGGAAGGGTTCAGTTGGAAAAGGGTTGAAAATGACAACCAATAAAAATGTGTGATTCCATTTGAAAAAATGTGGGAAGGACTGTGATTTGGAGTTAACATGTATATGTGTGAAAAAAGAGAGGGAAACTGTGCCATTAACTGGTTCTGCTGAGAGGAGAGAGGTGTTCAGCTCAGAGATTCTGGTCTGATAAACTGCTGTGTGACTGCCACATTTCTTTCACAACTAACTAAATTTAAAGGTGAGTTAGGAGTTTGAGAGGGGGTGTATGTGGTCAATTTTGATATAAATAAAAGAATTGTGATTATTTGTTTAAAGTTGTGATTTACATTTTGTGTTTTGGGAGATATTTAACTGTCTTGAATATGTAAAATATTATGGAGTATGTTTTCACTATAAGTTAAGGTGTACTGGTAACAATGAGGAATAAAGTTTTGTGCCTACTATCAAACCATGAGTCTGTATGCAGAGAGGAATTGTTGACAGATTTAATTTGTGTTGCTGTTGAAAAGTAAGACTTGCACGTGAAAGAAAAGGACAGCTTCTTTTTAACTGTGATGGTTAGGATTTAGCAGAAATCACTTTGAAAGAAATGAGAGGCAAATGCCAACACATTTGAAATTAGTATGGTAGATTTTCGTTCTACATTAAAAGTTGTGAATTACATTTTATGTTGTGAAAGATATGTATCTGTCTTGAACATGTTAGATATTTTGGAGTATGTGTTCCCCAGAATTTAAGGTGTGCTGGTACTATCCAGGAACACTGTTTTGTGTCTCAAATCACGGCATGAGTCTGTGTGCGCAGAGGAATTGTGGGCAGAGATTTAATTTGTGAAGTTGTTGTTCTGTAAGAATTGCAATCCCAGGAAAGGGGCAGCCTGTGTTTTGTGCCAAAAAAACACAGCATGAGTCTGTGTGCATACAGGAATTGTGGGCAGAGATTTAATTTGTGAAGTTGTTGTTCAGAAAGAATTGCAGTCCCAGGAAAGGGGCAGCCTGTGTTATGTGACTCAAAACACGGCATGAGTCTGTGTGCGCACAGGAATTGTTGTCTGAGATTTAATTTGTGAAGTTGTTGCTCAGAAAGAATTGCAGTCCCAGGAAAGGGGCAGCCTGTTTTCTAAACTCAAATTATCCCTTACCACACATGCACTGTTACATACATCCCTGCAGTCTTCATGCAGTTCTGGAAGTCTCCTTGCTCATCTCTCTTGCACCAGAGAATACACAGTCTCCAGAAACACACTCTTGGCACACACGCAGCAGCTTCTCCAACACTCCCATGCGTAGTACTCAGCTCTGTGTGATGTTTCAGATAGCAGTGTGTAACGCAAACACATAAAAACATCATCAAGGCTCATTTTCTTTGCTCTAGTCTAATCACTCACCCTGTAACACATGGTCATGGTCTCAAAGAGCTGTTAGGACATGTGCTGTTTTCTGCCTCTCTAAATGATAAGGAAAATGTGTCAGGCTGTAAAAGTAATTTGGTACTATCCAGGAAAACAGTTTTGTGCCTAAAATCACAGCATGAGTTTATGTGCGCAGAGGAATTGTGGGCAGAGATTTAATTTGTGAAGTTGTTGTTCTGTAAGAATTGCAGTCCCAGGAAAGGGGCAGCCTGTGTTTTGTGCCAAAAAATCACAGCATGAGTCTGTGTGCATACAGGAATTGTGGGCAGAGATTTAATTTGTGAAGTTGTTGTTCAGAAAGAATTGCAGTCCCAGGAAAGGGGCAGCCTGTGTTATGTGACTCAAAACACGGCATGAGTCTGTGTGCGCACAGGAATTGTTGTCTGAGATTTAATTTGTGAAGTTGTTGCTCAGAAAGAATTGCAGTCCCAGGAAAGGGGCAGCCTGTTTTCTAAACTCAAATTATCCCTTACCACACATGCACTGTTACATACATCCCTGCAGTCTTCATGCAGTTCTGGAAGTTTCCTTGCTCATCTCTCTTGCACCAGAGAATACACAGTCTCCAGAAACACACTCTTGGCACACACGCAGCAGCTTCTCCAACACTTCCATGCGTAGTACTCAGCTCTGTGTGGTGTTTCAGATAGCAGTGTGTAACGCAAACACATTCAACGTCACCAAGGCTCATTTCCTTTGCTCTAGTGTAGTCACTCACCCAGGTAACACATGCTCATGGTATGAAGTAGCTGTTAGGACATGTGCTCTTTTCTACCTCTCTAAACTATAAGGAAAATGTGTCAGGCTGTAACAGCAATTATCACTTGCTCTACCACAGTAGCAAATGTGCTTTTAAATTGCCAATCAAATATTGTTTTCTGCCTAGAATCACAGCATGAGTCTGTGTGCGCACAGGAATTGTGGGCAGAGATTTAATTTGTGTTGCAGTTGTTCTGTTAGACTTGCAATTGCAGGAAAGGGGCAGCTTCTTTTTTTCAACTGTGGTGGTTAGCACTCTGCACAAATCAGTAAATCACAAATGAGAGGCAAATGCTAAAACATTTGAAATTATTGAAAAGCTTAAATATTTTTTAAATGAATTATAATTACAAAAAGGTATTTTTTTTCAGTTTCTTGCAGGTATTACTGAGCAACAGTGAAAAAATAAAAAAATGCCTTTAAGGACAAGAAAGAGGAAAGAAAAGCAACAACAATTATATCTGGACAAAACTGGGAAAAAAAATAGGAGGAAAAGCTTGTGATGGAAAAAAGAAAAACTCTACTGGTAAGCAAACTAAAGTTTTCTTTAAAAATATCTTCAAAAAAACAAAAAATGGAAAAAATAAATTAAAAACAAACAGTGTTTTATGTACAAAGCAACAACAGAGTCAACAACAAAAAACAAAAGTTAATGTACAATCAGAAGTAAGTAAAAATGATTTTACACGAAAATTAGATTTTAAAAACATTAGTCGAAAAATGTTTGAGAGAAGAGTGATGTTAAATTTGCTAAAGGATGTGAAAAAATATAAGAAAAAAGCTAAATTTATTAAGAATTTTTTTTTATAGAAAATATTGTAAGTAAGGCTTTGGAAATAAAAAGAGAACTTTTTATTTTAATTTTGAATAGGAGGCGTAGATTAGATAAATTAGTCAATGCAATGAAGTCACAAAGCAAAAGGAAAAGAGAAGTGAAAAAAAGTAACTTTTGTAAAGTGTGCTTGGGAGAATGGAAGCACAGTTCAAGTACTGAACCATTTTTTAATGAAGAGTTATCTTCAAAGTAATAGTTTGTTGCATGCAGTTGACACCAATGGTAGAGCATATGAAGATAGAGATGGTTGTGTGATGGAAAAGGAGAAAATGGTTCCAAGAAATGAGGAAGAAGTAATGGCTGCTGAGGCTATGGGGAGACGTCCAAAAGCCCCAGTGTACACTTGGAACTGTAGTAGTATTTGTACTGTGCGTCAGGAATCTATTGATAAATTACGTGACTTTCTAAGAGAATATAGTAAAAAGAGTGTAAAACAGAAGATTAAGGTGCTTCAAAGACTAGATCCATGCAGAGTGAGAGAGAATACTGGTTTGCAAGGACATTCTCTGGCTTGTCTTTCTAGGAAAGTTTGTCTAAGTGTTTTCCACCATTTTAGGATGCTGGCAGTACATCATACTGAAATGAGAAAGTTTGTGAGAACATTGTATTTTGCTAAAAGTCCAGCAGTAAAGTTAAATGAGTTAAATAATGCTCTGTTCCGTGGATCTGTATCAGATGTAGTGAAGGTTACCGTTGAGATTCAGTTTTGCTACTTCGGTCCAGAACAAGAAAGTGCAGAAAAGGACACAGTTAATGAGGAAAATGAGGAACAGAATGTAGAACTCATTATTACTAAAAATTTTGAAGATGAAATGACAAAATTTACTATCATCTCTAATGAAAGACCAAATATTACTTGTATTTGTTGCCGCAGAAGCCATTACAAAAATCAAACAAGGAATGTTGATCTGTATAAAAAAAGTGAAAATGAAGATAATTATAAGTGGAAGGATTTTGCAACATATATATTTTTGGAAAATTGTTTTGATTTGGGTGAAGATCACCGTATTTGTAAATACTGTTATAATAAGTTAGAAGAAAATAGAATGCCGACCAGAGCTGTACATAATAATTTAGAATTGGATGCTATTCCTGCCAAACTTTCTGATTTAAATACATATGAGTCTATACTCATTCAATGTGTTCATCCGTTCCAGACCATAGTACGTATGGAGCCCAAAACTGGTAAATTACCTCCTTCAGATTTACTGAGAGGTTTAAAAGGAAGAGTGGTGTATTTGCCATTGGATGTGAAAAAAAATATGGAAACTATTGATGCAGATACTTTGGAAACTGAACCATTAGTTATTCTGGTTAATGGTGTACCTACAAAGAATAAGAAGATTTGGCAGGAGCTGGTAGATGTACGGAAAGTACAAAGAGCACATTTATATTTGAAAAGGAATAATAAATGGTATGAATCAATTTATATAGATGAAGATGAAGAAGATTTACAAGAAGACATAGAAACACCAACTGGACAAATTGAAAAAGTGGACAAGTCAAAAGAAGAAGAAATTTATGAACATTTTAGCATACATCCACTTCATTCAAAAGAAGTTATGGGAGACACTATTGATCTGTTTCAGATGAAGAAAGCAAAAGGAACTCCAGTGAGTGTATGGGAGAAGAGCTTGGAAGCTCGATGTTTTCCTCAGCTGTTTCCTACAGGAAAAGGTGGACGATACGATGAACGCCCAGAACAGATTCCAGCTTCTGAGTATCGGACTACAAGACTATATGCTGAAGATTCAAGATTTCGTCAAAGTATTCCTTATTTGTTTCATCTTTTATTTGAAAGCGACTTGTCTGCACTATCTTATGCAGTAAATCACATTTTAAAAAGTGGAGTACATCTACATAATGTGTCTGCTAAGGATTTTATGGACAAAGTGCAGCACCGAGATGATCATTTGGAAACACAATTGATCAATCTGATGGCTTGTCAGCGTGGGACAAATGAATATTGGTACCGACGCCATGGAGAATTGAAATGTATGTTACGGAATTTAGGAACTCCTACATGGTTCCTAACCCTAAGCTGTGCCGAGTACGCTTGGGATGATTTATTGGATTTTCTACGAGAGGCAAATTCAAACATTAAAAACATCCTATACAAGACAGCAGGAGAACTGTGCTCATTGGATCCGGTTAATGTTTGCAGATATTTCAATCATAGATTTGAGGCTATGATGTCCTTCATCTGCAATAAAAAAAATCCACCTCTTGGAGAAGTTGTGGATTTCTTTTGGAGAAAAGAGTACCAAGCAAGAGGTGCTCCTCATATTCATATGCTGTTGTGGATCAAGGATGCTCCAAAATTTAGAACAGATGCTGATGAAGCAGTGTTATCTTTCATTGAAGAATATGCAACATGTGCTATACCTAAAAGCACAGAAGAGAAAAAGTTAAAAGAGCAAGTTTTACGTTTCCAAAGTCATCGGTGTGGAAAATACTGTCGACGGAAGTACAAGACCAAAGATAAATTCTACACAAAATGTCGATTTGGATTTCCACGACCTGTTCTTTCAAAAGGAAGAGTGAACAGTTTTATGTCAGCTGTGCGACATACTATTACAAGAAAATCTCCCAAAAATACGTACAACCTAAGAAGAAAATAAGAGTCGAAATACATAAATGACTACAACCCAGTCATTTTATCCATGTGGAATGCTAACATGGATATTCAGTATGTGGCAGACAATTCTATTGCTGTTGCTCGGTATGTCACATCATACATCACTTAATCTGAGAAAACGGAATTGAAAGGAATGTGGGAAGAGATTTCTCACGAGAAGACTGTCAGTAAGAAGCTATACAGTTTCAGTTTAAAGATGTTATCGCATCGAGAAATTGGATCCTACGAATGTTCAGATAGGTTATCATCTGCAAGTCTGTACTCGAAATCAAGAAGAATAATTTGGGTCAGTTTAGGCCTTGCAGGAATGAGAAATCGGGTACTGAAATCTGTTGGAGAAATTGAATATTTGGCCGAGAACGACCCAGAAAGTACATATATTTTGAAAACAAACATGTTGGACACATATTACCCAAAAAGAAGTCATCATCTTGAGAACATGTGTCTCTATGAAGTGCTGCAGAACTACATTTTTTCACGGAAAGCCACAGAAGACATCAACAATGGAAAATATAAAGTCATTGGTGAAGAAGGATGTTTGGTGAAGCAAACAAAAGGAAGTTTGATAAATCACAGGAAGCTGAGTTGCGACACTACTGACAAAAAGGAATTTTACTACTTGGCACTTTTACAGCTGTTTAAACCATGGCGTTCAGAGGACGAACTACTAGGAGAATTTCAAAGCTTTGAAGATTCATTTAATGCTAGCAAAGACAGCATAGAATGCAGTACTTTCACAACTAATGTCCAAATGTTAAATGAAGAAATTGAACAGGAAGCAACAATTGCAGCTGAAGTAGCTAGAGACAGTTCTCAAGACAGTCAAAGTTCTGGAACACTCAGTCAAGATCCCCTAGGACAACCTGTTGTAGAAAATGAAGCTGCAATAGCCATGACTGAAGTGGAAACGGCTATGAATCAAGCACAGGAAGATTCAATAGACTTTAAATCTGGCAACAATAACTGAATGAAGAACAAAAACAAATTTATGAAGAAGTCACCAAAAAAATTGATCATGGATTATTACATGAAAAAAAACAGTGCTCATGCACATCATTTGAACCAATCAGGATGTATGTGAGTGGACAAGCTGGAACTGGTAAAAGTTTCTTAATAAAAGTCATCAGAAGCTACCTACAGCAAAAAACAGCTTCAACTTTGTCTTGTGTGGTAACTGCTCCAACTGGGTTAGCGGCCTATAACATAAAAGGAATTACCTTACATCGCTTGCTAATGTTACCAGTGGAGCATGAGAACAAAATAGAATACCACAAGCTAACTGGAGAAGCATGCTTCGAAGTTTCAAGAGTGTTGAAGAAGATGCAAGTTCTCATTATTGATGAGGTGAGCATGGTATCAAACTTAATGCTTGCCTTTGTGCATTTAAGAATGCAACAAATTCTAAAGAGAGAGTATGACGTGTTATTTGGAGGAAAACACGTCATCGTTTTTGGGGATCTTTTACAGCTCACTCCAGTTAAAGGACAACCCGTGTTTAATACTGTGACACATGAAGACACGAAGAAGTCATTAGGAAGCATTGGTAATGCAAATATTTGGTCGTTCTTTGAGTACAAAGAACTCACTACCAATATGAGGCAAGCAAACGATGAAGATTATGCAAGTATTCTGAATGATATTAGAATTGGACTACTCACAGAAGTTGGCAAAAAAGCATTACAGAGTCGGTTGCTACATAATTTATTTCCAAATGAAACAATAGTTGCAGAGAAAATATACAAGAACATTGCTGAAAAAAATACTGTAATCTGCTTAATGCCAACACTACGTGAGTGCTCAATATTCAATGAGGAACTTTTGAAATTGGAAAAAGAAGAGATTCACAAAATGGAAGCAGTGGACAAAATTCAGCATGAAAGAATTACTATTACATTAACAGGCAAACTGAAAAATAAATTGGAATCACTAGAGAACAACATTTCCAAAACAGCTGGATTAGAAAAAAATCTATATGTTTGCATGAATTGTCGAGTAATTTTAAGGAGAAATTTGGATGTTGAAAAAGGTTTAGTGAATGGAGCTATGGGTAAAGTTGTGGGTTTTGTAAAGTACCAGAAAAAAGATGGAATTGAATGCTTACAAATAAAATTTGATCAGATTGAAGAGGTTAAAGTCATTTGTCGTTGTTCAGTTCGTTTTTTACTAGTGAAAGACTTGTATCTGCGTAGGAAGCAGTTTCCATTTTCTCTAGCATATGCTGTAACTATTCACAAGTCTCAAGGATTGACTGTAGATAGTGCTTTTGTAAACATTGGTTCTACTGTGTTCAAAGAAGGTATGGCATATGTTGCTCTGTCACGAGTAAAAACATTATCTGGTTTATTTATGATAGACTTTGATGACACAAAAGTTAGTGCTGATGCGAACTGTGTAAAGGAGTATAATAGATTAAGAAGAACGTATGCTCCTCATTTAGGTCAGTATCCTGTAATTGAAAAACATTTTGTTTCTCGGAAAAGGAGAATTGAAAATATCTGTAATGTGGAGGAACAGAATAAAAAAAAAAGGACAGTGATGTGATAGCAAGGAAAAAGAAAAAGGACAGTGTTGAAGAGGTTGTTGGTTGCCATTTTGAAAATAGCTCTTGTGTCAACTGCTATGCAAATGTAGTGCTGAATGTTGTATTTTATCTTGAAAAGTTGCAAGAACAGATAATAGTAAATCATGGAAAAAGATTCTGTTCTCTGCTGAGTCTCCTTTATGAGAAGCTAAGTAGTGATAAAACTAAAATAGAAAGGGCTTCTGATGTTAGAAATCTTTTAGATGTATGTTCTGGATCTACACAGTTTAAAGAAAATGTCCAGCAAGATGCACAGGAATTCTTAATATATATACTGAACGTACTTGAAGATGGAGTAGAAGTAGAAAACTTATTTGGTGTCTCTTACAAATGGGAACATTGCTGTGAAAACTGTATGAACATATGCAGTAGTAATGTTGATTCTGAAAGGTTCATATTTTTACCATTACCACAAAGTAAATCAGTGACTTTTAGTAAATTAGTTAAAGATGCCAATCACAACATGGAATGTTCTGAATGTAAATCTGACATGTTTTCCACGATATTTTTACAGAAATAAGGTCAGTATGTAATTTTAATGATGCAACGTTGTAGAGCTGATGGTTCAAAATTGGATACTTTAATAAAGAAGTTTATAGGACAACAATTATCAATTTCTGGAAAAACTTTTGTTACAGTTGCAATAATTTTTCATGAAGGACCTACTGTAACTTCTGGACATTACACAGTTTATCTTAAATGTGAAAAAGGCTGGACACTGTGTAATGATTCCCAATTGATTTTCAAGCAACGTTTGCCTTATGATTTACCCAATTCTTACTTAATTTTTCTGAAACCTAAATTTTGAAAACTAAAAACTGCATCTGAAGAATGCATTTTTTGTAATTTTAAAGGATTATAATTGAAGATATCACTTAAAAAGGATTTTGAAATTACTATTTGGCCTAAAGGAAAAGTAATAAAAACAATTGTGGACTCCTTTGACAGATATTATTTTGGCGAAAGTGCTTTTGCAACAAGGTTTAAAGATGGTTTATCTAGAAAATTTTTATTCATCTTGAAATGTATTTGTAATATATATATATATATATATTTTTTTTTTTTTTCAAAAACCTTTATTGTCACTTCAAAATGTACACCGCTATTTAGCCAACAACCCGGAGGCAGGCAGCATAGTGTCGTGGCGGCACACCGCCAAAGCTTATCCACCGTGTACATCTGAGCAATATATCCAAAATAAGAATATACATAGTTTATGGCAACACACAACCAAAAAGCGACAGACGAAGAACAGTAGCACACGCTAATCATCAGTACTTCTGCAGTCTCTGACGCGTTACCCACGCAGTGCCGCAGCCGCGGGAACACCAGGCGTCCCATCCAGCCATATCACAGCCCAGCCACCGGAGCAGCAGCGGCCAGGGCAGCACACCCCCAACGCCAGTCAGCCTCCACATGCAGACCCGAAGCGCACCCATATCAAACCACCAGTCAACTCTCTCACGGCCTCAATCCCCGCCAGTCGCATCCCTCCTCGCCAGCCAGTCCACTAACGGCTGCCATATATCTACCGGTCGTGAACGCTGCGGTAACTGATCCCAATAGGCAGTGAGTTGGTCCTTGCAGTATATCGCGGATCTAACCCATCCCGCAACAGCCGGCGGAGCCTGCTTCTTCCAGTGTACTGCCAGTTGGCGCTTAGCGAGCAACAGGAGAAGGGCCACAAGACGACGCGACGCCGGGGGTATATTCTTGACAAAGCCCAGGAGGGCCACCAATGGGTCCGGAACAATGCGCATACCCACAATTTCACCGACAACTTTAAAAATGGCATCCCAGAAACCGTCAATGGGACCACATGTCCACACAAGATGGAAGAACGTAGCGTCCCCCATACCACATCTCCAACACTTCGTATCAGCCTGCAGGCCCATCTTAAAGAGTTGCATAGGTGTACGGTACGTCCTGTGTAAGTAGTTGAAATGTACCAGCCGCAGCCTATAATTGGGCGACAATTGCTCAAGCTGGGCGCAGCAGAATTCCCACTGTTGTTCCGTGATGCGCACGCCCGTTTCCTCCTCCCACAATGTCCTGGAGTCCATATGCGCAACAGGCGTCGCACGCTGTGTGGACCTGTATATGCGTGTTATTAATTTCCGCGAGGAGGAGTTGGACAGCACGTCCTCTAAGGCCGCCAGTGATGGCGGGGCCTCCGGGAACGTAGGATACCTCTTCCGACAGGCCGACCGTAATTGATAGTAGAGCAGCAGCTCCGATGCCGTCGGTTCAGAGGTCGCAGCCATGTCAGGCAGTGTGATGAAGGTATCGTCCGGATACAGGTCACCTGCCACCGTCAGCCCACACGCACCGGCCCGGCGCGCCACCGCCGCGTCCGTCAACGGACCCAACAGGGGATTACCCTCCAGAGGCATGCTCGGGGCGCAATGCCCGCCCAGGCCCAACGCACCATTTCCACGGTGTCAATATCTTCCCTGGGTCGTTTATATTTCTGGTACACCGCTGTCCGTATCGGACAGGGCGCCGCCACGTCCATCTCTATCGCAACGTGTGGCTGGTAAGGAATTGGGTGATGCCAATAGTGTAGGTATTGTGCCTGCGCGCTGTACGCATACAGCTCAAAGTCCGGGGCTGCCAGGCCCCCTTGACGGAAGGGAAGTGTGAGGAGATTCCAAGCCACTCGTGGCTGCCTGCCCGCCCAGACCAGTTCGATCACGGCTGAGCGGAGGCGACGGAAGAATGCCCTTGTTAGCGGTATAGGGATGTTTACAAATAGATAAAGAAACTTGGGCACAACGACCATTTTCGCGATGGCGATGCGGCCCAGCATGGAAAGCGGCAGCGTCTTCCATCTCTTCACCTTAGTCTCCAGCCACTCCATGGCCACCCCGAAGTTAGACAGCCACACTTCCTGAATTGAGCGACTGATCTGAATGCCCAAATACTTGACCTCGTCTGTGGCCCACTCAATCGGGAATTCCGTGTGACATACAGACGTGCCGTCCGTCAGCGGCAACATCACTGACTTCGACCAGTTGATATCTATGCCGGTTAGGCCACTATAGCGTATCACCTCCCTCATCAACGGATCAAAGTTCTCTGCCGGGTTCATCATATATATGGTAAGATCATCAGCGTACAGCGATATCAATAGGCCACGTGACGTGAAGCCTATGCTGCGCTGGGTGTGGTGCTGCCTCAACCGAGCCGCCAGGGGCTCCGTGGCGATGGCAAAAAGCAACGGCGAAAGCGGGCAGCTCTGCCGAGTCCCTCTGGTTATGCGTATGGGCGCAGACGTTTGACCATTCACCCGCACTCTTGCCGTCGGGCCATTATACAGAACACCGATACGCCTAGCAAAGGGCAGGCTAAAGCCCATTCGAGTAAACAGTGTCCGCAAAAATTTCCACTCCAAGGAGTCAAACGCTTTGGTCGCGTCCAGCAACGCCGCCGTCGCCTGCGCCCTGGGGTCCAGGTAGTGTAGGAGCCCAAAAAGCACCCTCAGGTTCTGGGAGGTGGATCTCCCCATGATAAAGCCCGACTGATCAGACAGCGCTATCTGTGGCAGCATGAATTTGAGGCGGTCAGAGAGCAGTTTCGCATATATTTTAGCGTCAAGGTTTATCAGGGAAAGTGGGCGGTAGGAATCCGGGCTAGTGGGGTCCTTTCCCGGCTTCAGCAGCGTGATGATCAATGCTTCGCGCATGGACTGGGGGAGGATACCCGTTTCCACCGCCTCCTCAAACACTCTGTGCAAGCGCGGGACCAGGATGTCAGCATATTCCTTGTAGAAGGCCGCCGTAAGCCCATCAGGGCCTGGTGCCTTGCATGGGGGTAAGCCAGCGATCACTGCCCTTATGTCATCCGGCGCAAACGGGAGGTCCATGTATTGCCTGGCTCTATCATTGAACCACGCCAGCGCTATAGTATCTAAGTACTCACGGAGAACAGTGTCGTCCGGATCTACCTTGGAAGTATATAGTTCTCTATAAAAGTCTGTCATAGTGGCGAGTATATCCGGCGGCTCCCGCACCACCCCGCCGTCTTCCCTCCGTAATTCCAGGATATGATCCGCCCCACGCGGTGCCCGCAACAGGTTCGCCAGTGTGCGGCCCGCGCGGTCCCCCTCTCCATACCGTCTGGCCTGACAGTCTTTAGATAAGTACGCGACCTCACGGTCCGCTTCCTCCTGATATTTAGTCAGTGTCGATCGGAGCGTAGCCCTCACGCCATCAGAGGGTGCCGCGAGTAACGTGGACTCAAGCCGCGCAAGTTCCGCCTCCAAGGAGCTAAGCGTGCGCCGTATGGTTCTCAGAACTCCCGATTTTAGGGACATGCAGTACCCCCTGGTGACTACTTTGCAGGCCTCCCACAGTATACCCAGGGACTCTACGGACCCCTCATTAAGCTCAAAGTACTCCTCGAGCTTTTCGCGGAGACCTTGCTGGAATACCTGGTCGCGCAGTGCCCGGGAGGGGAACCGCCAGCTAAAGGGCGTAGCATATTTGGGGGGGGTAGCCAGTGACAGTAACACCGGAGCATGATCAGAGAGTGACCTCGGCAGATGCTCCACCTCCAATACCGAGGTGTGCAGGTCCCTGGACAACAGCCAGTAGTCCAGCCGGGACCAAGCAGCCCTATGCGCAGTTATGCACGTACCCGCACGATCCCCGGGGTGCAGCACCCTCCAGGAATCCACCAGCCCCGCATCTTGTATAATATCTCCGAGCGTCTCCGCCGCTCTAGGATGATGGTCCCTGGCTGCGCCCTGCCTATCCATCGTGTCAGAGAGCACCACGTTGTAGTCACCCCCCACAACACTGCCGCCGGCCCCCGGGTCTGTATCTTATGCCATAGCTCTTCATAAAAGTCGGGATTGTCGTCATTGGGGCCGTATACATTCACCAGCACCACCCTCATACCATGCAGCGCCCCCACCAATATGATATATCTGCCATTCGCATCCCTAATCGTCTCATGGGTGGTCCATGGAAGCCCTCTCCTTATTAAGATCGCCACCCCTCTGGAGTAATTGGAGTATGCCGCATGTACTGGTTCTGCCCAGCGATGTCGCCGGAGTAGCTGTGTCGCAGTAGCAGTTAGATGGGTTTCCTGCAGGAGGCAGATGTCTATGTCTTTCCTAAGTAGGTAGGCCTGCACCAGCCTGGCCTTGCGGCCGTCATTCATACCACGCACATTCCAAGTCAGGCACCTCACTCTCTGCACGGCGACAGGTACCTCAAAAGACCATAAGCTAGCTGCAGGCCATGACCGCTCAGCTCGCCACACTCGCCCCACCCGCAGACACAAGGGTCAAACACCTGCCGCACGGCGAGCAGCCTGTTACAGGAGTGAGCGCAGCACCCCGTGCACCATGATGGAGAACATTGCAGTGTGTACTGTACAGTAAACGATAAATCACAGCGATGTGCTTCTTCTCGGTCGTCGCCACAAACCCCACAACTAACCTTAACATCCTCCCAACTCCCAATATCAGAAACCCCGCCCGCGCCAACCCCCCAATCAGGTTGTGCAACTACCCCCCCAATTACCCACCCCACCCCACAAACAGTCGCTAAGGCCATCGATAACAGCCCGTAAATGGGAATCATCCCCTGAGGCGCGCAGGTTGGCCACCTACTAACCCCGTACTTTTGACAGGGCGATCGAGCGCCAGTGGGTTGTGCCAGCTCGAGGACCCCCCACCCCCAAGATCAAGAGGTCTTATTAATAGCAGCCCAGCCATCTGGAGGAACTTCCCAATGTCCCCAGCAGACACCAGTCACCGGTCTAGCCCATACAGGCAGGTCACAGTGAAACACCAGAGAACCCCATCGGATACAATCATTCCACATCACTTAGCCTGTCCTGAAGATCTGGTCCCTCCGTAGGCGTGTGGTTCTTCTGGTCTCTGGCCAATTGCTTCGCGTACTGCAAGGCTGCCTTCGCATCCACGAAGAAAGAAGGTTTCCCGGGGCCATGCACCCGGAGCTTGGCAGGGTAGATCAATGAGTACTTCGTGCCCGTTTGTTGAAAGATTTTCTTCGCCGGCATGAATTCCCTGCGGGCCATCTGGACCTGTAGCGTGAAGTCTGGGTACAGCACGATGTTGTTGCCCTTGTATTGTACGTCCTTCATGTCGCGTGCCATGCGCAGTATCGTGTCCCGGTCCCTGTAATTCAGGATGCGCGCAATAATGGGTCTGGACGGTGCTCCCGGCTTAGGTCTAGGTCCCAGTGACCTATGTGCCCTTTCAACAAGGAACATCTGCGAAAGGCCAGACCCAAACAAGTCTTTCAACATCTGCTTGACATATTGCTCCATGTTGGTGATGTCCGTCGATTCTGCCACCCCTGTGACGCGGATGTTGTTACGCCTTGAGCGAGCCTCCAAATCCTCGTTCTTTTGCTGTATGAGTGCCAGGACTTTTTCCATACCCTTCATTTGCGTGGCCAGCGCCGTCTGGCTCTCCTCCGTCTCCGCAACACGTGCCTCCAGCCCTTCCACTCTGCCCTCCTGCTTGTCCATTCGCGTCGTAATGCCATCCATGCGTGCCGCTAGCGCGTCCATCTTGCCATCTATACCCTGCAGGCTCGTCTTTAGGTCTAGAAACATTGATTTAATGTCCATGTCTTGAGAGCCGCCCTGGGCATCCTGCGCCGCGTCGGGGTCTCGAGTGTTCGGATCCGGCGTTTTTTGCTTAGATTTGTCAAATGTCAGGCGCGGTTGGCGGGTATCAGGCTTGCCCATTGTTGTCTCGCAACGCCAACTATGGAATGGGGCCGCCGCTGTCCCCAAATCGCAATCCGACTGGTGGTCGCCAGCAGCCGCAGACTCGCGTCGTAGAGTACGCCCTTCCACGGAGCAGCACGCTTCGCCCGACCAGTTGCGGCACCGATCACCAACCGCAGGCCGCCCCCAGCGCGACCACTGCACTGTTGAGCTCCTAGGTCAGGGCTTCGCAGCAGCACCGCACAGCGTCAGCAGCGCTCCAGCCCGGCAAAATGGCGTCGCAGTCCGTGTCTCCAAGGCACAAATGCCGCCCGCCACCACATGCACCTGCACCGGACCTCGGGGGGCGTCGGCCCACTATATCTTGTTCTCAGGGCCCCGGCAGCAGGCAATTCTCACCATTTCACAGCCGCAGGGAGACCTCCGCCACCGGGTGTTCCCTCGCAGGCAGCCGTGTCTTCGCTGATCCAGGCGCGGCGGTCGACCTCCGTCCCCGGTCCCAAGGCACAGCGTCGAACCCAGTATTCAACGGGGAGCAGGAGCGCCCCACGAGCACAGCACGGGTTACCCTGTCGGGCGGATTGGCAGTTCGCGCCCAGCTCGCGGTCTCCCACAGGGCCTCTCTCCGGTCGACAGCCCAGGCTCACGCGCCACGACCTCCGTAATGGCCTCCAAGCGCGGGGACCCAGAGCGCCCCGATCTCCAGCTCCAGTTTCGCCAGCAGCGAGCCTCAGCCCAGGGCGAACCGCCCCCGAATCCCAGCGTCCCCCGAGGGGGCAAAGTCAGCGATCAGGCCTGGGGAGAGCGGCCTCACACCTACGAGCAGCACCGCGCCGCTCCGGGCATCAGTCCCACGCCAGTCCCCAGCTTCCAGGAGGGTCGTAGGCCCCGCCTCCGGCGCCCCGCTCGGCAGGCCGATAGTCGCTGCAGCCGCACTCGCCGCGGCAGGGATCTCCTCCGGCCGGGCCCCCACAGCAGGTGTTCAAGCGGGGGCGAGAGGACCGAGACTGGGCACAGTTTCGTCGGATAATCACCGGATTAATTTGCTCGATCGGCGGAGCTGCGGTTTCAGGCAGCCATTCCGCCTCGCAGCCAAGCCACGCCCCAGCTTTGTAATATATATTTAATATTTGTATCAAGGTATATTTTAGTGTGGATAGTTTTGGGGCTTTTTTTAAACAATCTTTCAGATTGTTTTTTTTTTGCCCGCTGTTAAATGATGAATACAATTGTTTTCACTATTTTAAGTGAAAATTAAAAAATTCTGAAAACAGCAAAAAAAAGGGCTCCTTTACACAGTTCGCATCAGCACTAACTTTTGTGTCATCAAAGTCTATCATAAATAAACCAGATAATGTTTTTACTCGTGACAGAGCAACATATGCCATACCTTCTTTGAACACAGTAGAACCAATGTTTACAAAAGCACTATCTACAGTCAATCCTTGAGACTTGTGAATAGTTACAGCATATGCTAGAGAAAATGTTCAACTTTATCCTAATTGAAAGTTAAAAATAAAAGGATACAGATAATATATAAATGAATATATAGTACATTTTTTTATAAAAAAAATTAAAAAATATAATTTAATAATTCAAAAATTAGCATTTAAAAAACCGTACAAATTCACTGAAAAAACCATAGGTTTCACACACGTTATAGTTAGGAATTAGCATTTAAAAAACCTTGCAAATTCACTTAAAAAACCATAGGTTTCACACACGTTATAGTTAGCTGGACATTTCTCTCGTAAAAAACCATTGAAATTCCCCCGTTATAGTTAGTTCAGCTAACTATAACTCGCGCGCCCGCAATCCACTGCTGATGACGTCACATATTACATCACTCATGACATGGTCAGTGACATCACTCATGACATCACTGATGACATCTTAAATGACATCACTGATGACATCACTGATGACGTCATCCATGTGATAATTTACCACATCTTCTCACACCCTAATATAACCTTTGATACACAGAATCAAAATTTAAGAGTTCAATTCTCAAAACCATACATACTGCAATACCAATAACTACATACCCACTTATTAACTCTTAGGTCTACATACACCTCCACTCATTCACCTGTACATTCACTCATACTTACAGTCACTCCATACAAAACTATCATATGCATTTATACACCTATATAGACACTCACACACTACCAATCACCCATAGAGGTACTCTCACACCTACTCAGTCATGCAAATAATCACACTCCCATTTACTCACCTATGCGGTTATACACACTCAAGTTCAATTACTCATAAAAATAGTATCCAATTCTTACGCTCTTATAGAATCATTGATACAAGCACACACTCATCCATACAGTCACTCTCACAATCACACACTCTCACAGCTACCCACTAATATACTCTTACATGCATATATACTGCCTTTCACATATGTAGTTAGTCACAAATGTACCACTGAGATATACATTCAATCCCTAACACACCCATACCTACACTCACTCAACCATACAGTCCATCACAGATGCACTCTTAAAACCATGCACCCATAGAATCACCCACTCACACATCTATGCATAGAGTCACACACACCCTACCCACACAAACACTCAGGAACCCATACAGATACTTATATAGGTATTCACAAAACCATGCCACCACTTATACACCAACATACAGACACATACAAACATTTACACAGTTTAGTCACTAGTCTGCAGTAAGATACATTTAATTACTCACTTATAGAGTCAGTTACGCACCACAGAAAATCATCCATTTACACACTTGTACACCCACTCATTCTTCAACAGGCCTTTCCCTATATATATTAAACATATTAAAATTGTTCAGAAACACATACTCAATGGATGATGTCATCAGTGATGTCATGAGTGATGTCACTGACCATGTCATGAGTGATGTAATATGTGACAAATGCAAAAACAACAATTGATGGACAGAATGCAGAACAATGTCATACATTCACCCCAGTACAGAACGATGGATTTAACCCAGATCTCTTGACTGGGGGAGAATGTATGCATTGTCAGCATTCCGTCCATCATTTGTTTGTTGTAACGCTTTTCGCCCTAAGTAGGATGGGTATTCCCAGACGTGGGACCCGTGCTCACTACGCTACTGGAGTCAAGCTATCCTGGCTGATGACGGCTGATAGCCAGAAACCGGTCCTAGGATGCTTGATTCCGGTCCAGGGAAGACATGACTTGGCAGTTCGGGCTGGACTGTTCCCATGAGGCACAGGGTCAAGACTGATTTGCATATGGCCATGTCTAAACTGGGGTGGCGTAGTGGGCAAAAGAACGATGGATTTAACCCAGATCTCTTGACTGGGGGAGAATGTATGCATTGTCAGCATTCCGTCCATCATTTGTTTGTTGTAACGCTTTTCGCCCTAAGTGGGATGGGTATTCCCAGACGTGGGACCCGTGCTCACTACGCTACTGGAGTCAAGCTATCCTGGCTGATGACGGCTGATAGCCAGAAACCGGTCCTAGGATGCTTGATTCCGGTCCAGGGAAGACATGACTTGGCAGTTCGGGCTGGACTGTTCCCATGAGGCACAGGGTCAAGACTGATTTGCATATGGCCATGTCTAAACTGGGGTGGCGTAGTGGGCAAAAGAACGATGGATTTAACCCAGATCTCTTGACTGGGGGAGAATGTATGCATTGTCAGCATTCCGTCCATCATTTGTTTGTTGTAACGCTTTTCGCCCTAAGTGGGATGGGTATTCCCAGACGTGGGACCCGTGCTCACTACGCTACTGGAGTCAAGCTATCCTGGCTGATGACGGCTGATAGCCAGAAACCGGTCCTAGGATGCTTGATTCCGGTCCAGGGAAGACATGACTTGGCAGTTCGGGCTGGACTGTTCCCATGAGGCACAGGGTCAAGACTGATTTGCATATGGCCATGTCTAAACTGGGGTGGCGTAGTGGGCAAAAGAACGATGGATTTAACCCAGATCTCTTGACTGGGGGAGAATGTATGCATTGTCAGCATTCCGTCCATCATTTGTTTGTTGTAACGCTTTTCGCCCTAAGTGGGATGGGTATTCCCAGACGTGGGACCCGTGCTCACTACGCTACTGGAGTCAAGCTATCCTGGCTGATGACGGCTGATAGCCAGAAACCGGTCCTAGGATGCTTGATTCCGGTCCAGGGAAGACATGACTTGGCAGTTCGGGCTGGACTGTTCCCATGAGGCACAGGGTCAAGACTGATTTGCATATGGCCATGTCTAAACTGGGGTGGCGTAGTGGGCAAAAGAACGATGGATTTAACCCAGATCTCTTGACTGGGGGAGAATGTATGCATTGTCAGCATTCCGTCCATCATTTGTTTGTTGTAACGCTTTTCGCCCTAAGTGGGATGGGTATTCCCAGACGTGGGACCCGTGCTCACTACGCTACTGGAGTCAAGCTATCCTGGCTGATGACGGCTGATAGCCAGAAACCGGTCCTAGGATGCTTGATTCCGGTCCAGGGAAGACATGACTTGGCAGTTCGGGCTGGACTGTTCCCATGAGGCACAGGGTCAAGACTGATTTGCATATGGCCATGTCTAAACTGGGGTGGCGTAGTGGGCAAAAGAACGATGGATTTAACCCAGATCTCTTGACTGGGGGAGAATGTATGCATTGTCAGCATTCCGTCCATCATTTGTTTGTTGTAACGCTTTTCGCCCTAAGTGGGATGGGTATTCCCAGACGTGGGACCCGTGCTCACTACGCTACTGGAGTCAAGCTATCCTGGCTGATGACGGCTGATAGCCAGAAACCGGTCCTAGGATGCTTGATTCCGGTCCAGGGAAGACATGACTTGGCAGTTCGGGCTGGACTGTTCCCATGAGGCACAGGGTCAAGACTGATTTGCATATGGCCATGTCTAAACTGGGGTGGCGTAGTGGGCAAAAGAACGATGGATTTAACCCAGATCTCTTGACTGGGGGAGAATGTATGCATTGTCAGCATTCCGTCCATCATTTGTTTGTTGTAACGCTTTTCGCCCTAAGTGGGATGGGTATTCCCAGACGTGGGACCCGTGCTCACTACGCTACTGGAGTCAAGCTATCCTGGCTGATGACGGCTGATAGCCAGAAACCGGTCCTAGGATGCTTGATTCCGGTCCAGGGAAGACATGACTTGGCAGTTCGGGCTGGACTGTTCCCATGAGGCACAGGGTCAAGACTGATTTGCATATGGCCATGTCTAAACTGGGGTGGCGTAGTGGGCAAAAGAACGATGGATTTAAACCAGATCTCTTGACTGGGGGAGAATGTATGCATTGTCAGCATTCCGTGCATCATTTGTTTGTTGTAACGCTTTTCGCCCTAAGTGGGATGGGTATTCCCAGACGTGGGACCCGTGCTCACTACGCTACTGGAGTCAAGCTATCCTGGCTGATGACGGCTGATAGCCAGAAACCGGTCCTAGGATGCTTGATTCCGGTCCAGGGAAGACATGACTTGGCAGTTCGGGCTGGACTGTTCCCATGAGGCACAGGGTCAAGACTGATTTGCATATGGCCATGTCTAAACTGGGGTGGCGTAGTGGGCAAAAGAACGATGGATTTAACCCAGATCTCTTGACTGGGGGAGAATGTATGCATTGTCAGCATTCCGTCCATCATTTGTTTGTTGTAATATGTGAGGTCATCAGCAGTGGATTGCGGGCGACACTCAAAGTTGTTTTACAGTGTTTAATGCCAACCACGGCATGTGTTTCTAGACTGAAACACATTCCGTGATATATCAAACACCCAACAAACGATGGGAGGCTAATTGCAATAAGTCTAATCACTGGCAATAGATTGGGGTAACTTTCTCTCCCATCATTCTTTCGCCCATTATGCCACATCAGTTTGAAAGAAAGCGCCCCTTGATCAATTCACACATTTAGAACCGTCACTTACGAGAAAAGGGTGTCATTTCTAAAAATGATCTCGACATGGATGAAACGGTCTTATTTCACTCACAATAATGTGTCACTCATATGGCTTGAAATGTCACAAAATGCACTACACACATGGGAATGCCACTCTTAAGCAAAATGAAACCTTGGCAGCTATGGTACCCATGCTCTTGCTCAAACGTTCTTAGAAGAAATCATGTGATTTACAAATGAATTCTCGAGTTTTTATTTCACATTTCGAGGTGCGATTTATATTGATTTGTTGTTTATTCTGGACGTGAAGTGATCATGAAGTTAGAAAGTTACTGCTGAACATAAACAGACATGAGGATTTATCTTCATGTATCAGTAAGTGTATAAGCTGAATCACTCAACAATAAAAAAATCTTGGTCACAATTCAAAGAATAACATGTCACTTGTTTATTGTATCACAAGTAATTGTGTTTCACTGCATATGTCATACAACAAATCAAATGTTAGGAGCCCCTCGCGCCTAGAGGAGGGGCGCCCTTAGTAGCGCCACGGGACTGGACCTTCCCCCAGGGCCGAAAAGGGGGGCTGAATGAGGTGACGTCATCGGGGCGCGCGGGAAGGTTATTTAAGTCCGCGCCCGGCGATCGTCAGCCTCTTTGTCCCCTTGAACCTCCGGCAAGCTGCAGGGGCACATCGTCGACCAATCGAGGTTACCCGTCGGCGGTGGAGCAGAGCATGGCACGGGAGGTTTGAGGGGGCCCAGGCGTAGCGTGTCGCCCGCATTAGGGGGCGTTTTTTGGGCTTTATATTAGAACGTTTTGAATAAACTCGCTTCGTGCCGAGAATAGCTGGAAGGTCGGCGGGGAGGCGTGGTGATATATGGGTTAGTCAAGGAACAGCTGCGATATACGGGAGGGGTGTTCTCATTTTCAGAGCGGTGGCGATACTCTCAGAGCGGTTGGTTCTTAACAAAATAAATAAATAAAACTCGTTTTCGCGCCATGAATAGGTGGTGGCGGACTGTGGGTGGCGCGGTGGTATATGGTGATAATTTGCCTGAAATGCAGCCCCACATGTAACTTTGGGATGGCTGTGCAGCGTCAAGCGGTAGGTGAGATTAGAAGCCGCGGGTATGAGCTCGAGCCTGTATGAGTATGTGGTTCATTATCAGAGCAGTCGCCTTTGGTCCGGGAGACCCAGGTTCGAGCGGCAGCGTGGGCGGGAACAACATCAATTAACAAGCCAGTATTTAACAATGTATTTAATTTATTTAATAGTGCCATCGGTATTTATCAAAAGGTAATGCAGCCTTGTTTCTATTATCGAGATCGGTGTTATTTGGTGCAGCTGCCTTGCGGGTGAGAGGCTGTGCCAGTATTTGCAGGGGTGGGGCTCCATTGATAGGGCGGTCGATTTCAACCCGGAGGAGCCCGGGTTCGTCCCGCAATATGGGGTGGTATATGGGGTTTATTTACCTGAGAGTACAGCCGCACATGTAGAGTTGGGATGGCAGTGTGGCGCGGGTGGTTAATAAAGGTTGTTGGGCATTATTTATCGCAAGCTGGGGCTGTGTCTCTGGTCAAGCGGTAGGTGAGATTAGAAGCCGCGGGTATGAGGTTGAACCTGTATTAGAGTGTGCTTCAATTATCAGAGTGCTCGCCTGTGGTCCAGGAGACCCAGGTCGAGCGGCAGCGTGGGCGAGAATAAGATCAATTAATAAGCCAGTATTGAACAATGTATTTAATAGTGCCGTCGGTATTTATCAAAAGTTAATGCATCTTTGATACTATCGGGATCGGTGTTATTTGGTGCAGCTGCCTTGCGAGTGAGAGGCTGTGCCCGTATTTGCAGGGGGTGGGGCTCCATTGATAGGGCGGTCGATTTTAACCCGGAGGAGCCCAGTTTAGTCCAGCAATATGGGGCGCACTTGAAGGAGCGGTCGACGGATCAATGTGATCAGTTTAACAGAGACAAGGTCAGACAGATGCCCTTGTTCCCCAGGCATCGGCCTTAGAGGCACACATTTAAATCATATGTAAGGTATCGTGGGCCAATACAACAACATGTGCTATTACGGATTAGGTATTTCGAACTCGAAGACCCGACTCAAAGCGTATAATTAGCATGGCAGTCGCAGTTGTTAAATACCTTCTGTTTTGCCATTTTTCAGTTACTGAACATTTTGCTTTGGAAGAAGGTGTCAAGGAGTTATGGTATTGCTTGTAACTTCAGCTACTGTCGCTGGGGAACGTATTTCATTTACTGATGAAATTACGGTATAACCTCGAGGGCATAGGTGCAAACGCAGTTGAAATTATCGCTGAGGTAATAAAAGAGCAATTTGTTAGACTTGCGTCATAAGAGCACTATTTTAGCTCAATGTGTTGTCTCTACTACACTGTTTGACATGCATGTTATGGGAAGAGCTGCGGTCTTGCACATCCGAATTATGGAGTAATCTTTGCCCTCCAGGCCACAGTTACGAATATTATTTAATTTTCTTGAATAAGAATGCTCGTTGTAAATGTATATGGGGTCGTTGCCCTGGTTGCCCCAGTTACGATGTTGGTGGGATTGTCCTTAACTACCACGTCGGTTGTAAGTGGGACTTGACTTGCATTCCTACCAGAGGCCAGGGGGTGATTATAGTGCCTCACTGGATTCCAGGTTTACCGGTCGGGACGACGAAATGGAACAGGGTAGCAAAGCAATTCACTTTGGGAATTGTTTTCTTTCAGCTTTTGCGCTAATTTGAAGCAAACGTTTATGGGAGTCATTCCAGACTTGGTTTTTGGGAAGGGGGCAGTAGGGTTAGGTAGTTGCTTACCTACCATGCTCATGGAGATAATTAGAGCGCATCATTGGAGTCTAGGTTTCCCTGGCTGGGACGAGGAAGTTGACCTAGGTTGGAATCCAGGTGGAAAAAGGGTGGCAAGGAGAATTGCTAAGAAATTGTTTCTTTCAGCTTTTGCGCTATTGTTAAACAAAGTGCATGGGAGTCATTCCGGACTTGGCTTCGGAAAGGGAGCAGTAACGTTGTTCCTTCACAGCTAACCTAGTGGGCCACGTGAAAATGTAAGAAATACAAGCTAGAATAGAGGAGAAAATAATCAATTATTAGAGGACATGTTAGTGGCCGACCTAATGGTGAACAACCAGACGTTCAGGCATAGGTAGTACTGATGCATGTTTGTGGGATTAAAAGGAGTTTTATTTGAGGCTCCGGGGTTATGCGGACTCAACGGACCACAGTTATCTCGGGATGCCGGGTACTCTAAGTATGCGTAATTGCACTGAAATCAGCGGAGTCTGGGAACCAAAATCTGCGGTAGCAATCGGTTAAATTACGAGCAGGTGGAGTGACTTGGAGCAGATACCCTCATGAGCAGTGGGGGCTTTCGGTTTTTACTCAATGAAACTGAGCATCCACTTTTCATTACGGAAAGCACTCTGTCAACATATGTGCTAACATATATTTATGTATGTTTCTGACGGGGACACATACAATGTTCCAAATATGGTACTCTGTGGTAATCGTAGTGACCCACCCGACCATCTGGGGAGACAGTGCATAAGGTTGGGTAAGAAGTTACAGAAGCAGGGCGGTGTCTTGGCGGTGAGTGCCGTTTGATTATTTAGTACACGCCTGATTGAGCTGTTTTCCAGCTACTCAACTCGTTACTGCAATGGGGTGGGGGTTTTCCATGCCCTGCGGAGGTGGTTATGGTTTTGGGGACAGTTTCGAAAAAGGAAGCAGGCGTTCACAGGTTCAGGGTTATAAATAGGTGGAATAGGCGTGTTTATCAATAGTTGGTGGAGGTAGTTTCTCATTATGTTTTCACGGTGATGCTAATAAGTATGAGGAGACAGAGCAAAATCATTCTCAAGGCATTTGTTGCAGAAGGACCCCTTCCAAACCCAAGTTTACAATCACCAGTTTGTGCCCATATGGAACAGTATTTATTCCTTTCAAATAGAGGGTTTTTACGGGGGACATAATAAACGTCAGGGTATTAATCCGTTTGGGGCTGAGCGGTGAGTATTGTTGCGTGGGTTACCGGGTCTGGCTAGTTACCAGGCAAATATTAAATCATCCAGCCTCTGCTTCCCTCGACAAGGGCAACGCCATCTTCACATAGTGTTGGCCATGCGCGGGTGGGAGGAGTAATAAGATTAAGAGACACATAGCAGAGGATACGGTAGCTGGAGGCTCCCTGGTAAAGGTGGTGATGGAGTACAATCAACAAACTTCACCTCGAGGACAGGGTAATTACGAGACGTGTTATATTACCATGGCAAAACCAGCCATGTATACCCCTGTGGCACCCTATAACCAAAGGTCTTAACAGTAAGGGGCAAGGCAAAACCAGCCTTTTATACCCCTGTGGCGGCCTATAACCACAGGTCTTAACAGTAAGGGCCTTAGCAACACCTCTCACAGAGTGAGCAGCCTTTGTCAGTGGGCGGAGCAATAGCTCAGATGGCGGTTGTGCAGGAGTCCAGGCCAGTAAAAGTCCTGCACAAGAGGCTCTTTTGATGGACATAAAATAGATAGCATAGCTGAGTGGTTTCTAGGCACAAGGAGGTGCCTAGTTGGTAAGTTGACTATGACTGATGCCAGCAGGTAAGGGTATTGGGCGGCAGTTCTTCTTTGGGAATGGAGCTGCTGGGAGATGGGTCACAACACAGGCATCCACACATGCTGTGTGTCATGGGGATTCCCAGAGGTTCTAGTGAAGTTGCCTATGGCTGTCATCAGCCTGGACTTAGCATCTGGGGCATCTGGCTGGCGACAGAAGGGACTGACCTGCTGGTGGTCCCCGACGTCACCTGGCTGGTGACAGAGAGGTCGGACCTGCTGGTGGTTCCGGACTTCCTGGACATACCGAAGAGGCTCGGGAGAGGATATTTGGGGCTGCGCTAAGGTTTCGGGCACCCTGGTGGGCAGAATTGCTATTGGAGGCCCTAGGGGACTAGTTTCCTTGGGGATGGAGGTGGATGTCTTAAGTGAAAACGGGAGATAGTGTAATGGGGCATTCCCAACTCGGTGGGCATTAAGAGAGGCTTCTGGACAACGTGCCAGTTCCTGAAGGTAGTTGCCAAGACGTAATTACATAAAGCATTCTTGGGCCCGGTAAATTATCACAAGGCTGTAAGAGGGTGCTTTATTACGCCACCGCTCAATGACCAATGGTCTGAAGGGAACCTTCTATATGTGGTCGGTGGCAATAACGCAGTCAGTATAAGTTAAGGGGGCTCTGGTTAAGGGAAGGGCAGCGGGTCCAACACTTCCTCCCTGCCCCAGTAGCCCAGGGGAGTCTAATCGGGTTGCGCTAGCATGCAGGCGCCCTTACGGGTGGAATATTAATGGGGGGCCTGGGGGTAGTTCCCCTTTTTGGGATACAGGTGGTGGGTATACAGCTGGTCACGGGTTCCTGGCAGGGGGACGTGGATTAATTCAGGGAAAACAGGAGATAGTGTAAACTAGGGCCTTCACAACTCGATGGCCACTGAGGGGGGGGCAGGTAATTTATCACAGGACTGCCCTGGATGAAAAAATGGAGCAGTGGCAGCAGGATAGAGGGCATATTTTGGTAGACGGGCAGTGGCTCATTACACTCATGATACTAGGGGCCATTGGGGAGCACAGTTAGCGCCGGGGGGAAGGCGAGCGCGCCAGGGAGCTTCTCGCCCCGTGGCGGGTCAGCAACTGGATGGCCTCCAGGAAGGGGTAGGAGCCACGTGTGCAGAGGGTAGGCGGAAGGGGGGACTGACCTGCTGGTGGTCCTGGACTCTTCTGCCCTAACCCCACAATGTATGGACTGAGGTGAACCTTGGGGAGGCTGCCTGAGTGCAGGTACCCCGGTGGGCATGCCAGCGTGCCATGCGGGGCCCTGGTTTTCAAGTAGTGCAACTGTTCGCTGTAGCGCGTTGGGGCCTGCTGACACAATGTGCACAGCAGAGGGGGGGCTGGGTGGGCCGAGTCGGCCAAGTTCAAGCATATGGCCAAGTTCAAGAGTTCCAATGTAATGTGGTGCATATCTTCTTTACTGCCTTTGACAGGCCAAGGCCACTAAAGTGTACGGTCCAGCTCAAGTTCAAGTGTAATGTCGTGCCCAATTGCCTTGCAGCCTTCGACATGTTAATACCGCTAAAGAATGATGCTTTGATAATTTTATATCCAAAGGGATACTGTTACTCTTGTGTTGGTGAATGGTGAAATACCTGTTTCGTGAATAAAGAGGCCACGCCATGAACAACACGCTATGTTTCTGAGAGTTCTTGGGCAAATGGGAAGAGTGAATGTCACGTTGTGCACCTACTATAGCTAAGAGACGAGGAATGCAGTGCTTCTGTTAAATAAAATTCGCTCTCAAGTCTACTGAAAGTCGGAACATATTTATTAGGCAAGAATAAGTAAAGTACAAAATCACTACCAAAGTGCCAAAAACTTCCTCTCACAGCAGCTGAGCAATTAATGCTGCTCAAACACCTTTAACCTGGCCAGCTTAGACATCTCGCACTAAAACATCAAAAGAAAATACATGTCACTCTAACCAAAACTTAGATAGCACCACATTTACTCAGTTTTTTCATGTGAAGAAAGTAGAAGGCCTAGCAAAGAGAAACATGCACAATAACTTCAGACAATGAGAACTTTTAGGCACGGAAATGCAAAATCCTTGCTTACAGTTGTCAACTATGAGAGTGGGGCTTAGTACATCAGAGATGAGGCAGCCTGGGCGGCGGTGTTCAATATCGGCATACAAAATAGCAGCTGTTAAATCAACATGGTGGCAACTATTACTGTGTTTTTAAAGCAAATTTACATATTTTCTCGCTTCTTAAACCAGATATGCTTTTTTTTTAAATTTAGAATTGACTATAGCAGGTGTTGTCACAAGGGAATTATTTAATGCCACGTGAATAGTTAAAAGTGTATAAATGCATCTCTAAGCTATTTATGCAAAAGTAAATTAATACCAGGCTTTTCTGCCTAGAGCATCTGTGAATTGCAGTCACAAATGGTACAGACATGTATGTCAGATTCATAGAGGAATATATTTATTCTATATCAGGCATCACGATATTTTAACTTTCTCCCACTGGAAACTTACTTTGCCCAATAAAAGTTAATGTTAACATGTATTCCCCATGTTCCATTAAATATCTCCCACATTGTTGTGCCAAAATACATGTATGACTTCTACATGTACGAGGGCATACACTGTTCATGTGCGAGTTTATATCATGTGAATCTCGATTCGTTCCCATTAAAGAGAGGCAGAAACCGCATAATAGACTTGCAAGGTCTCTCTCTATGACACGACTCAACACTGCCTATGATAATTAGCAACCCCCCACCCACCCCACAAACTATTTTATTTTTTGTATAGGGCGTGTGCCCCCTGTGCTCTGCATTCTAGTGCCTGCTGTTTTTAGTGCATGTATGGACTTAAATATTGCACAGCGCTGTTGCTAAAAGCCTTAAAATAGTGAATAAGTCACAGATTGTGGTTTAGGTGAGAACGGAGGGGCAGATGACTGACTAGTAAAGTGGTCAGGCAATATGCCAGTCCCATTGCACTCACACTTCATCGAAAGCTTGGTCAGGGTCCAGCACAGTCATCACACGCTCAATCGCTGAAGGGAAACCAACCGTGGCAGGTTTGGGAGCCTAGAATTGGCATCCGACCCTGACTCCTCGGTGAGCATTTCAAACAACGACGCCACTGGCTTTAGCAAACACCAGTGGCGTGCTCCGATGGGATGGCCTCAGTTCCCCATTGTCTCCAACAGAGAGGGCAAGCAAATGAAACAGCCCCATTACTTCGATCATGGCACACTAGAACTAGAAGAAACACTATGTCAGAAAAAGCATTTTTAGGACTTTTTGTGCCGAATGAAAACTGAGCCACTCACACCAGTTAGCCTGAGTCATTCTAGTTGAATTTTTCGTTGTGTTCACATGTCTCTTAAAAAGGTGGCAATAGCGACCAGTGAAGTATTACCCTGAGAGGGGCTGAAGAGATTGGAACTCTATTGCAAAGTCGTCATATTATATTAACTCAACATCAGACAAGGTTGAAGGAAACTTTAAATGGATCCGATGATTTCGGGTCCGTTACTTGAAACAACCCTGCTTGCACCTCATTGCTAGTCCGGCGGGGCAGCTGCCCTCCAAAGCCAGGTTCCCCTCACCCTCTCTGTACCATACTGCTTGAAAACACGCGCTGAATGTAAGCAGTGCACGTTGTGCCTGCAATTAGAGAAAGTCAATAAAGAAAATAGTGCTTACATGACTAAATAACACCTACCGTGTTACGACCATAGAAATGGGGCCAGTAGCCATGGGAGGTTACAAATGAAGACAAGGCGGTACTGAGGAGGGACGAACATGCCTATTAAGGAATCAGAAGCCAGCATTTACGAAGGACAAAGATACAAGCCAATGAAAAATATGGGCAGGAGTGGGCGGAGCTTCTCTTCCATACTTTTCTCCAACAGATTGCCAGAGCAGCACATGCATGCTGGCTCAGGCTCGACCTAATGAAACCGGAATGTTTCATTTTTCTTTTTTAAATGCATCCCGTTTTCCTTTAGGAAAAGCGGGCTGCATTTTTTTTTTAAACTGCTTCATTCAAAAAGCAGTCACAGCCATGGTGGTCTGCTGACAACAGCTGGCCACCATCCCTGTGAGTACTGGTGATTCCCAATGGGTCGCTAATTATGACCTGCCTCATGAATGTTAATGAGGCAGGTCATTTGAAACCCATTTGGGAATCGCAAACAGTGTCTCAGACACTGCTATACATTCCATTTTGCGAGTCGCAATTTGCGACTTAATTCAATTTAATTCAACAATCTTTATTTCGGTTTAACTTTAACCATAAAAGATCCATAACCATTCATACACATTGATTAATAAAACACAATTTAGAAAGCACAAGGCATTCCACAGGTACCGCTTTAGACAAATGCAAATGCTAAAAGGATCACAATTTAAATACAAAATGTTTAAAAGAGAAAAACCGGCGATCAATTGGACAAGTTAAAAGTGATAAAACTGCTAAGCTTACAGTTTAATATATCTAAAGCGTTAAGGAGAATATAAAATCCAGTTTGGGTTGAGAAGAACCGAGGGCTAGGATGGTATATATATAAATAAACATATATCATCCAATTCTGCTTCCCAGACGCGGCTGCCTCCTCGTGGCACCTGCCCCAGATAGTACAGACACGGACCGTATTCTTTGTGCAAAAATGTATTAGCTTGTTCGCATATTAGTCGCCATAACGTTTCGGCTCCACCTGAGCCTTGTTCACATGACAACATGAAACTTCAAAACACTTCCTTAAATAGGAACAAAGATACTCTGCACCTGATACCAGAGATATCGGCATAGACATAGAAGGCAGACTTAAGCAGATGGATACCCATATGCAAAACATCGTATTTTATATATATGCTTTGTAAATTGCTATGTTAAAATCATAATACAATTCAAAAAATGGGAAATATTAACATAGAATATATACAGGGGTTTGTACAATAAAAGCAAACATTGTTAATACTAATGTAAGCACTCTAAATATCCATGGCCATCTAAAGTTACTGCATCCTACAAATGGTGCATTGTAAACATTAGAATATTCAAGTTCCTATTAGAATGTCGTTTGGATACTTATATGGCCAAATATTTCCTGTATATATATATAGATCCATCTAATGTCTGTCCTGCTTTAAACTAACGGGATGAATCCCAATACAGTCCATGTCTAGCCACTTATAACCTATTGTTGGCTGCAGATCCCTGCAGCTGTGCAAAAATGCGAGGAAGTATACTAAAGTGCAAAAAGTGCCAATAAATAGTCATATCACCCAATAATTCAGTAATCATTCAATTCGCATAAATAACAATTCAGTTAAAAAATAAATATGTAAACAGCATTGATAATTTTTAAAGTGCGAAAGTGCAAGAAATGTGCAAAGTGAGTAGAGATCAACTGACTGAGCCCAGTCAAAAATATCAGTTAAGTTTCCATAGAACATCCTAACATAAATAATTATGCTTGATGTTAATACAACTGATGAAAGGACATAGTAAAAGCATGTATGAACACTGATTTCTGAAAAAGTATGAAATCTTTCAAGATGGGTTTTAGCTAAATATAGTGCAGATATTCATGGGGTATCATTATATTCAAGGCTTTTCTATATCGCCGCTCAGTACTGATATAATTTTAATGTATGATATCTAGCAAAGCTTAAAAATCATCCAAATAACAATTCACATAGTATATCTGATAAAATCTATCGATAGTAAAACAATAAATAGAATACAAATTGGTTAAAATTATTATCCCACAATAATAAAAACCATCAGTAAAATCCATTGTATAATAGGCTAGATTGATAAATATACCCATAATTGATATATTTAGCTTTTTTTTATCAAGTACCGACCTCCATAGGATATACAGAAAATGAGGAATGTGCTCCTTAACATAATATAGTGTGTAAATCTTCAGTGACGTTAAGCCCACCCGGGGATTTGGAATCAAGACGGAGTATGTATTTTGTTTCCAACTGTCTGAACATAGCTTCCCTATTACCTCCACGTCTACTAGCCGGTACTGCATCAATGACAAAGAAAGTCAATTCCTTGCTGTTGCTACGATGTATATCCTTAAAATGGCGATAAATGCAACTTTCCCACTTAGGTCTGAACTAAAACAAAAGTGTAAGTACTTTAAAGTGCTGATGGGGTACTTTATACAAGACATAGCATACCCAACAATTTATTCTACCTAATCTTTCAACAGTTACTAAAGTGCAAATGCACTAAAAATCCTCATCAAAATTTTAAGATTACACATGAGATTCAAACTACTAAAATTTCAAACCCTTTTTTCCTCTTATAATGCCCACAGCAAACAAATATCTGCTGACACTAAAAACAACTTTCTGGGAAGTGTCAGTTTTCAATAATCTTTCTGCCTCAAAACAAGACCTAATACAGATGTTTTGACAGATTGATTTATCCATTTTTCCTGGGCATGGCATAGGCAGGGCAAAATAATAGTAAGTGAAGGTCGTTTTCTTGTGTATCCAGTTGTCATAATGCACAGCAATCCGTATTACTCTCTTCTGCATTTTCGTCCCCATTTTGAAGTGTTCAAGTTGGTTTGCAGAACACCATAACAAAATTTCATATATAAGGATTTTGTACTTCCCAACCTCCTTTTTCAGCACTTCCTTTTAGCCTAAATGTAAAATTACTCAGGAGCCTATGTTTCAAAATGGCAGAACCATCTTGCTACCAGGCAGGTCTGTCTTAAGCTCTTTTGCCACTCCCCTCTTCAAATGACAGGTGCCAAACTGGTTCTCTCCCCTACTGTGACTGGACCCTGTCTAGGGTATGTCTAGGGCTGTCCTGAGAATGAAAAGGAGATGCCCTTTCTCACATCACCAAGTCAAAAGAGGCTGTCCTTTGGTCTGCCAACTGTTTGCGTCCATTCCTGGATAGCCCATCCTGCTAAGTGAACAGGAGTCAATACTATAGCGGGCTCAGAGGCAGCCCATTTATTCTGAGTCAGGGTCATTGTAGGAGAGTAGGGTCTGCTATCCTATGGTCACCCCAAATTTTTGCTTTTTGCTTCACTGGTTTTTGACATATTGAGGCTGTGGGCCTGCCAATCAGACCCCCAGCCTGCTGTTCTCTCTACTAAATTAAATCTATGCACCCTAGGTGCATAACCAATTGGAAGTGGATCACCCTGTCAGCCCCTGTACCAGTGTACACTAGGTACCCAGGGCATTGGTGTACCCAAGGCCTGCCCGGGGCTGAAGCACGTATTATGCCACCCCAGGCTTGGCCTAACAAATCTGACACAACTGGCTGATCACTCAGCTGGGGTAAGTTGGTGTAACCACCTCTTACTTAGGTGTAGTATACCTATACCTAACCTTAAATGGGACACCTGGTAACCTATAAGTCACTCCTATGGCAGGCCTTAACAATCCTGAGGGCAGAGTGCTTGGTTCCATGTGAGATGGTGCTCTGGCATGAGCTGAGCCTGTCTGCAGTGGTCGGAACAACTTCCTTCTACTGTTTCCAGATATCGTCATACCATATACTCTTAAGTGCATTATGAACCTCGCGGTTAAATGCTAACTTTGGTTTGGCTTTATCAAAACATGTCGAGTAAGGTGTCATACGAATTGGAATACTAACCCCTCGCCAATTCTGGCGACGGGGTTAGCATTCCACCCTTCTAGAGGGACACGACATGTACAGTACCTGAAACCCGGGTAAAATCAGACATAGCCTCAGCTCCACAAAATGGATGCTGCCACCACAGACACAAGTCTGCCCTCCTGCTGCTGGGAGTCCTTCAAGCTTGGGAGGTGTGGACAAAGGGTTTCCTGCCAGGGGAGGTGCGTGCACCACCCCAGACAGGATTTTGTGTATTGGTCAGGTAGGGCTTGAAAGAAACCAGACATGCCTGTGGCTCACAAGGAGCCTCGGGGCATATGCCAGTTCAAACCGGTCCTGGGGCACACCAGTCCCGGGCCTGGGGCGAGCTGGACACAGGATTGGGGGTGTAACCACCCCCCTTCCTGGTCCCACCCTTAGGGAGGGACCTAGCAGGTAGTCCGGCCCCTAGAATCCGCTTAAAGGTAGGAGCTGTGTCCTAAGACTTCAGACATCCTGGAATCAACTTAAAACTAAGAAGAAGACGGGAACTTCGACGCTCTGCCGCACAGAGGACTGAAGCCAATCTCCCCTGTGGTCAGGGAGTGACCACCTTGCTAACGCAAGCACCATCCAGCGAATCAACGTCTGCTTTGCCGCCGCCTCCCGCCGGAGCCCGAGCCCAGAGACTGACAAGACCTGGACCTCCAGACCTCTCACTGCCCGATCCACAGTCCCTGCAAAGAGGAGACCCGTGGAGGCACCGAGACACGTGGAGCCAGCCATCTTGAAACGACTACGACAAGCTGACCAGTGCAACAACCGAGGCTCCCTCCAAGTTGTGCTTTGGGTCCTGAGAAGCCCAACCCTCGAGCAGCATCTGCACCAAAGGTGAGCCCTCCAGCATCTCCACGATCTGCGTGGGGCCTTCTGCATTTTGCCACTCGACGCGCCTAACCGGTTGCTGGCCCGCTGGCTAGTGGCCATCTTGGCGACGAAATCTACGACAAACACCGCTGGTCTGGTTGCTCCAGACTGGCCCTTGCTCCCCTCCAAAGGAGCAGTTCCTCTGACCTTGCTGGTCAGAACCATCAGCTTATCTCCTTGCCTACAACAATTGCTTTTGCCAAGGCTTGTTTGCTTCGATCAAGTCGCCGACACCGCCGACAGCGAGAGCCTGCGTGGGACAGCTCGTGACTCGACTCCTGGACGTCGTCGACCTTCAGGGACCACGTGGCTGCAGAGTCAAGCTACACCTTTCACCTGTTTGCACCCGACATCGTCTGGTACCCACCTGGTGCCACGCTGGTCACTGGCTGGTGACTGTGAACACTGTCCCCTCTGCTTACAGGTCTTCAACATCTCCGATCCACTCTTGGATCCACTGCATCTCTTCCCGACCGACCGCCTGCAGCACTTTTGTCTACAGGCCCCACGGAACAGATAGAAGAAACCCGACGCACTTCGAGGCCTATGCACCCGCTTCCTGTGGGTGAGGTAAAGCTGGCACTCCTGTGCCCAAGTGTAGTATTACATCTCTAGTGCCTGTGTTCCAAATCTTAAGTTCCTAGGTCATCCGGAAGATTCCTTTTGCAGTAACTTTGTACTTTTTACGCACCCATTGAACCCTATGGGAGCACGCGTGTGACTATTTGCTCTGCACACGCGACCCGTGGACCTCCTGGTCACTAACTGAAGTTAGCTCCTTGTAGGCCCAGCGATTCTAGAGGCCCTAGGCCTTTTCCCTTTTCTGTTCGTGGTACTTATACCACTATTTTAGTATATGGTTCGAGTGGCCACCAGGGCCTATCCATATAAAGTGCAACTTCTGTGTATTCTGTGATAATCTTGTTTGACGATTTGTGCTCCTGTGCTCATAAAGAGACTAGGGGTTACTTTGAGAAATAAATACATATATATTTTGAATATATATCTGTGTGGTGTCCTTTCATTGGTATAAAAGGGGGTTACTATTGGTAAAACAGCTTGCTTAACACGCATCACGAGTTTAGCCTCAAAGACTGCTTAGCCTACGCTACCACTAGGGCAGCTAGTCCGAAAAGGTTGACTTACAACCACACCATAAGGGTTGCTTGGCATGGTACAAGGTGGTCACTAGAACTAGTGAACAGCATATACCAGGCCAACTTCTCACAGTCATTAACTCTGGCAATGAAGGATGTGTATTACCACTCTGGAGGTGTGATGAGTAGCAGAACTGATTTTAAGCTACCTCCAGCTCAGGTAACCTAAAGTACATTTTTAAACTTGCTTTTCCACTCACGTTATCAAAATATTGATTTCACCAACAGGATTTTGAAAGCCCTTAACATACTGAAATGAACAGACTCCATGATACACTAGGCTGAGAGAGAACCATAGACACTCCTCAAAGATAATTAAAGAGAACTGGGTAGGTGGGAACACATCTGGGAGAGGCATTTTAAGACACTCCGTGAGTTGGCCCAAACCATAATTGCATGAGAAACCATAAGGTCGACTAGATGCCCCACTGGGGATAAGGAAACATTATAATTAAATAGCCTGCTAGTAGTACCATAAACAGGGCTGTGCTTTTTGTTCATACCTTGAAGTATTCAAACAAAATGGTTTGTGGATTACTTGCCAAGTTTAAAAAGATTTCATATTCAATGTAAAGTTCGCAACCCACAGGTCAGGTTTTTTTTCTTGTTTTTGATTGTTTAGAAGTACAAAGAGGTAGTGTATTACAATATTTTCTCATTTGGATAATAATATCACTCATGTCAGTACGATGAATATGCTTTAAATTAAACTACAAAAAGCTAATAAAAAATGTTTCAGATGAAACATAAAATAAGATATTGTAAATTAGAAAGAAATACAATTGAAAGACTTTGCTGGCATTGTTGTTAGACCTACATAGTAGAAAAGTGTTTAGACCTTAAATCACAGGGGGGGGTCACTTTTGAAATATATAGTTTGCCACATATATATAGTATGTCACATATATATACATAACATACACACATGCACACGCACACGCACACACACACACACACACACACACACCAACACACACCAAATGTACTAATATACTGAAAATTTGTATAAGGGCAGGGGAAAACAGACGGGCAGTCTGTTTTCCATACATAATAGCACTTGGCACTTTAAATTTGAGGGAGGAAACGGTAGCACGACGTGTGATCAAGGCATCTAGGGGCCGAAACGCGTCATGGCGGCACAGCACGACAAAAATTACCTGCACAAAATAAGAGGTGTCCGTTCCCTTTCTGGTTCCAGGGGCAAGGGATCGTTGGAGAAAAGGCAGCTTCCTTGGACGAAAACGAACCCCCTCTCGTTCAGGGCTAAGCAGCAGGAAGCCGAATCCAGTGGTAAACCGGAACAGGAAGGTCTCCTGGAGGAGAAGACTGCATTTCCCCCGGATGGTGGAAAACACCTACTGACTGTGGCGAAGCAGTGGGACCTGGGAAGGAGGACGGCAGAGAACCAAGGCTGGAGCTCAGGAGGTAGGATCATGAAGCAGTGGGACCTGGGAAGGAGGACACCGAGAACCAAGGCTGGAGCTCAGGAGGTAGGATCATCCATCAGTGTCCGGTGAGCGGTGTGCATGGCAAGTGCCGCCGAAGTTGTGGCCAATTCTCGCTTATAAGATTTAATGTGTGAAACAATGTCTGCCGACGTGTTACGTGATAGAAAGGAGGCAGCGGAGGAGATGTTTACCGAGGTTGCCAGTGTTCAGACACTCATGCAAAGCAACAACGATGGTAGAACCGTCTCCAATATAAAGGAATTGTACAAAAGACTGGAGAAGCTTATGAGGTCAGAGCAGGCCAAGTAGTGGGAGCACCGGCTCCTCTCTAAATATTTGGAGGTGGGCCGGGTTACTCGGGGACTGTGATGGAGCGGGTAATTTGTTTTCTTTTCATATACCCAATCCATTTTCGTATGTTTATATTAAAACGACTAACGAATAATTATAATGATTAATGGTTTGATGGTTTGAGATTAACCAACCTTATTAACAGAAAGAATACACGTGGGAATGCATTTTGCATGGCTAAAATAATAAGTGTACTAAGTCTGTACGCATATTAATATGATAAACGTTGCTTAAAGTGATGTTATTTGTGATTTGTGCCTAAATAATCAAGTATTAATGGCTTTGGATGTTGCATATGGCTAGATAAATACACATACATATGGGTTTTAACAAGGGAATAACACTGTTATAATCATTTCAATGTTTTAATTAAGTTTTTGTGTTTTCTTTGCTTAAGTTCACCATTTGGGCCTGCCATAAAATGGCTGCCGACTGAAGCCAGACTAGATTTATGACGACACTACTTGAACAATGGAGAAAGGCGCCTGTACTGACTTCAGCAACCGTGTCCCCTGTGTGACCGGAGAGTCTGTGCCCATGAAGGCCACCTGGGCGAGCCGCCAATGCCCCTGAATGCGGAAGAAAAGATACTTTTGAAACTAATGAATCCAAACTGATCATGAATGGACGATACTTTTCCTATATGGGAAAATATTCCGATGTTGCTTGATGAACTAAGATGTATTTGGAAGAGCCAATCAGAACACCGTGAAATGTAAAATGTAACATTGTGTATGTAAATTTTAGTATAAATAATGGTAGACTAGAGAGGTAATTTAGAGAGTTCGAGAGCGGGAATTCGAGGGTTCGTCGTGACGTCGTTGTTTCCAGTATCCTGATGTTATGCTGACGGAGAGGACGGTGACTTTAATGAATTAACTGAGGACCAGTCTCTGACTTAGAAAACGACAAATAGCCAGAATAGGTAAATATGACAAAAGATGATTTTTGACTTATTAGGATTTAACCTGCTTTTGATTTAGATAAAAAGAAAAAACATTAATTGAATTCATGTGTCGGGTTTGTTATTTCATTGAAATGTATTTTTGAATATTTTAGAGTGTTAAGGTTTCACTAAACTCAAATCAACAAAAATGATTCATTGACCTTTATAGATAGAAGTGAAATTAGGGTGATTTGGGGAAAGTGGTACTTCCATCTGAAGGGAACAGTCCGGATCGGAGTAAATTGGGGAAAATCTCCCTCTGGTTAGGTGCAGATAGTTTGATAGAATGAATGTTGGTGTTATGGGCCCCACCAGCGTGTGATGTGTGTGTGTGTGCGTGTGACTTGGAAATCATCCTATTCGTGGAAGCATAGGGAGATTGAGTGAGCCGATCTGGATCAGTTTTTCTGGTAGCAGAATGATGGTTATTTATTGTTTGGTTTAGTGATTTTGCTTGTATATAGCTTATTGATTATTGATTGGTATTGATATGTGTACTAACACTATATGTTGACGTTGTGTTGAGTTTTATGTAGTCTGTACGGCTTCTGGGAGGTAGGAAGCCGGTAAACAGTTCCGTAGTGGGCAGAGGTAAGCGCTGCTCTCGGAAAGACGGAATTGTTGTTGCCCTGTAGGTACACAGGGAAAACGTGTAACAGTTGATGTTGCGCATCACATTGTCTGTGTTCGATTCGGTGACATCGCTGTGTGTTGCCATTAGAGACATTTTCTGTGCGAGAGAAGTGTGTATGATAGCGAAAGGTTACCTGTGAAGTTCTGGTCTTAGGTACCAGGGATCCTATTGGCATTCCGATAACGCTTATCACTAGAAAGGTAATAGGTATACTCTGAGCTTGTTAGAAGGACAGGGCAGAGGTAAGCGCTGCTTTGTTAACGTATGTTATAATTCTGTAGTAGGACAGACTGTTCGCTGTTCTCGGGAAAGACAGGATTCTGTGTGAATGTGCTACGTTTTCTTGTGTGAAAGTGCGTGAATGAAAAAGGCATTCTGGTTAATTGCGAAACTCTGGTTTTATTTCTCAGGAGCATTACGTTTCCAACCATGTGTCTTAATTCTGGAGAAACAGTTAATTGATGTTTGATAGAAGGGTGAAGTAGAGGGATGTGCTACTTTATCAACGGAAGTAACGATTCCGTAGTAGGGCAGAGGTAAGCGCTGCTCTCGGGAAAGACGGAATTCTCGTGAGAAAGGTCTATTGCTATTCTTTGGTTAGCGAAGCGGACAATGGAGATGTTTATATGTTGTAACTAACAGGATTGTGGAAATTGAAACAAAGTCTACCGAGTAGTTTTGTAAAGGAGGGGTAGACAGAAGACAGAAGTCAGGAGCAGGAGCTGCGTCAGCGGCTGCTGACTTCAGGAAGACCGCGCTGGGATTGGACAGTGGGTTAGAACAGCAGAGACGCCCTGATTGGTACGTTAGCGTGTGCCGCGCAAGGATTGGAAGAAGTACAGGGTGACGTAGATGCTCCAGGATTGGTGCGTTAGTGTGAGTCGCGCTGGATTGGAGATTGTTACAGTGACGTAGACGCTCCAGGATTGGTGCGTTAGTGTGAGTCGCGCTGCTATTGGACTAAAGATCGTACAGTTGAAGAAAAGACTAGGGACTCACGGAAGATAGAAAAATGTATTATCATTCAACCGAAAAGAAGAAAAGATCCTTATTTAGTAAAATTAAAGGATGGTTTGTGCAAGACAAAGGGATTGTGACAAGGGAAGGACAGTTACTTCCTCCGGCGAAATCACCCGCATCCTTCATGGTTGCAAAATATGGATATCATACTTGCATTTGGTTAGACAATTGAGTAAAGTACACAAGGGAAGACGGAGTTCTAGCTTTTCCAGCACATGGCTCATTTAATCTGGCTATATTAGGAAAACTGCGTGAGCGGATGATGAGCCTAGAGCCCAGACCTAGACCTACACAGTTTGAGGCGTTGACTGAGCGGGAAGATGAGATGCATGAGCGAGAAAAACAGAGAAGTGGTAATAGGTACAGATATATGTTTGGACGACAGTATGATCGTGAAACTCATAGTGACCGAATGAGAAGATGGCGAGACGCAAGTATGTCTGAAGGACTGTTTCCTGTAAGAACTGCAGGGGAGACTGAAGGGAGAAAGTGTGAAGAGAAAAGACATAATGTAGAATCTAGAAGATATGGAGCACATGAAGTTGAGGATGATGTCCTAGATGACATGTTTTACGAAAATCCACCGCCATACAGACAGGAACCAGATTCATCAACCCAAAGTACCCCAATGAGAGATACCTTGCGAATCATTAAAATAGAAATCCCGACCCCAGAAGTGAAAAGAAGTATTTCCCGTAGGAAAAAAGAGAAAGAAATGGAAGATAGGGCTGATAGTGAAAAATCAATGGAATTAGCAAAAACCACACTGGAATTAACAGAGAAGATCAGAGAATTGACCAAAAACCTAGAAGCAGTCACAGTTCCTGTAACAATAGGTCCCGTTATGCCCATTTTTGAGAAGCAGAAAGAAAGCGAACATGGTCTAACAGTTCCATATGTGAGCAGTAGACAGGTTGATCAAACCCCAATGAGAGCAAGGGAGAACCTTTGGAGACATACAATGAGTGAAGGGGAAATGAATGTGTCAAATAATCCGTTTTTAAATCCTGATTCCATAGAAAGGAGCAAAACGGCAGGAGAATCAATATTAGAACCACAAAGAGTAACAGAACACGGAAGTGTAGAAAAATCTACAGTAATCACTGCCGATGAATTGAGTGAATGGTTGAAAGGCTTACAGGGAAAGGAAAGAGAATCGCAAACAATTGATGTGGCGAAATTACGCATGGTACTAGAAGAATTAATAGTAGGAACAATACCCACAGAAAAGCTGAAAAATTACCAGGATGAGGAGTTGCTATTCTTGTGCAAGAGTGTCACTTGGAGAGCAAAGAACCTACATGACAGGTTAGAAGAAATAGCAAGTGAAATGGGAATTGACATGGACAGGGTAAAAGCTTTACAAAAGCCTTACCGAGTGGACTTCACGGATAAAGATATTGAAAACATGAACACTACAGGACGAATAGGACAGATTAAGGACATAGTCACGTTATTGAGAAAATGGGGGAATGTGGATAAATGGAAAAGTAGGTGGTATAGAAAGCGAGATGATGCCTCGGACAGAACTTTTCCAGCATTTCCTGTGAGAGAAAAAGAGAAGGTAGTGACGGAGTTTCCCATGAGAGAGATTCCAGGAGGAGGATATGTGCGTGTCCCATGGACAAGACAGGACATTTTGTCATTTACCAATGACTTCCCTCGTTTACGAGAGAAACCAGTTGAGTGGTACAGACAGGTAGACAGATTTGTGAAGCTATCAAAAGTACTGTGGATTGACCTGAATAGCCTATTTGATATAATAGTGCCAGCAGACTTATGGGCAGAATGCAAAATAGTCATAGATTGGCCAACTAAAGAATACCCGAGAGATCCTAAAACAGGAGCACCAGACCCCGAGGTAATGAAGAAATATGAACAAGTTATGGTATTTTTGAAAAACAAAGTACCTCCCAAAGAAACAGACTGGGTAAAAATAGATCAAACACATCAGGAAGCGAAAGAATCAGTCCATGCCTACTATGAAAGACTAATATTAGCTTTCAAGCAGTTTAGTGGAGATGAGAATCTTGGTGAAAAGGACCTGAGTCATTTTGTATATAGATTTGTATATGGTTTACGTCCTGAAATCAGTGAGATGATTAAGCAGCACACAGTTGACTGGCAGAGCAAGAAAATTGATGAAATCCTGAGACATGCTAAATATTTTAGTGATGAAATTGAGGCAAAGCAACGAAAGCTGAAGGAAAAAGCAATGTGGGCACAGGTGAAAGTTGCAGAAAGACAGGAAGCTCAGTTAGTCGAACAAGCAAATAACCCAGGAAACAAGCAGAGATTTGGCCCAGGAAAGGGGAAAGGTAATATAGAAGAAGCTAAAAGAAGTTTCCATGCCACAATTGCGGTAGGTTAGGGCATTGGAAATCCGAGTGTAAGTATCCTCCAAGTACTGATAATGAAAATCCATCATTGAATCCACAGGTGCAGTGTGAGGGGAGTGGCCAACAGCAGCAACAGCAGAAGGCTGTTAAACCACAGAATCAGGTGCCAAAACCACCATTACCACAAAGTAGAAGCAAGCAGAAATATAGTACTGAAGCGGGATTCTACGATGAAGAGCAGGTAAACAAACCACATTGCGCAAGCGCTGTTTCACAATATTGGCTGAGAAATGACGAGAGTGATTCAGAAGAGAATTTCTGACGGTGCCGAAGGGAGGAAGAAGAGTGCGTGCTTGGCGCATCTCTAGAAATAGACCAGACAGGACCATTTGTGGATGGGAAGGTTAATGATGAAAGCATTACTTTTCTAGTCGACACTGGGGCTACGCGATCAACTGTCAGGTCAGCTGATGTAAAGAATCTTCCTCTTTCGGATGAAACAATCCAAGTAGTTGGTGTGTCAAACACACAGATTAGAACATATCTTCCAGAACCAGTAAATGTCAAAATAGGTAAATTTTCAGAAATGCACCGCTTTGTTGTGTGCGATACCAGTCCTGTGAATTTGTTAGGTAGGGACCTGTTGTGCAAGATGAATTGCACTATATTCTGTACTCCAGATGGAATAGCGTTTGAGACACCAGATGAGGATGTCCTGTATAAAATGACCATAGCTAACAAAGAGAATGATGTTTCTTAAACATATGCCATATTCAATCCTGATGAATTACCACCAGAATTAAAACAGACAGTGAAGGCAGAAGTCTGGGAATTTACCGGAGAAGATGTAGGCCTTATGAGAAATGTAGATCCAGTAAAAATTACAGTGAAAGAAGGAGTAGTTTATCCAAACATTCCACAATACAGGTTGACACCTGAAATAATTGAAGGAGTTACTCCGATAATTGAGAAAATGATCCAGCAAGGAGTTTTGAGGGAAATCATGAGTAGTCCATGTAACTCACCTATAATGGGACTGAAGAAGCCTAATGGAAAGTTCAGAATAGTACAGGATTTGAGATAGAATTAACAAAATTGTTGTGTCATGGTGTCCCATTGTACCAAATCCATCAGTAATTTTGTATCAGATTCCCCATGATGCAGAATGGTAAACAGTAATCGATTTGTGCCATGCTTTCTTTTCAATTCCGTTACATCATGACAGCCAGCAAATTTTTGCATTTCGGTTTGGAAAGCGTATTTTGGCATGGTGCCGAATCCGACAGGGTACACAGAGAGCCCCTCAATATTTAATCAGTTGTTGAAGAAATCTCTGGAGAGTCTAGCAATGCCTGAAAATTCAGTCTTGGTCCAGTATATCGATGACCTGCTTGTGGCATCGAAAACGCGTGAAGCTTGTGAAACAGACACAATAGCTTTACTGAATCATTTGGCAGATAGAGGACTGAAAGTGTCCCCAGCAAAATTACAATTCTGCAAGAAGGAAGTACAATACCTAGGACACAATATTGAGAAAGGGCTGAGAAAAATAACAATAGACAGAATCAGAATAATCAAAGGAATGAGAGCCCCTATGACACAAAGAGAAGTGAGAATGTTCCTAGGGATGGTTGGCTACTGTCGTCAGTGGATACCTAACTTTTCCCTGATTGCCAAACCGTTGGTAAAATTGAAAAAAAGTGAGGTTAAAGACCCTCTTGAATTAAACAAGGAAGAATTGGCAGCATTTAAACAATTGAAAGACAGTCTTTGTGAAGCACCTGCTCTGGGTATGCCAGACTATGAGAAGGAGTTCGAGTTGTACTGCAGTGAGAGAAACGGATGTGCACTCTCAGTGTTAATACAGAAACATGAAAGATTGAGAAACCAGTTGCATATTTCTCGTCAATGCTAGACCCAGTGGCTGTAGGGTTGCCAGGATGTCTGAAAGCAGTAGCTGCCACATGTCGCAGTCTAGAGCAAAGTGAAGGGATCGTGATGGGATATCCAGTAAAAGTATTTGTACCCCATGATGTGGCGATCCTTTTAACAAGGAGTCGAACACAGTTCATGTCACATAGTCGGCTGACTAAGTATGAAAAAGTCATTCTAGGTGCAACAAATGTGAGTCTTGAGAGATGTGTGAATGTGAATCCAGTCACACTACTGCCAGATGCTGAAAGAGTGGAGGTAAGAGATGATGTTGATCATGATTGTTTGGATGTGCTTGATTTTTGTACAAAACCCAGACCTGACATAAAAGATCTGCCTTTGCCAGAAAGTGTTGTTTGTGGATGGATCATGTCTAAGAACAGATGAAGGATTGTTGAGTGCAGCATATGCAATTTGTACGGTTTCAGAAGTCATGGAGGCATCACACTTGAAAGGAGTTAAATCCGCTCAAGTAGCAGAACTAGTGGCATTGACAAAGGCATGCAAAATTGGGAAGAATGTGAGAGTGACTGGGGTGACCAATAGCCAGTATGGCTTCGGAGTTGTCCACGACTTCAGCCAACTTTGGCTGCAGAGAGGTTTCCTGACTTCTAGTGGAACTCCAATAAAGAATGCAGAAGTGGTAGGAAAATTGCTTGAAGCGATACAATTGCCGAAAGAACTAGCTGTTGTAAAATGTGCTGCTCATGGTCAAGGTAGTGATTACATCACTACGGGAAACCGTTACGCCAATGACATGGCCCAGTATTGTGCACGAAATCGGTATTCAATCAATCGGGCAAAGGAAAAAGAAATGTCTTCTTGCTCCTTAATGTTTACTAATGTTGTAGGAACATGGGAAGAGGTGAGGCAGTTGCAGGATGAAGCAGGAGATGAAGAAATGAAACAGTGGGTAAAAGCAGGTTGTGCACCGAGAGAGAAAGACCATGTGTGGGTTTACAGGGATGGAAGGCCAGTAATGCCTGATAGCATGATGTCAACCATGGCAAGGATGTATCATGGCCAAGGACACATAGGGAGAGATGCCATGATAAGGGCCTTTAAGCAGACCTGGTAAAATGCAAAATTCAGGTTGATAGCAGAGAGTCTCTGTCAAAGATGCCTGATATGTCAGCAATACAATCATGGAAGGAAAACAGTGGTGAGCCTAGGCACAATAGGCCGAGAGGGAGGACCTTTCACCAGAATGCAGATAGATTTAATTGAAATGCCCCCTTGTAATAGGTTGAGGTATGTCTTGGTGATAGTCTGTCTGTTCTCCAGGTGGGTGGAAGCATTTCCAACAAGAAGAAATGATGGATTAACAGCGGCTAAGCTATTGTTAAGAGAATTCATCCCAAGGTTCGGGTTCCCAGTAACCATTGAATCAGACAGAGGAAGACACTTTCATAATGAACTAATGGGATTGATCTGTGAAGCACTGAGTGTACAGCAAAAACTACATTGTGCCTACCGACCAGAGGCTTCTGGTGTGGTTGAACAGATGAATGGTACGATCAAAAACAGAATAGGGAAAATGTGTTTAGCCACAGGAATGAAATGGCCTGATGTCTTGCCTCTAGTCTTGATGACGATTAGGTCTACTCCAGACAGGACAACAGGTTTGAGTCCTCATGAAATCATCATGGGTCACGCCATGAGAAACGTGTCTGTTCCGGTCAACAAGTTGATGACTATAACTGATGACATGGTTTTGGATTACTGTAAAGGCCTGGCTGACGCAGTCCATTCTGTGTTTCACCAGGTTGGAGCGGATGCCACCACACTTGAAAGGAAACCAGCCCATGATCTGAGCCCAGGGGACTGGGTGAGAATAAAAGTCCACAGAAGAAGAAATTGCTTGGTTCCAAGGTGGGGAAGGCCAAGGCAAGTTGTCCTGATCACAACAACTGCCGTGAAGTGCGCTGGACTAAAGAATTGGATACATGCAAGTCACACCTTGAGAGTTCCAAGTCCAGGTGACAGCATTGGCAAAGAATATTTTGATTCAGAATCGAGTGCTGATTCAGATGATGAGAAAATAAGTACAAAAGAAAATCCTGAAAGGGGGGAGAAAAGGCCAAAACCAGTTCAAACTCCACGAGAAGAAATCTTGAGGAAAAGACTGCAGATTTCAGATATAAGTTCAGATTCTGGAGACGAGCAGGAAATACCAAGTACCAGTAACGAACACAAAAAGAAGAAAAGAAAAGAAAGGAACACTTCAACAGAAGTGACTTCCACACCAGATGAGGGAGTAGGAGAAGTTCCACCTGAAGTAATTCTTGAAGAAGAACAAGGGACAGGTACAGAGAGAGAGGGACAGATTGCGGAAAACCCTCGAGGAGGTGTAGGGGCAACCAACACCGAGTTAGGTGAAGGGACAAGTAGCCAGCAGGAAGATTGCGTGTCGGAGACCCGAGGAGGGACAGAAGTAGGGCAGTTACAAGAGGAGGAAAAAGAAACTGCTGGAGGTGAAAAGCCAATTGAGACAGAATCTGAAGACAGTGAAAGTGGAATACCTGAAGGTCGAGTTCTGAGAAAGAGAACTTGGATCGAGGAGAGAAATAACAAAGAAGGAAAATCAAGAAGAAATGCTAAAGGAGCGCTTTGGCCCAATAAGATAAAAAGACTGAGATATCGATTGACACGAGTTAATCCCTCAAAGGCTGAACAAGTGAATGAAGTGACAAGTCAGAACCAAGCAAAAGAGGGAGAGACAGAGGTGTCTGGAGAAAACAAATGAACAAGAAAACCAAACCAGAAGTATAAGTCACCTGAATGGATGTATGTGGCACTACCTGAACAAGAAGAAGAGGTAGATAGTCAAGGAAATCCAGAGGAGGCTTTACTGAAAGTGGTTGAAGAAGAAGAAACTGCAGGAATCCTGAGAGTTATCTTATCCGATATTGGAGAAGAAACGGAAACTCAGGAATTTCTGTTTTTGCCTGACGAGAAGGACGTGAAAAACGATGAAATGCCAAGCTGAGTAATTCCGAGAAAGCAGTTGAGGAAGAAAAATAAAGAGATTAAAACTAGAAATTGGAGGACTGGAATAACCTGCTAGGTGCTTAGTGCCTTAAGGTAGAAAACTCAGTAGTGGAGTAGAAGAGGCTAAGTCAAAAGACACAGTCTATTTAACAAGATGGCTAACATAGATGATAACAAGAGCAGATGCATCTTTTTGAAAAGATGGTGTAAAATGTGTTGTTGCTGTACAGGATTATTAATGCTTCTTTGGAGTGTACTTGCTCTACTGATCTCTTTCAAAGTAACTTTAGATACATTAGAAGGGCATACTGAGAATATGACTAACATAGGGAAAAGTTCTCAAAAGATAGTTCCGGTTAAAACAAGTACTGAACATATACATAAGGATAGGTCTATAACTGATTTTTCTAGTAATGTGTTTTCAAAATTGTTGTATGAATATGTAAAAACAATGGATGTTACGGATTGCTACGTATGTATGCAGTTACCTGCCTCTGTTTCAGAAGGAGTGACTTACCATCACCTCCCAGCAACTTATGGAATAACATGTAGTGTACTAACAAGCATATTTTATCAAGTAGGGAAATTAGAATATAATTTGTCGAACATAGATAACATTCTTGGGCAATTACCTATGAATAATGAGTTAAATCCGGCAAAAGCTGATAATGTGTTGGGTGAAATTGTTATAGAAACTAAAGAACTAACACTAGAATACATTTTTAGAAACAATTTAACTTGCAGTTTGAAGAAAGAAGAGAGAACATTTTTGGATATGGTTGAGGAAAGAAGATTAAAAATGCACAGGAAAGCAGAAGGAAGTAAAGTGAGTGAAACTGTGTGGGACATAGGCGAAGGAAAAGAGTTGAAAAATGAAGCCAGTCCAACAATGGCTATAGATACACCACAGAAAGGCAAATTATGTATTATGAGGGAAAGATCCCAATATGATTATTATTATATAGGGACTAGTAAGTGCCATGATACATACTTTATCGCATCTGGATGGGGATTCAGAGGTGGAAATGATCCAGTCTTTCCTGGATTATACTACATTTGTGGGAACAAGGCTTATTACAGGTTGCCTGACCATTGGTATGGCACATGTTATGTTGGCCTGGTCTTTCCGAAAATCTTTCATATGGATAGAGTAGAAAGTAGTGGACAAAATAATCTACTAAGGCGCAGTAGAAGAGAAACCTGGTTAGAAATAGTAGGTGATATTTTTGGAGCGTTGATACCAGCAGTGGGAATATCTTTGAATGTAAATAATATTCGGAAGTTGTCAACAATAGTGGATCGCTTGTCAACAAGCACCGCTGGAGGATTTCTTTTGGTAAACACTGAAATGGTTGCTATGCGTGCTATGATTATGCAAAATCGACTTGCCCTTGATATCTTATTGGCAAAAGAGGGTGGAGTCTGTGAAATGCTGAAAGTTCAACATTGTTGTACTTACATTCCTGACGAAAGCAAAGATCTAAAAGTTTATATCAAAAACATTACAGAATTGCATGATGAAATAGTACCACTGGAGGTTGAACGTATCTGGACTAAAATGAGTAATAAAATGGCAGCTATTAAGAATTTCTTAGCTAGAGTAGGTAGTACTATATTGGGGAAAATATTATTTCCACAAACGTGTGTGATTTTCATATTATTAATATTTAGACTAGGATGTATGTGTTGTAGACATAGAAGAAATAAAAAGAAAATTAAACGAGAAGTGATAAAAAAGAAAGAAAAGAAACAAGAAAGAGAATTTGAAGAAATAGAATTGGAGGAGTGGAAGGAGAGTATGTATGACAAAGCAAAAAGAGAAGATGAAGGGGAAACATTTTTTTTGAATTTCTGTAAAAGGGGAAACACAAATTGAATTTGTGGGTTTTATTTTGTGGTGATAAAATCACCAAAGGGGTGATTGATGGAGCGGGTAATTTGTTTTCTTTTTATATACCCAATACATTTTTGTATGTTTATATTAAAACGACTAACGAATAATTATAATGATTAATGGTTTGATGGTTTGAGATTAACCAACCTTATTAACAGAAAGAATACACGTGGGAATGCATTTTGCATGGCTAAAATAATAAGTGTACTAAGTCTGTACGCATATTAATATGATAAACGTTGCTTAAAGTGATGTTATTTGTGATTTGTGCCTAAATAATCAAGTATTAATGGCTTTGGATGTTGCATATGGCTAGATAAATACACATACATATGGGTTTTAAAAAGGGAATAACACTGTTATAATCATTTCAATGTTTTAATTACGTTTTTGTGTTTTCTTTGCTTAAGTTGACCATTTGGGCCTGCCATAAAATGGCTGCCGACTGAAGCCAGACTAGATTTATGACGACACTACTGGAACAATGGAGAAAGGCGCCTGTACTGACTTCAGTAACCGTGCCCCCTGTGTGACCGGAGAGTCTGTGCCCATGAAGACCACCTGGGCGAGGCGCCAATGCCCCTGAATGCGGAAGAAAAGATACTTTTGAAACTAATGAATCCAAACTGATCATGAATGGACGATACTTTTCCTATATGGGAAAATATTCCGATGTTGCTTGATGAACTAAGATGTATTTGGAAGAGCCAATCAGAACACCGTGAAATGTCAAATGTAACATTGTGTATGTAAATTTTAGTATAAATAACGGTTGACTAGAGAGGTAATTTAGAGAGTTCGAGAGCGGGAATTCGAGGGTTCGTCGTGACGTCGTTGTTTCCAGTATCCTGATGTTATGCTGACGGAGAAGACGGTGACTTTAATGAATTAACTGAGGACCAGTCTCTGACTTAGAAAACGACAAATAGCCAGAATAGGTAAATATGACAAAAGATGATTTTTGACTTATTAGGATTTAACCTGCTTTTGATTTAGATAAAAAGAAAAAACATTAATTGAATTCATGTGTCGGGTTTGTTATTTCATTGAAATGTATTTTTGAATATTTTAGAGTGTTAAGGTTTCACTAAACTCAAATCAACTAAAATGATTCATTGACCTTTATAGATTGAAGTGAAATTAGGGTGATTTAGGGAAAGTGGTACTTCCATCTGAAGGGAACAGTCCGGATCCGAGTAAATTGGGGAAAATCTCCCTCTGGTTAGGTGCGGATAGTTTGATAGAATGAATGTTGGTGTTATGGGCCCCACCAGCGTGTGATGTGTGTGTGTGCGTGTGACTGGGAAATCATCCTATTCGTGGAAGCATAGGGAGATTGAGTGACCCGATCTGGATCAACTGCGTATTATGCTCGCTCCGAGCTACGACAACCCCAATCCCAATATGCTAAGGGATTGGGGAGAATGCAATCTAGAATCTTCAAGAAAACTGATATAAATACTAATTAAATATGCAGAAATAGACAGAATTGATTTGCAGAAACAAATAGATCAATTAAACCTACAGATTGAGACCAGCGAAGGCAATACTAAACTCAGGGAAGAAATGATCACACGCCTTAAGAAAGAGGAGGACATTATAAAGAAATGTAAAACATTTAAGTTCCAACGGGATAAAAACGATTACGATCAAGGCCAGATATTCACCTTCTCTTGTAAGTATGATGCAGCAAGAGCACCACATAAAGGAATTAAAAACAGGACTGACAAGGGGGCTGTAGCTGGTCCCAGCAGAGAATTATAAACTGCATCATCAATGTTGGACCTAAGCTCGTCTGGTGCAACAGGAGGAAGCCAATCCCAGTCACAAAAACATTACATTGGCTGAGGAGCTCAATTTATTAAGGGTGGGTAGGTGCCAGACCCTACGCCCGAGGAACCCAAATCCCTAAGCAAACAGAGGAGAAATAAAAGGCGACGCGAAAGAAGGCACAGAAGGTGCCAAAACAAAGGCAAACAAGAAACCGAACAACAAGGGGTGGCATCGTAAGTAAGGAACCAAATCCAAGGCGCCAACACGATCATTAATCTATCGGACATTAATCTCGACCAAGCTGAGCAACAACTACTAGCACTGGGACTTAGATATTGCCCTGAGAGCAATTTCGGCTACCCCCAGACGAGAGATGACATACATAAATTCATTAGGAAGCTAAAATTACAAAAATGTCATCATCAGAGACTGAACAAAACACCGGTGCAGAGACCAGATATAGCTTCCCCTAGTAACAGCAGATTATTAGTAGCATCGGATGTCAGCATATTACGGGATCTTTAGGCCATACAAAACAACAATCTTAACCAGGCTGAGGAGGAATCCACTCAATCCTCTATAAAACAACATCACATAAACATTAGCGCCACCCGATAGACAGGATTCAAACCTAAATTCCACGTTTTATGACCGTAATGCCCAGAGAATCAATTGATACCTTCCATGAAATAATAACAGCGGAAGTCAAAAAATTGAATTACAAAATTCAAAGGGTGCTTAGGAACCTGTTCTGCTTAACAACATAAGTACCAACAATTATTTCAAAAATTACGGAACAATGAACCCGTAGTGGTGCAAAATTCGGATAAAGGTGGCAACGTGGTCATCTGGCCATTAAACAATACATGGAGGAAGCGATGCGACAATTATCTGACAGCAATTGCTTAGATTGAGTGACAGACAAGTGATCAGGGCTGTACAAAATGAATTATATTCTAAACTTTTAGCCTGGAAGAGTGCGGGGCTTATAAATCAGGATGAGTTTAGATTTCCCAAAAATGACTACCCCGTCATGCCCATCATGTACTTCATACCAAAAGTGCACAAAAACACTTCCCAACCACCAGGAAGGCCAATAATATACGCTAACCAGAGTCTTTTGGAAAATGTTTCTATTTAAATTGATTCCTTCCTCCAAGAACATGTAAAGGCCCTTCCATCATTTATACATGATACCACTGATTTTTAAAAACAAATTCAGGACTTTGAATGGCATAATGAATATCTGCTAATAGCATTGGATGTTTCCAATTTGTATACTTCCATTCATCATAATGATGGTATAAGGGCACTTGAATATTATTTAGGCTCTAGACCAATTGAATTTTATTCCCACAACAAAATGCTTATTAGTTTAACCAGGTTTTGTTTAGAGAATAACTATTTCTTGTTTCAACAACAGGTCTATCACCAAGTAAGGGGCGTAGCTATGGGAGCAAGTTTTTCCCCTAGCTACGCCTGCCTACATATGGGGTGGTGGGAGATAATGATTTTAACTACTGTGTATGCTGAGACCATGGCACGAAATGTGGTCAAATTGGTCCTCTACATTGATGACATGTTCGTGGTATGGTGTGGGGACAGAGTCAGTGCAGAGGAGTTCATCACAAAGTTAAATTGCAATGACATAAACCTGCACTTTACGTACAACATAAGTAACAGTTCCATCAGCTTTTTAGATGTTGAAGTATATGTGGCCAATGGGAAATTAGAAACAAAATTACATCGTAAATCCAGGGCAGGAAACACGGTACTTCATTCCACTAGCTTTCACCCCAGACATACCATCTGCAGCATCCCCTACGGGAAACTGTTGAGAATACACAGGATTTGCAGCAGGGAACAAGATCTAGTAGCAGCACAAGAGGAATGCAAATCAAGATTTTTGAAGAAGAAGAGGTAGATAGTCAAGGAAATCCAGAGGAGGCTTTACTGAAAGTGGTTGAAGAAGAAGAAACTGCAGGAATCCTGAGAGTTATCTTATCCGATATTGGAGAAGAAACGGAAACTCAGGAATTTCTGTTTTTGCCTGACGAGAAGGACGTGAAAAACGATGAAATGCCAAGCTGAGTAATTCCGAGAAAGCACTTGAGGAAGAAAAATAAAGAGATTAAAACTAGAAATTGGAGGACTGGAATAACCTGCTAGGTGCTTAGTGCCTTAAGGTAGAAAACTCAGTAGTGGAGTAGAAGAGGCTAAGTCAAAAGACACAGTCTATTTAACAAGATGGCTAACATAGATGATAACAAGAGCAGATGCATCTTTTTGAAAAGATGGTGTAAAATGTGTTGTTGCTGTACAGGATTATTAATGCTTCTTTGGAGTGTACTTGCTCTACTGATCTCTTTCAAAGTAACTTTAGATACATTAGAAGGGCATACTGAGAATATGACTAACATAGGGAAAAGTTCTCAAAAGATAGTTCCGGTTAAAACAAGTACTGAACATATACATAAGGATAGGTCTATAACTGATTTTTCTAGTAATGTGTTTTCAAAATTGTTGTATGAATATGTAAAAACAATGGATGTAAGGGATTGCTACGTATGTATGCAGTTACCTGCCTCTGTTTCAGAAGGAGTGACTTACCATCACCTCCCAGCAACTTATGGAATAACATGTAGTGTACTAACAAGCATATTTTATCAAGTAGGGAAATTAGAATATAATTTGTCGAACATAGATAACATTCTTGGGCAATTACCTATGAATAATGAGTTAAATCCGGCAAAAGCTGATAATGTGTTGGGTGAAATTGTTATAGAAACTAAAGAACTAACACTAGAATACATTTTTAGAAACAATTTAACTTGCAGTTTGAAGAAAGAAGAGAGAACATTTTTGGATATGGTTGAGGAAAGAAGATTAAAAATGCACAGGAAAGCAGAAGGAAGTAAATTGAGTGAAACTGTGTGGGACATAGGCGAAGGAAAAGAGTTGAAAAATGAAGCCAGTCCAACAATGGCTATAGATACACCACAGAAAGGCAAATTATGTATTATGAGGGAAAGATCCCAATATGATTATTATTATATAGGGACTAGTAAGTGCCATGATACATACTTTATCGCATCTGGATGGGGATTCAGAGGTGGAAATGATCCAGTCTTTCCTGGATTATACTACAGTTGTGGGAACAAGGCTTATTACAGGTTGCCTGACCATTGGTATGGCACATGTTATGTTGGCCTGGTCTTTCCGAAAATCTTTCATATTGATAGAGTAGAAAGTAGTGGACAAAATAATCTACTAAGGCGCAGTAGAAGAGAAACCTGGTTAGAAATAGTAGGTGATATTTTTGGAGCGTTGATACCAGCAGTGGGAATATCTTTGAATGTAAATAATATTCGGAAGTTGTCAGCAATAGTGGATCGCTTGTCAACAAGCACCGCTGGAGGATTTCTTTTGGTAAACACTGAAATGGTTGCTATGCGTGCTATGATTATGCAAAATCGACTTGCCCTTGATATCTTATTGGCAAAAGAGGGTGGAGTCTGTGAAATGCTGAAAGTTCAACATTGTTGTACTTACATTCCTGACGAAAGCAAAGATCTAAAAGTTTATATCAAAAACATTACAGAATTGCATGATGAAATAGTACCACTGGAGGTTGAACGTATCTGGACTAAAATGAGTAATAAAATGGCAGCTATTAAGAATTTCTTAGCTAGAGTAGGTAGTACTATATTGGGGAAAATATTATTTCCACAAACGTGTGTGATTTTCATATTATTAATATTTAGACTAGGATGTATGTGTTGTAGACATAGAAGAAATAAAAAGAAAATTAAACGAGAAGTGATAAAAAAGAAAGAAAAGAAACAAGAAAGAGAATTTGAAGAAATAGAATTGGAGGAGTGGAAGGAGAGTATGTATGACAAAGCAAAAAGAGAAGATGAAGGGGAAACATTTTTTTTGAATTTCTGTAAAAGGGGAAACACAAATTGAATTTGTGGGTTTTATTTTGTGGTGATAAAATCACCAAAGGGGTGATTGATGGAGCGGGTAATTTGTTTTCTTTTTATATACCCAATCCATTTTTGTATGTTTATATTAAAACGACTAACGAATAATTATAATGATTAATGGTTTGATGGTTTGAGATTAACCAACCTTATAAACAGAAAGAATACACGTGGGAATGCATTTTGCATGGCTAAAATAATAAGTGTACTAAGTCTGTACGCATATTAATATGATAAACGTTGCTTAAAGTGATGTTATTTGTGATTTGTGCCTAAATAATCAAGTATTAATGGCTTTGGATGTTGCATATGGCTAGATAAATGCACATACATATGGGTTTTAACAAGGGAATAACACTGTTATAATCATTTCAATGTTTTAATTACGTTTTTGTGTTTTCTTTGCTTAAGTTGACCATTTGGGCCTGCCATAAAATGGCTGCCGACTGAAGCCAGACTAGATTTATGACGACACTACTGGAACAATGGAGAAAGGCGCCTGTACTGACTTCAGTAACTGTGCCCCCTGTGTGACCGGAGAGTCTGTGCCCATGAAGGCCACCTGGGCGAGCCGCCAATGCCCCTGAATGCGGAAGAAAAGATACTTTTGAAACTAATGAATCCAAACTGATCATGAATGGACAATACTTTTCCTATATGGGAAAATATTCCGATGTTGCTTGATGAACTAAGATGTATTTGGAAGAGCCAATCAGAACACCGTGAAATGTCAAATGTAACATTGTGTATGTAAATTTTAGTATAAATAACGGTTGACTAGAGAGGTAATTTAGAGAGTTCGAGAGCGGGAATTCGAGGGTTCGTCGTGACGTCGTTGTTTCCAGTATCCTGATGTTATGCTGACGGAGAAGACGGTGACTTTAATGAATTAACTGAGGACCAGTCTCTGACTTAGAAAACGACAAATAGCCAGAATAGGTAAATATGACAAAAGATGATTTTTGACTTATTAGGATTTAACCTGCTTTTGATTTAGATAAAAAGAAAAAACATTAATTGAATTCATGTGTCGGGTTTGTTATTTCATTGAAATGTATTTTTGAATATTTTAGAGTGTTAAGGTTTCACTAAACTCAAATCAACTAAAATGATTCATTGACCTTTATAGATTGAAGTGAAATTAGGGTGATTTAGGGAAAGTGGTACTTCCATCTGAAGGGAACAGTCCGGATCGGAGTAAATTGGGGAAAATCTCCCTCTGGTTAGGTGCGGATAGTTTGATAGAATGAATGTTGGTGTTATGGGCCCCACCAGCGTGTGATGTGTGTGTGTGCCTGTGACTGGGAAATCATCCTATTCGTGGAAGCATAGGGAGATTGAGTGACCCGATCTGGATCAACTGCGTATTATGCTCGCTCCGAGCTACGACAACCCCAATCCCAATATGCTAAGGGATTGGGGAGAATGCAATCTAGAATCTTCAAGAAAACTGATATAAATACTAATTAAATATGCAGAAATAGACAGAATTGATTTGCAGAAACAAATAGATCAATTAAACCTACAGATTGAGACCAGCGAAGGCAATACTAAACTCAGGGAAGAAATGATCACACGCCTTAAGAAAGAGGAGGACATTATAAAGAAATGTAAAACATTTAAGTTCCAACGGGATAAAAACGATTACGATCAAGGCCAGATATTCACCTTCTCTTGTAAGTATGATGCAGCAAGAGCACCACATAAAGGAATTAAAAACAGGACTGACAAGGGGGCTGTAGCTGGTCCCAGCAGAGAATTATAAACTGCATCATCAATGTTGGACCTAAGCTCGTCTGGTGCAACAGGAGGAAGCCAATCCCAGTCACAAAAACATTACATTGGCTGAGGAGCTCAATTTATTAAGGGTGGGTAGGTGCCAGACCCTGCGCCCGAGGAACCCAAATCCCAAAGCAAACAGAGGAGAAATAAAAGGCGACGCGAAAGAAGGCACAGAAGGTGCCAAAACAAAGGCAAACAAGAAACCGAACAACAAGGGGTGGCATCGCAAGTAAGGAACCAAATCCAAGGCGCCAACACAATCATTAATCTATCGGACATTAATCTCGACCAAGCTGAGCAACAACTACTAGCACTGGGACTTAGATATTGCCCTGAGAGCAATTTCGGCTACCCCCAGACGAGAGATGACATACATAAATTCATTAGGAAGCTAAAATTACAAAAATGTCATCATCAGAGACTGAACAAAACACCGGTGCAGAGACCAGATATAGCTTCCCCTAGTAACAGCAGATTATTAGTAGCATCGGATGTCAGCATATTACGGGATCTTTAGGCCATACAAAACAACAATCTTAACCAGGCTGAGGAGGAATCCACTCAATCCTCTATAAAACAACATCCCATAAACATTAGCGCCACCCGATAGACAGGATTCAAACCTAAATTCCACGTTTTATGACCGTAATACCCAGAGAATCAATCGATACCTTCCATGAAATAATAACAGCGGAAGTCAAAAAATTGAATTACAAAATTCAAAGGGTGCTTAGGAACCTGTTCTGCTTAACAACATAAGTACCAACAATTATTTCAAAAATTACGGAACAATGAACCCGTAGTGGTGCAAAATTCGGATAAAGGTGGCAACGTGGTCATCTGGCCATTAAACAATACATGGAGGAAGCGATGCGACAATTATCTGACAGCAATTGCTTAGATTGAGTGACAGACAAGTGATCAGGGCTGTACAAAATGAATTATATTCTAAACTTTTAGCCTGGAAGAGTGCGGGGCTTATAAATCAGGATGAGTTTAGATTTCCCAAAAATGACTACCCCGTCATGCCCATCATGTACTTCATACCAAAAGTGCACAAAGACACTTCCCAACCACCAGGAAGGCCAATAATATACGCTAACCAGAGTCTTTTGGAAAATGTTTCTATTTAAATTGATTCCTTCCTCCAAGAACATGTAAAGGCCCTTCCATCATTTATACATGATACCACTGATTTTTAAAAACAAATTCAGGACTTTGAATGGCATAATGAATATCTGCTAATAGCATTGGATGTTTCCAATTTGTATACTTCCATTCATCATAATGATGGTATAAGGGCACTTGAATATTATTTAGGCTCTAGACCAATTGAATTTTATTCCCACAACAAAATGCTTATTAGTTTAACCAGGTTTTGTTTAGAGAATAACTATTTCTTGTTTCAACAACAGGTCTATCACCAAGTAAGGGGCGTAGCTATGGGAGCAAGTTTTTCCCCTAGCTACGCCTGCCTACATATGGGGTGGTGGGAGATAATGATTTTAACTACTGTGTATGCTGAGACCATGGCACGAAATGTGGTCAAATTGGTCCTCTACATTGATGACATGTCCGTGGTATGGTGTGGGGACAGAGTCAGTGCAGAGGAGTTCATCACAAAGTTAAATTGCAATGACATAAACCTGCACTTTACGTACAACATAAGTAACAGTTCCATCAGCTTTTTAGATGTTGAAGTATATGTGGCCAATGGGAAATTAGAAACAAAATTACATCGTAAACCCAGGGCAGGAAACACGGTACTTCATTCCACTAGCTTTCACCCCAGACATACCATCTGCAGCATCCCCTACGGGAAACTGTTGAGAATACACAGGATTTGCAGCAGGGAACAAGATCTAGTAGCAGCACAAGAGGAATGCAAATCAAGATTTTTGGATAGGGGTTATTCCAAACATATAGTTGATGATGCCATTTGGCGCACCAGGGCACTGTCTCGCAAGGACTTGCTCCTTAAACCATCACGAAGCAAAAAGAAACTAATGCTCAACACAGGCCCAAATACTAACAACCCCAGACTTATTCTTACGTATAATAAGCAGAAGGACAGTCTAAACAAAATCTTTGAAAACAACTGGCATCTAGTGTTAAGTGATCTGTATTGGGGGAGAAACTTCCACACACCCCCAATATAACATATAGAAGGGCCCCTAGCACTAGTGATTTTGTGGTCAGTAGTAGTACCGAGATCAAGACAGGCTCAGGTTGGCTGACAGAACGCAAAGGTTGCGTCAGATGCTCCAATTGCAGGGCTTGCAAATATGGGGTTAGCGAGACTACTTACTGATCACCTTTTAAGAGCCAGCCCTGTAAACTTGACACATTTTTGATTTACAAATCGGAATTTGCTGTCTATGTGCTGAAGTGCTCCTGTGGACTGCAGTACATGGGGAGCACGAAACTGCAAGTCCACAAGAGAGTGCTCCAGCACTTGAGAGCCATCGCCAACTCTGATGTGACCTACCCTGTGGCGCGCCACTTTAAAGAGAGCCATGGCAATGACCTGGATAAATTAAAGTACTATGTGATAGATGCCTTCCAGCCATTAAGAGGGGGTGGCAATAGGGAGGCCATTCTCAGACGTTTGGAGACTAGGTACATTCTAGAATTAGATTGCAAAAGCCGACAAGGATTAAATACCACTGAGGATCTGCATACATGGTTATAGACGTACTCACCATGCCTCAAGCAATCTCCAAGTTTTAATCCCAGGTCCACCTACTACATGGAAAGTAGCAGGACAAATGCACCTATCCTTAAAATAATGCTTTCTCAGTTCTCTTTCTTTTAGTCCTTTCTTTTTCATGCTACTAAGGACGCTTCCATCTGACCGTCCTTAGCAAGCTAATACTTTTAAAACAGGACATTGGCACTTTATATGTAGGGATCTGTGAGTTCTACAAACAGACCTCGCATAAGAGTAACTATTTCATTTTTAATTTTCGCACGATTTTACACAATTACTCAGCACTTTACAATCAGCAGGATACATTCCCTAATGGGTATTATGTCCATTTGCACATCAACTTATAGTAATATGTGGCATAGGTATGAAACATTCCTTCAATGCACGCATTGTACATAGACCAATTTTAACTATGTGTATCTTTACCAAACTGTATTTAGACAGGAATATTGCGTATTTTGCACATGGTTTTAAATTAAGTTTTAGTTATCATGGATTATACTTGGAACTAGAATTTAGGTTATGTACATATTATTGTTTACATATGCCACATATGAAAGGACAATTGAGTTTCAAGCATTAGTCTTTTTATAATGTTTTTTACCATGTATATTACTCAAATGTATTTAAATAGTCATTTTGCGATTTTTGCACAGGTATTGGTTACCATAATCAAATGTACCAATATGCTGAAAGTTTGTATAAGGGCAGGGGAAAACAGACGGGCAGTCGGTTTTCCATACCTAATAGCACTTGGCACTTTCAGTTTGAGGGAGGAAACGGTAGCACGACATGTGATCAAAGCCTCTAGGGGCCAAAACGTGTCATGGTGGCACAGCAGGACAAAAAATAAAGAAATTACCTCCACAAAATTAGAGTGGTCTGTTCCCTTTCTGGTTCCAGGGGCAAGGGATCGTTGGAGAAAAGGAGTGTTGAATATATAAATATAGACTTAAGGGGTAACCTAATACATAAAAATACATGTCCCTGCTTGGTAAAGCCACTTATTCTTGCCATGCGTTACTGAAGTGCCTTTAAACTGCAGTCCATCCAGAGCACGGTGGTGCCGCTAGCAGCTATATTTGTTTCCATATTTGTGTGTGGGGTAAATACACACTGCATCCCACATAGAACATTTCACTCCCATGCCTTTGTTCATTTTATGTGCTAGCTACTATGGACCTAGGGAAAAGCTAATTAGATCAGTTGGGTGAAACCAATTCAATTTAATGGCCAGAGCACCTACACTGTTGCACTGAATGTAGGTATGACAGTGGAGTCGTAATATAAGCAAAACTAGGGTCCAGAAAAAGGTGAAACATCTGGAGTAACCATGCAGAAAAGGTGAATTTGTTACAATATGTATCACAGCTATGCATGTGTAAGGAGATGCAGCGCTAGAGAGCACACACGCATCACCTTCATAAGAGATACAGTAGAAGACGTGTTAAGTATAAAGAGGTGGGCAAATCCACATTACTCCAGTCCAGAGGATGCCACACCTTGAGCCTGCAACTCCAGACGGATGTCCGCAATATTTGTCTTGTACAAGAAAAAAAGTTGAGGCCTGTGATCAATTTGACACATTTAAATCTGTTTATGGTTTATCGTAATTTTAAGATGGGAACAATGGTCTGTTTGAGAGACCTGCTGTTTAGCGACTAGATGGTTAGTCTAGGCCTAAAGAATGCTTATTTGACAGCCCCTAAAATTTAGGGTCACAAGAATTATTTGGAATTCTTTTGGCAAGGAAGTCTTTACCATTCAGATTACCCTAAGCTTCTCTGTGTTTTACCAAGCTGCTAAAACCAGTGTTGGCATTCCTCAGGTCTCAAGCCCTCAGAATTATTGTGCATCTAGATGATATGATTGTCTTCAGTCAGGAGAGAACTCTCTTGGTACAGCAGGTACAGATGGCCTTGGATCATTTGCAGAGTCTAAAGTTCATTGTGTATGTAGAAAAAAGTCAGATCTTATTTCCTCTCAACGGATGGACTTGTTGAGATTCCTCGTGGATGAAGACAAGGGCTTGTTGATGTTGCCACGCGAGAAATTGAAGGGCATCTGAAAAGAGTAGAGATCACTCTTGGGTCAGACCTATATTTCATTAGGGCATCTGGCATGGATAGTGAGGTTGTCAGCATCATCATTTTAGGCAATATTTCCAGGGCCCTTTATTATCGGGCTTGTCAGAGGTTAAAATTAATGCATTTTCAAAGAGGACTGCAATATTCTCAGTTGGTCCTGTTAGATGAAGAGTCGTTTCTTGGTGGATCACCCATATGAACACCTGGAACAGCAGAATGATTTTTCCCTCTTCGCCAGATCTTGTTTTAGAATCCAATGCAAGTCTATGGGGATAGGGCGCAAGGTGAGGCACCTACTGGACTAGACGAAGATGGTTTAGGAGAAAGTTATCATGGCACATACATTGTTTCGAATTTCTTGCAAGCTACTGTTTAATTCAAAGCTGGATAAAATACATACTACAATGTACGGTCGTCCTTCACATGGACAATCGGACAGCTGGGACTCTATCGAACCTGTTGGCGGAATTGGCAAAGGTAGTGTAGGAGTTCTGTCTCTGGCAGGAAATATTGCCTGTAGCGGAATACATGATGGGGGACGGGTAATCTGGTTGCAGATTGGTATTCACAGAATGTGTCAGGCAGAAGCGAATGGAAGTTAGATTCCAATCTGTTCAAGGAGCTGGAAAGACTTTCGGATCTATTCTGCATATATCTAGTTGCCTCCAGATTTACTGCTAAGCTGCGGATATTCTTCCTTTGGAGACCAGATACAGGGCTGTTGCCCAAGGATGCATTCCTACAAAACTGGGGGGAAGGTATAATGAACCCCTCCCAACCAATTGTCATGGTAGCGCAGACATTGGCTCAGACTCGCAGACACAAGGAGAGGGCTGTGTCAATCTTGGTTTCCCACTCTGCTGGAACTCATGACAAGACTGCACTGTGCAGTTGCCTGTTTTCCCTCAGATGTTGAGGAACCCCCTACGGCCAGTGTCATATGTTAGTTCATCATAACAAACTGGTCTTGGCAGATTGTAATCTTTCAGGTGTTTACAGATGTGCCAGGACTTTTGCATGCAACTTCAGTTTACATCCAAGCCTCACAGGTCGCCGGCACTGTCAAGGCTTACAAGTCAGGATGGGGCTTCTGGTGTGGCTGGTATCTGGAAAGCCATTTGGATACCATTTCAGCAGGTGCTGTAGGGTTATCCAACTTCTTGGCATGTCTAGCATCAGGGTGAAAGTCCTATCAGACCATTAATAATTATAGGTTGGCATTTAAGTGGACCATAGAAAGTGGATGGTAAGCCAACTAGTGAGTATCATTTGATCTTTAGGTTGTTGAAGGATATTAGGTATTTCAACCATTCTAAACCAAGGTGCACAGCGATGTTTGTGGGAATCTGGTAATGCACTTGGGGTGATAAT